>NW_026635568.1:600000-1185000 GCF_028554395.1 Pezoporus wallicus
CTGTGGTGGGGCAGCTGCCCTGTACCCTGCCCTGGCACAAGAGCTGTTTATTTGGACCCCACGGCCCTGCCCTGGCTGTGGGGATCCAGTGGGCTCCCCTGGGGTGCCTTGGCTGGCAGGGGTCCGGTGGGCTCCTGCTGACCTGAGCTGCTGCTGAGTTGCCGTTTCCTCGCAGTTGTGCGGAAGCTGCAGGAGTTTGAGCTGCCATACGTGTCAGTCACCAGCCTGCACAACCCCGAGTTCCGGATCATCCTGCGCAAGAGGTGAGCGGCAGGGCTGGAGGGGCAGTGCCTGCTGGAGCAGTGGGGTCTTGTCTGGGCTTTGTGCTCTGCAGAGGGACCTTTCTCTTCCTTCCGTTGCCACCTGTGAGTGCTTTGGCCTGCAGGAATACACCTGGGCTTCCCCAGCCATGACATGCGGTGGCTGGACTGCCCTACTGGGCTTGTTTCCACTTACCCAGACACATGGGGACACGGATGGCTAATGGGGGAGCTGGCCAGAGAGCCAGCCCAGCACCTTGTCCCAACATGGGGGGTGTTTTTCTCCCCATTGCTGTTAGGAGCTGCGGAATAGGTTGACCCATGTGGTTTCCTTCTAGCTACTGGGACTCCTCCTATGATGATGATGTAATGGAGCATCGTGTGGGGTTGAACTTGCTGTATGCACAGGTGAGGGTCAGTGTGGCCCAGCTGGGTGAGGAGGGACACTGTATCTCTCATCTATGGCTGTGTGGAGTCTCGAGGGGCTCTGGGCTCAGCTGCTCACCAACTTCTGCTCCTTGGTAGACGGTGTCAGACATCGAGCATGGATGGATCCTTGTCAACAAAGAACAGCACCGACAGCTGAAGTCCTTGCAGGAAAAAGTCTCCAAGAAGGAGGTAGGGGAGGGCACAGTGCTGTGACTGGAGCAGTCCCAACACCAGACTGGCACCACTCCTGTGTGAACTTGTGGTGCTGAGTTTGTGGCCTGGTGCTGGCCCAGGAGGTATGTTGGGAAGGTGGCAGCCTGTGCTGAGCTTCCCTGGCTCTTTGCAGTTCATCCGCCTGGCCCAGACCCTCAAGTACTACGGCTATCTCAAGTTCGACCCCTGCGTCACTGACTTCCCGGAGAAGGGATGCCATGTAGTCGTCAGTGCTGGCAACAACGAGCTCAACTTCCAGGTGCGGCTGCCCAGCGAGCAGATCAAGGAAGGCAGCTTCAAGGTCACACGCATGCGGTGCTGGCGGGTCACATCCTCGGTGAGTCCTCCATGTCTCTGATACCCTAGGGAGCAGGGAGAGGTCTGGTGAGACCTGGCTGTGCCGGGCCGGTCTGACAGCTCTCCCCAGAAGAGGTGCTAGCTGTGTTACCTGCTTCCACCCAGCTGCCCTGGGAAGGGTCTGAGTTGTGCTTTGGGGGTTGAAGGGGTCATGGGTGTGAGGACTTTGGGGGGATTGGTGGTGGTGGAATATCAGTGGGAGCTGGGCAGGGTGTACAGTGCCCGGCTGGAGCGTGCCCGCTGTCAGCAAAGGGGCCTGGGAAACTGTCTCCTTTCCCTCTGGAGGCTCCCAGCCTCAGAATGTGCCCTTGCAGGTGCCGATGAGCAATGGTCCCTCGGGCAGCAGCCCGGCAAAGTCCGAGGTAAAGCTGGAGCTGGCTTTTGAGTATCTAATGAGCAAGGACCGGCTGCAGTGGGTCACCATCACCAGTCCACAGGTAGGGCTGCCTGTGTGCTAGGCTGGCTGTGCACAAGCATGGAGGTGAGGGAAAAGGCTGGTCTGGTCTGGTCTTGGTGTGCCATGTTGGGAAAGCCGTGGGGGTGTATGAAGCCTTGTGACATGTCTCTCTTGCAGGCCATTATGCTGAGCATCTGCCTGCAGTCCATGGTGGATGAGTTGATGGTGAAAAAGTCTGGAGGCAGCATCAGGAAGGTGAGGGTTGGGGCTGAGTGTTGTCTCTGGGGTGTCATCCCGTTCCACCCTTCTGACTCCCCAGGGTCTGGGCTGGGCCCTGCTTGCTCTCCTCAGCACGGGGCAATATGAAGGATCCCCAGGGGCTGTCTTAACCTCTAGAGCTGCCCATGGGGACCCTGTGGCTGAGCTGAGCTCCTTCCCTGCAGATGTTTCGCCGGCGCATGAATGGAGCCCTGCGGCGCTCAGACAGCCAGCAAGCTGTGAAATCCCCCCCACTGCTGGTGAGTAGGACCCTGCAGCCCTGGTAGGGGAGACAGGTGTGACCATGGGCTTCGCTCTGTGTTGGTACCAGAGCCCACTACCCCCAGAGGTGCTACTATCCCCCTGGCAGGGCTGGAGCAAGCGCAGAGGACAGCAAGGCTGCAGTGCCCCACTCCTGCAGCCCTGGGAAGAGAAAGAGGGCCTGGACTCATCTCCAGGAGCCAGATTCCCTGGGGAGGAGAGGGCAGTCTGGCCTTGTTTCAGGAGCGTGGGGAGATGTGGATTTGGGAAGGGTGGGTGGCATGTCCCACCACCTGAGGGCTTCCTGACCCTGCTGTCCCTACAGGACTCACCTGATGCCTCCAGGGAACCAATGGCCAAACTCTCGGTGAGTTGTGTGTGGGCGCACTGGTGCCATCACCCCTCGGACTCTGGGGGTCCGTAACATCTCCCTAACATCTCCACTCTCCACAGAGCAAGCTTACCTCTGTCAGCCTGCGAGGGATCAGCCACTCCAGCTCTGCTAATGATGTGGGCGCTAATGACTTCCATGGCAATTATGCCTTTGAGGGCATTGGCGATGAAGATCTGTAGTGTCCCCCTTGTAGGACAGCACCCGCCGAGGGCCTTCGCTGAGGAATGTATGACCTGCAGACAGGTTGCAATCAACGTGCCTCTTACCTGCTACATCCACCTTTCCCTGCTCCCCTGGGCTGGGGAGCTCACCCCCTGCCCTCCGCTGCCTTTGGGATGGGGGCAGCTGAACTCCTACTGCTGCTGGCTCCAGCTGGGAGAGGGCCTGTTCCCAGGGTGGCACCAGCTCAACCTGAGCAGCGTGCCCAAGCCGAACCCTGGAGCAGCATCACGGAGCCTGGCCCAGAGCTGGGGGGCAGAGCTGCCCCTTCCCCAGAGCTGCCCTGCGAGGCTGGGCAGAGCCTGGTGGCACCAAGCAGCCCTCGTGAGACTCCGTATATGCCAAATTAGCATTTAGGTTTCTGCTCAGAGACAGGCTGCAGTAAACTGTCTCCAGGGGGCTCTGCGCAGAGCCCCCTCTCTAACCCGCTCATAGACTCCAGTGTAATCTAGGCTTGTAACCACGTATCTTCTGCTGCTCAGACCGACCAGAGCATTAATGGACAGTAACTGATGTTTACACACTGCAATGATGATTAAAATGGATCCTGATTGGTACTGGGCTGTCTGTTGGGGGGTGGCTGCTCTCCCTCTCCTCCCTGCACACCCTTCCAGCCCACGATGTCCTCATCTGAAGCAGAACAAGGTCCCCTGGGAGAATAGCAGATAACAAAACTGACTGTTTAATGCTTTTATACACAATATAAATTACACTGACCAGCATGGCAACAGCCATGGAACCAGTCCTCCCTCCCCCCTTTTCCCCAAGGTCCGGCAGAAGACGACTCCAAAAGGCAGGAACAGGCAGGTATCACCCCCAGGGGCATGGCACTACCACCTCTGGGGCAGGAACCTGAGCTGCTGTTTGTGACTTTGCCAAGGAAGGATAGGGCTGCTGAAGGTCCCAGTGCACCCATGGGCACCACATAAGGCAGCCCTGAGCCCCCGTGGAGTCTGTTGCCCATCCCTCCCCCAGGGAGGGCAGGGGCTGAGGCACCCTGGGCCTGATGCAGGGCTGGACACCCGTGCAGCTGGGCTAAGTGCTGTCTCAGGGCAGGGCCGTGCCCACAGCTGGAGGAGCCAGGAGGGCTTTGGCATTGCGTGGGTTTACCCAGCTCTCGGCTGTGTGGCCGTGGATCTTCTGGTGGCGCTTGTAGTTGTCCCAATGGCCAGTGGTGTAAGAGCAGTTCCGGCACTGGAAGGGCTTCTCGCCCGTGTGCCGCAGCATGTGCCGCTTCAGGTTCATGCTCTGGTTGCAGCTGTAGCTGCAGAGGCTGCATTGAAAGGGCTTGTCGCCCGAGTGGATGCGCCCGTGACGCTTGAGGTTGGCCAGGTTGCCACAGGCGTAGTCGCAGAGCTGGCACTTGTAGGGCTTCTCGCCCGTGTGCACCCGCTGGTGCCGCTTCAGGTTGTCGAGGTGGGCAGAGGCGTAGGGGCAGAGCGGGCAGGCGAATGGCTTCTCCCCACTGTGTGTCTTCATGTGCCGCGCCAAGTGGTTGGGGTAGTGGGTGACGAAGGGGCAGAAGTTGCAGGAAAAGCCTTTGTCCCCAGTGCCCTTGCGGGGGCTGGCGCCCGGCTCGGTGCCCAGCACTGCCAGGCTGCAGCGCCCACAGACCTGCTCAGCCCGCCCTTCATCCTGCGCAAACCCATCGTCCAGCACCAGCCCACACATGCGGCATGTGAAGGGGTAAAGCAGCTCGGGCAATGCAGCTGCCTCCTCACCCCGCAGCCGAGCGCAGCCAGGCAGGAAGGGGCCGCTGCCGCTGCCCACGTGCAGGCTCAGCTCCGGCAGCATTGGCTCTGTGGGATGAACACAAAGAGGGCTGTGAGCGGGGCGGCACAGCACTGGTCATGGTCAGCTGCATGAGAAGCCCCGGCTGCAGCTGGTGGCACCAGGACTGGCACAAGACACATAAGTGCCATCTCCCCCATCCCCAGGGCTGTGCCATAGAGGCAGCTCCTCCCTTCCCCTCCACCTTTACCTGGGTCCTTGTCCTGCTGGTGCGGCACTTTGCCTTCGGGCAGGCGGTGACTGAGCATGTGCCTCTTCAGGTTTCGGCTCTGGTTGCAGCGATAGTCGCAGGCAGCACACTGGAAGGGCTTGTCCTGGCTGTGGACCCGTTCATGGCGTTTGAGGTTGCCCAGGCTGCTGCAGGCGAAGCTGCAGCACGTGCAGTGGTACGGCTTCTCCCCGGTGTGTGTGCGCAAGTGTCGGGTCAGGTTCACCAGCTGAGCAGAGGCGTAGGCACACTGCGTGCATGCGAACGGCTTCTCCCCGTTGTGTGTTTTCATGTGGCGCTTGAGGTGGCTGGAGTAGTGGGAGGCGAAGGGGCAGAGCTGGCAGGAGTACACGATGCGCTGGCTGCGGCCCCCCTCCGTGCCTGCACACTGCAGGCAGCTCTGCCCGAGGCTGGCAGCCAGCTGCAGCCCGCACTGGCGGCAGGGCAGTGCCGCGGGGCCGGGCTCCCCACCCTCCTCGGGGTCGCTCTCCACGCTCAGCTGCTGGTACCCAGAGGAGCAGTCGTCGTCGCTCAGCGCATACGCCGGCATGGCGATCTTCCCCACCAGGGTGTCTGCTGAGAAGACGATGGGATGGGACGGTGTCAGCACGGCTGGCCCAGGCACAACCTCTCGCTTGCACAATTGGTCCCAGCAGAGCCCATCTCAAGAAGGGGACTGCAGCCAGGAGGGGCTAGGCAGCTGCATCCACCCAAGCAGCACCCAGCAGGAGCTCACCACATTGTGCACAGCAGGGTGAGAAGTCTCACAGCCATGACCTGCTCTGACATCCTGCTGCAGGGCCTGTCCTCGCCAGGTTGGGAAACCTTGTCACCTCCACTCTATGGCTTGCTCCAGGAATGGCAGGCAGTGTGGAGCACAAGGGTGGGTTGGGTACCCACCAGCACTGCTGGGACTGGCTGGTAGGAAGCAGTAATAGTGGGAAGGTGTTCGGTGCAGCCTGACTCAGGCAGGAGAGCTGGCTGCCGATAAAGTTTGCTCTGGGCTTCCTCTCGCTATGCTGCTGCCCTAGCCCAGGGATGGCAGCCAGTCCTGCTCCCATGGCCAACTCTATGGGGCTCCAACACCAGCCTCCTTCCATCATGCAGGAAAACAGACCTTCCTGGGCCCCAGCCAGAGCTGCTGCCTCATGGCAGTGGGAGGAAGTCTGCACCAGGCTCTCAGAGAGCACTTCTGCTTCCTGGCTGGGCAGAGACCTATCCTCCTGCAGCCCCAGGAAGGGATGACAAGCTGAGCCCAGTGCCCTGCAGCCGCCTCCAGGCTAGTGCTCTGGGCCAGAGGGGCAGCAACATGCAGCCAAAACCTTGCCCTGGTCAGCCTCAAGCGGTGTCCAGCTGTCCCCATGCAGCACCTGACCTGGAGCTCTGGAGCCTGTGAGACCCAGCAGATGCCCACCACCCCAGGAGGCAGCCTAGGCTGTCCTCTTCACTGCTGCCCACTCAGGTGGGTCCAGCTCCCAGAGTCTCAGCCAGGTGCAGGGGTGAGGCTGTTCCCATGCTGCAGGGCAAGGCTGCCCAACCTGCTTCCAGTGCCTTTTCACAAGCACTGCCTGAAGTGCAGATGCCAGAACGGGACACCCCACATTGGGCTGGCTATTGCTGGATGAACTCTCGACCCCATCTCAAGCCTCCCACTTCCCTCTGCCTTCTCAGCTCAGGCCCACAGTCCTGCATTGCCATAGTATTCCTGGAGCACTGTCCCCTAAGCATGGCTGCGTCAGTGCTGCCCTTGGGGCGAGGATGAGGATGTGGCCAGTGATGGCTCTCCTGACCTCCTCAGTGGGCCCTGAGATGCCCAGTCCTGCTCCCCAGCTGGGACTGGCAGTTGAGAGTGGTGTGCAAGGTATTTCTGACTTTCAGCCCTCACAGCATCCAGCCCCCAGAGCTGCTGAGAGGGCTTTGTCCTGGCGCTGGGCTCTGCACACAAGCTGTGGGGAAGTGCAGCCCTCGGAGCAGAACCACATCTGCCAGGCAGCTGAGACCGTGCCTCGGCACGAGAGTGGGAGCTGCCGGCACAGCCCAGCATGGGTGCTGAGCACGCAGACCGCAAGACAGCCCTGGTAGACAGCAAGGGGACAGAACCAGAAGGGATGTGGTCTGTGCCACCCATCTCCTTTCACCACACCTTATTCACCACGCACTGTTCAAGGCAATGAGTGGCGCTCCTGCCAGTCCTTGCAAGGCATCTTAATGGAGCTGGATCAGTGTTTGCCCCTCTGGCTACCCCGCACCGCAGGCTGACCTGCTGCCCGGTGTGCTGCTGCTGGGCTGGCACAAAGGGGCTGTGGGACCCCCGGGCCAAGCGAGAATCAGGGTGCAAGAGCTGGCAGACAGCCCCAGGCCAGCTCCCTATACAACATAGGGAGTCTGCGGTGGGGCAGACTCCAGCTCCCGGGTGGGCAACAAAGCCATGCTCTGGCGGCTCCGGGAACCAGGGGCTCCCGGGCGGACCGGTGCGGGCGGCTCGGGGGATGAGGCCCCAGACCAACCGTGGAGCACAAAGCGCCTGGGGGTCCTCAACGGGAGGAAGCGCTGGGGGATCAGAGCCGGGGATCGGGACCACCAGCGCGGGACCCCACCCCAGGAGGTGATCGAGGACGGAGAACACGCCCGGCGACAGAGAAGCCACAGGGCAGGCCTGCTCCCGAGAAGAGGGGAGGCTGCCTGATGGGGCCGAGCGCGGGGCCGGTACCGGCAATGTCCGGGCACGGTCCCCACCCGGCAACGCTCCCGGAGCCGGGGCCGTCCTCGCGGGGCGCCGCTGCCGGGCCCGGCCGGCGGCACGCACCTGGCGGTCCCTTCTCGAAGGCCAGGCCGCCGGGCAGCATCAGCGCCGCTCCCGCAGTCTCCTCGGGGCCGTCCTCGGCGTCCGATGCAACACACCGAGCGCCGCGGGTCACCGCCGGGCCGCCGCCGCCGCCCCCCGGCCCCGCCGCGCACTCACCCTTCACCGGCTGCGGGTGGCTCTGCTTCCGCCGGGGCATCGTGGTCGGACCTGGCCCCGGCCCGGCCCCACCGCCCGCCCGCCCGCGGCCCGCCAGCCGCCCCCGACAGCCCGGGGCGGCCGCCGCCGCCCCGCCTCGACAGGGCACTTCCGCTTCCGCCCAGACGCGGGGCGGGGCCGCCGGCGGAAGCGGGAGCGGCGCCCCGGAAGCGGACCCGGGGGCCGGAAGCTTGCGCGGGACCCGCTTCCCTCCCGGCCCCGCTCCGGCATGCGGCGGGCGGGCGAGGGGGCCGGGCAGCGGGAGAGGCAGGAGGAGGCCGGGCCGGAGCGGGGTCCCAGCACGTAGGCGGCGGTGGCCGAAGGGGGCGTGGCCAGCGGGAGCCCTGCCCCTTCCTGGGCGGGCGGTGCTGCCGGTGCTGCGTCCCCGGGGGGGCCGCCGGGCCGAGCGCTGACCGTGTCTGTGTCCGTGCACTGTCGGGGTGGCTGCGGCCGCCACCCCCCCCCCCCCCCCCCCCCGCGCTGTCCCGCCAGCACGGCACAGCCCCGGGAGAGCGGGGGCTGCGGGAAGCGTCGGCAGGCCCAGAGCAAGGTGTCCGGTAAGACAGCTGCGGTAGGGAGCGGTGGTACGGCACGGGTGTTCTGTGTGCGGCACAGGCGGACGCAGGAAGTCTAGAGCCCGCGTTGCGCTGGTGCAAGAGGGCAGGGAACGGGCAGGCAGGAGCACACCTGGCTCGTAGTGAGTGCTCTACCAATCATCTTGGTTCTTCCAGCGCTGAGATCCTTTCAGCCTGGATTTACTTGAAGGATCTGGGGCTTTTGGGAGTGCAGGGAGAGATTCGTTGTTGTGCGTATGGTCTGATATCAAGAGACAACTGAAAACGTCCTTTGGAGGTGTCCATCAGTGTCCTGCTCCTTTGTACTGCCCTGGGGAGAGGAATGAGGCCAGTCATGGATTCATGGATCAGGCTGCCCAGAGAGGTTGTGTGGTCCTTGGTCTGGGAGGTCTTCTAGACCTAGGTGGCATAAAGCGCGTAACCACAGGGGTGACCCTCATTTGGATCACCAAATGAGGGCAGGAAGGTGGACTGGGGACCTCTGGCGGTCTCTTTCCACCTGACTTATGGTGATCATGGTGACCCCAGTGGGAACTGGCTGCAGAAGAAGGGGAGCCCAGCTCCCCAGGCTCCAGGAGTGGCCCCAGTGTTGGGTACAGTGGCCATGCTGTGGTTCCTCTGTGGTCATTCCCTTTGCCAGTTCTATCTCCACACTCTTACAAGGACTGCAGAGTTGAGAATTATTGCCTGGTTCTCCCAGGAGTGGGTGATGGGCCTCCCTGCAGTGCAGCTCCTGGAATGACCCTGTGGTTCATAACCCTTGTTCCCAGAAAATCCCCCCCACTTTACATGGCTTGGCTCCTGGACACTCAGGCATGCTCTTACCCTGCCAAACAAAGAGCCTGCTGGGTCCTGGGGATGCCACGATGGCACTACACAAAACCCAATCGCACCTCTGCACGTAGGGAGCTCAGCCATGTCACGCTTTCCTCTGCTGTGGTTGGTTTCCTACAGATTCTCTCTCTGGTGTCCCAGTGTTATGCAGACCAGCACAGGCGCCCAGGGCTTTGCATCCCACTTCTTGGGGAAAAGGGCCCCTGGTTACCCTGCCTGGGGGCTTGTTTGGCCCATCTCCAGGGGTGGTTTGCTGTGCAGTTGTGTGTGTGTTGTGGCAGCAGCCCTGCTCTGCTTCAGCTGTATCTTGTACTCATCCTTTCTCTGCCTAGGTCCGTGCCCTGGATGTGGTCCCCATTTATAGAACTCGTGCCTTCTCTGTGGCTCCATTAGTAGAGCTGTCTGACATCTCCAAACAACTCTGGCTGTCTGAGCTGCTGCTGAGCCTCTTCACGGGTAGTGTTTGCTTATTTGCAGGTCCTTGAGGGAATCGAATGTGTTGGACTTGTGGTAGTCCCAGGGGAGCCATGTCCACGTGTGTCCGCAATGCTTCCCCACTGACAGGTACCTCGGGGCCAGAGGAGGGGCTGGTGCTTATTCACTTGTGTTGTGCAGCCATTTAGTCCAGTGTCACAGTCCTGCTGCAGGAGCATGTTCCTTCCTGCTCTCCTCCTGCAGTAATTTCCACTCTAACAGCCATTTAAATCCAATCTCAGCCCAATTTCCATGAGCTCTTCAGTTGCTACGGGAAAGTGCTCTATTACCTTGGGTGGCATGGTGAGCACCTTGCTTGTTCCCAGCAGACTCCTTGGTCTTCTCTGAGCCATCACTAATACTTCCAGTGCCAGCACTTGTGGTATTTCAGCTGTGCTCAAGTGGAAAAAGCAGCAGAGGAGGTGGATGTTGTGGAGGTGTAAAGTGTAGGGTGCAGCTCTTGGGGTATAGATAAGGAAGGAGCAAGGAGAACTGTGCTCTGATGTCAGGAGGATGGATTGTTGTGTGGCCATGGACTTGTAAGCTACAAGTAAGGGAAAACTGACAGATTTATCTTCTCTCTCCTGTAATCACCTGGCTCTTGGGTTCCCTGGCTTGGTTGCCTCTTCTACAACCTCAGCAGAAGTTTGGGTGAGGCAGGTTATAGTGCAGCACTAGTGACACTGGGAATCATTCAGAAGTGACCGCTCCCCATGAGGTCCTGCTGCCCTGCGTTGCAGGGCATGTGGAGGAGCCCTCTCTTCCCAGGATGTGTTAGGATCCAGCCTTTGTGGAGGAAGCACTTTCTTTGTGGCAGTGAGATGTTCCTTGCTCTCCTGTGAGCTAACTCTGAGTAGGGGTAGTGGGTGATGATGGTTGTGATTAGCCCTGAGTTTTCCTCTGGGCTCCCTCCAGCTAGCCATTGCTGGGAGCTTCCTGATGCAGGCTGGGTGAAGGAGCTTGTTTCTTCAGTGCCAAGTGCTGGTGTCTCTATGGGCCCAATCTGTGGTGCTTGGACATTTGAGTTTCAGTCAGAGCTTCAGCCATATCTCTCTTTGGAGAGGAAAGTCACAGACACTTGGAGTGGTGAGGGGTGTGATTATTGCACTGCTCTATGTACACAGTGGTTCTCACGGTGTTTGCCACTGCCTTCCTTGCAAAGAGCACTGCCTCCCCCTCCTTGGGGAATCTGGGAGGTCCTGTCCCTCTGGACTTTATTGCTGAACTGAAAGAGATGGGAAGGGGCAGAACAGAGCTGGCTCAGGGGCACATGGGCAGCTGGAGAGGGGCTGTGGCTGCATTGCCCAAGCTCAGCGTGGAACAGGTCAGCCATAGTACTGTCACTGGGGCCCTTGGGCCAGTGTGGGGACAAGGCTGGACATAATGGCTGTAGGTGACCATGGGCGTACTAACCAGGCAAGACATGTTTGTGGGAGCTCAAGGTCAGGTGCTTTGATTCTTCCCTTTGGTTTGATGGGAGGGAGCATATCAGCAGGAGCATGTGAAGGAAGGACAGGTTCTGTCTTTGTGCTCGGTGGCTGTGCTGCCATGCTGGAGGATGCAGGAGGTGGGCAAAGTCCTGGGCCCTGGCAGAGCACCGCTGGCAGCTGTCTTGGCTTGTCCTGAAGCTGCTGGGGTGTTTTTGATGGCATAGCCCTGGGGTCCAGCAGTGGGGTTTGTGGGTGCTGAGGCTGTGTTCCCATGCCTGCAGCCCAGGGCTCGCTCTCATGTGTGGTTCCATTGCAGGCTGAACAGCACCGACTGCAGCTGGAGATGGTTCAGCCACTGCCTGTGGGGAGGATGCTGGCTCTGAGGCCTGGGTAGGAGCCAGGCCATGAGGGCCGTGCTGGGGCTGGCACCTCCCTCCTGCCCTCCGTAGCCTGACAGCAGCCGGCTGCCACCCTGGCAGGCCACCATGGAGCGGCCCATGCGTGTGCACCTCCACCTCCTGGGCTTCTTTGGGCGGAAGCCACAGGCTGTCGGAGGGGAGACGTCACCAGAGCAGGAGGCAGAGCCGGCAGAACCTGAGGAGATGTGCATCGCGCTGCCCCTGGGCGAGGACGGGGAGCTGGTGGAGTGTCCCCTGTGCCTGCTGCCCCAGCCGCCCGAGGCCTTTCCCACCCTGGCCTCCTGCGAGCACCGCTCCTGCCGGGCCTGCCTGGAGCAGTACCTGCGCATCGCCGTCAGCGAGAGCCGTGTGCAGGTGGCCTGCCCGCACTGCCCGGCCGCGCTGCAGCCTGACGACGTCCACCGCCTCCTGGCTGAGCCCTCCCTCCGTGACAAGTACGAGGAGTTCCTCCTGCGGCGGCTGCTAGCGGCTGATCCCAGCACCCGCTGGTGTCCTGCACCCAACTGCAGGTGAGCGGCTGGGCCCTCGTGTGGAGGCAGGAGCAGCTGGGAGCTGGTGCGTGGTGAACTGTGCCTGTGCTTCATAGACTCACAGACTGGTTTGGGTTGGAAGGGACCTTAAAGCTCGTCCAGTTCCAAACCCCTGCCATGAGCAGGGACACCTTCCACTAGAGCAGGTTGCTCCAAGCCCCGTCCAACCTGGCCTTGAACACTGCCAGGGATGGGGCAGCCACAGCTTCTCTGGGCAACCTGTGCCAGGGCCTCACCACCCTCATAGTAAATAAGTGTCCTGTGAGTTTTTCGCAGGCTCAGTCCTCTTGTGACTTGATCCTTTGTGGGGTTGGGTTTGCTCAGAGAGATGTCCCAGTTCCTGTCCCATCTGCAGGGCACAGGCAGCTGTGTCTGTGCCAGGGTTGGTGCTCTTGGCCATGCTGCAGCAGCCCATGAGATCCCTGGGGAGCTGTGTGGGTGCTGGGTGGGGAAAGCTCTGCTGCAGTCTGAGCTGGTCACAGTGTCTCCTGGCTCTCCTGAGCAGGGGCTGCAGCTCTGTCTCAGCATGGAGCTGGGACCTGCCCCTGCATGACCTGGCTGTGCTGGGGAGGGGAATGGCTGCGTGCTGTGCAGGGATGCAGGGAGGGCGCTGCTGAACCCCCTACGCTGACTCCTTTCTCCCCACAGCTACGCTGTCATTGCCTATGGCTGTGCCGAGTGTCCCCGCCTCACCTGCGGGCGCGAGGGCTGTGGCACCGAGTTCTGCTACCACTGCCGGCAGCCCTGGCACCCCGATGGCCCTTGTGTGCCAGCACTGCCAGCCCCTGGCCTGGCCAACACAGCACAGCCAGTCCACGTGGAAGACTCGACCCATGGTGAGACCCTGGAGCAGGGTGGGAGCAAGCAGGTCAGAGGTTTGGCATAGCTGAGCCACAGTCAAATACCTTTGTACTTTCCTGCCTGTGGGGATGCTGGAACCAGGACCCCATGGTCCCCACTGGCTGCCTGTCTGTGGAGGCATGTAGCCCCTGTGCCTGTTGAGCTGGGGCTGTGGAGCGGGACTTTGCTTTGCCTGGCTCACCCCGATACCTATGGGACAGGCTGAACTCCTTGGTCAGTGTATGGAGGGGGAGCTGCACTGTCCTGTCCTGCTCCCCCCATCTCATCTCTCTTTCCCCCTGGCAGCTGAGGCTGAGAACATCAAGGTCTGTCCCCGCTGCAGTGCCTTCATCATGAAGATCAATGATGGGAGCTGCAACCGCATGAACTGCACAGTGTGTGGCTGCCTCTTCTGCTGGCTCTGCCTGCAGGAGATCTCTGATGTGCACTTCCTGAGGTCAGTGCAGGGCTGAGGGGCCATGGGGTGTGCTGGGGGGCAAGGGTGGAGGAGCTGCCAGGAGCTGGGGGGTGGCTGAGATGCTGGGTTGGAGGTCCTGCCAGGAGTTGTGGGGATAGGAATGGGGAACAGTTGAGGCCTCGCTGAGAGCCACAGCCACGTTTGGGGATCCCTGGGCTGTCGGGCTGACTTGTGGGGGGGGAAGCAGAGTGCTCTGTACTGTCAACAGCCTTTGGCCCAGCCCCACTCTATCCTCACAGCCCCTCTGGCTGCACCTTCTGGGGGAAGAGGCCTTGGTCGAGGACCCGAAAGATCCTGTGGCAGCTGGGCATGGTGCTGGGGGCACCCATGGTGATCTCCCTCGTCGCAGGCATCGCTGTCCCTGTCATTACCATCGGGATCCCTGTCTACATGGGTAGGAAGGTACTGGCAGGGGGCCCTGGAGTTCCAGTGATCCTCCTCCCCTCTGAGCCTCAGGCCTGGACAACACAGTGCTCACCACTGCATGTCCCTGTGTCACCTTCGACTCCCCACAGCCCTCCTTCTGGGGACCCTCGCTGCTGCCCACCCCAACACCAGTTGGGTACTGTCAGCCTGGAGAGGTTGGAGTTGTGGATGATTGTGAAAGGAAGAAAGGGTTTGGGGCCCCAGGGGTGTTTTCCAGGAACACCTGAGTAGTGGTGGCAGCACCATAGTGGCTGCCTGTCCCTGAGGAAGTGGATGGGGTGTCTGGGTGCTGTGGCTGCAGCTGGAGCTCTGCCAGGGCTGGGAAGAGGCTATATCCCTGGGGACTGCACACTGAAATCTCTGCAGAGCCCTTCACCTGTCTTGCTCCTCCTCGAGGTGCTGGGCCAGAGCCGGAGGAGCAGCCTGTCAGGGTGCCAGCAGTGCCTCTCTGTCACCAGCAGTGTCCTTCTGTCTCTGTTTGTGTCTCCCATCATAACAGCTGTCACTGTGGGTAAGTGTGCTGTGCCAGGGCTGAGGGTATTGGAGGCCACTGCAGCGGAGTGTCTGCGGGTGGGGGATGTTGGACCTGGGGCACAGGGTTTCACCCAGTACCTGCCTGTCTGCCTGCAGGAGTCGGCGTGCCCCTCATGCTCACCTATGTCTATGGGGTGGTGGTGCTGTCACTGTGTCGGAGCCGCTGGGGCTGTGGCCGCAGCCCGCCCGGGGACCTCGGTGTGGTGGAGCTGGAGAACCTGACCAAGCGTGAGTCCAGTGCTGCCGTCTGTCCACTGGCCTGTGCTTGCCATTGGGCCCCATGGGCCCTGCTCCTGCCTCATGTCTCTGTGGCTGTGAGCTCTCCAGAGAAAGGATCTCCCCGTGGATTTGTGTTGGTTCTGCCCCAGGTGCTACCACACACACCTCTGTCCCTGCAGGCTGGTGTCATGGGGAAGGTGCTGCCCGAAGTGCTTTGGGAGCAGCTTGTTGGCACCCCGAGCTGAGAACCTTGCGGGCTGTTCTGCTCCCTGTTCTGACAGGAGCAGTCCTTGCAAACAAGGTGCTCAGCTCCGTATCTCCCTCCAGAAGTGAATGAGCTGCGGTCAGTGCTGCCCAGCCCCAGGCCCGTTGAGGATGGAGTCCCAGACACAACCATCTCTGTCCCCAGCAGCAGCCGTAGCCCACGCCATGGGACGGTGTGGCAGGAGCAGGACAGCCAGTCAGCCAGCACGGTGGCCCTCACAGGGAACATGCTGACTGAAGGCGTGGACATGTCCAATAGGTGAGTGGGAGCCACTGTGCTGGGGAGGTGGGGGTGAATGACACATCCCCTTCCTAACAGTCTTCCCCACACCCGCTGTACCAGCCAAGGGCATGGTCACATCCCCCGTTAGGCTGCTGCCCACAGCCCTGTATTTGTCTGCAGGGAAGGTATCAGCATCGAGGTGGAGGTGTCCATTGAAGCAGTGCCACATCCTGCCCGGCAGCAGAGTCTGTGCAGTGCCCCATCAGGGCAGAGCCTCTCTGGGGACTCCCTTGGATGCACCAGCGACAGGTCCAGCACTGTGGGCATCCCCACGGAGTGAGGGGGGAGATCCCCGATCCACAGAACCCCCCCTGCCCCTTGCACAAACATCCTGTGCCCTCCTGGGGCAGAGCTGGTCACTCTCTGCGCAGCACCACCAGCCCCATGCTGGATGGGCTCTGACTGTGCTTGGTGCTCCCTGTGCCCAGCCACATCCACCCGTTCCCTGAAGGCAGCCCTGAGCATTGGCACAGCTGGGAAATAAAAGCTACTCTCTGAGGGTCTGTCTGTCTCCTGCGGCACAGCCATGCCCTGACAGCTCAGTCCCCATCACAGCAGGCTCTTGATTGTGGTGCATTCTCTGATGGGTGTTACAGGAGAGAAGGTGGGGTAGGGTGGTCCCAGCCCCACAGAGGTGCAGGCGGGGGGGGACAGGTAGACCCAGGGAGCAGGGCAAGCATGGGAATACTCCCTTGTGCAAACACTCCAGCAAACTAGGCTCTGTGGTGCCTGGCTGGCAGTTGGGAAGGTGGGATGTTGCTGCAGAGCCTCAGCCAGTACCAGCAAACAAAGCAGCTCACACAGGGGCTGAGTCCTGCCCCGGCTGGGCCAGTTGCTGGTGCAGTGTGTGGCACCCATGGGTCCTTTGTGCCCCCAGCTATCGTCCTGGGAGCAGCATGTAGCTTCCTGCAGACAGACCTCAAGTGTGGTGCAGGACAGCAGCACCCCCTGATGGTGGGAGACCAGGGCAGAGCTGGGGAGTACAGGGGGCTCTCTGTGATGTCCTGTGTCTGTCGATGTGTCCCTGCCCGCCCCTGGCTGGTCCAGCAGCATGCGAAGGGTTGCCAGGGCTGTTGGAGAGGAGGGCTGTGCCTGGGCCAGCTGGGGGTGATGCTTTAGCATGTGGGGTGCTGCAGCACAAGGACTTACTTGTATCCTTGTGATAGGCACCCACTCCAAAGAAGGAGCGAAAACTGCTGAAGGTCCCAGGTGGAGGCACCAGCATAGCTCTGGGGCTCCACATCCTGCATTGGCATCCCTCCCCACCCCATGGGATGCTGTCACAGGCTGTAGGGAGCCCGTAGCTGGATACAGATGAGGTGGCCAACCTGGCGCCTCCAGTAACCAACTCTCAGACCTCAGGTTGCTCCAGGAGGACAGAGCACATAGTAAATGGTCTAAACCCAGTTACATCTCAATATAAATTACTAACGTGAGATCACTGCTGGCCAGAATCATTTTAGAGGATACCACAGAGGCTGGTGCTAACGCCTGTATCAAAACTTTTCCTTAATGACCAGGAAGAATGTCTAAAACCAAACTCGAGACAGATGCTTTGCAGCAGGAATAAGGCAGTGGGCACATAACAGTTCAGACAGTGGTTTTAACCACCGAGTGAAATTGCCTCCTGGCCCAGATTCCCAGGTGCAGCTCTGGGTACTCCATCCAGGACTGGGATTTACCCCAGTGCATGAGGCTGTACAGCAGCGCTGCTGTCCGTGTTCTAAAAGGGAGGTATTGAAACTAGAGGGACTTCGGAAATAACACACACTTTTAGGGCTGGAGAAAATAATTCTGTCATTCCTATGACAATTCAGTCTGTTTATTCAAAATCTGGGGGCACCCTGGCCAGCACATTTATTGTGTGGAGGAAGCACCAGGTACTGAGCTACCCCTTAGCTGGAATGATCCTGAGACAAACCTACCTGGCAGTAAATGAAAGATTCCCTGAGATGAAATGCACTTTTGTGAAGGAATAAAACCTCTCCTTGCATGCTTTACTCAAGCAACACCTTTCTGGGAGAACACATCAACTCATCCAGACACTTTCTGAGTACAGAAGCAGTCCAAGCAGCAAGTCCAGCACCTGCAGGGGTTTGTGGCTCTGAACTGCCAGCCCTGAGCAGGGCTGCAGGAGCCCAGCATGTATGATACAGGGACTGAAACACTTCATGTCTGGACATGTCATCACTGGAGAGTCACTAGACAGAGGGGCTTAATCTCAGGGCCACCATGGAAGGGTTCAAAGATGACATGAGATGCACCCATCCAGGCTGGTGAGCCATGGACTGACTGAACTGCAGAAGCTGAAACAGCAGATTAGGACCAGGAGGGTGGACTTCAGAGGGAAACCTGAGCACAAGGCATTGTCAAGGGCACTTCCCTGAGACGCAGGAACCCCTGAACAGCTGGAAGAAGTTGTGCTGGGTGCCCTTGCCTGCAAATTTCATCTGTGCTTCCCTGTGCTCCCACACCATGCCAGGTGGAAGGTGCACAACAGCAGGGAATGGCAGCCAACCTTTCCATCAGTGGTTCATAGCCCAGGGACCTCACTCTTGCAGGAGTGGCTGCAGTACTGACATACGTGCAAGCTTTACACCTTCCAGCACATCAGGTAGGAGCTGCCTGTTGTCATACCTTGAAGAGAGCAAACAGTTCACACAGTTAAATGGGGTGCAGCAGGCTGCAGGCAAGTCACCTCAAGAGGGTGAGACATAAACTGTCTCTAGAGACTTGTCTTCTGCTCTGTGTACAACAGACTGTCCTCAGGTGAGCAAGAGGCAGCAGTCCCAGGCACGCAGCAGGAGCTGGCACTCTGCAACCACATGGCAAGCTGCTGCTTGTGAGCTGCAGCCATTCCCCCCAGTGCCCTGAGACACCAGAGACATTCTCCTCCACATCACACCTTCCTCACCCCCCACTTCCAGGAAAGAACCAAGGACCAGAGGCACATCTATGTTTTTTGGGCTTTTAGTTTGAAAAAAGTACTGATTGAAAGTGTACAACAGAACGTGGTGTGGCGGCAGCACCACAGCCAGATTGTTTCACAAATAAAAACAAAGGGCCTTAAATAATCGGGTGCAGATTAAAAAAACCTCAACAGTGAAAAAGTTCTTCCCTCCGAACAGAAATTCACAGGCACAGAAATGGCAACAACCACATGGAGACAATGGGGGGACATCCTTCTCCTAACCACAGGGCTCCGTGCTCACAGGCTGCAGCGGGCTCCTGTGCTGTGGCTGGTGGCTGCTCCCGCGCGCGACTGTGTCCTCAGCTCCCTCTTTGGAATGGTTACAGATGAACAGTGCGACATGCCTTTGCTAACCAGACCCACCCCCCCACCCTGGACACGGACAAACAAGGCCTCTGCTAAGGCTAAAAAAAGGACAAGACTTTGGAGTCTTGCATTCAGCATGTTTAAGAAACAAGAGTCTGGTGAGCGCACAGCAAAGTCCCTGTGCGAGGCCTGCTATTCCAGCTTGGCCTTCTTCTTGTTATCGCCACCATTCTCTTCTGCTGGTGCTGCCATGTCCTCCAGTTTCCGCTTCCCACTCTCAGCAGGTGGATGTGCGTTACGGGGTTTGAAACTGATAATGATGCAGGTCATGTTATCGCAGCCGGTGCCATCCCCTGAGGTGTCTGGAGCCAAACACTGATCCAGCAGCTGAAGAGGGACAGGACAGGTTAGCAGAGAGCAGAGGCAAAGCACTATGAATAACTGAGACACCAGGCACCTTCTAGCAACTGGCAGTAGCATAGGGGCTGCCAGACCACAATGGTGAGGACTGGGCTCAAAATGCTGTTTGCAGCCAGATGGGACAGAAACAACCTCAGCAGCCCTGGTTTTCTGGAAGCGGACAGAAACTCTTTCAGCTTGACAACAACCTAGAGGTCAACCCCAGTGCTGCAGCCCAGACACCTCACATGCTGAACAAACCAGTCTGATCGAGACGGAGGGCAGGGTCAGGCACCAAGCTGGGATGCAGAAACACTGTGTGCTGAAGGGATGGTGAAAATCTGGACCTTACCTCTTCTACGATGGAGGAGAGCGGCCTCAGGACTCCATTCTCATCCTTTTGGGTGATCTTGGACTGGATGAAATCCACCACTTCCTGGCTGCTCATCACATTCCTGCATAGAGTGGAGAGGTCAGAAGGGCAAGCAAAGGGAGCAGTCATGCCATAGTGCCTAACTAGCAGCCAAGGTCCCTGGGCCTTCTCGAGGCTCAGCTCCAGAGAAAGATCACAGTAGTGATTCCAAGAGACACAGGTCCCTCACGACTCACCAGATTCCATCACAGGCAATGACCATGAAGTCATGGTCATCATTTATTGTCAGCACTTTGATGTCAGGCAAAGCAGAAATCATCTGTTCTTCTGGAGGCAGATTCTTGTTCCGCTTGTAGAAGTGATCACCTGTGGTGCAGAGGAGGATTACTTTTTCTCCGGTTAGGCCCTGGCAGTGCTGCCTACCCCTGAACAGTGAGAAACACTGCTCTGTTGAAGGGCAGCCCCAGCAGAATCAGAGCCTGTGCTCCCACAGCCAGAGCAGATATGGCTGCTGGCCCATCAGACAGACACAGCTGCCACATGCTTTTACCATACAATGAGAAAGAGGTGCCTTTGCCAGTTCAGCGTCTTTTCACCCCGAAGCGCCCCACAGCTGACAAGGCTAGCTGGTAAGTGCTAAGTGTTGCTCTGCACTGATATCTACCAGTTTCACGGCCATTTTTTTCTAGTTAGACTGAAATCTTACCACATCAAATACTAAATAAGTTCTACTCATCATCTAGTTAAAAGCTGCTCCTTAAACTTAGCAGCTGGTATGTGCTGGGAGCCTGGATGTCCTGAACACAGCACTCTGCAGGCCAAAGCCATGCCAGCATCCACCCCCATTCTTGCTCACCGATTGCTCTGGAGAGGTTGAGACCACCATTCACTCTCCCATCCATGGTGACCTTGCCACCAGCATTCTTTATCCTGGCCAGCTCCACCTCATCCTCTGGCTTGTGGTCATACGACATATCGACGGCTTTGCCACCTTCTGACACCACACAACGAGAGTCTCCAGCATTAGCCACGATTAGCTGCTTGCCCCGGATAAGTGCCACGACAGCAGTTGTCCCACTGTCAGAGCCAGGCTGAAAAAGACAAATGATTTTTCTGAGGCTCCTTTCTCCATTATCATGTCAATAGGGAACTGGCACTAGCCACCGCAGACCCAGCAAGTGTCCCAAACCCTGAGGTGATGTGTCTCACCCCTTCTTCCCATAAGCATACACAGAACAAAGGAGAAATTGTGAAACACAGCAGGAGCGTGCTCATTGAAAAGCAGGGTCAAGCACTACCTCCATTCCAGCCTCACAAAGCATCAGTGGTTCAGGGTTCTCCAGTGTTCAACGCAACCTGCTATACCATCAGCTCTAGTGTGTTGATCGCAGGCCCAGCCTTCAAGGAGAAGCTGGGGCATCTCTCCAAAGGGAAAAGGTTGGTACTTGGAAGCTGCAGTCCCCCTTTCCCTAACATCCTAGGTCCCTGGCCCATCGGCCAGCACTGCCATGGACTGAGAGGCCACAGCCTGGGCCTGGCAAGGAGCAACGCTCTGCCCAGGAGTAGCAGTGCTAGCAGAGCAGTCCTGCTACTGTCCTGCACTCTCCTTCCACACCCAAACCCACAGCGGTTTCTAAGCACAGCAAACCCAGCAGTGGGGTCAGCCTCACTCATCTCAACCTGTTGCCCAAATCCATGCCCTAACCCTTAGGCTTTTGCATACAGTCAGGCTGTCAGCAGCTGTGTTCAGCCTCAAGAGAACAAAATAGATGTTTTATCCTCATCCGAACAAAGGATGAGGATAAAACATGGCCTTGCTGAGCTCCCCTGCAAGTGCCCTTGGCTCCATCCTATGCTGCAGAACACAAGAACAGGGTGTGCACCTCCTCTTTCCCCTCCATGCCTGGTAACAACATTTCTTCCTCTTCATCCTCATCCTCCTCTGCTTCTTCAGTGTCATCTTCATCATCTTCGTTCTCTGCCTCTTCACTGCTATAACCATCCTCATCTTCACTGCATTCCTATAAGAAATGAGAGATACCACCAGGAGTCACACAGGACACTCTCAGTGCCCTCCCCAGACAGCTGGTCCCTCCATTCTGGGGACAGATGGTAACTTGCCCCAGAAGAGTGAGATGACCTGATACATTTCCCCCACACCTGATGTCTACAATCAGAGCAGCTAGTTTCAACTCCCACAGTTAATGAAGGGATGGTGCATGCAGCAAGACCAATGGCCGCTGCACAGATGAGGGTATGTTTCCTTCAGGGTTATCTAAACAATTCCCAATGCTCCCATGAGATGGTCTCAAAGTATCAGCCTGAAAAACCTACTCCTAGGATACACCTAGGATGAGCCAGAGGCTCGTAGATCAAGTACCACAGTAAGCAATGCATTCTGCCCAGACAGAAGGCCACTCTGTCCCAGTGCTGTTTCCTACCTCACTGTCTTCCTCCTCTTCCTCAACCTCATCTGACTCATCCTCACTGTCCTCAAAAAATTTGGATTTGGTTGTGCGCTGGGGCTTTCCCGTAGAGGAGCAGGAGGGCCCGGCCTCCCCAGTAGAAGAGGTGACGGCCTCGTCACCTTTGCCTGCTTCAGGCTTCTGCAGAGCAGGGCTGTTGCCTCCAGCGCTGGCTTTGTCTGAGGTGGAGGAAATACCCGTGATTTCTTCATCTGGCTTCCCATTCTTCCTCTCCTTGTGGTCGGTAAGCTCCCCTGGGTCAGCCTCTCCATTCATATTTGACTCCCCATCATGCTGCTTGCCTGTCCCCTCTGCAGTGTTCTCCCCAGCTGGAGCTAAAGACTTGTTTTTGAGGTTCTTGGTGCAGTTTTGTCCGTAACGTGTGAGAAGCTCCTCAATGGTCATTGTGGCTTCTTCGTGCAGAAGAGCAGCTTCCTCATTATCCACTAAAAATGCAAAGGGGGAAGGAGGATGAGAACAAAGAAGGTCAGGAAACAGAATACATCACCACAGCAGCACCGTGCAGCACACACACAGTTCAGGAGTGAGCTGCCCTGGCTGGACGTTCTTATTGCAGGTGAGTTTCAGCAATGCTCATCAGGCTGCTCACTAGCAGGAACACTGCTCACTAGCAGCCAGGCCTACACCATTCCACAGCTTCCAGGCACGGACATGACCAATAGGCAAATGGCAGGGGAATGGCTTCTAACCACAGCTGATGCATGCAGCCTGCAAGTTCCCCTAACGCCTCCGGCCTCTGATGCTACCTGGCTGACTTGTGGGCACAGAGTGTTTAAATCAGTCATAAGACTAGAGGGTGAAGAGCCTCATGAGAGCAGGCTCATCTGAAGCTCTGGGGGAAGCAGAAAGACTACTTTCATGTAGAGATCTGTTCATTAATACTGCAACTGGGAATGAGAAGATTTTGTTATAGCAGTTGCTCCATGGGCCTGAAGCACCCCAGAGATCCCAACCAGTTTAGAAAGAGATGATGGAATAGCTTTTAGGCAGTGAACGCACCATCTCTCAAGTGGGATACTAGACAGAAAATAGGATGACTTTCCCTAAACTATGAGCCAATGACCACTACTTCCCTATTGACATCCACTTGGTTGTTATTTTCTTTGCTATTTAATCCCAAAAGGAAAAGAAACATCTATATCCAAAATACTCCTGAAAACACAGGACAAAGAAAAAAAAACAAGCACCCAACCAACCAAAATCCCATTTTGCCCCTGTCAGCTGGAGAACAAGGGCCACAAATTCAACACTTCCAGACCCCATACAGTATTCAAGGCAATGGTATCACTTTACATCTGCTTCAAGGCTAGTCACGAGATACTCAGCTGAGAGCTGCACAGGATTCCACCCTGGGATTTACCTTCTAGCTGGCTTCATGGTCTGACAACTACTTGCTGGTGGAGAAGAACACTTGCACAAAAAATACTGCTGAAGAGACCAGAATCTGCTTCAATCCTGCCTGCAGCTGGTGTCTGCCACCAGCTCGGGAGATCTAAGCACCAGACATCATAGTCTCACAACTTAGCCCACTTCCCAGCTCAGAGGTTTCTGACATATCCTAGAACTCTGCACCCAATAGAGGAAGCTCTATGGAAAACTGTGAAAGTTTTTATACGATTATTTATAGGATTAAGCTACCAAATGAATCAGAATTCCCCTAGCACCAGCCCAAAGCAATAAACGGTGCTGAGGGGGTGCAGTTCAACGCCAACTGAAATTTGGGAAGAAAACCTTCTGCTAAAGAAGGCCAGGCCCACCTGCTCTCAGTCCCTGTCCTGGAGCTGCAGTCTTGTGTATTCAGTGGCATCTGACTTACCATCATCTTCGTCAGCAACCTTCTCCTTCTCATCTTCATCATCTTGGGGTCGCCCAGCCATTTGAGAGAGCTCTTTAATCACCTCCTCAGTGGTAAGCTTGGCATCTATGGCTAAGAAAGCATCTTCCAGGGCCTATGTATGAACACAGACATAAACAGTGTGCAGTTTCACCTTCCTTACAGAATGCCTGCCTGTCATGCTGTGCAATCAAGTTTCTTTCAGAACACAGACCATAGAGAATCACAGAATGGCTAAGGCTGGCAGGGACCTTTGGGGTCCACCTGATCCAACACCCTGCTCCAGCAGGCACACACAGAGCTGGTTACCAAAGATCATGTCCAGGCAGCTTCTGAAGAGCTCCAAAGATGGAGTTCCCTGAGCAACCTGTGCCAGTGCTTGGTCACCCTCACACTGAAAAGGGTTTCCTGATATTTAGAGGGAACCTCCTGCAGTCCAGTTTATGCCTGTTGCCTTCAATCCTGATACTGGGCACCATTTAGAAGAGCCTGGTTCCATCCTCTTTGTACCCTCCCTGCAGGGGTTTACAGGCATGGATTCCATCCTCCAGACCCTGATCTGTTCCAGGCTGAGCCATCCCAGCTTCATCAGCCTTTTCCCACAGCAGAAATGATCCAGTCCCTCCAGCACCTTGGTGGCCCCTTGCTGGACTGAAGATCTCCAGTTTGCCCACGTCCCTCTTGCCCTGGGGAGCCCAGCACTGGGCCCAGTGCTCACAGGGTGGCCTCACCAGCACTGAGCAGAGGGGAAGCATCATCACTCCCTTCAACTGGCAGTGCTTTTTCTAATGCAGCCCAGGACACCATTCGCCACCGTTGAAGCAAGGGGACGTGGCTGGTTCACGGTCAACTCTGTGTCCACCAGGACCCCGTGGCCTTTGCTGAGCTTCTTTCCCACTGGGCAGCCCCCAGCATGTGCTGCAGTGGTGGGTTTGTTCATACCCAGGAGCAGGACTTTGCACTTCCCCTTGCTGAACTTCCTGAGGTTCAGCCCATTTCTCTGCCTGTCTGGGTCCCTCTGCATGACAGATCTGCACAACCCTTGTGTACAGCTGCTCCTTCCAGCTCAGGGTCACGTGCAAACCTGCCCCAGCATCCAGATCATTCACAAAGATGTTAGATCAGACTGGACCCAGCACTGACCCTGGTGGTACAGTGGTCATTACTGGTCTCCTACTAGACTTTGTCACAGATCACCCCCTAGACCTGGCCATGCAGACAGCATTCAATGCACCTCCCTGCCTGCTCATCTGGCCCACACTGACACAGCTTCTCCTGGAGGATCTCAGTAGACAAGGCATCACAAGCCTTGCTGTAGCCCACAGGAGCCTGAAGACAGGACAGCATTAAAGCCGCTGTGGAATGGCTCAGCATGCAGGCTCCTCTGCTCAGCAGACAGGCTTATTTGCAGTCAGCGAGTGCAGCCAGCTTGGGGTCAGCAAAGCATGATACTGGGGTGTTTCAGCCTAGACCAAGAGCCACAAACTGATTCAAGTTTGCCTTGAAGGCTATCCTCAGTCTACATGTAAATGTAGAAGTTCTGGAGGGACTGCTTCCCCCTCACCCACACTGCTACAGAGCCCAGCACCAACTCACTGGACATCTGATATCAGAGGAGGCATTAGTACTATGAAGGAGAATTACAACAGAGGGATTGCTTGGTGGAAGCAAGACATGAACTAACCTCTCATCTCTGACAAAAGCTACGCCTGCCCCTCAAAACAACACACCAAAACTGCTCCAAGAACCAGCCCATGCCTTTGACTGGAATGAGTTTGAAAATTAAAAAACAAACCAAAACAGGCAAAAAAAAAAAAACAACAAAAAAACAAAACTGGAAAATAGAAGAAGCTTTAGCTTTGAAAATAAATCACACTGGGTGTTTGCTCCTAGAAATAAGGAAATTAAATGGAAGACATGGCAGATAGAGCTTAGGGGACACCACCGTGCATATAAGCATTAGATACAAAACAAGAGCTTTCCTCTGCAGTGGTGCTTACTTGTGTCAAGGCAGAGCTAGATTCTTACCTTTTGCAATTTCCCCTCCTTATAGGCCTTCTGGTCTTTGATTATCTCAGGAAGATACTTGGCACAGTACAGGGCAACTTCTTCTCCTGAAAGAGTGCAAAAATCATTTAAAGAGACTGGTACTCCCAGAAGCAGAACACATTCCTGAGCAATTGAATCTTAAGGCAAATCTGGGGCCAAAAACTAGAACTATCCCAGACACAGAAAAGTTATGCAGAAACAGACTGCTGGGGATCTCAAACCTACCCACAGGCTGCATCTCCAGAGCAGCAGGATTTGCTGATGAGTGCTCATTGAGGTTTTCCAGGGGTCATCTATCAGGTTTAGCCAACACTATAAACTTCCTGAAAGGGAGTTTAGGCCCATTTTAGCAGATAGGCCAACAGTTTACGCCCTTTTTTAGCACACAGGCCAACAGCTGAGGCTCATCTTACCTAGAAAGCTCTATTTTCACATGTAAGCACAGGGATAAACAACAAACAGAGAAAAAGGAAGCTTTTGGTCAGTGTAAGCACTACCAATGCATGATAAGCAGCACAAAAAGCATTACATATTCTAGTCTATGTTCTAGACAAGGAAAATACAATGCCACAACCTTGAGACAAGCCTTTCAGGAAGATGGGTGTCCTGATCAGCAAAACAGGACAGGAAAGTGTGTCTGTGTGTGCACAGCATGAGTGAACAGTGGCCAGAACACCAGGCTTATGAAAGCACAGAGGACAACTTTGACTGATGGTCAACACTCAAACCAAGCATCCACTGCTAGAGCATCTGAAAGACTTTTAAAAGCCAGAAACACTCCAGCAGGACTTTATACAGGGTCTGAAATGAAAAGGATGGACAATTAATGTCCACTGACATGAGCTTATGGAAACAGATCTTGCCAATTCAACATATGCTCTTAAAGATACTGGGATTTTGCTGATAAAACTAAGCATGCTGATGTAACTAAGCATGCTGACGATTTAGGTAAGGTATATAACATGTATATATATTATATATAATTTACATATATATATGAAAGACAACACTTGGCTTAAAAAATTAAACTTTCAAGACAGCAAATGCAGAAGAGGTTAAAGAACTGCCAACTACCACTCGTGAGATGAAACCCAACAAATCACAGGGGAAGATGTATTTGTATAGTCTGGAAGGACCAGCTTAAATGTAACATTTTTATCAGAGCCAAAATAAAACTAAATTTCTATGACACAACTGTAGGTGGAGGGAGTGGTGAATAATGACAGTGACAGGCCTTTCAAATCACTTGAATTGGGCGAGTCAGCAGGGGCTGCTCAGAGAGGTATGGCCACTGAGGAAAACATGCACAGCCTTAGACCATGGCAGAAAACCACCCAGCAGATCCGGACTCTATAAGGAGAGAGTCATGGCCAGGAGCACACTACGCACATCTTTTCATTTAGGCTGCTTTAACTTAAAGCTAAATTAGCAGGTCGTAAAACAGTAGCCCTGAAACTCTTGAAGACAGCACTGACAATTGCTACGTCCTCTGTTGTATGACGGATTGAAGGTGGCTGGGTCAGTCTGCTGCAGGGACACAGGGCTCTGCCATGGGCAGTGCTGTTCCAGGACTTGGCTGAGACCTAGACATGACAGTAATGTACTGCCACATAAAGGTTTGACCAATAAGTGAGGCCCACCATGTGCCTCTGCAGTCCAAGGAGGAGGAAAACTAGGCAAACAGCAGGGATACTCCCAGATCAGGAACTACAAGGACATGGAGCAGGCCCAGTAAGCAGGCTGCTGATGCAACTGCTGCAGTGGGCAGCTGCAATTTCTTCCAGTTTCTCTTCCAACTTGCAATCATTCCTGCCTGCCCAATCTGGACCAGGATGGTTTGACATCTCTCATTTTGACACTCACTGTGGTACTGAACTACATCATCCATAGTGTATAATAGACACACAGGTGGGTCATCTGCATGCAAGCCATGCAGTGTCCTGAAGCTCTTCAGAGGCTTCCGTGAGAAAATAATCAAACTAGGTTGGGAAAGACCTTTAAGATCACCAAGTTCAACCATTATCCCACAACTGCCAGGACCACCACTAAATCACGTCACTGAGAGCCATCTCTACGTGGTTTTTGAGCACTTCCAGGGACGGTGATTCCACCATTTCCTGGGCAGCCTGTTCCAATGCCTGACCACTGTTTCAGCAAAGAAATTTTTTCTAATATCCAATCTAAACCTCTCCTAGTGCAGCTTGAGGCCATTTCCTCTTGTCCTATCACTTGTTGCTTGGGAGAAGAGACCAGCCACCTCTCCATCCTTCAGGTAGTTGTAAAGACTGATAAAGTCCCCCGAGCCTTCTCTTCTCCAGACTAAACACCCCCAGTTCCCTCAGCCATTCCCCATCACACTTGTTTTCCAGACCCTTCACCAGCTCCACTGCCCTTCTCTGGACCTGCTCCAGCACCTCAATGTCTTTCTTGTAGTGAGTGGCCCAGAACTGAACACAGGATTTGAGGTGTAGCCTTGCAGTGCCGAGTACAGGGGGATGATCACTGCCCTGGCCCTGCTGCCACACTATGGCTGATAAAGTCCAGGATGCTGTTGGTCTTCTTGGTCATCTGGACACAAACTGCTCATGTTCAGCCTGTAGCGTTGCATGGGCCTGCTGTGTCCCAAGTGCAGGACTCAGCACTGAGCTTGTTGAACCTAAACCTGATGATCAGACTGATGGTCTTAGCCAAACGCTAAACAGGAATGGGGTGGGTAAAAGCTTCCATCACTGTACCAATTAACTGCTCTGGCAGAAGAGGACAGGCCACAGCTACCTGCTGAGATCAGAAAAGGAGAAGAGAATGACCAAAGGGCACCCTGGTCTATGCTAGTGGAAGCAGCTGACAGATCTAATAATACCAGCACTGGCACCTGATCACCCACCTGATGGAAAAGATGACCCAACAGTGCAATCTTTCTGCCACAGCTAAGGGACATTGGATTTTCTTCACAGCAAGTAGCTTGATCCGAGAAAGCCACTGGCAGCTTTGCAGCCTTGGTCCCATCCCCTGTAAGCAGGCAGGCCACAGGGCTGCATGCAGCACTGTGCAAAGCAATGCACTAGAGAAAGCTCTTGCTCTGTCACTGCAAAAGTGGGAAGCCAGCCCCAATACGGAAAGCTTTGGCAGTTAAAACAAGCCATGTCTTTAACACCGGGACACTGAAATTAAATAGTGATCTGGGAACATCCAATGTGCCTGACTGTGGCTGCCCAAAGACAGATTACTGTACAAGAATGTGTAGGTACCACAGAAGATGAGGAATTTTTGCTGCTTCCTGCGCAGCTCCAGCACAGATGTCACAACAGACATTGCTGCTGAAAGCTGATGAGGCTTCACAGGAGACCCTTTTGCCAGTCTCACAGTCATCTCTCCATCAGCTGCAGCTCAAACCAGACCATTCCCTATAAGGACAGTAGTCCTGCTGGTACCCCATCTCCCTTGCTCAGGGGATACAAAGGTGCTTACTTACAGTGTTTTAACCAAAATATCTAGGATAATTCTCCTTTGGAGTTCTCTGGCTGTGGAAGACGACCCATCAAAGCAAGTCCTCAAATCTAAAGGTATGTGTTCCTTTGGGGCACAGGAGGTAGCTATCAGCCCAGCACACAGACCTCAGGTCTATTTACTTGCACAGCAGTCCCAGCAAGATATAATGGGTTTTATAAGCTGAATCAGTGACTCAAAGCACATTGCTGCTACAGTGGCCAGAGAAATTGAACTGGCTCAAAGAATTCATCTTCTACACACAGACAGATGTACTACGTTATTCTGTCTCAGCACTTCTGGACCTGTTGCAGCAAAAAACCTGCCAGGTTTTTCTCACTGAGGAAACATTTGTGAGAGTAAAATAGAGGAGCTCTACTTCACTTCAGATCCTGCCTTTGCACATGGAGTGGCCTCTGGGTACCAGGGCCAGCGGTGGCCTTTCTGCAGTCTATCCTGGGTGCAATGAGTGTAATTACCTGGTGGATGCTAATAGCTCCTTCCAGTTCATTCTGTAACATACTCCTGGATTTGGTTACACTTAGGCCAAAATCAGCCCACCCACCACATCTTACCAAGGTCTTGTCTTCATTAAGTATCAAACACACTCCCTCGGAGGGTGGTGGTGAGGACATCAGCAACAGGGCTGAAGAGCCAGGTAATTATGAAAGTCAATTTAGATACCTCAAGTCCTGCTTTGTGCTCTTTATCAAAGTCCTTCCCTGCCAGCTCCACTAAGGATTGAAGGATCCAGCCCCATGTGCCTGTGGCACAGAATTAGGGAGAACTACTATTAAAGAGACACCAGCTGCAAATGAGTAACAGTGGACAGACCAGAAACAGCTCAGAGCTGTCCTGTCCACCAGGACAAAACTTTCCCAGACATACTCATGCTCACCTGGCCATCAGAAATTGACCAAAAGCCTCAAAATCATCTGTCAGCCATGAATTAAGTGCTCAGGTCTGTAGCGTTTCCTAAGGAAATGGTCCTGGTTGCCCTCACCTGCAACAAGCATTTGAGACAACATTTCCAGCAAAATAGGAGTTGGGACGAGCTCTTTGAAGCACAAAACTGACCTGCAAAGCAGTAAAACGGAATGAGTTTGCCAAAGATGCAAACACCCAGAAAACAATTTTGTTGAAGCAAGAGAAGGACGAGTGCATAAGTACAACATGGCACAGTAAGGCAAGTGTGAGGAATCACCACTCAGGCCTTCCCCCTCACCAAAGCAGGCAAGATCACAGTACTGCCTCCTCAGGGGAAGAATGAAGCCTGCTGCTTTTAACTTCCAGATGAGGCTCTACACACTCCAAGGTGCACTTTAAACCGCAACAAGAGTCCTGGCACTGACAGTTTTAGGAAAGCAGGGGAAAGAAAACCTCACCAAATGCAATTTCCACTTCTTCACACCTCCCTGAGGAGCAGCACAGAGGAGCACTGGAGGTACAAAAGCAGGCCCTGGTATGAATGGGTGTGGAGAGCCTTTGGCTGCTGGGGACTTTGAAAGCTTTCAGAGAGTGGCTGAACACTTCAAAAATACAGTTACTCAGCTATAACCATATACATAACAACAATGAATCCAGGATCACATCTTCCACATCTTCAATGTAAAACTCACTGTAAAACTCTCAAAGTCTCCATGAATCATTGTCTTTATGTTTTCTAGAGAGGCAGCTTCCAGCTCAGTAATGCCAAAGACTCAGCTGCATTTCCTGCTTAATGCAACACAGATGCAGTAGTAGGAAGGTCTTCAGAAGGCTAAAGTAAAATGTATCCTGTGTAGCACTGAATTCAGTGAAAAAGTAGATATCCAGAGAATTCTCCAGAGTGCATACTTTAATGTTCCAACAGAATTATCAAAAGAGACTGGTTTTGTTCATGAAAGAGCATGTGGAGTTTTCAAGATGCCTGAAAGATCAGGCAGAAAGGTGAAAGCGTACATGGGGAAGTTCATGCCTCAGAGCATATTGTTGCACAGCTAGATGCCACTGCCAAAACCTACATCTGATTCAGGTTTAAAAGCAGGAGTCACATTCAGATGAAATACGGAACAAAGTCAATATATCTTGGCATTTCCGGCAAGACTGGCTCCAGAGCACCTAAGGCTCAGCTGGAGTCTCAATGCAGTAAGATTTCTCTGTCTCCAGAAGCACAGGCTTGAATATGACATGTGAAGACAAGAACGGGCAGCAGCCTCAGGGCAGAAACCAAGGCAAGAAAAAGGCCTCCACAGATACAGGTTCCTAGATCAAATCTTTTTTAGTGCATGTACATGCACAAACCCATTCTTATCTCCAGAGCTGAAAGCAGATCCCACTCCAAGATTTCATCTGTATTTAGACACATACAAGCTATTTAAATATAAAGTAAAGCAACCTTAGAGTCAAATAACAAATAAACTATCCAAGAACAAAGCCCCATCCAACCTGGCCTTGAACACCCTCAGGGATGGGGCATCCACCATTTCTCTGGGCAACCTGTGCCAGTGCCTCACCACCCTCACAGCCTATCATTTCTTCCTAATGTCTAATCTCAATCTTCCTTCCTACAGTCCCTTGTCAAAAGCCCCTCTCCAGATTTCTTGTTGTCCCCTTTAGGCACCAAAAGCTGCCCTAAGGTCTCCCTGGAGCCTTCCCTACTCCAGGCTGAACAAGCCCAGCTCTCTCAGCCTGCCTCCATTGCAGGGGCGCTCCAGCCCTCAGAGCATCTTTGTGGCCTCCCCTGGACTCGCTCCAGGAGGTCCACATCCCTCTTGTGTGGGGCCCTAGAGCTGAATGCAGTACCACAGGGGAGGGTCGCATGTGTAAACAAGGCACACTGCTTTCAAGTTTCTGGTAATTTATTATACAGAGGAGCCTCTTAGGCACAGTGACCATGATCACTTCCAGAATTCTTGGGCAATTGTGTTTCCTGTTCAAGCCCACTGTGTGATCAGTGTGACCCACTTACTCCATGGAGCATGAATTGTATGATGTGTAGAGGGGACTCTCCCTATGAGCATTCAGCCCAGCACAGGCAATCAAAGTGCCAAAATGAGCTGCAGTTTAGTACCAACTACTTCTGAAGTGGATCAGATTCTTTCATATGCTGCTAGTCAGACTGTAACAGACTTCAGATCCTCTATCCCTGGCACCAAAACCCTAGAGGTTGACCTTGAGTCTCCCCAGGTGCTTTCTGCCAGAAGCCCTGGCAAGCAGTCTAAAGCATACTTTTCACATCCTGTCCTGTCCAGACTGGTCCAAGGGCTAGTGCACAAGCTGTCTCCTGTTTAATTTGTTCAAAGACTTGCTGCTGCTCAGGGCTGCATTCAAAGTCATTCTTCATTGGCAGAGAAGATTTATAGCTGCCCGATACCAAAGGTTTACGATCAGAAGTATGCATTCTCCAAAACCCCACTTGTGTTTCTTTTTTGTTAGCTGCTGCAGACATAGCTGTTATTTTATCATATCCCAGTGCATGGGATCAATAACAGCCATCTTGACATTTTATTCTCAACAACTAATTTCCTGTGCAAGTCCTTTTACCTTATTTTGTTTTATAGCAAAAGCAGCTTTCAAAAGGATCTGGTTTATTCTTCTCTCCTTCTCAAACACTTCCCCCACTGTGTTGCCCCACACAATGATGCCATCAGTATACTGCAGACGTTCAGGAGCTTCACCTCCTAGTTCTAGTGCAATCTGCATCAATCCAGCATCAGAGCAACCAGTTGAGAATTAGCTCACCTGGTTAATGACTAAAATCTTCTTACATATCTCTCAGCTCACGTAGGGATAGGGTGATTCCTGTCACGATTTCAGCCTCTTCCTGTTCCTGTGACTCCACTGCAGCAGTACAGGCTGCCTCTTCTGATTCTTCCTTCTGCTCCCTCCCAGAAGAGGCTTCTTCATCCCTTACTAAATGAGCAGACTTCTGCTTCCCTTGTTTCTCCAGGGGCGCCTGATTTAGTGTTTAGTTTAGCCATAGTGCCTTTTGGCATTTTTTCCCTCTCTTCTTGAGGGTGCTGCATGACATCAAGTAGCATTGGTAAATGCTGGCCAGGGCCCAGAACAGCGTGGTAAACTGTGCCTCCCTGGAATAAGCCAAAACTTTTTTTAACATTCTATCCCTGCGTCAGGATCCTGCACTTGTTTGGAAGTGAAGATCCAGATCACTGGAGGTGAGAAGCTCGCTAGACACCTGCCTATATTCTCCTACATACAACTATATACCATGGAGTCTGGGTCATATTCCTAAATTGCTTGTTAACCTTAGACAAAACTAAAGCAATATTCCCAAGAAATACCAACAGAAGTATTTTAGCTACCCAAGATGTTCCAATATACTGAGAAATTACTGTAATGAGGGACAAAACATGACAGAAGAAGGCTGCAAGGGTGCCATTCTGTATTTCCTCCACAAAATAATCTCTTGGAGGAAGAAGTATAATTGCTAGTTGTCTCCATGAGATGGTACCCAAAGTACTGTAATGGCTTCAGCACAGAACTCAATTATCAGATTAAGCTCAAGACTGGTGTTCTAATAGCAATTCTCCCAGGCAAAACATCACTTATTACTACAGAGCACAGCAAACTGCAAAAGCAAAAAACCACCAATCTTTTACATATATAGTTGTCACGGATTAACCCGAGGTGGCAACTAAGCACCATGCAGCCATTCACTCATTCCCCCCAGAGGGATGGGGGTGAGAATTGGAAAAGCGGTAAAATCATGAGATAAAGACAGTTTGATAGGTAAAGCAGAAGCTGTATGTGCAAGCAAAGCAAAACAAGGAATTAATTCACCACTTCCCGTTGCAGGCAGGTGTTCACCCATCTCCAGGACAGCAGAGCTTCATCATGTGTAAGCTACTTGGGATGACAAACATCATCACTCCAAATATCTCCCCCTTCCTTCTTCTTCACCCTGCTTTATATGCTGATTGTGACCCCAAATGGTCTGGAATATCTTTTTGGTCAGTTGGGGTCATTTGTCCTGGCTGTGTCCCCTCCTCACTGCTTGTGCACCCTCAGCCTACTGGCTGGTGGGGTGAGAAGCAGAAAAGGCCTTGGTGCTGTGCAAGCATTGCTCAGCAATAACAAAAACATCCCTATGTTATCAACACTGCTTTCAGCACAAATCCAAAGCACAGCCCCCTACCAGCTCCTGTGAAAAAAAATTAACTCTATCCCAGCTAAAAGCAGTGCAACAACCAAGACAGGGCAAGAGACATCGATCCCTCTGCTTACTGACTGGGAAAATAATTACATGAGGGCTCACTCAATATGTATTCATATTAAACACCCTGGTAGCAGCAAAAAGAAAACCTCACTATGATAATATAGACCTCATATATAATATGAAAAGGGGAAACTATGTCAATGAAGGCACTTATTAAAATGAAATTAAAAGAAACTGCTAAAAAGGATAAAGCATGTGTAGATAGCAACAGAGATTGATCAGAAACACCATACTGGAGTTGCAGAGTACCCATATATTCTTCTCCAAGATTTCGGGGCAGGGAAGTGAAGGCAAGTAAAAAGGAAACTGGGAAAAGCAAAATAGCAGCAGCATCTGTCAAAAACTGGAAGGGGGCAAAACATTAAAGAAAAACTGATGAGTGAAATTGAAAGCTAAATATGAAAATACAGAACAACCATAAAAAACCCAGCCCAAATCAACAAAACAAGCACAACCACCAAAAAAAAGCAGCCAACAAAAAGCCAACCCTTTTATAAATAGCACATTAATAAAAACTCTTCCCAACCCATTTGGAGCAGGACACTTACTGAAGAGTTTAAGGCTGATAAATGAGCAAGGTATAAAAGAAAAGGTAAATTCTTTTTTTTTTTTTCACTGGCAGCTAATAAAGCTGAGAGAGGTCTCACACTAAAACCTTTTACACAGGACAGACCTGAGAAATTGTTTCAAACTAAAGAACTAATGCATCAATAAAATCATACAAATGTAGGGATGGGCAAAAAAGTTCTTCAGTGTCAGACTGAATTATATCTGTATTATTCCTGATAAGGCTTGTCCAGTAAGAACTGTAGAAATCCCATCACTGGAAATGTAAAATACAAGTTAGAAACCCGAAAACACAAGTTAGAAACTCATGTCAATGCTTTGCCATAATGTCTATCTTGAATCTTTCCTACTGTATTTAAAATAAAAAAATAAAATCCAACACATTATGTCACAAAGTGTCCAAAGTCTTTCTAAAATCCAACACATGGAACAGACCTTCCTGTTAGCTGAGAAACTAACACACCAATCTTAAGGAAGAACAGGTTGGTTTGATATTATTAATTCTTGACCAGTTTATAGTAGATGCTCCTTATCTTTCTATCTGCTAGATGCTTATAAATGGTTTTTGAGTTTCTACAAGAAATAACATTAAGTTGACTAGTTGCCAAATCCCTATATTATTTTTCCTTTGTCCTTCTCTGCCTTTCAGAACCAACTCATTACCCTGATGTTCTTAAAGATAACCTGCAGGATATCAGCAGTTGCTCCATCCAGCTCTCTGCATGCTCTAAGATGAAGCTCAGGAGAAAAATAATTTTCAAACATTAAATATAAGTGCTTCAGACCAAGATGACATCTTTTGAAGAGCTCCTCATCAGCTACCTACTCAGACCGACCTTTTTAATATGAACTATTTTTAATATGAACTATTGCAAAAAAGGTCTTAACCTCTTATTTACATATTGGCAGAATGAGATAAATTCTAGAGGAAAGGGAGAAATTATGAACTGTGGTATGTAACCTTCCACTTCAATCTGCTCCATTATCAGAGAAATGAAAGGCATACATATCATACAAAAGAGATTTAAAATCCTCAGAGTGGTGGAAACCGGGTTCACAACACTACAGAGCAACTTAGCTGGTACGTGAACATATCAAACAGTAGAAATAGTAATAAACAGAATTAGCAGATACATGGATATATATGGTGTGAAGGGCAGGGGTTAAACATGCAGAAGAGAACATCACAAACTGGTCACTGTGTTTTCAGACAGTCAATGAGCAGGAGGAAGCAGGCAGTTTAGTTGATCTACTCCATACAGATTTCCAAAAAGCTTTCAAATAAAACATTTTACATACTGAGGTGCTACAGGAAAGGAAGCAGAGTTTTCAAAATGGAGGATGGCCCCCAGGAGAGCTCTTGAAAACTTCTGTAGTTCAAGATCTACAAAAATTATCTTGAAAATCCATCAGAAAGAAGCAATGGATCAAAACTAAAGCAAAATTTTACAGCAGGATCTTGTGCTTTTACAGATTAAATTCCTCACTGACAAGATAAGAAAAGACAATCAACCTCCATATGCACACTGGATGGACTCAAAACCATCTATTACCACTTAAGGAAAGATCTGGAAGAAACTGGGGACAGAGTTCTAAAAATATCACCTTACAGTTTATTTGTGTCAAAATAGCTAATATGGAATTGTTAGGAAAGGAACTGAGAACAAAGCGGGAAACACTTAGGCCACAATAAATTCATTATACGTCTGTAACTTAAAGGGCATCAGCAGCTCTATTCAGCCTAACCAAAAGCATGGTACAAAGTCAGACTATGCCCCCCAAAAAGGACAAATACAACCACAGCTGTGGTACAATACAATGTTTAGAACCTGTGTCTATGTCCAACACCAGTAGCCTACTGAGTTCTGTGGCCCACGCATTTCATCACCTATGCTAAAAACTACTGGAATAATCCATGATGCAATTTTGGCATAAGCTAGTTATCACTTTTTTCCCTATTATCACTCTCCCTAACTCCTGGACACAGTCCAGGACCTAGCAGGAACCAGGGACCAACAGCCAGTTTGGAGGCAGCCACACTATGCTAAACACTAAGATAGCTGAACACCATTAATGTGGCCAGACTGTGCCAATTGACCTCAGGGCCAGAAAATGGGTGCTGCTGTTTTTTAATAGCAGAGATTCAGCTGTATGACCAGAGGCAAGTCTGGGACTCTTCTGACTGGAGGAAAGGGCATGAAGTCCAAAATTATGAAAGTGAAAAGTGCTAACGGAGTGATCATTCACTAATTTCTAAGTGTGGGGATACTGCAGTGAGCTCCTCAGGGAGCAGACTTAGGTCAAAGTCCTTTTTCAAATAACAAAGTTCTATTCAAATATCCTATGCAAATAATCACCATATAAATCTGGTTTAAAATGCAATTAGACAACTTCATTAAGAGTTAGTTCGTCAAGAAGACTCGAGAGTGTCTATAAGATCAAATGGCTGCAACCTCTAGCTCTTACGTGGAGAATGGAAGCTGGGAAGGTATGTCAGAGAATGGATCTGCCCTTTCTCTTCCTTCACTGTTTCCTTGGGCAACCAGTACTGTTAACCACCAGAATATACTGACCAGAGGCAGACCTTTGGTCCAACCTCGTGTAGATTTCCCTATCGCCATTATTCTGTGACTATCCTGTCTAGTTATCCACCAAGAAAACATTAACAGTTTTAGAAGATGGAATGCAAATCTCATTTCAATTACATATCAACCCATGACCTTCCTTCCAGAACACCTAAGAAACTTTCAAAACCTTAGTCAATTACACCTATCAAAGAAAATGATTCCCAAGAAGGAGCAGGATTTCTAATGATAGATAGATGCTTGCCCAGCAGCCACTAGGCAGCCCAGAAGAGCCACACTGAAGGACTCAGGAGAGAACATAGTAGACTCAGTTACCTCCGTGTCCATCGTAGACTGAGAACATAGCTGTTTCACTGTCCAGCTCGGGTATGCAGTTATGTGCATCCTGAAAGAGAGAGCAAAAGTCTAGAATTACATGGTTGCATTAGACCTGCAGAGAAGTAGGAGAAAGGAGTAGGAAGGCTATGAGCACTGACAAAGGGATTCTCAAACCTGGAGGAAGAGCAAGAAGAGCAAGAACACCTCCTCTCAGATTCTCAAAAGCTTACCTGGTGAGCACTCATCTTCAAAGAGGGGGCATGGATTCTTAATGTCATGGTGCTCTCTGTGCTCGAACAGTAACCCAACCTTGTCACCATGACATTATACTGGAACCCACTTTGGGTCCTCAGTACAACAACTCTAAGAGGTGGCCAAGCTGAACCTAGAATCAAATCCCTCTGCTTGCAGTCCTTGTGAGGCTTCTGTTACTGAAGTAGCTCACAGTCATTAATGAATGTGAGGCAACAAGCTGTTGCTCAAACTGGTACCTATGCTGAGAGCTGCCTAGCCAAGCATAACTACAGAAATACAAGTCATGCTGCATGCTGGTACTAACACACTGGCTACTTCCCCCCCCCCCCCCCCCCCCAAGACAAACGCAACTGTCTCAGGGTCACCTGTGGACCTTGGTCACTCCCACAGATGATCTCTTCCCCAGTTCTTGCCAAACAAGAGCCATGCAAACTGAAAAGCCAGGAGGTCAAATATGAAGCCTCCTGACCTCATGCCTTCAATCAAATGCAGCTTTGCCTTTGCTTGTCCTGGTGAATACGGTCACAGACAGCACTAGTTGCCTGTCTGAACAGCCGATGAAAGGGTCTTCCAGGACACAGGATTACCACATCCAGAGAGAACAACTTGGCTGGAAAACCTTTTCTCAGGATTCCTGCTCTTCTTGCCATGTGGGATGGTCCAGGTTCAGTGCTGGCCTCAGACACAGATACCTGATGAGCAAGGCAAAAAGCCTGGCCTCTCTCAAGTGTCTTTTAAAAGCACTGGAGCAAAGAATGAGCAACTACTCAACTAACGGTGCAAAAGCCAAAGTACAAACCTAGGTATCACTTCCTAAGATAAGACATATGTCTTCATTCTGGCAACTGTCCAGAAACTGAAAATCTCTGGGGGCAAACGAGAAGGAAGGCACATCTCCCAGGGGCATTTTGGGCTTAAATGTCGAGCTGCATCATCCCTTCCTTGTGCATGCTCCCAAACTACGAAGATCAGTAACAACATATAACCTATATACACTGAGCAACCTTTTTCTTCACAGGGTCTCTCAGGAACAGCAGACTTTGAAGAAGGCACCACCAGATTTTACAGCCAGCTGCCTGACCTCTTTCACCCTCTGGGTAAGCAAACCAAACTTGGCTATTCCAATGCAAAATCTCAAACTGATTGATGGATTGAATCTTTCTCTTAAGTCCTCCCCCTGCCTAACTGATCTACTATTTTTTGAAGTTCAAGCTCTAACCTACCAACTTACAGCATGACCGCACCCCACATGCTTTTGTTCAACAACAATCATGTGATTCTTTAAGCAACATGATATAGTCTCTTTGCTGTGGTTCAAGTTCATCACCTTAAAGTTAAATGTGCTACAGCTGTCCCAAAACACTGTGCTTACTCCAAGACAGTTGGCTCAGAGATTTGGATGTGTGTATATTGCCAGCCATAACCCAAAATTCCTATACACGCACACACCTACACAGCCAAGTAACTGTTGAGCTCTTCTACTTTTTTACTGTAAGACTTCTTGGATAAGAGCTCTTCGCCCCCCAGTCTTGTTAGAAGAGAACTCCGTTCCCCTGCAATTTCTATCAAGAACAGAAAAAAGAGAGGATCTGGCTTTATGAAGTACTTAGTGCAATGAAACTCCTGACACCATGAAAACAGCATCTGAACAGACAAATTGCGATCTTAGCTCAAAATGAAAAAAAATTACTCTGAATTATAACGCAGGAAATTTAACCAGAGAGCTCATTGGAGACAGTGAATGGAATAAGTATAAGCAAAGAGCCAGCAGTGTTACATGCACTTTTCAGAGCGTTTACAGAAGATAGTGAGACAGCAAAACCACAACAAAGTAACTGGGATAAGCTCCAGGTGGCTAAACAGCAGTTTAATTAGAGCAAGTAATGCAAATGCTGCTGGGGAGGAAACACAGTAATGACAGCAAAAATGGTCTCTACTCCATTTGCAGAACACAGAGAGCAACTTTTCCTGACCCTCATCCACAGCACTGCAAGCAAGGAGGGCAAACAAACGAGGGCAGCATGTGCTGACAGGAGATGGTTCAGCTCCCACACTGAGCACAGGGCTTTCTCTACATAAGCATGAGTGCTCATGGCTCCACAGGACAGGCTGTACACCAGTCCCTTGGCATTGGTAACGCTACACCAGAGTGCCCAACGGACCACAAAGACCACCTTGTGCTGCCAGGACAAGAGGCTCAGTTACACATCTCCATCCCTGCTTCCAGGCCTGGTAAGGTCACTGCAGCATGTGTTGTCCAAGTGATCCTGCTTTTCAGACCAAGGAAGAGCTCCCAGAGCCAGATTCCAGGTCTCCTCCAGCCATCTCAGTGGTTACTACAGCAGTACTGGAAAACAGTAGGTTTGAAACATAAACCACCAAACTCAGTTGAAATTAGCAAGCAAGATAAAACTGAATGTTAATTTCGCAAATCTCCAGATTTTGATCCAAATTCTTGCCTTTTGGTTTTTTTTTTATGTGAGGTTTCAGGAGTGAAATGAAGCTGCACACAGGGGTTGCTGGGTGTCTCATCTTGGAGCTACAACCAAAACAGCACCAAAAAGCTCAGAGGCCCCATCCACCTACTTCCAAAGTGCCTCCTGCACTTTTCACTGTATCCCAGAGCCATAGAGCCATCTTCAGCTTTTCCCTTTTTCTTATTCGCTCTTAGTACCTAACGCTATTTTTTGGGTATTCTTACTCTTTGGGTCCCTCATCTGCCCAAAACATTTCCTTACAAAGCAACTTCTCTGGACTAAGAATGGATTTTTATTATAGCACTTCTTTGGAGCTCCATGTATCTACCTCACCTGTGGGTTCTTAAATGCAAGTTAAAGGCAACAGACAACTCCTTTACACAAATTTCTCCTACCCCAAAATGCCTGTGTCCTTCCTAACACTTGCGCACACTCTGAGTGGCTTTGCTAATATAACAAGAGCCTTAAGCGTAAGCATTTGCTTAAAGTTATTCCCAAGCTTTAATTGCAAAAGTACAATTAAACACTTAAAAAAAATACAAACCAAGATAAGACACAGAGAATAACACACAACACTGGAATGCAAGAAAATGCAACAGAACTTCTGCTCAGTGGTGTGTGAAGCAACACACTTCTCTTCCATCACAGTCCCAAAAGCAATCTGCAGCAGGTTCAGCTTGCAACACAAGTGCTCCTGCCATCTCCTCATTTCTTGTGATAACAGTTAAGCCACGTCTACACCAATGGCCTCAGTATTGCCCCTGCCAATAGGCAGATAAGCTGAAGATAATGGCTAGTGCAGAAAACACAGCTAAAAGCTCTGGGCGTCATCCAATGTCCATAAAGGTCAACAGCAGCAAGAATAGACCTGAAGTGACTGAAATAATGAGCCAGTGCCTCACCTGTGGAAAGGTTACTTTAGCCCACCAGCATTATAAATAGGGGCAACACTGTTCTCCCTCATTCCTGTCTCCTTAAACTACTTTCAGCCTCTGTGCACTAGGGATGCCTGCACTCAGCCTCTTACACACGAACTAATCGCTTCAAAGAGATTACACTGTGCATCACCTCAGTGTTCCAGGAATGTCTCTGTGCCACATTTCATCCCTCCAGGGGTCACCAAGATGGACCAACTGAGACACTGTGATAGTCACGGTCAGCATAGACTACTCTGAGTGGATCTTAAGAGCAGAAGCACCAATCCTCCTGCCTATTCTACCAAGCCCATGGGTTCACTGAAATCTAATGCACAGAGATGAAAAAACACCTGGTCACCGATCTGCCACCAGTAAGATGGTTGTAGGACTTCAGCAGCAGTAAAGTATGTGACAGTATGGCTCATAAAAATATATTTGCAAGAAATGGTCTGAATGAGACAACCTCTGGCCAAAGGGCTACAAACAAGGTGACTTCTTTACTGTGTTCAGAGAAGATGCAGCCTGGGGGGAGCTGCAGGGACCAATATTAACCCTTAATTTACCCTGTTTGCTGGCTGCCTGGAAGGGGAAATAAACCAGCACATTAACAGTACCCACAGATGGTAGTAAATTCAAAGCACAAGGAACTGCTGGCCAGGCAGAGTATTCCAAGCAGCTCGACATCACCCTTGTACAGCTTTACAAAGTATTCCAACAGACTCCCCCACCGGGAGAACCCAAGGCCAACACCTGGCTACCACAGCCAGGAATGTATCCCGAGATAATTCATTTTCCCAGGCTGATAGGGCAGTAAAGCCAGGACTGGCTGCAGGAGGCCGAGAGCAGCAATGAGAATTCCTCCAATAAGTTTGCCTAGAAAAAAAAACTACAATAAACCCAGGGAAACAGGATAGAAAGAGACTGGCACTGCCTGGAAATTAAAGCAGGGATTTCGCATACGGATTTCTCACTTGCTTTCATTCAGTGCTTCATCCCAAGGGCTAAACTGTTCTCTCCTCCTTCCATTTTAGCCCACGCCTTTATTCCTACAGGGATTTCTCTGGGCTGTATGTGCCGGGAGAACCCCGACGGGAAACCAGCGGGAGCCAGGACAAGCGGCAACCCACGGGCAACCGCACGGGAAGAGGCAGCCCCGCCCCGACAGCGCGAGCACCACGGGAAGGACTAACCGCCCACCTCCCCTCACCCTCCGTTCCCCCGGTGGGCTCCGGACACCGGGAAAGGTTCGGGGCAGCACTAAGCCTCCCCGCCATGCTCAGAGCCGCAGCTTCGGGTGCCCTGCTCACCTCCATGGAGACGCGCCAGCCCTGCATGGCGCTGAAGCCGAAGTGAAGCGGGCGCGGCCCGAGCCCAGCCCCGTCCCCAGAGCTCTTCACCGTGTTGGGCTGCGACAGGTACGCGCCCATGGCGGCCTTCACCGGCGGGGCGGGCGCGGCCCCCCGGCGCGGCGGCCCTGCGCTGAGGGGGAGGTGTGGGTTCGGTGGGGGGAGGGGAACGGCGGTAGCCGGGCCACGCGCTACGGGACCGTTCGCGGGCGGCAGCGGAGGGGGCGAGCGGCCCAGCGCGGGCGACAGGGCGCGAGGGCGGCGGAACCTGTGTCCCGCGGGCCGCCGGGCGGAAGTCGCGCGGCCGGAAGCGCGGCCTGTGGGAGTCGCCAAGGGAAGGGAGGGCGAAACGGCGCTCAGCCCGCGCGGCCGGAAGCGCCTACCATAGAGACGAGCCACCGGCTAGCGCGGCCCTCTGCTCCGCAGACTCAGCCTCGCAGGGTTCGGCAGCCGCCCCAGCTCCTCCCTCCCTCCAGTAGTTCAGGGGCCCAGCCCGGCTCTGGCTGCGAGCAGCCCAGCAGCTCCCTCCGCTCCCCCTTCAGCCGGGCCGGCCCAGCAGCACTCCGATAGCCATTCGGGAAACACGCTCGTCGCGTAGCCGGGAAAGGGAACAGGGGACTCGGGACTGGCGGTACCACCGCGGCCTGTGGCGGCCTCACTCTCAGCTGCCTCGCTGAGGCGGCGAACCAGCACCGCAGGTACCCAAAGTTCCCCCAGGAGCCAGCACCCCGGGACTCCACCGACACTGACGGACGCGTGGAGGCCGGGCCCTAGCCGCTTTATATAAACTCAGCCCCGCCCACTGACAAATCAGTGGAGGCTGACTTGGGCTCTTATTGGTTAATCGTCCGGAGCCAAGTCGTCCCGCCCCATGGCGCGCGGGCGCCCTCTAGCGTATTAGGTACCCTGGAGCTCCGCCCACCGGCCAATTCGTGAAGGCTGACGGCACGCTCCTGGGCTCTGATTGGCTGTTGGGTGGGAGGCTCCGCCCCGGACGGCGCGTTACGCAGCGCGGCGGTTGGCGGCCCATCGGCAGAGTAGCGACGCGCTTGGGGACCGGGAGGTGCCGGGCAAGCCCGGTAAGTGCGCGGCCCTGGCTTCTCCCGCTCAGTCCTTGTGCTTTCTTCGCGCCGTTCCTACGCTGCTCTCTGCTTTGGGCTTGAACCGGCTAGGTCGGGCTCTGGCAGCAGGCCCGGGGCGCGGCTCTGGCTGACAGGCCCGGCGGGCGCGGCCCGGTCCGGCCTGGTGGGCTTGGCCTGGTCCCACCTCCGCCTCCCCTCGCCTCATGGTTCTCTTCTCTGGCTCGTAGGTTGTGCGACCGCAGCATGTCGGAGGGCGAGTCCAAGCAGGTGCCGAGCGGTGGCTCCGACTCGAAACCGGAGTCTGCGTCTTCTGGCCCGGGAATGACCTCAGTGTCTGCGCCGGTGACTTCCGCGGCGCCCCCGGAGGAGGAGGAAGAGGAAAGTGAGGACGAGTCCGAGATCCTCGAGGAGTCGCCGTGCGGTCGCTGGCAGAAGCGGCGCGAGGAGGTGAGTGCTGGGAGCCGGGTGCCAGGGCTGGACCGCTGGGTGCGCAGGGGAGCCCCGGCCGAGCCGGGTGGGGAGCGGGAGCCGGGTGGCTTTTTGTCCCGCCCCACCGGCTGTCCGCCTTCCACCTGTCCTCGGGCCCCAGTGGCAGGGGTCTATCGTGCTTCCGGACCAGCCTGGAGGTGTGGGATTGTTTCTCCTCGGCCTCAGGAATACTGAGATCGAAACATGGTTTGCTTTTCTCCCTGTACATTCGTTGTGTTGTGGGCTCTGTATGGGTAGTGTCACGGCCAGCTGTTGCCACTGTGTGGAGCAGGGAGTGTCTCCAGCACTGCAATATGCATCTCGTTTCATAGGTCTTTTGCTCTGGGTGTGATGAAGAGCAATGACTAGGTTTTGCTTGGTGTTTGCTGGGGAGCGTGACAGGCAGTGGACCTGTCTCATCAGCTTTTGAGTTATGCCTTGGTTTGGTTTGCTTTGATGTCTTCAGTTAGGATAGAGCATAACCAGTTCATGCAAACTTGTTTCTTGGCTTGTTCTGTTCAAATTCACTTCTCAGCATGTGTGTTGGAGTTATCCTGTATGAAGACACAAGTAGATGAGATCTTGCTGGTTTAGACCTCTCCCCTTTTCCATTCTTTGCTATGCTCTGATTATCTTACTGGGGACTGTCTCTGCGAACTGGTTTCTGCTTTATACTGGCTCAGTGAAACCTGCTCTGGGAGTTGCTGAAAGACAGAAAACATTCATTCCAGTGCTGCGGCACAAGCGCTGATGTAGCTTTTCTCAGATGAGTCAGGGTTGAGCACTAGTCTGCTTTACTCATTATTCTAGACACAGGGTAGTTTCATCTCCTGTGGTGGTGAAAGAGTCGTTTATTCTGATGTAAATTTGGAGGTCAAAGTAAGGTCAAGGATTCCCTGCAGTTCCTCACCTTTGCTTGCTTGAAAGCTGTCTTGGTTTTGTTAACTTAGGCCAAATCCTAGCATAGCTTGGTAAGAACGTGCCTTTTCTGGTGAAGCTGTATGGCTTGGATTGCAAAGGGAGGGCGTCTTAATTCTGTCCTCCACAATGTTTCTTATGATAACCTTAAGTGCTTTTTCCTGTGGTTTGTGCTAACATTGGGGATCCAAGCTGAGGTTCAGTTTGTGTAGTCTTTTCAATATGCTTTATTTGATAATGATCATCATGACACAGAAGGATAAATTTCCTTCCAGGCTTTTCTGTACTCTCCTGTATAAAAAGTAAGATTTAGTAGGTTCTAGTTTTCTTTCTTTGGATTTCAGTTTCTCTATCTGCAGAAAAATTAAGGCCCAAATATGTGAAGTTCCTTAAAAAAAAAAAAAAAAGCCTTTGGCATGGCTTAAGTTACTGTCTTCTGCTTCAGGACAAAGGTAGCTGGTTGGTTTGTAGGCAAGCTGCCTTTGTAAGTTAGACACATTGAGCTTTGTGCCACCTTACAGTGAGAGGAGTTACCACAGAACAAATCATTGGCTGATCTGGGGTAAACTCAGGGGCTCTGATTCTCAATCCTTCACCTGTCCAGGTTGTGCTGCCTCGCTGCAGGATATCTGCTGACTGGGCAGCTGACCAATAGTGGCTGCAGCTGCCCATGTGTCAGCCTCATGTCTCACATATGGGTATGAAAAGCACAGGCTTCTAGTTATCACACAGTAAAATTCTGTTTTGTCTCTTCGCTTGGCATCTGAATTTGCGGCTTGATTAGACCCAAACTTGTGTGATGGCATTTGTTCACTTGAACTATATAATGTCCTTCTCACTGTCTTCAGCACTTAGGCTGATCTGTTCTCTGAAGTAAACTCTCCTGCTGCAGCTGTTTCAGTATGAAATTTATTTAGGTAAAAAAGCTTTGCTTTGTGAGCATCTGTGCCTACCAGTGCTAGCAGTGTCTTGAGAACGGGCTGTTGGTGTGGTGGCTTGGTCCTCACTGGTTATTGTGGTTAGTGCAGCTCTGCAAGCAGACTCTTACTCGCTACCCCTTGGCAGTGAGGAGGTGTTATTCCATGGGAAAAGGATGTGCTGTCCTGGTCCCCAGTGATGCAATCCTGATTCTTTATCTCGGCAGTATCTTCTTTGGACGCTGAATTAGGCAGCTGCCTTGGAAGGCGGTGATCTGGAGAGAAAAGGGCACGTGTGATCTGTGTGGTGTTCCCTGTATGTTACATTCTTTACTGCTTGGAGTTCCATGCTTGGATGTACATGTGGACTTGTCAGAACCTCACTTTTTTTCCTTTTAAATTTTATTATCTTTTAATAGCTGTAGACTCGTTGAACCTCATAGAACAGAGCCGTGTTGCACGGCGGCTGTGCTGAACTGGGTGCTGTGCATGTGAGGGGGCAGGCTCTCTCTGTGGACGGGCAGGCTGTAAGTGCTCGGGGCCGTTTACATTCAACCAGCAGGTTTAGGCCGAACAAGGCAGCGATTCCTGAGCCCGTCTGCTCCTCGCCGGGGCCACTGCGGCGGCTCTCGTACAAAATGGTCGTGGGGCGGCAGGGCGGCCCCGCTGCCCTCCTGGTGCCTCTGCCTGCGGAGCGCAGCAGGGGCAAAAGACGGGCGCCGGCCGGGGCGGGACGGCTCCCTGAAGGACAGCCGCTCCAGCCAATGGCAGGGGGCGGGAAGCGTTACATCACCAGCGCCAGCTCCCATAGGCTGCGCGCTGCTCTAGCCACGCCCCGAAGCGCCTTCGCCCTCGTGCCGCGGCGGTTCAGCCGGTGTCGGGCTGCGGGCCCTGGGCTGGGAGTGGGGCCCGGGGAGGGGCATCCTGGGGAAGGGGAAGGGGAGCGCTTGAATAGGAGCTGCTGGAGCTGCCGCCTCGGTGCGGGGCTTTTGCCTGTCACCCGCGTGGTTCGCTCCGCCTTTGTTCCTCTCTGAGTCACATGGGAGCTCTGACTCCAGTACATGGGGCGTTCGCCAGCGCTTCGGGCTCAGGGTGCTCGACCTGTGTCCAGAGCAAGTTAACGGGTCATCAGAGTGCCCTGGGAGGCATTTCAGATGTTGGCACAACCGAGTGAGAGGGATTGTGCGTTACTTTGTCACATTTAATTACAGCAGCTTAGACTAAACTATATCAACTGATAAAACTTGAAATGTGTTGGTTCACAGGGGAAAAATAATGACGGGCACGAGTTTAACCTGGGAGAGGAGTGGCTGGGGAGCAGCCCAGCCCTGCAGGAAGGGACATGGGTGCTGGGGTCAGCAGGGTCAGTAGGAACCAGCACTAGGTCCTGTCACCCAGAGGGCAAACTGCACCCTGGGGTGCACCAACCTTGGCAGAACCAGCTGGGCAGAGGGGATGTCCTGTTGTATTCAATATTGGTGCAGCCTCACCTGAGCACTGTGTGCAGTGCTGGGCCCCACAGTTAGAGAAGGACACGAAGGTCCTCAGATGTGCCCAGAGGAGGACAAGCAAGCTGTGAAGAGCTGGCAGCATTGTCCTGTGAGGAGTGGCTGAGCACTTGAGGTTGGCCTTGTTCAGACAGAGGAGGCTGAGGGATGACCTTGCTGCCCTGTGCAGCCCTCTGGGAGAGGATGTGGGTAGGGAGGAACTGAGCTCTTCTCCCTGGGATCCAGCAACAGGGTGCTTGCAAACAGTTCAAAGCTGCGTCTGTCAGGGGAGGCTCAGACTTGCTATTAGAAGCATTTCTTTACTGAGAGGGTGTTCAAACCCTGGCACAGGCTTCCTGGAGTGGTGGTTGCTGCTCCGAGTCTGTCAGTGTTGAAAAGGTACTTGGACAATGTTCTTAATACAACACTCTAACTTTAGGTCAGCCCTGAAGTGGTCAGGCAGTGGGACCAGGTGATCCTTGCAGGTGCCTTCCAGCTGAACTATTTTGTATTCTATTCTATTCTATTCCTGCTTAAACTTTAAACAGAGTTCAGAGTAGCCTTCTAAAAAAGATAAAAGTTGCTATGACACTTAACTAAGAACCTGTTTTAGGAAGAGAACACTTACCTTCCCCAAAGTTTGTTTCTTTGTGGAACATTTAACAAATCTTTCATTTAATGAAGTGCATGTGGCCATTCAGAGGGTGAAGTTGCTGTGAGGGTGAGGTGCCTGGGAGGTGGAGGATGGAAGGTAAATGTGGCTGGTCCCACAGGATGCTTATTTTCTGCTGGTTGAACAACTTGTGCAAGAGACTTAGCATCACTCTGCTCTTTCCTCACTGTATAAACTCACTGTATATATAAATAACGTGGGCATTTTCAGGCATCTGTTGCCTGTCTTCAAGGGCTGCAGGGATGGTGACAATCTGCTTTCTCATGCTGCTGCTGTGTGCGCATCACAAGCGTGGGTCTCCTGGTGTGCTGTCGACTGCATTGCTTTCCTCCCTGTGCTGAATCCTCTCTGCAGTTGTAACCACGCCCGTGGTTGGTCTCCTAATGTATGCAAAGGTGAGGCCTTAGCCTCTGCAAGGAGCTGAAGATAAACTTTTAACAGGGGGATCTCATCTCATGGCAGAGGGACTCGGAGAAAGGATGCACAGTGTGAGATTAAGGGAGAGACCGATGTCAGGCTCTCCAAGCTTGTGCTTGCCTTAGTTTGTTTTGGCTGCTCTCTCTGACAAAAGCCTCTTTTTCTTATATCCCCATGTGACACCCCATTTTCTTTCAGTCACCACCTGCATGACTTGTTTTTATTTGGTTGTCCAGATATCTTCAGAATTATCTGCTGTGCCTTCTGGGAATAGAATCTACTTAATAGAGATGGATTGGAGATTCTTTGCCCTTCATTTTTTAGATTCCTGTTACTGTAAAACCTGAAACCAAAAGCTTGGATTCAGAGCCTGCTGTCCCTGAGAATACACAGATCAAACAGAAAAGTGATGGGATTTCTTTCTATACCTTTTCTGGGTTGCAAAATGCTGATTGCATAAGTCAAGACTGTTATTGTAAATACTTTTTAACATCTTTGTAACATGTTTAGTAACCCATTCAGTGCTATTGAGCTAATCTGTACCATATCAGGAATGTGGGAACAAGCAGGTCCCCTTTTAGGTCACATGGACAGTGGGATTAATGCACTTCAGCAGGTTAGCTCGTGACACCGAGCTGTGTGGTGCGGTTAACACGCTGTAGGGACAGGATGCCATCCAGAGGGACCTTGACAGGCTGGAGAGGTGAGCCAGTGCCAACCTCATGAAGTTCAACAAGGTCAAGTGCAAGGTCCTGCACCTGGGTTGGTGCAGTCCCAAGCACAAATACAGTGGCAGGGGGTTGGAACTGGATGAGCTTTAAGATTAAGCTTGGCTTCCAACCCAAACTACGCCGTGATTCTGATTCCAGGTTCAGTCTTGCTCTTCTTCATTGTATACTGTACTTGTATACTTGATTGTATACTGTTGCTGGATGTTCTAAAAATTAATAGCAATACTGCATTAGTTTGCTGCTCTTATGAAAAATCTTGCTGTTATTTGGATACATGCTTCTGAGCTGTTCAGGGGGCCCTTGATGGTTGAAAGTTACCACTGAATTTTAGTGCTTGGGCTAACAGACACTCTTGATCCATGCTAGCTCTATCAAATGTTACAGAGCTGTAGTTTATGACGAACTGAACGAAGAGACATGAAGTAAAATACTGGTCTGCTACATCTTTGTTTTACCTCTTTTTTTTGTCTTTTCACTCTTAGCGTGAGTCTTAGCTTCTCAAATAATTTTTCATCTGGGGCCAGTTGACTTTTGCACCTCTGGATTTACATTTCTTCAAGGAGACAGTGCGGGGGTTTTGAAGAGAAAATGCCAATGGACTGGGTGTTTGGATTTTGTGGTGCTTGAGTCTGATTTCTTAGCCTCTGTTGAAGTGAAAAGAAACTTCCTGAGATAGGAAAAGAAATACTAGTCTTTATCATTTACTATCTCACATCTGGGTTTCTGTATGTGAGAAAATGAGGCATAATTCCTTGGAAAGGTGGCTTTGAGATGCTCTGAGCTTTGGATTCAGCTGCTGTAGGGAGGCTGGTTGCAGAGATTCTCAAAGCAAACTAGGGCTAGGAGGGCTGCCAGCTATTTGGCAGGCTTTGGCAATGTTTCCAGCTGGTGGTGAAAGCTAATGCCATGCTGTAGTTATTTTACTTGACCATTGAGAAGATACTCAGAGTATGTGCAGCTGTTTAACATTTTTGTTTGGCTCATCTGTGGGCTTCCTGGAAGGAACCCTTGAGTTGTGCTTGAATGAGGTGAGGGGCACTGCAGGCTGTAGAGGGAATTGAGCCTTTGTCTTGGGCCTGTTGTCTGCAGACCCATTATGTTCTTGCTTATTGACTGTAACAGGCAGCTGGCGGTTTGCTGAGTGCTGCTCCAGCCAGCATCACTTTTCAGCTTTTCTGCTGCCTCTGTGGGGGAGCAGGGACAGGCAGGGCAGCTGACTGCTGCTTTTCCAGCTTTCCTGGGTGGTTAGGGGTGCTAGTTACACTCCAGCTGCCTGTGACTGAGGGATAGGGTTTGCTCTGTGTTCTTTGCAGAGCTTTTCTAAAAATAGCATGGTCTGTGTAACTTAAGAGCAGCATCAAAGCCTTCCTCTTGTCAGTGCTCTGTCTTGTTAAACCTGCACTGGGAGACCCAGGAGAAGCGATCACAATATCATGGTTGCTGCTGCCTGTTTGGTGGGAGTCAGATGTTACAGCCTGGGTTATCCTTTGCAAGATACTTAATTCTGGGCCAGTGGAGAAGAGAGGCTGCTTGCCATCTCTGACCCCTGGCTGTGCCTGCAGTGAGGTGGCATAGCAAATCCCAGTAAATGGAGGCAGCACTGTGAAAGCATGGCCAGAGAGAAACAGGTTTGCACAAATGGGAGCATAGCGCTTTCCCAAGCATCCCATGGTAACATGGGTGACACAAATAGCTGTATACTGTTTTTAAGGATCAGTGCTCATGGAAAATCACATTTCATGGGTGTCTCTAGACACATCTCCCAGGCCCTCTGTCTCTGCCAAATCTGTCCCTGAGACCTCTTGTCCTAACTTTCTGGCTTGTCTGATTTGAAGTTTGCTAGCAGATCATAGAATCACAAAATGGTGAGAGTTGGAAGTGACCTTAAAGATCATTCATTTCCAACCCCCTGCCACAAGCAGGGACACCTTCCAATAGACCAGGTTGCTTCAAGCCCCATCCAGCCTGGTCTTAAACACTGCCAGGGATGGGGCAGCCACAGCTTCTCTGGACAACCTTTGTCAGGGCCTCACCACCCTCACAGGGAAGAACTGCCTAATGTCTCATCTGAATCTACCCTCTCTGTTTAAAATTATTGGCCCTTGTTCTGTCACTATGTGCCCTTGTAAAAAGTCCCTCTCCAAATCCAGCTAGATGACATCAGTTACTCTTCCCTTATCCACCAGTGTCATAACCTCATTGTAGAAGGCCACCACATTTATCAGGCATGACTTGCCCTTAGTGAAGCCACTGTCACCAATCACCCCCTTTTTGTCCATGTGCCTTAGCACAGTTTCCAGGAGGATCTGTTCCATGATCTTGCTGCGCACTGAGGGGAGACTGACTGGTCTGTAGTTTCCTGCAGATCTGTGTGCATGTGTGCAGAAAATAAGAAGCACACTAGCACAGAAAACAGTTTTAAACATGATTTAACAGAAAGGCAGAGGTGATGGCAATCAGGTACAGGCCTTGCCTAGTGACTCATCTTTATTATTTTTTCCCATGCTTTTGCCCTTCCCTCAAACGTCCCATGAATATTGTATGTAAATAATCTTGTTTGATCCCAGAATTGCTTGTCTTCTGTATTCCTTTACACAGCATCTCCATTTGCATTGGATGATATTGCTGAAGGGGCTTCTCCTGTTGAGTTGCCTTGGTGAGTTTTCCTAACAGGGACAATGACTTAATTGCTCATCTTTGTGGCCTTGAGAGTCCTTGGTTCAGTGTTTCACCCATCATGGTCAGGCCATGGTTCTTCTCATCATTGGTAGTGTTCTTGCTTCTGTTTTGAATAGCCCTTACCCAGGTATATTTCCACAGCAGTTTGATGAAACATATTTTGGCCTGTTCATGCAGTGAGACTTCAGCAGCTCTGCCTGGAGTTCAGTGAACAACTCTTACAATATAGAAGGTGAGAAAGTATTGCAGCCCAACAGGATGGGCTGGTGTAGAATGGAAGTACCTGACTTAGAGTTCCTCCTGTCTTTTTTTTCCCCTGGTTTCAGAACTGAGAGCTTCCCAAACCTCCCAGTCAGTTTTATTTCTGGCTGAACTATATGTGGTACATCTTGGTGTAGCATGTATGACAAGGGTTTTGATAATGGTACAGCCATGGTAATAGTACAGTAACTGTGAAGGTACCAGTGAGCTACTGTAATATCAACAGGCTTCTATCTGAATGGTTTTTATTTGTAGAATATTGGGTTTCCTTCTCTACTCTCATTTATTTTGCTATGCTGTTTCTGTTTCCTTTTGGGAATTAGGGATGGGGAATTCTTTGTCTCTTCCTAATTCCATAGTTCAGCTCAGTAAAATTGAACTCACTGATTCTATTATACTGCTCATTTGTTCCAAAGCACCAAATGAAACAAAGCATTTGTCCCTTTGGGCTCTGAGCTGGTTTTGGCTGTGATAGAATTCATTTTCTTCATAGTAGCTGGTATGAGGCTATGTTTTGGATTTGTGCTGAAAACAGAGTTGATAACACAGAGGTGTTTTTCATTATTGCTGAGCAATGCTTGCACAGAGTCAAGGGCTAAACTGCTCCTCACACCACCCACCACTGAGGAGGCTGAGGGTGCACAAGCAGTGGGGGGCATAGCCAGGACAGCTGACCCCAACTGAACAAAGGAACAGTCCAGACCATATGGAATCATGCTTGGCATATAAAGAGGGGTGAAGAATGAAGAAGGGGATGTTTGGAGTGATGGTGTTTGTCTTCCTATGTAACTGTTGTGCATGATGGAGCCCTGCTGTCCTGGAGATGGCTGAACACCTGTCTGTGATGGGAAGTGGTGAATGAATTCTTTGATTTTCTTTGTTTGCCTGTGCAGCTTTTGCTTTACTTGTTAAATTGTCTTTATCTCATATGTCTTCTCACTTTCAGTCTTCCAACTTTATCCTTGTCCTGTTGGGGGGAATGAGTGAGTGACTGCATGGTGCTTAGTTGCCAGCTGGGGTTAAACCACAACAGGTTCTTAGTAGACAACTTATGTGTTCATTTCTGTTGTTCATGGAATGGATGGGAATGATGCATTTCTGCCTTTGGGATATCAAGAACAGTGCTTTTTCTGTTCAAAGCAGCTTGACTCTGCTCATATTTGTTCCTCCCTACTGGAGAGTAATCTGACATGAATTTTTACTGAAGCCTGTCCCTCAGTATGTTGTTTAGCCAGAACTGTCAAAATGCTTCTGTAGATGTTGGGTTGGCCACTGGGCAACAGCTTGCATGATGGTGATGTGATTCAAAACTTGGTGCTTTTCTGCAGAGTGGTTGTGTTTATGGACAGGATGGAGCTGAGCTGCTTGAACAGAGTCCTAGCTCCGTGCTGTGCTCTGCCCTTTGTAGTCCAGCTGCACGGGCCAGCTTGGAGCAGAAGTCTCTGGGACATTGGCTGGGTGTGCTTAAAAAGTATGTCTGTTTTTTGACTTGTTTCTCAAGATGGCATCTCCTGAGCTGTTGCATGCAAACTTATAAATGAGGGCAAGCTTCAGCTCATGGGGGACTTTTAACTCTGTATTGTAATGGTCAAGATTTGTGTTTGGTTACACAGACAAGCTTATTGTTAAAAGATAAATTATTACTTGTTCCAGTGCATAGCTATCTGGAAGAAGCAACTGTTGTGTTGGTGAGGGTCAGATTTTCTTATATTTTTGAGATTATGGAGTATGAATAGGTTTGTATAGCCATGGGAATAACTGATGTCTTCCTTTCCTTGGGATCATTATATCACACTACTTATTTTTATTTTCTTTTTAAATGAATGCCTTTCAAACATTTTACTACCATGAATGTAATTGCAAAGGGTGGTGCTGCTAGTTTAATTAAAGCATGAAGTGGGGTTGCTGCTTTTTGTTCTGTTTGGATGTTTTTATTTATTTTCTTTTTTTCCCCTTTGCCTTCAGTGGCTATTGCAGTCTTTGATTTTGTTACACTCTAGATAAGCTTCAGATCTCGGAGCCAGCTGTTTTTGTTTCTTTCTGTTGGTAAATATACTTCTTATTTCACCACAGTTCAAGGAGAAGTGATACTCCTCTGTGGTCCAGCTACTGCCTTCTGTACGTGTATTATCCCTGTTCTCAAGCTTTTGCCAAGCTGGTTGAGTAGAGCTTTGATCTTTTTCTCTTTCCTAAACAAGTGGTCAGGGTAATTTTTTAATGTATTTGTACTGCTTTTAACCATATATATGGCCTTTTGTTAGTGTCTGGCCTAATGGCCTGCCATTCCTGATCTCTTTCTTCAGTGGACAGTTTCATTCTATACTGACACTCTAATTATTATTTTTTCCTAATATTTATGCCTTTTTTTTCTTGATTGTAAATCATCGCTGTCACTTGTGGTTTAGGCTGTAATTTCTTTTTTTATTGACAGATCATGTGAACTACAGAAGCCTCTCTAAAAGTCTGTGTTCTTTCAGTGATAAATATCCAGACGTGAGAGCTATGGAAAAAATATGCATTGGACAACTGGAATAAACTGCCTAAGAGAAAGAGATCTTCCAAACTCTGTTTTCCCTTATGGGAAACTTTCCTTATGTTTCCCCTAAGTTATGCCTTGAAGTAACAGCATTTAAATCTTTCCCCCGGTCCCTTTTAATTACATAAATTCACTTGAAATTCTTCCTGAATTTCCTTAACTGATCTTTGTATAGACAAAGAGCTACATTAATATTTCTGCTGTAAATTTTTTGTGGTTGTGGAACTACTTCCTCTCTCATACTTAAGGAATCTGTGCTAAACTGAGTTCAGTTAGCTGCTTCTTTCATAGTTTAAAAGCTGCCTAGTCTACGTGGGCTTCCTGGGAAAGGAACATTTCAGAGTCATACATTATCTCTAAGAACATGGGATTTTATTTGAGCCAGTCTTTTGTCATTTCATCAGCTTGTTGCCTTTGGGCTGGGTCCTAGATGACCACTGGAAATTAAACAAGTTAAAAGTCTTAAATTACTTGACAAAGCTTGCAAGAAGTTACGGCAAAGTGAGGAGAGAGCCTGCATCATCTTCATCCTGTGTTGATGTTTTGGTTGTGAGGGCTCCTTAGGGCAAGAACAGGATTTCTGTCATTTCTTTGGGACACCTCCATTGCTGGTTGCACTCTTGCCCTTCAGGGTAAATCATGGAAGAGGCAGCATTGTGAACATGTCATTGTGAACTAGATGATCTTAAAAGTCCTTTCCCAACCCTAGCCATTCTATGATTTCATTTTTGATTCATGATTTATTCTTTTGCTCAGTCAGGTCTATGGGGAAGTTGAAATTTATATTCTTACAACTACTTCTGATTACAATAGTTTTAACTGCAGCACTGTTTCTGAATTGTGAGTTGTTAAGCTTACAACCATCCATCAGTCACCAATAGCTGTTTGGAGACAACAGCTGGCTGTAACCCTCAGGAAGGTACATAGCAATGCTTTCATGAGGGTTTAGGATTCCACTTTGATGAGCATGGAGAGGGATATGGAACAGTGATCTGGCAACCTGAACAAAGGAGGAATTTACTGTCACCTTTTCAGTCGTCTGTCTGCATTTTTCCCCTTTTACTCTTGCTGCCTAAGCTGTTGAATCTCCTCTTGAACTGAGAATTACCATCAGTGACGTCAGGTGAGTTTGGTGTCTTGCGTCATAGCTGCTGCTCTGGATTATTGCCTATGAGTCATGGCAATTTTTTCTGTTTAGTAAACTTGCCCAGAAATGGAAGAAGATATGATAAATCCACATCCACTGCCTGTATCGTCAGGGCAGATTATGAGTAGTTGTCAGTACCTGAGGACTGACTCAACACAGTCAGCCTTTAAATAGGCAGCAAGTGTGATGAAGGCATAGTGTGTTGAAGTGTCATGACGATGTGAATAAGCAGCAAGTGTGATAAAACAGGGATGCATGAGTACTGACTGTTAGTGGTCCTGGCTGTTATCTTGTCCCTGTTGCCTGAGGGCTTGTTTAAACCTTTCTCAACTTAAAGCCTTTTGGCATTCAGGTCTGTTAATTGTACTAGGAGTTCTTGTACTACTATCAGCCCCAAGATATTTCTTGAACTAAAATGTAATGGAATAAAGGTTCTGCCCTTAATTATCTTCATTCTTTCAGCTTTCTCTAATGATGAAATATACCAGGCCTAGCCTGGTATTTAGATGCCTGTATCAGTGTGTGTGTTCATGCATATATACGTATACACACACACATATATATATACACATGCACACACACACATATATATATATATAAAAATCAAGTCCTTGTAAATATGATTAAGGTCTCCTTAAATCAAATCTCAGACATTTCATCCCTCAGTTATACAGGAGGTGAGGGATGGGAAGGGAACTAAGCTGTTGGTCTCCTGTGACTGTTTTCAAGAGTTATTTTCTGTAGCTCAGCCTGTCTTTATTGAGCTATGGCCTATAATCTTTATTACTACTTGTGTCACTGCATTGCATCTAATTTTACCTCAGTAATTTATTGCTCAGTTTACTGAGCAATCTGAATCACTCTGGTTATACTGTTCTTGTAGTCATTTGTCACTCCAGTGCGTCATCTGCAGTAATAGAATATTGAATGTAGTTGGGCTTGTTGGGATTCCCTTGGAAGATTATAAAGAAGTGTAGCCCCTATACTATTTGCTGTCAGCCTAAACTGTCAAGCTACTGGTGGAGTAGAATAGAATAGTTAGCTGGAAGGGACCTGCAAGGATCACCTGGTCCCACTGCCTGACCACTTCAGGGCTGACCTAAAGTTAGTGTCATATTGAGGGCATTGTGCAAATACCTCTTCAGCAGTGGCAGACTTGGGGCATCAGCCACCACTCCAGGAAGCCTGTGCCAGAGTTTGAACACCCTCTCAGTAAAGAAATGCTTCCTGATATTAAGTTTGAGGCTCCCTGACAGACGCAGCTTTGAACTGTTTGCAAGCACCCTGTTGCTGGATCCCAGGGAGAAGAGTTCAGTTTCCTCCTACCCACAGTCCCCTCCCAGAGAGCTGCACAGGGCAGCAGGGTCACCCCTCAGCCTCCTCTGTCTGAACAAGACCAACCCCGAGTGCTCAGCCACTCCTCACAGGGCAATGCTGCCAGCTCTTCACAGCTTGCTTGTCCTCCTCTGGGCACATCTGAGGGCCTTTGTGTCCTTCTCTAACTGTGGGGCCCAGCACTGCACACAGTGCTCAGGTGAGGCTGCACCAATATTGAATACAGCAGGACGTCCCCTCTGCCCAGCTGGTTCTGCCATGGTTTGTGTACCCCAGGGTGCAGTTTGCCGTCTGGGTGACAGGGTCCAGTGCTGGTTCCTACTGACCCTGTTGCCCCCAGCACCCATGTCCCTTCCTGCAGGGCTGCTCCCCAGCTACTCCTCTCCCTGGTTAGGCTTGTGCCAGGTGCAGAATCTGGTATTTTTCTTGTTCCTTTTCATGCTGTTGATGATTGCTCAACGCTCCCATCTATCTAGACCAAGAGGCCCTTAAGAGAGTCAACAGCAACTCCCAGTTTGGTATCTAATGAACAGGTGTTTATAATGCAAACCTTTTAAGTTGATATTGTACAACAGTAAACATACTGTCTCAGTGGACTCCTTGCTCATGATTCTCTTGAGTACATGTCCTGTTGTTGTGTTAGTCCTTGTTATTCTGCATTGTATCAAGAGCTTGAGTTTGATTGGTAGCATGACCTGTAAGTTCTTCTTGGTACCCACCTTCTCGTAAGGAAACAGCAGTTTCTTTACAAATACAAGCCTTAGGGTTTTTTTTTTTTTTTGCATTTCAGTATGGTCAGCTGGATGCTTTGAGTCTGTACCCAGCCTACCACAGCGTTAAAAGCATTGTCTGCTAGAAACTGGTTTCTTCATTAGTTTTATTAGTATTGTGTTATCAGCAGTTATTTCCTATGGTGAAGTGTTGAATTAATGTAAGTGTTGTATGAGGCAAACATTTATCTCTGCTCTCATTAGTTTAACACTGTAAATGAAATTGATCGAATTTGATAGTGTAAAAGTGGCTGCCAAGGGGATGGGATTTTTGAGGAAGCCCTTATATATGGTTAGAAGCTTCCAGTAAGTGGGATGCTGATGGGGTCCCTTGTAAGGGATGTGAAGGTGAGAGAGCAGGAAAAGCCGTGAAATGGCCAGGACTTTGAGGTAGTGGAAGTGGAAAGTGAGTCTGGATTTGCTAGCCAAATCTGTGTATTAACTTTTACCACAAGGGAAGAGTTAGATCAGCTGAAAGTTATCTTTGCATCTTTGGATGCTGCTACATATCGCAGGAAGAATAATGTTACGGTAAACTGCTGCTGGGTGTGTTGTTCATCTTGTATCTATGCATTAAGTATTTCCACTGCCCTAGCTATTCTTGAGCTAGGCTTTAAACTCTTGTTTTGTCAGGTTCTCTCCCCTTACATTGTTGCTTTCTTAGTGCTTATCTGTGTCTTTGATACTAGCTGTGGATGTGCTTGTTCTTGTGCTGGGTTAACTTTTGCACTTATTAATAGAAGAAATGATTGTAGCAGTTTTGATTGTGTAATCAATTCCTAAGTTTTTTCCCAACTTGCAGGAATCCTTTTCTTTCTCTTTGCTTTGGTCAGTTTCCTCACTTGAGTTTTGTGTCTAATCATGTTTCAGAAAATTCTCCCAGAAAGCGGTGTCCGAGTTCTTGGGACTTTTTTTTTGTATCCCTTTTGTATGGTTGGAGGGCTTCCTTTGTGGTTAAATTAACTTTGGGTATTATAAAAGAAAATTCTAAAATACTGTTGCCAAAAAGCAGCTTTTACTACAAAACAGCCTTTGTGCAAAAGATTTTCCTCAAACATGGCCAGGGCTTGCTGCTTACATGGCCTATTTGGGTATGTCTCATTCCTGAAATGCATGTGCACAACCTTGTCCTGGAATGCTCATTTAATTAAAAGTTAATGAGCAAAGTTCATAATACTCAAATGAAGAATGTGCAGTAGTGTTCTGGTCTTGCTGGCTTAGAACTCTCATATGTCTTCATCCTTCCCACACAGGTGAATCAGCGCAATGTCCCAGGGATCGACAGTGCCTACCTGGCCATGGATACAGAGGAAGGTGTGGAAGTTGTTTGGAATGAGGTTCAATTTTCTGAGCGGAAGAACTTTAAGCTTCAGGAAGTAAGTTGACCTGTTTCCCAGCAAAATGTGGAAAACACCTTGCACCAGTGTGGGATTATAGACATTGATGACATTTCATGTGCATTATTGGGTGGATTCGGAGTGCTGTGATGCTCAGATGTATCAAATTCAGCTTAAGCTGGCCTGGGCAGAAAATGCGATGGAGAGCTGTTGTGCTATGTCCCTGGGCCTCTTGTGTTCATTTAGTCTTGGTGGTCAAACCATGCTCAGCTCTGATACAGTGTAAGGTGAAATTTGTTGCTCTTTGTTCTTAGCGTGGGAGTTTGAAGTATACAGTGTTGTTGAAAGGGACCAAGACCCAAGAAGAAGGTAAGATATGGGCTGATGCAGTCTCTGATACAACATGTCTTTGTCTTTCTGATATTAAGGAAAAAGTTAAAGCAGTGTTTGACAACCTAATTCAGCTGGAACATCTGAACATAGTGAAGTTTCACAAATACTGGGCTGATGTGAAGGAGAATAAAGCCAGGGTAAGTAAAACAAACAGTTGAGTTTTCTCACAGTATGTCCTGTAGGTTATACAGGAAGCAGAAGGTAATGTCTCGTACTGCCCCTACAGGTGATCTTCATCACTGAATATATGTCTTCAGGGAGCTTGAAACAGTTCCTGAAGAAGACAAAGAAAAACCACAAAACTATGAATGAAAAGGTAGCTTTTTCATGTGTGCCTATGTTCACTTAGTGTAATCAGCCTCTGGAAAGGTTGTTCCACAGAGGATTCTGATGAGAAGGCAACCTGGTGATAGCAGGTGGCTGTAACTTTGGTTTTATTACTGTAGCTAGTTCAGTTGCAGGTTCTCTTGGACAGCTGTCCTGTGCTGTTTGCTTTGTTTCCAGCAATTCTGCAGTTTCATATGTATGGTGTGACAGGCATGTCCCTTTCCATGTGTGCATACAGGTGAGAGGGAAGAGGTCTACATGAGAGGAGTTAGGAGGGGAGGTGTGTTTTTTGATCCATATGAATATGTAGAAACTAAACTGAGCATGAGAGTACTGATCCTCTAAGTTCTTACTTCCTACCTGTCTGTACTGCATAAAATCTAAGATGTCACAGAATGTAGCATATATTCCTTCATATGAATGGTCTGTGAATCACAGAAATATGGATTAGTTTCTCATCCTTGAATTATTCTTTCTGTTCTTGTGTCTGTAGGCCTGGAAGCGATGGTGTACCCAGATCCTCTCTGCTCTCAGGTATGTGAGTTACCAATCTTGCTGTCTAGCCATCTGTTTAAGGGTAGCCTCTCTTATGCTAGAATACTAAAAGCTGTAAACATACATGCTGCCAACTATTAGCAAACTTCATGGAATAGAGCCTGGAAAGCACCTTCAGTCACCCAGCCTGATTCTTACCCCAGCCACAGTCTGTAGTGTCAAGTGCACTTCCTATAGCAATCCCAGAGTCTTTAGTTAGACAGTATTGAAACCTCCAAAATAGAGAAACGGGTGCAATATGGGTTTTAGATCCAACAGTTGCAACTGATTGTGAGTCTGGGAGTTGAGCATCAGGGAACTCTCCAGAGTAACCAGCTTTATAGTCTGGATCCAACAGGATGTTGTAGAGAAGTCTCAAAAGAAATGGCATTCTGTGTGTGTGAGGAGTGAGGAAAACTTTCTTAGCCTTGGCTGGCTGCAGTCCTGTAGCATGCAGTGGATTCATAATTATTGTGGTGTGATATTGTAAGAAGTACATGTGGATCTATGCATTTCATGATGATGCATGTCTTTTTTTTTCCGTTGTCTTGGTGCAACCCGGTTGCATACAGTGTGGGGTTTTTGTTTTGGATTTAAAGAGTTCCCTACCTGAGCCAGAGTTGGTATATAGCTAACAGTAGCCTTGGAAGAACAGTAACCCAGATGTCCAGCCACAGTTTCCACTTCATAGAGAAAATTCTGTTGCCCTTTGTCTAAATACAGGTGTTGATGAATAGTTGGGATTCTAATAAGCTTTTCTGGGAGCTGACAGTCCTTATTTTTGCTGGCTCCTAACATAAACCCAAGCAGACTGAGGTGCAAACCCAGGTAGCCTCAAGTGTACCTGGGACCCCAGCACTGAAAAGCTTTATTTGTGCCAGCTGAAAACATGACCAGTCGTGTTTGTACGTCATTGTAGGGTCAGAGTAAGGCTCTGTTTTCAGTGTAAAACACCAAAGTGGTTTCAGCACCCACCTAGCAGTATTAGGATGGATGCAATAGTTTCTTTAGCTCTGGTACCCTGGGTTTCTTGGGAACTGATCAGAGAAAGCTTTCTGTTTTCCCCCATGTTTTAGATATTGTTTGTTAGAGAAAACAGTTTAATTTTCACAATTCCCTCCTAAACTAGAGGCTCATGTACAGTCACTTAATTGTACCTTACTACTATTGTAAGTCCCTGGCATGTACCCTTGCCCTCTTATTCTCTTCTGATGTTTCTTGAGGCAGGGAAGGGATGAAGGGAAGGATTTCTGGCTTTAGCCTTGGTGCTTTCCTGACCAGTGCTCTGTTCTGTATCTCTAGCTACCTCCACTCCTGTGATCCCCCAATCATCCATGGTAACCTGACCTGCGACACAATCTTCATTCAGCACAATGGACTGATCAAAATTGGGTCAGGTAAGGCTTGCTGGAGTGACCTTTCCCTGTAAGGCAAACTGCTCAAACAGAAAAAGGCATCTAATCCTTTCAGTGTTACTTGACACGATAGGCATGTATGTACACATGGTGTTCCATCGCTGCATTGGTTGTTCCAGGGATTGGTAGTAAAATTAACTTTTGATTGGACCACTTTCAGGTGCAGGAAGGACTGATATTGGGTACTCTTTCTCCTGTTAGCCCCTTTCTCATTTTTTGGTCTCGGGGGACCCCCTGAAAATGGTGCTGAAACTTCCAAGTTTTGTATGCACCTTATCGTTGGATTCATCTGCTCTGCAGTCTTTTTCACGTTAATATACACAGAGTTGTGAAACTTTGAGAGCTGTCTGGAGAGCTGTGTCCACTGATGCCACATGAGTACTTATTGTTGCAAACACAATCAAGCGTGTATGTTCTGGCTGCAGCAAGCTACATGTCTTGGCATCCTCATCCAGCATCCCTCACTCTGGCCTGGACTTCAGGATGCTAAGTTTGTCTTCTGCCTGTTTGGCAAAAATGTGCCCTTTTAAGGCAGCCACCCTGTGCTAAAGTGTTTTATTTCATAAGTAAGAAGCCATTTTTATGCCATGCAGTGTATCCTTGCATACTGATTTTTATTTTTTTTTTTCACCTTTGCTGTTCCTATGTCTCTAACAATCTGTCTGTATTCATGATGCATCGTGTTGTACTTTGACATAACCTTCCAAGTCACAGTTGATTATCTGTTTTCCAACTTCTGCAAGTATTCTCAAACCTGAGTGTGCACTTGCTGTCCTGTAGGCTTTTGTCTGTGTGTATTCTTGGTTTGATGCTGACCATGTACAGGAGAGAAAGCTGTGCTTTGCCTGTCATCTAAAAATAGCCTCTCTTCTTAAACTGCAGACCTCTGTGACTTTTCATCAAAGAACTCTTGTGCTGTCTCTTTGTTCCAGATCTGGGGCCTCTATGCTCTTTAAGAAACCTCTGATACATGCCTGTATGCAGGGGGACTGGCTTAGGGCAGAAGGAACACTCAGTTCTCTATCTGCCTGTAAATTTGATGACTCACTCTTCACACAGGCTGATGGCATCATGGGGTTTGCTTTGTCATCTTTCCCCAACTTTGTCCAGGTGGGAGAAGTTTCCAAGAGCTGCGTACATCTGATACCTGTATGTCAGCAAGCACAACTGGCTCCCTGGTGTTCAGTTCAGGCCACTAATGGGAAGCTGATTGTAGACTTGAGTGTGTAAGAGATTCTTCTCTTCCTAGTTTAGCTTAAAAGTATTATACAGCTGCCATCTTTCTGATTGGTAGCCAGCACTTTGTCGAAACAAACCACTTGAAGCTGGTGTGTAGAGCCCTGGCTTTTTACCAGAGGGAAGTTCTACAGATCAGCAAAAGTAACATCTCAAGAGCATTCGGGTTCCCAGTGGTGCTATTCAGAGGTTGTCTAGAAGAATGTTGGCTCTTGAGCGTGGGTTGCAGTTGCCTCACTATACCTTTGTGCGCTCCCTCCAATTCCATAGAGCTTTGCTTCTGTTAGGCATGGTGGGAGAGACAGAGGCAGTTAGACCGAAGTGTTCTGTCAAAGGCTTTTGGGTAGCTGTGTGCTATAACAACTGTAACCTCAGCAGGGAGAGGTTATACGCTGGGCTCATGTGTGTGCAGCAGTGCTTAACTGCAGTTGCTCCTGAGCAAATCTTCTCCACAGCTGTAGGCTGCCTTGCTCACCTTGTGTTCAGAAATGAAGTGATTTTTTTTTCTGGGAGATACTGGTCCTTAAATAAAAAAGGAAGTGAGGATGAGTGGACTTGTGTTCAGAAGAGGAGTCCTCTGGATGTGAAAACTATGGCTCCAGTGCAGGGTGGAATTAAAATTGCCAATGTTGCAGAAAGTTTTCTTACTCCTGTAGTGCCCACCCAACTAGAAAAGTCAGAACTGTGTCACCAGAACTGCTGGCTATATTTGAGCTTGAGGTTTTCTAGTACTGCTGACTGCAGTAGACTGACAGGCTATTCTCATGTTTGGGCCCTAGAGCAGTAGTTGCTTTGGGGTCACTGGCAGTGCTAGGCCCATGTTTATTATTTCCAGTAGTTATTTCTTACAGCTGGCTGATATCTGAAAACTTTCCTGTGTTTACTTACAAGTGAGAAGTGGGGAAGCAATTCTCATGGATTTAAGGGCAACGGTGATTCAGTGCACTATGATCTGCTCGGTGATACTGTCTCTGTCCCTAGCACCATTCTGAGCTATGTTCCTGAAAGCTCCTCCTTCCTCTATTTCAAGCAAAGAGAATACTTGCTGAATGTGGGGCAAAATCTGGGGTAGGAAGCTGCTACTGTCTTCTGTCTGCGAGGTGAGGAAGTGCTAGAGAAGTATTGCCTGTGACTTGTGTCACAGCAGAAATGGCTGGTACTTGTTCCTGTAACACTTGCTTAAGTGTGTGAGCAGCTCTTTTGCCTATCACTTCTTACTGCTACTTCAGATTGCAGAAGCATGTGCACTAGCAGGACTGACCACTGTTTTCTTATTCTGCATGAAATTCTGGATCAGTCTCTTGTTTCTAGAGCCATCTGTGCACTGCAGGTAGAAAAGAGATTAGTATCAGGGTGTTGCTGTTACTGTTGCACTAAGTTTTGGAAAGAGGGATGAAATCTTTATGTGCTGGGAGTCATCTGTGGAAGAAAAAGTGTGAAAGAGGGAGCATTTCTCATACTGCTTAAATGCAAAAGCCATTCATAATCCATTAATTTACTAACTCTTTTCTTCTTTTAGTGCCATAAAATACAAGGCTAGTAAACTTAAGGAGGAAAAGCATCAAGTGATGAGCTTTGTAGGGTATGTGATAAGGATAAGAAAGATGCCTGCAATTTTTAAACTTACAACTGGTGTTCCCAGTGTCTGGAATGTTCCAGCTGCTTTCTGGAGTTGTGGTCAGATGAAAACATTCCTTGTGAGAGGTCCAAGTTGTTTTCTGTGTGCTCTTCCAAAGGATTCACATGCTAACACCTTGTTTCATCTGTGTATGTATTGTCTAACAAGTGGGCCCTCAAGGGGAGCATCTGCAAGATGTTTTACTGTTACATGGCAAAGGAACTCTGTAAAGGAGAACAGTGTGTTCAGACAGGGTGTTGGATGCTGCTGCTTGCTTGCGTTAAGTTATTTTGGGAGATGTTTCTTGTAATTCTTAATGTGAGTGTAAGAATCAGTCACAAATGGAAAAAGGTGATGGTGTTGAATTAAAATCCCTTGGGGCAGCTCTTGGAGAGCCCCAACAGAGCTGAAGCCTCAATTTGGAGTGTCTTGTACTGTCTTCTGGTGCCCCTGAGACATGGCAATGTACAGGCATGTGCCGAGTAAGACTTGCAGTAGCACAGGAGGACACTTAGTGTTGTGCTAGTATATTTGCAAATAGTGGCTCTAGGCACTTGGCTGAGGTATGTGCTTTACTGCCTTCGACATACCTGACCTTTTAGATTCAGTATCTAATTGCAGTCTGTCCAGAGTTTTCTTTCAGTTCCAGGCCGAGGTGCCAGGAGACTTGAGTCTTACTTGGTCTTAACTCTGCTATTAAATTATGTGACCATGTATGTAAGTATGGGTTCTGCTGCCCAGATCTGTGGTTGGATGTAGAGAACGGTAGCTGTCTGCAGAAAGTGGGTGCTAAGTGACTGTGGAGCACTCAACAGAAAGAGCAGAATTTCCAGCTGCTTAGCCTCAGAGTTGGCTGTAATCTTCTACTTGGTCAGAGGTGTCTTGTCTCCTTCACCTGTTTTGGTTCTCAATTAAGAAACACCTGTATTTCTTAGATAAATTTATTTTAAAAAGGTGGCTGGAGGCAGGGCCAGATTCTCAGTCTTGTCCATGTTTTGCTGTGATTCTGATCTAGCTGTCTCTATCGATGTTAAGTGCTTGCTGTTTCATCAACTCATTGACTTCTATCTTGTTTTACTTCCCGCTTACGGGCTGCTCTGTTTCCAACAGTCTTTCATAGGATATTTGCTAATGGTGAGCAAACTTCCCCGCTCCTGTGATGTGACTATCACTATATATGTAATGTACATTATTTTATTTGTGTGTATATATATATATATTTATATATATATGTGTGTGTCTATATTTGTAACACACACAAACATACACACTCTCTAAATTATTTATGCAGTGTTCCCTTGCTCCAAGGCGGCTGTTATGTAACATTCCATGGCTTAGATGCATCCCACTTGGAGACCCTGCATTCTGTGTTGGGATACAAACTGTTCCTCATGCTCTCAGCCACAGCCTTACAGAGAGGGAGCACTGCCCTTTGTGAAGTCTCCTGGTTGTTAGTTTTCTTCCTCTCCTTGTTCTTAGAGTGTGCTAGCCCATGGACTCTAGTGCATGCTGGCTCCTGCATGTCAAGCCGAGTGGATGCATTGCTCTGAGTTGTTTCCAGCTGAGCTTTCCCCATACATTAGGCTCTTTCCTGCTACTGCTCTGCTAGACTTGGCTGGGCACCAAACTTGGACTAGCCTTTGCTTTGTGCTTGGCTATCCAATTGCTTGCTTGTAGTTTTAACTCCTTAGATGTTTTGGTTTTAAGATGAATGTTTTGTTGAATGTGTCTGGCTCCTGATGGCCAGGGAAACATCCTGTTCAAATGAGTCCATGATTGTGAAGTAAGGTTTACTGTTTGTTTCCCCAGACAAGGCTCTTGTTTTCAGGCTGAATTGTGCATATGAGGAGGGAATTAGGCTGGGGTGGGAGGTAGAGAAGGACTCAAGTGCTACAATTTGTAGCCCTATTAAATAGAATGCTGCATTTACACTTTTAAATAGTTATTTTTTGTTATCAGGGTTGTTCTTGATTAGAAGGGTTAGAGTTTGTTTCTACTGAGTTGGGAACCTACTAACCGTCAGCTGGAAGTGGTGGAAAAGAAAGGGCCTGCCCAAATGGGCAGTGTAGTGTGCCACCTTAGTGTTTGCAGGAGGAGGATGTGGTGGGCTGCTTTGCATCTCCAGCAGAGGAGAGACTCAGAAAGCTAAATCTGGGATCTTTTGTAGCTGAGGGGGAAGGTGATGTATTCAGGGCTTGAGGCATTGAGAAGGCATATGTCCTTGGGGATAGCTTGTCTGCCAGAGTGCTGTGAGCTGGGCAGGTTGGGCTGTCACAGTTACGTACAGCAGGCTGCTTTTGTGGCATGAAAGGGGCACACCAGCAGCAGACTGACTGGTCCAGGAGCAAGCCCACAGGATGGGAACAGGACTGTGCCTGGGCTTCACTGTGGGTTCAGTCGCGCTGATGGCACCAAGCCTTAAGACCAGCAAGCCACTTCTCAGAAATCGAGTTACCACTGTGAGTAGCACTAGAGATGCTCATTCTAGCAAGGCAAGAAGGGCCTCAGCCAGTGGTCCCTGGGCCTAAGAAGGTGCTGTGGTGTCTCACTTGTGTTGAAACAGCACCAGGTGGCCTTGAAATACTGAGCTTTCTTGGCTGGTTTCTTGAGAACTTGTTTTAACAGTGCTGTCATATCAGTATGCACTGTTCATATGAGAGATGGAAATTATTTAATCCTTAGATCTTGAACAGTGACTTGGGTTTGAAAACAGTAAATATCGGGCTTCTGTTTTGCTTGAGCATTGGCCTCATCACGTTGTGAGTGACATGCTTTCATAACTAATCTCTTAGTCCTTACTTCACTGTCTTGGATTTTGTTACCTGATGTTTAAAGACTTGTTATGCTGGTTTTCGTATCCTTAATAGACACCTGTGACAGTAGGTCATTTAGAAATAAAACAGGGGTTACTAGAGTAGCTTGGATACGGCTTTGCTTGTTGTTTGGTATTTTAGACTAAGACAAGTGTGGTTTAGAGAAAAAATAATGGATAGTTGAAATGAGCAGACATAGAAAAATCTATCATAAAAATGGAAATCTTTCACCCATGTTTGCATTCATTTAGGAAGATTTAACATGTATTTATGTTGTTTAGCTTCTAGCCATTCAGTTTTATGTGTAAAGTCAAGCGCATCCTCTACCAAGCCAAACATTTCAGTTGCTTAGAAACTTTGCAAAACTAGGATAGGCTTTCACAAGCAGGGGAAAAGGTTTGTCTCTGGCCACAGGTGCTGCAGGGAATGAGATCTGAGAGAGGAATAGTTTTGAATGAAACTTTTTTTTTTTTCCAAAATGCTTCAGAAAGTGGTAGCAGGTCACTTTTATATATCTTCAATAAAGGCTTTGTCTCATCTTGGTCTCTGCTGTCTTTGAGAATCCCAGTGGTGTAAAAGCCTGTCATAAAGTGAAGATTTTTCATGTTTGGACTGTTGTTGAGAAACTCTGAATAAACAGTGGAATAGCATGAGGTTAATTTCTAATTGTAATAAATTGTCAGGCATTTAGCTGCTGTTAAGATTACTGGAGTAGCAAAATGGTTACCAGAGACCTGCCTTGGTTTTTGTATATAAGCATGCACCTCAAGGCAGGAGGAGCAGTTATAGGTAAGTGATGATCAGTGGGCTTTGAATTGATGTGGCTAGGTTTTGAAATTTCAAATAGCACTGGACTGAATGTGTTACGATATTGTGTGTGGTTGGGGGGAGGGTGTTGCTGGGGGTGGGGGGTAAGTCCAATTTTGTGATTAGAATTGGTGCCTTTGGCCTTGTTGCGAAGTTACTGTGTGGAATGCATACTTAACAGATTTGGCTCCTGCTATAGCTTCATGGTAATAAAGTCTCATTTTAATTTTGCAGAAGGCTTAAAAGCTGGCTCTTGCTTCTTGTGCTTGCCTGCCTTGCTCAGGATGCTTTTGTGCTGCTGTGAGTCATCTCATTCATGAAAACACTAGCAAACAACTGTCTTCCAGACTGATCGTCATTTTCAATTAAATAGGATCTTCTGAAAAGGTTTAAATTTCCTATTTCAGTGCTCCAGGTTATGAGAACGTGCCTTTTCTGTGGTCAGGTTTATTCTTTTTTGTGTTGCACTGAAAGCAGGTGCCTGCTGCTTCAGCTCTGCTGGATTGTGGGTTTTTTCTCTGTCTTTATGTGGATTTCCAGGATGTGTCAAAGGACGTCTTACTGTCATCTAGGTCTTCATTTAGGTATTTTAGTATTAGTATGGCAGTTGAGTATGTCCTCTCCTTTTGGGGTCCTTTGATTGAAGGCATGTGGAGCATTAGCATTTTAGAAGGCTTCTTCCGGATGGTTCTTGAAAGATCTCTTTAATATAAACTTAGCAAGTCTTTACATCCCCGTGTACGTGCTCAGGGCTAACCTTCTGTGAAACCACTTCTGCAGATCAGGACATGGGGATCCTGAGGGACAGCAGGCTGGCGGTGAGCTAGCAATGCAAAAGCAGCCAACAATATCTTAGGAAAGAACATTGCTGGTGGATTGAGGGAAGCCATCCTTCCTTTCTTTAGCACTGGCAATACAACATCTGGGGCGCTTTGTCTACATCTGAGCTCCACATTACAAGACAGACGTGGACTTAATGGAGAGTCCTGACAGGGCCACGAAGACAATTAAGGGACTGTACCAGCTGTCCATATGAGGAGAGACTGAGAGAGCTGAAGCTGTTTGGCCTGGAGAGGAGCCTCAGAGGGGTCATTTCAATATTATAAATACCTCATGGGAGGGAATGAGGAGGAGGGAGCCAGTCTCTTCTCTATAGTGCCCACTGATGGGACAAGAGGCAAGGGGCACAAATTTATAGAATGATAGATTGGCTTGGGTTGGAAAGGACCTTAAGATTAAATAGTTCCAACTCCCCTGCCATGCCTGGTTTAGCTGACCCTGCTTGAGAGATGGGGGTGAGCTATATTCAAGAGGTCATTTCCAACTTAGACACTTTTTGTGATTTAGGCCTTGAGGCATGTGGCCCAAACTATTTTCACTCTAGTTTCTGCTTTCAGGGGGTGAGCTTTTCTGTTTAAGTCTTCCAAGGCCATTTGCACAGCTTCACTTCAGCATGTTGTGAAACAGCAGTAATCAGACATGTGAAGTTTGAAATTCAGGGAAGTTAAACTTGCAATACTCAAACTTGTGGGCCCTAATTGCATTTTAATCAAATATGCATTTATACTGGTCCAGTCTTAATTGCTGTTAAGCAAAGCTGCTTAAAACATAAAATAACTTTCACAGTCATGTTTCTGAGGACTTTATCAGTGTATATCTTCTGGGAATAAAAGATTCCCCCAGAGTAGCTTGGTTCATCGCATTTCAGTGAATGTCTTTTTCTTGTTTTTCTGATTGCATGTAATTCTTGCACTGTGATGTGAGGCTACTGCAGGTAATGATTGTCCTGCCATTTCAGGTAAGAAAGAACCGGGTGGCAGGCCTACTGCCCTTTCATCTTTTTTATATAAAAACTGTATTGCAGCCAGAAGATGCAACCCAAGCAGGATTTTGCCTGCTCTGTGGGACCTTTGTTCCTTTGGTCTATAACTTAGAATTTGGCTTTGTGTGCAGATTTTGAATCTCTCTGTGCACTTTGTTCAGAATGAAGTTGTTTGTATCATGAACTCATTCAGATAAAGTGCTAATCATCTGTTAAATTCCTGCTTAAGACGCTGCATGCAGCCAGGATTGACAGGTACTTGTAAGATAAATCCTCTTTATCTGTTCTTGTGTCTATGGTCTTCCATTTCCTGCTCTGCCTACTCCCACTTTCTGCTTCATGTAATGGATGTGGTCAAACATGTAAGTTTAAAACTTACAGATTTTTATTTAAACATAAAAATACCACCCACTGCTTCACAAGAAGTCTAATGCAGGATGATAATTTCCCTTCTTAGCATTCATTTGCATGCCTTCATATATGAACGAGTGAACAATGTGCCCTTGTCACAAAGGCTATTAATATCCTGGAATGCATAGGCAAAATATTGCTAGCAGCTCAAGGGAGGGGATCCTTCCCCTCTGCTCAGCACTGGTGAGGCCACACCAGCAGTGCTGGGCTCCCCAGTGCAAGAGGGACTGGCAGAATGGTCCAGTGAGGGGCCACCAAGATGGTGGAGGGACTGGATCATCTCTGCTGTGGGGAAAGGCTGATGGAGCTGGGATGGCTCAGCCTGGAGCAGAGCAGGCTCTGGGGGATGGAATCCATGTCTGTAAATACCTGCAGGGAGGGTGCCAAGAGGATGGAGCCAGGCTCTTCTCAGTGGTGTCCAGTGACAGGACCAGAGGCAACAGGCAGGAGCTGGACTATAGGAGGTTGCCTTTGAACACCAGGAAATGCTTTTTCATTGCAAGGGTGACACGGGCATAGGCTGCCCCACGAGGTAGTGGAGTCTCCGTCCTTGGAGCTCTTCAGGGGCTGCCTGGACATGGTCCTGGGAAACTGGCTCTGGATGTCCCTGCTGGAACAGGAAGGTTTGAACAAGCTTGACCTCCAGAGGACCCTTCCAACCTGAACCATGCCATGATTTTACAGTTCTGTATTGATTTCTGTGGAGAAGGATAGCTCTCTGAAAGTACATGAATTTTTGCATGATACCAGCTCTCTGTTGCAAGTACCACTGGTTCTGTTTCAGCAGAATTTTCTGACTTAAAACATGGGCAATGTTTTGAGCAGAAATTAGTTCTGCTACTCAGAAACAGTGTCAATGGATGTGGTGAGCATGAACATGGATGTAAGCAGCTGGGGGCTGTTATTTGACACTGGGAGCTGTTATGTAGTGAACTTTTCATATACTGAACTTCTTTGCCTCTTCATCTCATCAGATATTCAACTGTTAAAATAATACAATCCTCTTGCTTTTGATGACTCAGTGTTGCAAATAACTTTGCAAACACTGTTTACAATCCCTGATACAGATCTGCAGGGCTGTAGGATGCTTGTATTCTGTGATTAAGTTAAATATGCCCTGCTTTTCCTGTTTGACTCAGTGTTTAATGTCTGTGTGCTGCATTTCTGTTTCCAATGGCTTCTTGTTTGCTTATTTTTCTAGGCTTTGACCTCCCTAATAAAAATGCATTTGTCTTTGTGTGCAAATGAAGTGAACTGTGAAATGTCTTGTGTTTATGCAGTTTTATACCCTTTTGCAGTAGTGAAAATGTCTTTAGTATGAGTGCAGGGGATAGCAATGTGGCCTCATACCTGTCCTGGCCCTGTGGCCACTCCTTCATAGCTGCAAACAGATGGTCTTGTGTTCAGTTTATTACTTTTGTGTCCCTGTGGTGCTGGTACAGTGCAGCACAGGTAGGATGGTTAATCATCCCCTGTTGCTGGATTGCATAGCAAGCCTGGGGCTGATATTAAAGGTTAGTTGTTGATCCTTCTCACTGTCATCTTGCCGCCTTCTGCTTTCTAAGCCTGCTGAAACATGGAGAATGGTGTAGTTGAGCACTTAACTAGAAGAGTGTGTTAATACAGTCTTGCTTTGGAGAACGCTTAGGCATTTGCAAGAGACCAAGTGTTTCAGTGGCTACTTCAGGAGGAAAGGAAGGGCTGTCTTTTGTACATGCGGGGAGGAAGTGTTGAATGCAGAGCAAGGTGGGTGTGAATTGGACACAGGACAAGAGGAAAATGTCTTCTGTAGCATGTAGTGTTTAAAAGGTCAGGTTCCTGGGTGATTGGGCATCTCTGCTAAAACCTGCCACTGCTGACAGTTGGGAATTAATGACACCCAGCTCATTCTTGGCTGACTCTCCTAATGACTGATGGGCATTCTGAGCTGTCCATTTACCCTGGTGAGCTCCTTCCTCTAGCATGTCCTTGAGGGTTTGAGAAGTCTGCAAGCACCGCAGGTTCCTGTAGTAATGGTAATTATTTCTCTTTATGTTTTTATTGTCAGATTGAGTTCAGCTTGCCAAAGGCAACTTGCTTGTCCTACCTTCTTTTGTGCTTCATGTATCTTCCTGTCATCTGCCCTGCATGACACCATATTTGGCTGAATCCTTTTCTAATGTTCATCTTTGCTTTGCTGATTCTATGCCAGACTGATCAGTCATATAGTGCTATGTCTTGTAGTTTGGCCCTTGCTGTCATCTTCTCTGTGGCTAAGAAAGCCATGTTCATTGTTAATGTTTGTGACTGGGCTTTCCTTTTTAACCTTTGTTATTTGTCTTGTTTAATATAACTGCCCTTAGCCTTCATGCATCTGATCATTCACAGAATTAAATCATCGCTAGATACAGCAGTGAATGGCAGGTAGCAACCATCTGCAAGTCATTCAGAAGAGCTTGTGTCAGAGGCATATTAAAGTGTTTGTTCTTCTCTTGTACAGTTAAAAGAGCTTGTTTTAAAATGTACGCTCAGGCAAAGCTCCTTTCCAGCCTCTATCTGTGCTAAATGGCTTGTACACCAAGGTGATGGACCTACAATAGTGACCAAAACAGACCAAACCAAATGTTTCTTGTCCGAGCTTCTAAAACACTATCATGAGATGCAACACTTTTGTCTGCCTTGTTTAACATTCTCACAGAGAATTTTTCAGAGTTGACTTCAATAGCAGCTTGTTGCTGTCACAGTGATGAATGGAACAGATGTGTGTCTGGCAAAGCTGTCTCTGCTTTGCCCTAAGGCATACAGTGCAGAATCTGGTGGTCTTAAGCCATTGCTCTACTGTTGCATTGCTTCAGCTTTGCAATAACAAAGCAAGGTTATGCATGTGACTTCTAGCCAAGTTTCACGTGAGCTGTGATATAAACTGCTAGAACAGGAAAGAGGCATGCCAAGTGTGGCTAATCAAACAGTGCCAGGCTCTGCAATGGTGACAGAAAACCTGTTTGAGAATTCCAGTGGGATAGATCCCTGGGTGGCCTGCAACAGCTATTTCGAGACTGACTTTCTGTGTGTGTGAGGTGGAAGTTCCTACAGAGAGTGCGAGCTCAACTCTTTCCAGAAATACCTCTGACACTGCAAAATGTCCACAGGACCTGGATGCAGAGAAGCTTATTATCAAGTCCTTAATGAGGTACAAACAGCTATCATAGATAGAGGCTGGGCTTCCAGAGGATTTCATTGACTTGCCTTTCTGGTATGGGAGTGACTATATTACATCACTGGCTAAGGTTTCTGTTGATAATACCTTTTGTGATTGATCACTGCCTCTTCCCTGTTCTTAAATGGGGCCCAAGAGCAAAGAACAGAATGGCTGGATAATCAACTAGCCCTTGCCATCCAACATGCAGGAGTAATAGTCTTTAAAGACACATGGAAAATTAAGCTAATCAGAGCATCATTTGGAAAATTACTTTGCACTTGGCTATTTTGCTCCATGTTTGGCAGGATAGCATTGTCCTTCTAGTACCGTGCCAGAATTCCTGTCTGAGGACATTGGTCCAGCACTTGATGGTATGTGCTGAGTTTCTGCAGTGCTGGCACTGTTCACACAGTGAACTGCCTCTTTCTCAGGGCAGGCCTTGCTGCCTCTGCCCTTCTCCAGGGGTCTGGCCCTGGTCAGACAATGGGGCTGCAGGTAGTGGTTGCCAGACCTCTGACTGTAAAGAATTGTGCAGCTGAAGATGGGTTCCTGTTTATTCTTACAATCCATTGTACTGATAAGAAAGGCAGAACAAATACAAGATTTATTTTATGAATCTTATTTTCTATCCCCAGATTGGCCAGTTAGTTCCTGGTAGTCAGAGGTTGTCATGCATGCAATAGATGTTAGGTTTACCAGGGTTCACAAAGCCACCTATTTGGTAGTTCATGTATATTGCATGCTGCACAAAGACACCCAGTATTCCATTAAAACAAAAAAAAAATTCAGACTTCAGAGCAGAAGGGTTTCTGAAGTCTTTCTGAAGCATACTCTGTTGCAAGAAAAACTGGGACAAAGTTATAGTTCATGTAGACAGGGAACAAAACGCATTCGGGATCAGCGAGATTCTGTGATGCATTACATCCTGGTCCTTGGGGGAATGCAAGAATCTTAACAGTATTGGATACTCTGAGGAAAAATCTGTTCTTGGTCAGTGTTCAGGTGGTTGTGCATCTGCAGCAATATTGCGTTTCTGGATGTGCTCAGTCTCTGTCCCTCTGTAGGACTGTAGCTGTCCTTATCTCTTGCCCTCATACCCATCAGTGATATACTATAGATTTAGGCAAAATTGGTTCCTGCAAGCCTCCAGCAAAAGTTCTGGAAGTCATGAGTGGCCATGGGTGCCTGGTGGGTGTGGGGTTTTTAAGGCAAAATGTCATTTGACATTAATTTGTTTGATTTTACAGTGATGAATTGTTCTTTTGGATAGAAAAGAATAAATTACTTGGAGGGCAAAGGGGCCAGTACTCTTAAACCTGATCTTGATTTCTTGGCCAAAACATCTACAGAAAGGAAAGAGGAGTAATGATGGGGAAATCAGCTGCTGGAGAAGACCTGACGTAGCCTCTCCTCTCTCAGTAGCCACTTATAGACCAGACGTACACAGTGGGTGTACGACTTAAGTCAGATACTGCCTGTAGACCAAAGCAAGTTAACAGGACTTCTCCATTATGGATGTTCGGGAATCTCTTTAGAAGGCCCAGTATGAGAACCTGTTGTGCTGGACAAACCTCAGGTGTTTTACTGTATGCTGAGTTGGACACTGGCTGGAAGCATGGAGACAGGGCTGATGCTGAAAAAGGGCTGCCCTACCAGAAGGGTTTGGAGTCTTTCAAGTACTGATCTCATCAATGTTGAGGATGTATAGAAACATTGGGAATGTGTGATGCTGAGGTAGGTCAGGATATCCTCTAGAGGCTCAGGGAGATATTAGAGGAATGAACAAATTCCAGTTGTAACTCAATAGTGCAAAATACAAAGCTGCATAGAATTCCAGAGCTGCTCATTTGGGAACTGAGGAGGATCTGGTATCTACTAGCTACTCGGGAGAGGAATTTGACCCACTTGCCGAATGTGCAGTGGTACAGTCCCCAGTAGAGAGAATCGATGTGATTGTGCATGGCCCTGGCCAGAGTTCCTCTAAAGCAGTCAGTGTAACTGACAAAATGCAGAGCAAGTCTTAAGAGGAAGACAGTATTTAGCTTACTTTACTTTACTCTTTACTTTTACTTTACTGTAAGTAAGTGTAGTGCTGTGAAGCTGAGAGGAACTTGTGGTGTCTGTAAAGAGGTAAGGACTAGGAATTTAAGTAATCTACTGGACTCCTAAGATGAAAGCTAGCACAAGAACAAAAAGCAGTAAACTACTCAGGAATGGTTGATTGGGAAAGTAGACTCTGGCCATTGGAGCAAGCTCTATTTCCAGTGCTCGAGTAAGATAATATGGTTTGGTATGTGCAACAGCAAGGTTGAGCTGATTTACCAAGGAAGAGCTTTCTTTTCTGAATAGAGCCCAAAGATTATCTCTCCCCCAAGGCTGGGAACTAGTCTCATTCCTTTGAATCCTCTTTGGTATGTGCTACCCTAATCCAGGAACACCTGGAAAAAATACAAGTGCACATCCTACCCAAGCCCAGCAGTAGCAGTACAGACCAGGACCAGTTGTGATTGTTCAAGACACTGACAAAGCAGGTTGAGACTGTGGGACCAGGCATGCTCAAGGGTGAAAGCTGAACTTCAGAAGGGATGGATGATCATTCTGTTCTCTCTGCTTACCTCTGTGTTTCTCTCTGGTGGAGCCAGCTGCTTAGTTTTGGAAAGTTGTTCATGGTGTTTTCAGATTGGCTGTCCCAAAGGCTTTTTTTTGGGGGGTAGGGGGGTGTCCATACTTGTGTTCTGCTTGTTCTTATGGCTGAGAGTTATTCTCTCCCTGTGCCTCTGAGTGGTTTGTGGTTGTAGCTGTGGGGACTGCTGGGAGACTTCTGCTGTGAGGGTGGTCATCTCTCCTCATTCAGCAGCTTTGCTTGACTTTGTCTTGAGGCACTTTGGCACCAATGCCCTGCTGATATGTGAAAAGTTGCCTTGTAGGTCTGTCCTTCTAATAATAACTAATTGCAGTGATCTTGGCATCTCTGGCTGTTTCTAGGGCTGCTGTTGAGTTGTTTGTGACAAATGTTACAGATCTGATTTAAGTTAGGTGCTTTCAGGACTTGCACTCCAACAGGGTGCAACTTCCCAGCTTGTCTTGCTATGTAGCAGAAGCTATGATCTGGAGGTTTGCTCTTCTCGTCTCCAGGTTTGCTCTTGGAGAGTAACACTAAGCTGCCTTAGTCGAACTGCAGCCAAGGAAACAGTGGAGAAATGTATCAGTGCAGGTGACCTTAGATGAGGGACTGATGAAGGGTCAACTAAACTCGTTTCTGTTGCCCCTTTGGCTACCCAGGGGGCCCTGGAGTTGCATGTGTTCCCTAGGATCTAGTCAGGGATGGGCTACAGTTTCCTGCATCCTAAGCATTCATGACTTTTGTTCTAGTGGCACCGGACACAATTAACAACCACGTGAAGACCTGTCGTGAGGAGCAGAAGAACTTGCACTTCTTTGCCCCGGAATATGGAGGTAGGGTGTGGCTACAGCTGCAAGCCTGGTTTTGTTGGCCTTACTAATGCTTCCAAGCTGTTCTGCATCTTGTTTTCAGCTACAGGCTCATGACAGATGTTGCATTAACAGTTTTGAGTTATTTGCCTGCTTAAATGCTTCAACTCCTCAGTCTTTTGATAGCAGAGGAAGGAGAGAAGGCTGCAGAGGGAGAGAATGCAGGGATGGACTGATAACACTACCTTATTTCTGTGTTACAGAAGTTGCCAACGTCACCACTGCTGTGGACATTTACTCCTTTGGGATGTGTGCACTGGAGGTGAGTGTGGAAAACTTTGACTGTGGTAAAGAGAATGAATTTGAGGGAAGGAGATGGCTCTGTAGGTATTGTGGTTATGGGTGGTTTAGCTTGGTAACGAGCATTTCATTCTCTGAGCTGAATGTACTTTGCCTTGGATGGTTCCCTATTGAAGCTCCCCCACATGCCTTGCTCCTAGTAAGATACAGTTCAGTAATGGGTAGTTGTTTCTGAAATTTCTAATGTGTAATTAATTACTGTGCAGGTTTTGTCCACCTCTGAAGTCTGACCCACTGGCTGGTGGGAACAGTTACTACTATAAACTGTACTTCAAAGTACATGGAGAACAGAATTCCCCTTCTGGGGAGTACCTGTTCTTCCTGTGGTGTCTGGAGGAGATGACAGATGTAGTCCATAACTTTTCTGGGTCAGCCTCTCCCTGCCTGACATAGGTTGTGATTGCAGTCAAGCACGGGTCTGACGTACATGATCTTATCAGCTTAGTGGTTCCTCTGTCCTTGCAATCAGCAGGCCCAAGTCTAGGAAGTGGGAGTTGTAAGTAGAAGTATTTTCTGGGAAGAACTGTCAGCAAGAGCCAAAACGAAGAATTCTCTATCATCTGTGCTGCACATCCCATAAGTGAAGTAGGAAGAGAACTGTGGAAGCTCAGAACTTTCAGGAGGCAAAACTTGAGCTGAATCTTAAGATGTTCCCCAGAATCTTTTGCCAGCCTTTCCTAGCTGGGAAGTTGTGTATGAGTTGGCTGAAGCCAATTCTGGACGGCATTGTGTGCTTGCTTTTCTTCCTGTAATACAGAGCTATTCATAAAGCCAGGAGGGACACTGTCAGATTCTGGCAGTGATCCAGTTACTGCTTCATTTAAGGGATGGGAACTATCAAGGAGAAGTACTGGCCAATGGATCATGAGATTCAAAATGGAGATATGTACTGTCCAGGGTGATGCTGGCAAAGTTTTCAGGTCTCCCTGGCAATCTGTTAGGCTGCTAGAAACAAGCAGTCATAATGAGGCTGTCATTCTTTCTCTGCCTCCACAGACCGTGACCTTAAATAGCACCACACAACTTGGTTGTTATGATCTCACGCTTGGCAGTGGTCTCCTTAAGCTCTGTTCAGTGCAGTCAGTAATTCTCCATGAAGTCTGATGCGCTGCTTTGTGTTTGCAGATGGCGGTACTGGAAATACAGGGTAATGGAGAGTCGTCTTACGTGCCCCAGGAGGCCATTAACAGTGCCATCCAGCTGCTGGAGGACCCCTTGCAGAGGGTGAGTGAGGAGGGATCAGTGGCCCTGAAGACATGCGGGCATTACACATGGTCTCATAAAAGTTTTGTTTTTCAGGAGTTCATTCAGAAGTGTCTAGAGCAGGATCCTGGCAAACGTCCTACTGCCCGGGAGCTCCTTTTCCATCAGGCGTTGTTTGAGGTGCCATCACTGAAGCTACTGGCTGCTCACTGTATTGTTGGACATCAGCGTGAGTATGGAGTCCTAGGTTGCCACATTCCTGTGTTCTTGTGAAGCTTCCATAAGTTGTCAGTACATCTGGCATCCTAGAAAGCAAGGCCTTCATGCTGCTTTAAACAGACAGGGACCAGGGCGTTGTGAAACAGACCTGTGGTCACTGCAGAGCCTGGAGGACTATGGTTCCGAGTGACTTTAACAGCCTAAAGCCTCTGAGGTTTTTATTGCTTTTCTTAGGTTGGAAAGGAATTGCAGTTGTTCTAACTTTTGTTTTAATAGATATGATTCCTGAAAATGCTTTAGAAGAAATGACCAAAAACCTTGACATGAGTGCTGTGTTGGCAGAGATTAACCATGTGGACAGGGAAGGAGTCAAGATGATGTGAGTACCTTGTGGTGTGCCTGGAGGGAACTGCTCAGGTGCATGTGGAACAGATGCCAGGGCACTGGGGTGTGAGCACTGATGGATCTGCCTGGGATCAAGTTAGTGGTGAAATACCAACACTGGGAAACAGAAGGGAGCTGGTAGGTGCTGCTGGTGAAGGGTACAAAAGATTCTGTGGAGGGTAACTCCTGGGTGGAAGAAGATCTTGCACTCGTCATGTGAACAGATCCCATGCAGCTGAGATGTGAATTGTTCCCCAGATGGAGGGGTGGGAAGTTAACACACTGTAGTTGGAACAGTCCTGAGCAAAACCTGGTTGAACAGTTTGGGAAAGTGGCTCTGATCAGTCATAGGCTTGTCAGATGGAGTCCAGCATGTTGGAGAAATGGTTCCTCGGTGTTTTCTTAATGGAACAGCTCATTCTACAGTATGCAAAGGGAAAAGCTGGTTTTAGCAGCTGTCAGTAACACAAAGCAGCCATTTAAACTATAGAGGTGCCTCCCTAAGTAAGCATATGGAGCAAGTAGAATGCCAAAAAGTGATGTTAAATTTTGGATAATGAAATCTTGCCTGGTTGAGTGGTTAGCTGAATAGAATGAGATATGGATACTGTATTACCAGAGAAGACCAGGGTGCTTTCAGGGTAGCCTGGCATCCTGGAGTGCTCAGGCTACTGAACCGACAGTAGAACATGTAGTGATAGTACAAGGGGGAGTGGGTTTAAACTGCAAGAGGGAAGATTTAGATGAGCTATTAGAAAGAAGTTCTTCTTCCCTGTGAGGGTGGTGAGGCCCTGCCCCAGGTTGCCCAGAGAAGCTGTGGCTGCCCCGTCCCTGGCAGTGTTCAAGGCCAGGTTGGATGGGGCTTGGAGCAATCTGGTCTAGTGAAAGGTGTCCCTGCCTATGGCAGGGGGTTGGAACTGGATGAGCTTTAAGGTCCCTTCCAACCCAAACCATTCTGTTATTCTATGAAGTGAGCTTTATGTGTACACATACAAAGTTGCAACCTTTGTCAAGAGTCCTGGAAGTCATTGTCATCACATGGAAGAACTCTGTCCTCGAGGGTGAGAAAGAGGAAGAGCAGTAGACATATGACAGGTTGTGGCACAAAGGGGAGAGGCTGTCAGTGCTTACTGTCCTCTGTCAACAAGGAGGGTGTTCAATGGAATTATTGGCTAGGGAATTAAAAATGAATTCATAGGAAGACTTCCTGTGGGATGTTACACTAAGAAGCCAGCAAGATGAAAAAACAGTCTGGGAAAGAAATTAGGGAACAGAAAGTATCCCAAACTCCAGTGAGAAATATTTGGGCAGAGCATTACATCCTGAAGTACAGATTCTAGTTTCTGGTCTGGAGAGATACAGCTGGTTATACTGTGCCATCAGCTGCTGCAGAGGTCCTTGCCTTTGCAGTGCTGTGTGCCCTTGCTCTTCTTGAGACGGGACATGGCTTCATGGATCTGGTATAACAGATGTCTTTGAAAAACCTTGCTAGGAGCATGGTGTCATTGGGCTAGCTCCCAAATAATTGTTTGCATTGGACAACTCTGTACAGGGAAGTGATACGTGTTCTGCCATAATTAAAATGCTGCCTCATCCTTAGCTTCTATGAATAGTTGCTTCCTATACAGGAAGATTGAAGTCTTTATCACCTCTGGCTGGCTGCCTGTCTGTACTCATCCTGCCCACTGATGCAGCCATAGTCTAGGACACAGGGATTTGAAACTGCGTCTGAAGACATTTGAGTGGATGGTTCTGTTAGATAACTTTTCATCTCAGGATTTCATTTTATTATTTTTTATTGCCAGCTTCTCACAGTCTCCAGCACTGGAGCTGGACAAGTTCCTGGAGGATGTAAGGTGAGACATTGGTTTGTGGTTTTTTTTTTAAAGGGCAGTTTTAACTCTGTGTGAGACTGGGAAGTTTCAAGGAGGCATAACCTCAGGCCTTGCTTCTTTCTTGTAGGAATGGCATCTACCCACTCACAGCTTTTGGGATGCCACGACCCCAGCAGCCCCAGCAGGTAGTGGTGAAATCACCCATTGCTCCACCATCAGTGAAAACCCCAACTCCAGAGCCTGCTGAAGTGGAGACCCGCAAGGTGAGCAGTGGGAGCTCCATTCCTCCTCCTCTCAGCCAGTTGTGTTGCACAGCAGCAGCCAGTCAAGGGGTGTCTCTGCTTCTGTTTCAGGTGGTGCTGATGCAGTGCAACATTGAGTCAGTAGAGGAGGGAGTGAAGCATCATGTATGTTCCCACCTTCTGTCTGAGAATGTTGGGGGGGGTTGTACCTGGGCAGCTGTGCAGAGGCCATAGCTTCAGCGTACTGGTGTGGTGCTGGTGCCTGGTGGGACCCTCTGCAGATCCTTGGAACCCAAAGCCAGGTCCAGGCCTGTGCCTGTGTCAAACCTGGCACATAGCAAATGCTTTTGGCACCCCCAGATTCAGGCTTCCTCCACAGGATGGTGCTGCTGGTGCTGGAGGGGGGTGGTTCCTGCACTGATGGGGCTTTCTGGGGATGTTTCTGCCTGTGGCAGCCTGCAGGACTGCAGTCCCTCATGAGAACTTCTCTACCCTGCAGTTAACACTGCTGCTGAAACTGGAAGACAAGTTGAATCGACACTTGAGCTGTGACCTGCAGCCCAGTAAGTACCTTTTATTCCCATGCTTTGGTGCATTGGGGAAAGCAGTGCACTCTGATCTGAGACTTATGTCCTTCTGTGTTTTGCAGATGATAACATCCAAGAGCTGGCAGCTGAACTGGTCCAGCTTGGATTCATCAGCGAGGTAAGCACACTTGAGGCTCAGGTAGGGATGTAGGTCTGCATTCCTTTGTCATACATCAGTGGTTTATGCCAGATCAGCCCTTTCTAGGTGGGGAGGTAGAAAGTCAGACATGTCCTTGCCTGTGTGCCCTGACAGACTCCAGCCAAGCTCTTACCTTTGTGTGAACTGGGCCAGCCCCTCACTGTAGCTTGTTCTTCCCAGGCTGACCAGAGCAGACTTACCTGTTTACTTGAAGAGGCATTCAGCAAGTTCTACTACACCCGGAACGGAGCCCTAACGGCAGTGACGGTGTCATCTTAGCACACCTCGGCGCCCAGGCGGCCAGTGCAGCTTTGTTGCCTGTGACCCCTTCTGTGTCTGTCCATCACTGTAGGGCATCAGCAAGACCCCAGCTGCAGTGCTTGGAAGCTCATCCTGCATGTGCCGTGGCTGGGCTCAGCGACAGTCCTCCCTGCCCGCCTATTAAAGGGGACTTTGCGCATCAGTATTATTTCCAGCCCTGTTTTTGTTGGGATTTTGCCAGGTGGTGCCGTGGAGCTGGGTCCTGGCTTTGGGGTGGTCTGTAGCCCCATTCATGTGCATGGAGTTTGTTCTGTTTGAATTGTACAAAGTGTCTTTTGCACAGCACAGAAACGGTTGTTTTTCTTTTTTTGTTTTTCTTTTTTTTTTGTTGTTTTTCTTAATTTAAAGGTAAGCAGGGGTGAGCCCCTAAGCCCTGCCCCCCCTCCCTGCCCCCACCACTCACTCCCTTCCTTCCCGGGCACAGGGAGCCAGGGGTGGCCGGGCTCCCCCAGCTCCTGCCTGGCGCTTTGCCTGCCTTCTCTGCTCCCATGGGCTGCACTTTGTTTACTCGTTTTGCACAGCTGCTCAGCCCTGCACTTGGGCATGCCCTGGACGTGCAGCGCTGCGGCGTGTGCTGACCCACACGGGGCCGCGTCTCCTGCAGCTGCCCGGAGCCCGGTGTTGGCCCAACCCGTCCCGCTCTCCCCGGGGCTGAGGGGGAGCCGGGGGAAAGCTGCAGCGCTGGGACCTGCCCCACAGGCCCCTTATTTCCCCCCCGTCCCGGGTGCGTGGCGGGGCTGAGCCCGCGGTCCCGCTCCTGCATCTCATTTCTATCATTTCCTATTTTTAATAAACTGTTTTGTAAATACCTGAGTGCTGCCTCTTTCCGGGTCAGGGCGGGGGGGAGGTGGAGCGGGCTCGGCCCTGCCCCGGGGCGGTGCCGGCGGCTCCCGGCGGGACGGTGGAGCCGAAGCCGGTGTTATGGCCGGTGGTCGGCGGCTGGTGGAGCCGCGGCGATTGATGCGCTCCGGGCTGGGGCTGATCGTGCTGGGGCACGGCGGCCTGGCGCTGGGAGCCATCGTGCACGGCTCCGTCCTGCGCCATGTGGCCGGCACCAGCCGCGCCGTCACCCCCGCGTACGCGGTGGCCAACGTGGTGTCGGTGGTCTCGGGGCTGCTGGTGAGAGCGGCGGGGCCGGGATGGGGATGGGGATGGGGGGGGAGCCGGCCCCGCGGTGAGCGCGGATCTCTTCCTCGTAGAGCATCGCCGCGGGCATCGTGGCCATCCTGGTGTCGCACAACCTGTCCCGGGCAGCGCTGGTGAGTGCGGGGCCGCGGGGGGCAGCAGGCGCGGAACATGACGGGGGGGGGGGGAATCGGGGCTCGGCGCGGCCTCTGTTCCCGCCGCAGCCGCTCCCCTGGACCTTGTCCCCGGCGGCTTCTTCCGCCTCGGCGGCTCAGCCCCGGGAGGGCGGCGGCAGTGAGGGCGGCACGAACACTTCAGCGGGCGGGGAAGGTGCAGCCGGGGTCAGGAACCCCCCACGGGCTGTGCGCTGCTGGTGGGGGCCGGGTCTGTGCTGGGGCTCCCCAGCCGAGGGAAGGGGCTGCCTGGGAGCGGCAAAGGACGTAGAAGGTGCAAAAGCCTCGTCCGAGCGCAGGGCTGAGCAGAGCTGGAACGTGCAGGATGCTACCTGTGCTCGCTCGGTGCAAACGTCTGAGGGGCTCCCAGCACCTGTTGAGCGGCTGTGGGAAGCTGTGGGGTGCCTGGCCCCATGCAGCGGCAGCGCCGAGCCCCGGCATGTCCCCAGCTTGGGCCAGCCCCGATCTCACCTGTTCTCCTGCTGCCTGCAGCACTGGGCCCTGCTGAGCGTGTCCCTGCTGAACTGCCTCCTGTCCGCAGCGTGCAGCGTGGGCCTGGCGCTGGCCTTCGCCCTCACCGTCAACAGCCGGGGCACGCACCTCATCACCGGCTGCAACAGCTCTGCGCTGCCTGCTGACGCCCGTGCAGCCATAGCGACCAACGACTGTCCTTTCAACACCACTCGCATCTATGTGAGTCTGCAGGGCCACCACGCACTGCACCCCTACTCCCACCAGTTCTTCCTGCCTCTGCTTCATCTTTGTTTCCTTCTCTTCCCTTTCTTCTTTCTTTTCCTTCACAGAATCACAGAATGGTTTGGGTTGGAAGGGACCTTAAAGCTCATCCAGTTCCAACCCCCTGCCATAGGCAGGGACACCTTCCACTAGACCAGGTTGCTCCAAGCCCCGTCCAGCCTGGCCTTGAACACTGCCAGGGATGGGGCAACCACAGCTTCTCTGGGCAGCCTGTGCCAGGGCCTCACCACCCTCACAGGGAAAAACTTCTGCCTCAGATCTAACCTGAACTTTCCCTGTTTCAGTTTAAACCCATTATTCCTTGTCCTGTCACTATGATCCCTGATGAAGAGTCCCTCTCCGGCATCCTTATAGGCTCCCTTCATAGGAAAGCTGCTATGAGGTCTCCATGCAGCTTTCCTCTCCAGGCTGAACAGCCCCAGCTTTCTCACTGACTCTCCCATGTGCAGCCCTCTCTCTGCCACTCTTTCTCTCTCCCTCCTACTCCCTTTCTTTTTCTTCCCCCCTGCACAGTCTCTGCTCAGCTGCATGGGCCTGGCTGGGTGCAGTGGAGCATGCCAGCCTCCCTGTGGGACCTCCAACCCTCTGCTCCACAGGACACAGCCCTGGCGCTCTGGTTCCCCTCCATGGTGCTGGCAGCCACAGAAGCTGTGCTGTCTGGCAGGTGCTGTTTGGTGGCTCTGATCTTCCGGGGCATTGGGCCCTGTTCACACAAGTACACCAAAGAGCAGGTATGCACCATCCATCTGGATGGGTCTCCCTCCTCTGCCCCATCACTGCTGCCCTTTTGTAGCATTATGAAGGTGCTGGGTTCTGTTGGGCCCGTGTTCCCACACAAGCAGGCAGTCAGCAATGGGAGGGAGGGAATGTCAACTTTGAAACCTCTCCTAGCCAGCCTTGGAGACAAACTGGCACCTTTTCATCTTGGGTAGTTGCAGAGGGACCCTCCTCATCCCTCTGATAGCTAAAACTGTTCTGTCTTGCCTATCCTGAGTGAATCCTATCCCCCCAACCTGACCCAGCTCTTCACACATCCCCTCTTTTTGTTTGGGTTCTTTTCCCTCTCACTAGCTTGCTGGACCAAGTACAGCGAAGGAGGGGCCGGGACGTGAGATGCAGCAGCTCCTGCCAGGGCTGGCTGAGTCTTGTACCTAGCTGGAGAAGTGAGTGCAGTGCACCGGCTGTGCCTGGGGTGATGGGAGGGCCCCTGAAATGCCTCTTTCCAAGTACATGCTCCGAATACTGGCCAGAGGTACTGGTGTGATGCCTGGCCCTGCAGCACTCACACATACTCTTTCACTCCCAGGTAGTGCTGAAGGAGTGCTGTGACCCAGTGAGGTGAAGTTGCACCTGCACCGTGCTCCTGCTCCTGTTCTAGGTGTGGGTAGGGTGGGCTGCAGGGGGTAAGGGGTCTGCCTTCCCCACCAGCCCCACCACCCCGCCTGGGACAGACCCGGGTTCCAGACACAAGGTGCCCATGGTCACCAGCCAGCCTTTGCCCAGCAGGTGCTGTGAGCCCCAGACACTGTCCCCTTCTGTCCCCAAGCTGCAGGGCCCTTCAGGGCACACTGAAGGCTCCATCGATCTTTTACACGCAGTGATGGGGGCAGGCAGAGGTGCAACAGGCAGGGTCCTGGTGGCCCTGCTGCACAGCAGGCAGGGTCAGCTCCCTGTACCTGTGCTCAGGTAGACCAAGGAATGGAAGGTGACGAATCCCTTTATTGTGAGCCTCTTGTTTCCCTGAGTAAATAAACTTTTATACTGACTGCTCTAAGTGCTTCCCAGGGGAGATGACTTCTGGGCCCCGATGGAGTGACAATGCAGCTGGGATGTAAGCCCATCTCCATGCTCACCCCCTCACAAGGCACAGGGATGTAGTCAGGTCCCAGTGTGACCATCATGGTGGCAGGTGCATGTTTAGCATAGCTAGGTTCAGGCCGAGACATGCATGTGTACAGGGTTACGGCCCCGTGCAGTGGGAGTTATCTGTGTTCCTGGGCTCTGCATCCCTTGACAAACAGGAGCACAGCAGGATTAAGAAACTTTTTTATTGAGGGTGGAAGTGGAGGGTGCTGAAAAACAGGACTGAAAGCTGCCATGGTCCAGCTCATTGGAAAGAGAAGTTGGTGCTTGGGAGTCCCCCACACCACTGGCTGAGGAACTTGAGCACATCTTGGCATGCAGGGCTGTGGGATGTCTGCAGAATGAAAGAGGCCTTGGCACTAGCAAGGGGACACTGCCATCACCCCCCACCCAAGGGCACCCCTGGGGGTTGACAGAGCTGCACAAGCAGGGCTGGCCCTGCCCCAGCACTGTAAGTGAGGTTAATCCCCACCCAGCAGCATACAGGAGGGTGCATTAAAAACTGCCCCAGTCAGCGTATCTTCACCCAGCGGGACAATGTTTTATTGTCAGCATGAGAGGCTGAACACCCTGCAGCCTGTCTCCTTGCCCCATGGGATGCCTGGCTCACCTTGACAGCCATCACAAACTTGTTCCACGTGTCCTTGTTGGCTTCTCGGCCTGGCCGCTTGAAATCTATCTTGTTTCTTAGCACAGGGTACCCTGGTCATACAGTGACACCTTCAGAAACAGAGACCCACAGCAGACCCCTGCCTTGGGCACCCTTTCCCTCTCTGCCTTGGCCAGCTGGTGAGGGCTGCTCCCACAGGGCAGAGCAGGGGCACAATGCCACCTCTGTCTTTTAGAGACCAGAATGAGGGAATGCCCACTGTGGCAGGGTCAAAGGAACATGAAGGCTGAGCTGTCCTATACCCAAGTGAGTGTATCCAATGACAGCATTCCACCTCCTGAACTTCAGAGCCAGATTGTTGGTGGCCCACTCGTGCTGCCCCATTCACTGAACCCACTCTTTAAGTCCTGCACCCCAATCCCTTACTGAAGTGTGCAAATGGTGATGGTACTCACTGGAATAGATGGGTTTTATGGAGCAAGGGCAAAGCAGGAGAGGAGCTACATGTGTACGTGTGTGTCAGTGCAGGCCAGCCTGGACAGTGTCCTAGGTGATGCTGTGCCAGACTGAGCAGTCACAGAAACACAGTATGGTTGAGGTTGGAAGTGATCTCGGGTCTATATATGGTCCAGTGCCCGTGCTTGAGCAGGGCCACCCACAGCCAGTTGTCCAGGACCATGTCAAGATGACTTTCAGCTGTCTCCAAGTATGGAGATGCCACAACCTCTGTGCAATATGTTCCAGTGCTCCATCACCCTCACAGTAAAAAATCCTAGAATCCCAGGTTGGAAGGCCCTCAAGGATCATCTGGTCCAACCTTTCTAGGCAAAGCATGAGCTAGACTAGATGTCCCAGCACCTGTCTGGTCAAATCTTAAGTGTCCAATGTTTAGGGGTCCACCACTTCCCATTATTCCAATGGCTGATTGTTGTGAAAAATTTTCCTTGTGTCCAAGAGGAAAAAATTCCCAACAGTAACTTGTGCCCATCAACCCATGTCTTTTCCATGTAGCTCCTTGTAAAAAGGGAGTCTCTATCTTTGTATCCACCCTTTAAATACTGGAACATGGGGATAAGGTATCCCCTGAGTTTTCTTTTCTCAAGGCTGAACAGACCTAGTTAGCCCTTCTTCACACAGCAGGATCCTTCCATTTCCTCCAGCAGAACAGCTTCCTACAGCCTCACAGTCCCCCTCCTCCTCTTCCAGCAACTCCCTCCCAGATGCCCCCCTGCAACATGTTCCCACTCCCTGCATGTCACCATATTCCCTTCCATATGTGCGAGCGGGGCTGGGGCTTACCTGTAAGCACACAAGGCAGGGAGCGCACCCCTGTGTTTGCTGCCACCAGGGAGGCTTCATAGGTATCCCGCTCATCCTGCGGCAGCACCTGCTCCAGCCGCTGGTCCATTGACATAGTGAGCACCCAGTCCCTGACCTCCTCCCGCTTCTCCTCCTGCGGGGCAGAGGAGACACTGCATGCTGTGCCACCATCCAGGTGCTGCACTAGGGAGAACAGCACACACATACTGTGTATCTAGGGGGTGAGTATGTGCATTTATACTAGGGGGGAGCATAAGAGTGTGTGTGCATGTGCGTGTGTACTGGGGCTGCATGTGTTTGGGGGGGGGGGGCAGAGGGCAGGGGGAGAGCACTGAGTACATTTCCATGTCCTGTAGTGAACGGTTGTCCCAGCCTTGCCTCAGTCCCTGTTCAGAGAGAGACATGAAAGCAGCATCACTGTTCATGGGAGCTGAAAAAGGCAGATGACACTCACAGGCACGTGCTGTTGGGCTGGAAGTGGCACTTCAAAGGGAATGTCTGTGTTTTGGAAATCAGAGTTGTCCAGAGAATCCAGGTTCCCATCTTCAATGGCCTGAGAAAGAAGAAGTGGTGGAGCACTAGGCAATGCCATCCTTGGTGTTCACAGTACAATCTGCATCCGGAGGATGGCATTACTGATGTCCCATCTACCAGTGCTGCAGTGACTGAGCCCTCCTGGGAGGTGGCATTTATGGTCACCCTCTGCAGTGTCACAGAATGTGTGCCCCTGAGACACTGTGCTACTCAAACTTGTCAGGTGGTCTCAAAGAAGGGGAAGATGAAATGGGGAGCTTTTTTATTCTCCCCAGCAGCTGCTGAAAGCACTTGCAAGATTCATTCTGTAAAGTCTGACAGCTTCCTGGGGTTTGGTGTTTTCTGGTGACCAATCTGCTAGTCAGGGAAGGAGCTGACTGGCATGGGGGACTCCTGAGCTTGTATCACAGGGGCTAAAACATTGGGCCATGGCCTCCACCCCTCAGGTAATTTCCTTCCCTTGGAACAACTTGGATGAGATCAACCTGAAAGCTGTAATGGCACCTGCAGCCATGAAGACTACAGGCCTAAACTGTCAGGGCAACTTACTCCTTGCTGCAGCAGTTAAGGCTGCTCAGGTGCCCTGCATGGCAAGTCCTTCCACAGCTACTGTAGGGGATATGCACACTGAATGCTGAGCAGCATTCAGGGCTCTCCATCAACACCAGCTCAAACACGTGCTGCCACATTTGAGCCTCAGGAGCACCCTGGCCAGGTTGAGGGTCCGTTGTTGTCCAAGGTCCTACAGCCCATTTTAAGTATGATAGCCCTCCCTCCAGCAGACTATACGTACATCTGAGAGGTCCAGGAAATGGTTCAGGAAGATGAACGCCATGTTCTCCCAGTTGACTGCCTAGTACAGAGAGGAACCCAAAGTGAGACCAGGCAGCTTATCTTCACAACCACAACCGTCCTGCCTGAGTGAGGGCTAGAAAGGATGTGGTTCTGTTTGTGCTACAACATCCCACTTGCAGCACAGGTAATAGAGGAAGGCCCTCAATGCACATGTCTGGCTGCTGGTTTACCAGTGCAGGTAAACTGCACAGGTAAAGTTAAGAAAAGGGCAAGATAAGTTGAGAAACCCTGAGTCCTGGGTCCTCCACCTCCTTAGCCGCTCTGGTGGCAGACAGCTCTTACCTTGGCAGCTACCCCAGCTTCATAGAACACTTTGTCTGCAGGGAGCAGCTCAGTGTGGCGCAGCAGGGAAATGGACAGCTTGGCAGCCACCGTGTCCTGCAGACACAGAGGACAGTAAAGCTACAGTGTTCAGCACAGAAAAATGAAGTTGGATGAGATCATACTGCCCCAGACTCATGGCAGGGACTTTGCACCCACATATTCCCAATATGCAACAAAGGTTGAAAATGTCGGTCCTGACCCTAAATACCCCGTGTGAACACACAGGAGGACTGTCACCTGAAGATTAAATTCTTCTGCTTTACAGAACCTTGCTATTTTTTACTGGAAGCCACATCCAAACTCCCACATCCCACGAAACAGTGATTCATGGCCCGGGACAGCTGAAGAGCAATGCCTAACCTGGGAAGACCAGATTTTTGTGTGATCCCTAAATTTCTACTGGTGCCTCTGCTCTCACAAGTGATGGAAAGCATATTGATCAATTTCCCTCTGGTTTACATCTCAGCCTCAGTGGCAGGGGGCCGGTGCCACTAGAAGGAGCCTAAACTATCTCCAATTCCACCTCCTAGTGAGGGGCTCCCAGATGGCAGTAGTCCCATTCTCACGCATCCATAATGTGTAAGTGATCCATGAAATGGAAAAGTGAATCATGAATAACCCCAAACCTGCACGTGCCCACAGTGCTCTCCACTCAGTGTGGTGATCTGGCAAAGGAACTTCAGAAACCTTACCAGCTGCTTCACACCCTGAGCAGCAGAGCGGGTGGCGTAGTAGTGAGAGATCAGCAGCATCGTTTCAAACTCTTCATGTGCTGGAGTGTTTGCCTCGCTTGACTTTACTATGTTTTCACACTGAAGAAGAGAAAAGTAGAATGATTAGAACATGAGAGCACAAGGACACTCTTCACCCATTTGAATCCAGGGAGAAGTTGAGAGAGAAGGATCTGAAATATCCAGGGACTAGGAAAGGGGTGGGCCTACAGAGTGCTGAAGGGAGGAGGCTGTGGGAGATAGGGAGAACCAACAGTGCTGCAACAACAGATAGCGTTGGAAGCAGAGGTGAGTTTGGATGGACAAGGGAATTTGTTTGTGCTAGAGGTGGGTATTTGTGGGACAGAAACAGAGAAGAGGCAATTACGGGCTCTGGCTGAGGCATTCTGGGACAGGGAAGAAGTAGAAGGCTCTAAGCTTCACTGGGGAGATGAGGAGGACTCTTACTTTGCAGGCTGAGTAGTTCTCTGCTTTCCCCAGATCCCTGCCCACCCAGGCTGCTGAATATGGGTGTAAGACAAAAAGTGGACATGTTGTGATAGGCTCCCATGTAGCAGTGACACAGTGAGCTCCACAAGTGCCGGTGTCCAGACCCACTTCTAGGATTTGGCTTTCAGTGCAGGGTCATCTTCCCTGACTTCTCCTGCCCAGCTATGTCCACTTCACAGGATCTTGTTCTATTGTCCACATTGTCACCTCTTTCCCTTTGTCTTGTGTTCTACAAATACTGCCCATGTCACCTGGTAAAGGGCTGGTTCTTCTTTCTCCCTTGCTAGGAGCCACCAGGATGTTGGAGGTTAACAGGTAGTGGTGGCCATGGCTCACACTCACCAGGCTGAAGAGAACATCACGCAGGTCAGCCCAGCTGGAGTAGGCCTCAGCACAATTCATTCCGGGTGCATTCACCATCTCCAGAAAGAGACGCTTGTAAATGTTGAAATTCTGCAACAAAAAGGAGAGAACTCTTGAGGGAGCCCAATGGGGAGTCTGTGAATGTCTGGAGCTCTGCTCCTGCAACCACAGGCTGAGAGAATGGCAGCTCCTGCAACAGCACTGCTGAAGATTGCTGGCTGCAAGGGGTGCTGCAGGGCAAAGCAAGGAAACAGGGAAGAATGCTTCCTCCAGCCAGTGCTCTCAGACAAGCAAACATAGTTCCTTTTGGATCTGGTAGTTACAGTCTTCAAAAGAAACACAAATACTCAGCTCCTTCCCCGTGGAGAATATGCCAGGAGATTGCCATTAGTCCTCTAGCTGAGGATCTTCTGGGAAGAACACACAGCAGGGTTGAAGTGGCTTAGACATGTCGAACACCTGGCAATCCCAGTTCTGGATGGGAAGCCTGACTCACATAGCAGATCAGAGCACGCTCTGGCAACTCACACAGGGATGTCATGCTGTCTTCATTACCTGTGGGTTGGCAGGTGTTCCATGGTGGACATACAGGCTCAAGGCTTTGTCCCAGCTGCTCTCCCGGATGAGGCGGCTTGCATAGAGAGCTACATACTTGTGCAAGATTTTATAGTTCTGGAGAAGATACACAGAAAGCAGTAGGATAAGATTCATCAATTGAACATTTGTCACTCAGTGGGGACAGTTTCAGATGTGGGCACATTCCCATACACCTGAGTCCCAAATGGCAAGACCAGGTAGTCAGAGACAGACTGCACAGCAGACTTGGTTTTGCTTTGGGCCCCCTCTTATCATCCCCCGAGGGCTCACAGAGGCACTCACCTGCTTAGCTGCAACCTCCAGGCACTTTTCCCATTGCTCCTGCTCTGCATACAGATCCAAAGCAGCTATGACATCTATTCCCACCAGCTAGGGATGAAAACAGTCATAAGCTCACTGTGCAGGCAAGGTTTCCTACTCGCATCAAGGCAGGCATCAACCCACCTGGGTCTTTCTGTCACATGCACATAGTCCCTCCCCCTCTATGGTATGGAAGCACAGAGCCAGTACAACCCATTTGGCATGCAGAAACCATGACTCACAGGCACATACAAATTCCTCACCTGTGGGCATATTCAGGCAAAAAACCCCATTGGAAAGGCCTTAAGGATCTGCAGGGCTTTTCCTGACAGATCCTGACATCAATCCCTAGCTTGTGAGACATCCCAAATACTTACTGAATCTACCTTCCCTTGGTTCTTTAAATACTCCTTGTAACGCTGGTCCACATACTCCTCTGACCTACGAGGCAGAAAGAAATTTAATAGGGAGCAAGATTAGTAAGTAAGTGTCTTGCATCAGTGCAGATGCTGGATTCAACTTTGTCTACTCTGGGAAAAGAGGATTTATAGCTGTGCCATGTCTCTCTGGCCTGTTGCTGGGAGCTTAGGTAGAAGTGGGCAAAAAGGGTCTAGCTAACTCTTTGCAATATAATGTGTGAGGAGAGAAAGGGATCACAGGACTTTCAGAAGGAAGTGCATGCATAGGATTATGACAAGGGAAGGGGAGGTAGGGATAGGGATGGGACAAAAGGGATAACGATTTCCATGGGATGTGTGATGTCAGGATGGTTAAGTGGTTTGGGAGGAGCAGCTGTGGAGAACAGGCCCCCTCAAGCCTGGGAAGGTCACTGTGAGGAGAATTCAGGGAACCTGAGGGCAGCAGGACAGGACAGGACAGGACAAGGTATCATCTGGGGCTGGGAGAGGAAGCAGGAAAAGTATGATTTGAAAAGTTCAGGGCATACCTGGGGTCTAACTCCTTGGCCACATGCTTGGCTTTGCTCCATTCATCCCCTTCAATGAAGGCATCAATAGCTTCTTGGATGAGGTCTAAGCTGAGGTAGAGTTCAGCTGCCTGCAGGGCCAGAGACACTCTCATGGGAGACGAAATCCCCAATGGCACCCTGCAGCCCAGCACACAGCAACAACAGAAGATCTCTTCCCAACAGATAACCTCCCTTCTCTGCTTCCTGCCTCCTCCCAAGACCTGTCTCACACTATTCTGGGATTTCATTCCCTCCTTCCTCCTCCTTGAAGACTCTGCTCTGCCTGACTCTGGATAGAGCCATCCACCCATTACCCCAGGATGTGACTTGGCCTCCTTCCCTTGGATAGAGCTCTCCCTTCCTGTGCAAATGCTTCATCAGTAGTCTGGGAGCAGCAGCCAGCCCTTACCTCACTGTATTTCTTCATGGCCACCAGCTGAGGAGCCACAGTCCGTGTCACCTGCATGCTCTGTGACCGACCCAAGAACTTAATGGCCAACTCAGCAGCCTGTGAAGAGAAATTGTCAGTAACACAAGTCGTAGAAGCCGTTCAAAAAGGAATGAAGCTGGGAAGAGCTCAGTCCTAGCGAAAAGACTGAAAGTTAGAGGCACTTGAACTACGGGGTAAGGGGAGAAGAAATGACAGCACACTCCAGCAACTCAGAGCAGTGAAGCCCAGCTGTTTTCACACATGGGAAAAGATCAGACAAGGACGTAATTGTTGTTGAAGCCTATAAAAGGAATGAGCAGAAAGTATGAACAAGAACACATCCCAAAGGCTGGTGAACACTGACCATGAGAAGAAGAAAGTGTGCTCATCTAGCCAAGGGCTAAGTTGTAAAGCCCAGCTCTTTGGTGAAGAGATGTGGGCACAAGGATGCTGGCACACTGCTGGAAGTGGTGCCAGAGCAAGGATGTCAGTGCAGTGAAGGATAAGCACACAGTCCTTAATGTCTCAAAAGAATGGTCATAAAGGATTTCAAACCCTGCAGTCACTGGAGCCTGCAGATCCTCTGCTGTGCCCTGGAGTGACTGAGTTATCTCTGGGATGCACTAGAGATTGCAGGAGACAACAGAGCAGATGAAGGGAACCACAGCTCCTAACTGTACCTTCAGCAAGCACTTTTCCATCAGGGCACTGTTGCTGGGATCCCGCACCTTCAGATAGCAATCCACTGCCCTGGCATGTTCCCCAGCCTGCTCCCACTCCCGTGCCTGATCCAGCAGCCCTTCTGTTCCACTGTAGGGAGGAATGCAGACTGTGAGAAAGATTGGGATGCTGCCACAGAGATCCTGTACAGAGTGTGTAGGGCATGGGCTGGAAGGTGCACAGCAGAGGTAAGGCAGGGACCTCAGAGGGAGCTGAGCATGTGACAAGGAATGTACACAGCCAAGGCAGAGCAGAGACTTGATTAAGGACCCTGGGGAGATGCATTTGCAGTACAGGAGACCTTGGAGATCTGTAAGTGGTAAAAAGACATCCAAGGAAAGCCTTGGATGTCAAGAATAAGTCTGGAGTCTCCCAGAGCAGGGAGGAAAAATGTTAGGAAACTTATGCAGCAAGAAGTGGGTCCTCAAGAAGGAAACAAAGGGATGTCAGGGATCCCATCAGGCTATGTCAGTAAGGCCTAGTGAAAGAACTCCCTGTTCCCTGTAGCCTGACCACAGCATTCCTTACTTGGAGCCCTTCTTGACAGCCTCCCTGCCGCACTCTTCCTGTAACTCTTCTAGCAGACTAGGCACATATTCCTTGCAGATCCTCAGGGCCTTGCTCCACATGCCAGCCTCCTGCATAAGCAGAACATGGAGGAGAAATTTTCACCAGTTCACCAGGATCCCCCACTCCTAGCATCACGTAACACATCTAGCCTCTTGTATCATCTTGCCAGAGGACCCACTGGAAGAAACAACCAGAGCAGCACAACCCAATCCTTTTCTCCCCCAGAATGACACCTATGCCTATCCATTCACCCAAGCTACCTCAGAGGAAAGTGCTCATCCATCCTAGCTACCTCTGCGGAATGGGCACTTAGTCTCCAAATGTACGTATTTGTGCTACCTCTGAGGGCCATCCATGTTCTGGCAGGATACTTCCTCCCAGAGCTAAGCTGTGTTGTGAAATCTCTATTTCTAAGAATAGGTCAGAATTAAGTTCTACTAGGAACCACTGAAAGGGTTTCTCTTTGGCTACTAAGCTGGCAGGGAGAGGTGGGAGATGGATTTCACTCCTCCATCCCAACTGGGTTTTTGTCAAGCAAGGAAGGTAATGTTGCTACAGACTGTGCTCACCTTGTAGTACTTTACAGCCAGCTCAGGTCTCTGTGCTCGCAGGAGGAAGGCCTCTGCTTTCTGGAACTCTCCCTGCTCAAAAGCAAAACGTGCCTGTCCTACAAGCACATCAGCCACACTGTCTGGGTCATAAGCCTCAGCCACACGCTGTGCAGCATCCCAGTTCTGGTTATGCACAAACCTAGGGAAACAACATGAGATGGAACAAGACAGATGGCAAGGAGCAGCCCAATGCTAGAGAAGCAATCAGGCTGGTATCATACAATGAGAGGAGATGCAGCAGGCCAGGATGGGGAACGATACATACATCAGCACTGCCTCCTTGGGTTTACCAGCTTTAATAAATTCTGTTTCAGCCTCTTCAAATTTGCCCTAGGAGAGAGGAAGGAATTTATTTGCATACCTTCCTGTCCTGATACCATCGCATGACCTCCTCTATTCACCATGCAGCAGAGAGGATTTATGAAACAAAGATATGTGTGGAAGCTGGGGGGCTGTAATTGTGGAGCCTTTTGGGTAAGCAGTGACTACAGCCATAAAGGTGCCTGCTGCAGCAGCCCTTAAGGACAACTGTTCAATTACCTGAGTGACCACAGAACTCCCACCTATTCCAGAGGATAAAATTACCTCATCTTCTAGGAACATGGCATATTTTAAGTGGATTTCAGGCATCTTCTGCTTCATGGAGAGGCGGGCGAGTTCAAAAGCAAATTCAAAGACCCTGCAATGAAAGAGAAAATGGGGTGAGAGCAGGGCTATGTGGTGTGAGTGCTTACCTTCATCAACAGCAAAACAACAGCAAGACATCAAGTAGAGCACAAGACAGTGGGAAAGGAGAGAGGGGAATGCAAATGGTCCCAAATAAATAGGCAATGCCAATTCCTCTAGAGAATGGGAGCATTTAGAGCCCCCACTAAGGAAATTCAGCTCCTTCACACTTGCTACTCAAGACAGAGATCTTTGGTTCAAACCTGAGGGAAGGTCAAAAGACTCCCCCAGCGCCTAGCAGTGTGGGAGAGCTGGGGAAGAGCAGCAGGGAATGGCAGTGCAGTTGGATGGCTGGCCAGGTGCAGAGTGGGGAGACAACTCTTCTGGCAAGCAGTTACTTGAGTACAGTGACATGAGGAAAACCTCCTCCTGTGTGCAGCAGCTCTCTCAAGGCCCCCCTGCTGAGGTTAAAGGGTAGATAAACTGCTTTTGCCTGCCCAGCTCTGACTTGACACTTGAGAGACTTAACAGGTGGACAGAGAGAGGAATGCGTCAATGAAAGGGAACATCTGTGTGAAGTATGGCTAACCTGCAGCTACCATGTGCATACAGTTATCTTGTGCCACCCCTTTTTTCTCAGGTCAGGCAGATGGAAGAGAGGTGCTAGGCTGATGGACCTCCTTACCCACTGTTTACTGCATAATCAATGGCCATCTCCAGAAGTCCGAATTTACTGAGGAGTTTCACAGCTGCCTCTCCACCCAGGCTCTTTGCCCACATATAGGCCACTTGCTTATAGGAGTTTGCTCCTCCATGTGCCTTGGCCACCTGTCCAAAGCAAAGAAAGCAGAAGAGCTTAACGCATCCATTTTGTCTTCAGTGGGACAAGCCAGGACTCCCCTCTCACATGATGTCTGCCATCATGAGGAGCACCAAAAACACCTGATCTCTGCCGAGGAACCTGCCTGTAGCCACCACTGAACATGGGAGAGTGAGACAAAGGCTTATATGGCAGAGTAGAAAAGACACTACTGCCTCCTCAGCACGGCCCACTCTACTGTTAGGTCAGCAGAAGTGACCCCTGGAAATCTGTGTCCACACTGAAGGGGAGCAGTGTTTGAGCAGGGGCTATGGGCAGAGCAATACCTCTGAGATGCAACATGGTGCAGTGGTTAGCAGCAGAGCAGCAACTGGAGGAAAGCAGTCCTGCAGAGCTGCTAGGGGTCAAGCCCTACTTTTGGGGTGCAATGCCGCAAAGCAGCAGGCACAAGGGCCTCCAGTGCTGTGTCACTTGCTGAGGCTAGGTAGTGTATGCCAAGTCTTCAAATTTTGCAGTCAATAGAGACAGAGCAGTTCCTACCAGGATCCTGCAGTCAAAGCCTGATCCCTTACAGTGGGATAGCGGTGAAATGATTGTTACCCTGTAAGCTTCTTCCCACATGTCATTCACTCTGTACATGTTTACTGTGGCCTTCCAGTCCTTAGCTTCTAGGTAGTGGTACTCAGCCTCCTGTAAGCGTCCCTCTGCCTCCAACTCCTGCAATTAGAGACAATGAGTCAGGGACACTTTTGTTCCTGCTTGGCCTAATTTATCCCCTACCATGAGAAGCACTCACCTTGCCGAGGTGCAAGTGGGTGTCACTGAGTAAGTTTTTGTGGTACTTGGCTACTAGGCAAACCATCTCATGATACATCTTACAATTCTTGTACATGGCAATGGCCAAATCAGGTTCATTCACAGTGATATACAGCCTGCAAACACAAACATATTCAATAGCTCAGTGAGGACATGACCACTCTCTGCAGTTTCTGGATCCTATGCAGCTGGAACCAGGTCCTGGGCACACTGCTAAGAGGCAAGACTGGTGTGCTGCATGACTGTTGTGGGCTACAAGGCTTAACATTGCTTAGATAGAACCCTTCTGTTTGCCACCATCAGCTGTAACAGGGCAAAGTTATTCCCTCTGTTTGTACTTGTCACCCTGAGCTCTAACTTGGAGGGAATCTCTGGGCTTCTGTGATCTGTTCTCATCTTGGCCTCCAGCATGAGGCTGCCAGTCCTGTTGGGATGATAACATGGCAATGTCAGCTCAGCTGACTTTTGGCCACTCCAAAGATTAAACCGAATGTGATCTCACTGGCTCCCTTTCATGTGTGGGCATCCTTGAGATCAGGTACCATGGCATCAGATATACACCTGTGTTTGTCCCTGTACCTACTAACCTTACTGTGTTGTTATTAATCTAGAAATGACAACATTAGTAACCTGGATGGGAAACACTACACTTTTCATATCTTATCCTCAGCTGACCATGACAGATCAGATGCAGCACTCTGCAGTGGGAAAAAGCCTTGCCATGTTTATTCTGCTACATGAGACAGCTGCACCTGACCCAAATCTCCTTTCTGTCATCGTGGGCAAAGATACATTAAGAGTCAGTGACTTCTTTCCTTTGAACTATGAAATACCAATTCTAGGTCTTCACATGCAGAGAAAGTACCTCTGACCTTTCCAAACCCCAATTCCAAACTCTGCTCCTGCCATGAGTACTCTACTCACTTCAGCCATTTTTTTCAGGGCTCAGTCTTGGACTAGTACCAAGGAAGATGCTCACCTCTCTGCTTCTTTGTACTTGCCCTGCTTCTCCATCTCCTGGGCCTGGGTTATATAGAGCACAGACACATCTTCCTGACTCATACACTTGACTGCCAGCTGCCAAAAGGAACAAACATGGGAGAAACTACAGCACATTGCACAGCAATTTCTTCATACATGGTGGTAAAGAAGAAGGGAGAAACCAATTTCCTTCCCATTACAAACAGCTATGCTCTGCAGAGAATGCGTAGTTGTTTGTCACTGTGATCAAACCACACAGGACTGACCCCCTTGGAGAGGGCTCTTGGTGTCACAGATGCATGCACATGAGGCTGCTAAAGTAAGGAACGCACATGCAGGACGTGAATACCAGGAACTGATTTCCTGGTGACTACTGAATGGCCCCGCATTCATCCTTTGGGAAGAGTGCTTGTTGATCAGGTGTTGGTGCACAAGGCACTACTACCTCCCAAAGAAAGGCATTTCACTAAGTGGGGTGAGATCACCAGAAGCTTTCACTTCTGACTTTACCTTGTGAGCCTGTTCCCAGAGCCCAGCCTGTGTGTACATGTCAATGGCATCCTTGGTCTGATCTCCTTTGATGTACAGCTCCTCTGCAACCTGCAGGGAAATGATCATACTCAGCAGTCCTAAGTGACACACAGAGCATCAGCAATTGTGGTCTGTGGCCTCACCTGATACTCCTGTAAAGCTGCATAGTGCTGGGCAATTTTTGGGTAATATTTGGCTGCTGTCTGTTTGTCCTGCAAGTCCAAAATGTAGATGGCCTTCTTCCACTGCCTGGCTCCCAAGGCTGCTTCAATAGCCTTAATCGAGCACCTAGCATTAAAACCATAACTCTTTACAGCCAGCCAGCAGCCATCTCCTCCAGCTGAGTTAAGCCAAGGAGACACAAGTGGTCTGCTGCTTAATTCTTCTCCCTGGATTAGAGCAGCAAAAAGGATCCAAGTAACTTGCAAAGCTAAGGGCAGGGAAGAGTAATCAGGGCTGAAAGACCTTGGGAGAGATGCAGGAAAGTATCCATAGTGTCATAAGGGCCAGCAGAGACTCCAAATAAGCACCAGGGGCATTGGCAAAGCGGGGTTGAGGGGCTTACTCAAGCAAAACCTTCTGCTGATTTAGGCAGATCCTATCAAATTCATAACATGCTTCTGGTTATACATCCATCACCTGCCCCCACCTGGCTTCAATATAATGGTTAATAGCAGCATCCAGCTGTTTCTGCTGCACCAGATGGTCTCCCCAGGCCTCCTCCAGCTTCACAACTTCTCCAGGAAACGCCAGTCGAGCCAGCTCCACTGCTGTAAGGGAACATGAGAGCTGTGGTGCTGAATCCAGCAAGGAAGCAGAGCTGTGACGCAAACATGGAGCTTGGATGGGGCACAGTGGGAGGGGATTGGTGATTGTCTAATCCACTCCAGCTCCAACAGGCTACTCAGCAATCTGGACCCTGTGGAGAACTGGAACAGACCCATGCTGGTGCTGTCAGCATGATCTAGGCCTTGGGAACAGGATGCTGTTCTGGGACTCTGTGTGTGTGCGGGTACAACTATGTGAAAATACATACATTGAATAAGATGATATATGGAAACTTCAGAGAATCTAGGCATCTCTGGGCTCCAGGGCAATAGTTTATGTTGATCAGGCCAGAGTACCTAGGCTCCTGCTGGGGATGGATGGCAGGAGGGACATATTTAGCACAGTACCTTTCAGGAAAGCACTGCCCTTGCAATAGCACTCCAGAGCCCTCCGTGAGTTCCCAACCTTCTCGAGCAGGTCTCCAGCCTAATGACAAATACAAGCTGACAGTTTCCAGAGCCACTATCTTCCCACACCATCATGTACCCTACCAGTCCCATGTACAGAGTTTGTCAGTCCTGTCATACAGACCTCTCCATTAGCTATGCCTTTCCTACTAACCAAGAACATGATGGTAAAGGGAACTTGTAGGAAAAACTGCATGTGCTGAGAATACTGTCCTCTCTGCTGATCGAAATACCCAAAGGGTTTTTCTGGGGCACCATCTTCTAATAAGATAAAAGTTTTTGAGTCAAAGTCCCTTCTCTGCACAGGGGCTGGTGCAGCAACAGCCTCCCTGTGATGATGGCCCGTAGGAGCTCCACTATGCAGATGATTGTAGCGGAGCTGTCGGCATGAGTAGTGAAGGGGAAAGCTCAGTCTCTTGCAGCAGTTTTTACCCCATAGGAAAGGGTGGTGGCCAACAGGGTGAGGTGAAGCTCAAAGCTTGTAGAATTTAGAATATAATACAAGAAAGGCCATTCTGGCAGACCAAAGATTCATTCTCCTCAGTATTTGAATGGTGGTGAAAGCACATGTCTAGAGAAAGACTGTAAGAACAGAGCAAGTGTACACCAGCCCTTCCTCAATTATATCTATCCATCTCTGACAATCTGTATTGTAGAAGCTTCCTGAGTTTGTGTCATGATGTCCTCACATCATCATATTTCATGGCTTTTGACAGATCCTACCTCCATATGGCAGCATTTTGTTCCACAGTTGTTCTTTCAGCTGAAGGCTTAAGAAAAGGTAACAAGTTTGAAAAAGCACAAAATTCTCTTGGGTCAAATGAAATGGTCAGAAAATTCCCAAGGTAAAATGAGACTGGAGAAATGTAGTTTAAGCAGGGCACATAAAATAGGCCAACAAAAAGAACTGTTTTGTTTGTTTTTTTTTCACACAACACATAACTGAACTGGGTAACTCATAGACAACACTGTACAAAAAGTATAGATGGTTCAAACAGTAATTTAACAAGCTCACAAAAGTAAAATTTATCAAAAGCTCTTACACATAACCCCAAACTTGTTCAGGTACACTGCAGTCTGCAAACTGATGGAAACCATGAAAGTACGCTAGGGGAAGCACCACCCTATGTTTGCCTGCCCTGTTCTTCGTTTTTCCTCCTTAAGCATCTGCAAGACGCCTCTCTTAGCCAGGATACCAACCTGTATACTGGTCAGACTCAGCACTGCTTCCTTACATTAACATGACTATGTGCTGTGTGAAAAACATCCTTCTGTTTTAAATGTCACCTAATGTGACAGATTAAAAAATGGTTACCCATTTTTTGTGTTATTAGACACAGAGAATAATCACTTCTAATCTCTCTGATATTCAGGGTCAGACTGTCTCATAACCCTCTCTGCTCTTCTTCCTTAGCTTTTCCATTTAGACTATCCCATTTTCCCAAGGGCCTCCCTGACTATTACTGAACTCAGCTGATGTTGCCAATGAGTTGCAATCTTCTTCCCAACTAGTTCTAGACCTCACCCATATGTATATCTAATGGATGCAGTTAGGATTTCCTCCCAGTTATCAACACAATTACCTCCGCTACTTTCACAGATGCAGAGGACAGGGTAAGAGCTTTGATAACACTAAGAAGAAAGCCCAGTGGGGTGGACCACTCACCTGTTCATACAGCTCCCCTCTGATCAGTGCCATGGAGACCCTATTGATGATATCCCCATTGGTCAGGAGCTCATCCCTGCTCATGGCCAGCCGTGCTGCTTTGGCTGGCAGCCCTGCCCGCAGGTATAAGCTGATGGCTGCCAGGTAGTCTCCCTGTCCCTCTTGGACCTCCCCAGCCTTCTCTTCCTGCTGGGTATCCAGTAGCCACTGGTAGTAATCCCGACGCAGTTTATCCAGCATTGGGTGTCCCTGTTGAGAAATGCAGCATTGGTTGACGTGTGCAAGGCAAGATGTCTTGCTCACCCTGCAGGCTCTTAATAGCTAGCTGATGGCACCAGACCTCTTGCTGCCCAGTTAGCACAAACCACAATGACAACCCTGTGGTTTATTCACCTTTGTGCAACACCTTTCTTTTTCAAAGCCCCAGACACTCCTAAACCAATTTCAGTAGCTTTTCTTCCTCACTATTCACCAAGGTCCATACTTACAACAGTGCAACTTTCCCTTCTGCTTGGAGCCTCTCCAAGCAGAAGTGAGGCCCTGATAGGGCAGGTAGAGAGAACTCAGACCTCAAATGGACTCCCAACCACAAGACTTAAGTTCAGCTATATTCCATACCTTGGCCTCAGCAACCACAATGCATTCATCCCACATGTGCAGCTCCTGGTACATGTCCATGGCCTCCTCTGTGGCATTCTGTGTCAGAGAGTAAAGTGTCAACTTGGAGGCTCTATTTAGCAGGCACATTGCCATTGAGCTCTCATAGAGGGCAGGGTCAGGTGTGCAGAGAACACTTGAAAATGTGTACCATCTCCTTTACAAGCATATACATCCTCCCTTACCCTTTTCATGCACCTCAGGGCAATCCTATACCTTGGAACAAGAGGTACCTCCTTCCGTTTCAAGGAAAAAAACTCTTCTCCCAGGAATAAACAATCTCTTCCTTTTGTCTTTCACACCAGGGCACAAATCTCCCTGCCTAGAAATAAGTGATGCCTTTTCTGCTCCTTGTTTCTTTTACTCACTTGCTCCAGGAAGATCATCTCTGCCAGCTTGTAGTTCTTGTCTAGCATGGCCAAGCGGGCTCGCACCAGATAATGGTCTGTACCATCCCCACCCTGCAGACAACATCAATTAGCTTACTCAGTTTGCTGAGTGAAAGAATGGGCTCTGGAATGCTATAAGGGAGGTGATTGCAAGTGGGGTCTGTGTCATTATAGAAACAAAAGAAGACAGTTGAGAATCACAGAAGTGACAAGACAGGAGCAGTATGGAATGACTAGCCAGAAGAGGGACCTGGCAGGTACGGATGAAGAATTATGTAAACAGTTTCTACACAACCAAGTACTGGTCTGTAGCAGGATACTGATGAGCATGGACACAGAAGACAATTGTGTATGCAAGGAAAAGGAAAGCAGCTGCCCTGCACAGCAGAAAAAGTTTGACTTACATGCTCTTGAGCTGCCTGGTCAGCAATGATACTGGTTTCATGCAGAAACTGAGCCTTTGCCATGTTGCCCAGAGCTGCAAAGCACCTGGAAAGAGCAAAGCAGTCAGTAAGTGGGTTTTGTTGCCCACTTTTGGTCCCAGAGAAGAAAATCAGAACCTGGGCAGCAGACCCAGCTCTGCAAGCTGGAGAGGTGGGGTAGCCCTGCTTCAAGAGAAGGATTTTGCCAATATGTGCCGTCTAGAAGCCACATAAATGATGAGGGCTCCTGCTTCACTTCCCCAGGCTTCAGAGATGCACTGAGCTTGTCCATGTCTGCCAGGTCCCTGAAGCCTCGCTATATACTGCTTTTGGTTGCCATGAGCAAAAATTTACGCTACAGAGCAATGTCTTCCTGACCTCAGTTCTAGCATTACCGTCTAGGATGAAAGGGCAAAGACCTTGCCTGAAAGTAGAACACTTAATTCTCCAGTGCAGTGAATATTCCAGGACAATGGCTTCTCTGAGAGATTCAGCAAAGAGAGTGTTTAAGTCTTAAAGATGTTATAGCTTCTTTTTGTACCTCTTTGCAATGTGCAGCTGTCTAGCTTCCAAAGCCAGTCTGCTTAGAGTCTTCCACATGGCCTCAGCCTCTGCAGACATTTCCAGTGTCTCCAAAAATGCTGTAGCCCTTGAGATAGAGAGATTTGCAGACTTTCAGTAACAGAAGAGCTCTCTGAAGAAAGTCCTATGTTGAGACAGGAGCTTCCTAACAAGAGTTACACTGAAAACAAAGCAATTTGGGTGTGACCAGTTGTGAAAAGGATTGTTTAACACAGGGCCTGACATACCAGGTAAAAATTCAGAGATCTAGGTCATCCCCGCCTGGGCTACTTAGAGGCAGTGTGGGGCAAGTCCAAAGTGTTATGTCTGAAGCAAGTCCCTGGTGCAAAGAAGTCTCTCAAGTGGTAACAGGTCTATGAAGATGTGAATTTTATTTGCTGGTCAATTTTAAAGCCCTATGTCAGCAGTGCCCAGGTGTCTACCATGGCTGCTTCAGGCAGTTTTTACCTTGCACAGCTCCTGAATGTTTCCATGCACCATCCCTGAAGAGGCAGCAGTAAAAGCATCTGAGTACCACTTCACATCTGGCTGCTATGGAAGACACACTTATTCACTGCAGTTAAGTGAAAACTGCCTTCAGTGAATTTCTGTCAGTGTCACTGGGACCACAGTGGCCAGTTTCTTGTGCCACTGAGTTTGAAACCACAGAGCTGTGAGGATGAAAAAGTGGAACTCCTGAAGGACTCTGCTGCACATTATAACCAGACTTGGCACCAACATCATGCTCAGAGCCTGAATTTGAACTCTGTATGGAAAGCTGTGCTGCTGTAATTGGATTGCTGACTCTTAGATGTCTGTTACGTGAAGTGGGCTACCTGCCATCAGCATGTGGTCTATTTAGCACTTACCTGTGATAATCCCCATCATCAATGGCAGTTCCAAACTCTATGAGGCCTTCATCCAGGGTGTAGGACACAGTGTTCACCCCTTCAGAAACTATCACTTCAGTCTTTCCATTATGCCGTTCCAAGTCTACAATATCCCCCTGGAAGAAGAGCCAGCTATCAACATTCCCATGTCCTCCTAAAGTATGCAGAGTAGCAGGGATGTGAGGACAGCACTACATCAGCTCTGCTCATTTCAGGTTCTGCTGAATGAGCTCACACTGAGCAGCTCTTTGCTATGTTAACTATGTCCATCTTCTGCCAGAAGTACCTGTCACAAAGTTGACAGATGAGCTCATATTTTGTCCAGAAGAAACTAGCAGTTCCCTTCGGTCTCCTTGTCTCCTTTCTGCAATACCACCCTGACTATTCCCACACACGTGAGCAGGAAGTAATAGAAACTGCTGGAGGTAATCCAAGTCTCCAGAGTTTTACCTTCAGAGGAAACATGGTGACTCGCTCTGGAGCATCAATGTTATACCAAATGCAGAGGCTGTTTCTGTTCTGAGCCACCACCACATCACTGCCTGGGACCCACTGCACGTAGGAGCAATAGTTCAAAATGGTAGTCTTGGTGCTGCTTTCAATGTCATAGAGATGCAACTAGAGAGGGGGAAGAGGAGACAAAGGCTCAGCTGGACTCATATCTGGACTGCTAGCTCACATGAACATCGTAAGAGCATCTGAGCAAGCATCTCTAAACATATTACCCACTAGGTATCATAATTATTCCAACACATGTAGCCCGAACTCCCACACTGTTATTTACACACATTACTATGCAAGACTTATGTCCTTTTTTAACCCTTGCAGTATTTTAAGCAGCATGCTCAGATCCTGCCTTCCTTACTGCTAGGCATGTATGTATATAAACCAGAATATGCTTTGTGCTTCTTCAGTTCCCTCTCAGTTGCAGAGCTGGAACAGGAGAATGGTCTCTTAAGCCCTTCAAGCAAACTAAGAGGGAGACCAAGAATGGTCTTCCTCAGCAGTTGTGGGCTGAACTGTGCATCCTAGGTAGAGTACTATTGCAAGAACTGCTGCCAATAAGGTGAGAGGGTGTTTGTAGAATACACTGCCCTGAAACAAAACTGACAATATCTGGAAGGTATAACTTGACACATGCCATAACAAAGATGTGTAATGTCTTGTAACTTAAAAGTCCTAGACTATCTCTGCTCCTTGTCATAATGGTCCTCACCTAGCAAAGGTGAGAAAAAGGAAAGAATTGTGGGAGTCTTATGACTTACAGTCAAAAAAGAACAAGAAAATCCATTTTAGTCTATACCAAACTGGCTGGAGAAACATGTACAGACATAGCTTAGGAGAATCATGGTACTGTCTGACTTAGGCTGGTGGCAATATTTAGTGAAGAAGCTGTCCTTGTGGCCTCTTGAGAAGCCTAAAAAGGAGCCAGAAGAAGCAACAGCAATCTTGATGATGCCAACGTCTCTTGTTGAGACAGTAAATTAAAGGACCCAAAGATAAACTGAAAAAGACTGCAGAAATAAATATAAGAAGAAATATTGCTGGGAAAGTTCTCTCTTCTCACATGATAGGAAAATACAGCTTTGTGGAAATGTACCTATCACTTACAAATAGAAACCTGTTTCAGCTGGAATAACAAAAGTAATTCTAGGAGTCCTTGTTCTGTGATGACCCAGAATCGGAACTACAGTGCTTATGCAAGAAAGGCTACCTCCAGCACGCTCCTTTGTGGTAAAGAGTTTGTGAGGTGGCAGATACATACACTGCAATCTTCCACTACAAAGTTCAGCACTCTAGCTGCTAGCTGGTAAGCTTGACAGCAATGAACCAGCCTGTGTGTGAGCAGTAACAAGCAGACAGGCAATTAATTGGAGATCTGTATTCCAAAGCAAGAAGATATCTTTGCATCCCCTACAACCTAGGATGCAATCTTAGGGGTCAAGCTGCTAAAAATTACAAAGGATGAGCAGCTCACTGAAGAAGCCTGGGGTTCCTGCCTGAAATGTGAGGTGTGAATTCAGAGTTTCTTCTGAGATGAGGCTGAGAAAGTTCTCCGGGATTTTAACATATAGGCATGTATGATCATAATACTTCACCCATCCTTGGACTAAGGAAAGAGGTACAACCAAAGTGCAAATATTCTACTGCAGACTGACAGTTCCCAATGGAATCTGAACTCTGGAGCAATTAAAAACATCCTGTGATGAGCTCCAGTGCTGTAGCTGGGGGCTGCCACAGCATCTGGGACACCTGTGTAGAGATTCTGATGTGAATTGCACCATTGTCAAGAACGTCGTTCTCTTCTCAGGATGCTCTTGAAACAAGAGGAGCAAATGAACTCAAGCAGTCAAGGAGCCTTACATTCATAACAGTGAAGAAGACTTGATAGTGAACTGAGTGGAACTGTAATACATTTGATAAATGTATCTTGCCTGCTGCAGTGAGCTTCTTCATCTGTATCTGTACAATTAAACCTAACATTGCCAGGATGTGAGGTGAGTATCTACACATTGTAATCTGTGTGAAAGAAACCATTACCGTGATTCTGGGCAGTTTTGTCCTGCACATACTAATACTCTCTCAGACAACATTCAGTCATGGTCTGGGAATCAGCACAAGCCAAGGACCATACCAAACAAGCTATCTGGTTGTGACTATGCTGTTTTAAAGAATTAGAGAGTTCATCTTACAGACGTAAGCCAAGCTGTTGCAGAGAACACCTTTTTTATATGCACATGTTCAAGTGCAACATCCTGAGGTTAACCCACTTGTCTCCATCTCACAGCAGAAGAGCCTATGATTTTCATTTTCAAATGTGATGAGATGAAGCAAGATGTCTAGTAACTAACTTCAGGATTAGCTGTGATTCAAGACAAACATGAAATGCTGCCAGTACATGTAATCTGAATATGGTCTATCTTTCTCAAAGAAGTGGTCAAAAAATAATGAGTACTTCAAATGTGTTTTTCACCTCCATCCCTCCATTCAGGCGTATCTATCTGTCTTTACCTCTCCCCGGGCATGCCATATTGCCACACTCCCCCAGGTGCGCCTGCCTCACCCTCATCTTCTTGTCCCTGAAGAGCAGTTTGTGGCCTGTTTCATTCAGCTCCAGCCAATCAATCTTGCTGTCATGGCTGATGGTGCCAGTGTTGTAGCCACCAACAAGGTCCACTTGGGAAGGAAAGAGAGGAAACGGTGTAAGCACAAAATATATCACAAAGTGCTGAATATTCAATGCTCTCTTGTGGGGATCAGATGCCTGGGACCTAATTAGGGCAGGACCCCCTACAAACTCCAGTGACATTTTATCTTGTTGCCTTATCAACAGCAGTAATTCCTTCCACCGTTCTGTTAGCATGCACAGATCACAGGCAATGCAGGCAGCAATATCATCATCATACTGAACTGCACAGAATCTCAGGTCCAGGACACACACAGCCACCCCACAGCTTTGTCCACACCAGGCAGCCAACCTGCCAAAAGTAAGACAGGCTGGTCTTTAGCTGTCTGCAGCCAGGCAGAGGTAAAGCAAAAGGGGCCTCCGGGAATCTGCTGCTTGGTAGAGTGAATACAAAGAAGACCTGCAGGGATATGCTGCTTGGCACAGAAAATGCAAAGGAATCAAGAAGGCTGACAAATACTGGGGAGGGAGGTTTATATTCACCTGTTGCTATAGTCTTGATGTCTATCAGATAAGCCAGTCGCTTGTTCTCCTCCACGCCTCTCTGCTGTCTCTCATTGATACGGACACTATTATTTGAAGGCAATGATGACTGTTACCTTTATTACTCTTTAAATTCACAGGATTGAATAACACAGTCCCTACTAGATTTACCTGCAGTTTCCCCAAGCACATGGGGCCTCCTGCAGTTCTCTGACCTCTGACGCTTGCACAATACCTATAGCTTCCTCAAGTGAGAACAAAACTTTCGGATTCATGGCTCCATTCTGGAAGCTGCCCCTCTGGAACCACGGTCCCCAGTAGCAAATCAGTTATGCTACTTCCACCTCTGACCAATGCATGATCCTGCCTTCTCTTGAATCAGAAAATGGAGTATGGTATTTCAGAGGGACAGAGGAGGTCCTGCTGGCATCTTGATTCCCTGATAATGCTGTACACGGACTAGCTTGATGCAGAGATGCTTCTATATGCACAAGAGGTCCCTCTTCAGCAATAGCCAAGTCAGGCTTCAATAAGCATGTATCAGAGGAAAATGGACTCTAGTCCTTCTAAAACTTTACAACCATTAAGTGTAACTGAGCAATTAAACCCCACCATTGGTCACTGTCAGAAGCAGATTACTCAGGTCCAAGTTTCTAGGGGCTGTGTTCTACAGAGTCGGACACTTTCAAGTGCATATATCTGAGGTCAGCCTCACAAAATGCTTGAACTGGCTGCACGGGCAAATGTACCACTTACCTGATAAGGTGAGGGCTCATAAATTCTGTGCGGACAGACCCCAGGATGTCGTTGCTTCCATATTCCACCAGTGTCAGTTCGCCACTGTTAAAGATCATGCAGACCTGAAGGTGAGAAGGGGACACACATTTACAGAACATCCATGTAAGCACATATACCTACCAGCGAGGTGTGCAGAAAAGAACGCTGCTGCACGCAAGTCTAAACTCAGAACCCCTGAGATGAGTAAGGAATTGTCCCTGGCTTCTTCCTGTGACTGATAGCTTTTTGTTAGGGTTAGGGACTTTAGTTCTGGGCCTATCAGTCCTGCAGGAGCTAAGCTATGATCCTGTACCTCTAACATCCTCTCTGGCTGTTGTTCTTTTATTGCTCCTCTCTCCTGTAGGGTTATGATTTATATAACTTGACAGTCCACGCACTGAGTTTGTTCTGTACGTGGCATGTGGAAAAGGCAAGTATGGGGAAGAAGCAGATGAGGATCTGCATGGGGAGGGTAAATCCAGGAAAGTGTTGAGAAACAGGGTATTCCAGAAGTGCAGATGACACTTTTTCTGCTGGCACACACCAGCTTTACTCACCATTCATGAGTAACACCTTGTCCCATCCAACTTACACTCTCAGTGTCGAAGGAGAACTTCTCATTGCCTCCAGATCCTTGCCAGGCTACCTACAAAGCAAGGGCATGGAGTGAGCAAAATGCCAGGCTGACAGCTCGTGCAGGGCTGCAGGCATTGTGGTCCACTGTCCTGCACTCAATTCCCAAAGCAGATAGGAAGAATTATAGTGCAGAAGGAGTCATGTTCCAGCACTTCAGCTGTCAACACTGCTGTTCAGTCATTCACAGCTTATAAGTTCCTCACTTCCCTCTCCTTTTTTTAACCTCTGCTTCAGACTCCTGTTCTCTTTATGTAGTATCTTACTGCCTTCTGGACAAGAGACCTTCATGTGACCAATGTATTCCCTCTAGCCTATCCTTTCACAGGCACTTCTCCACCTTCCTCAGACAAACTTTATTATGAAAAGCACCCCCAACAGCCCATTTCCATCAACTAATCTTCACAGAATCAGTTATACCATTTGTGGGGGCAGAATCTGCCCACCTCATGTAGCTGAAACCATTCTTTTTTGGCATCATGTTAGCAATGACTGATCAGCATATTGCCAGTGGGGCACTAACTGATTTGAGAAGAGCACTGGATAATACAACAGTTACTGTGATGACAACAGGCAAGTGGTCAGAGAGGCATAAAACTGAAAGCCAAGACTGCAACTGTTGTCTTCCCTCCTTGAGCAAGAGCTGTCACTACTTCAACAAACTCCAGTGAGACAGAAAGATGGTAAATGGACTCCTCAAACTTATTCTTTATAAAAAGTGAGCGTATCCTTGCAACTGAAAGAAAAAACTCCTCTGTGCAGTACGATGTAGAGAAACCTGGGAGATTTAGTCTGGCCAGATTTTCAGATGGATTACCAAGTATCAGTGTCCTCCAACTCAGATCTGTAGTCAGGATCTCCTGCTCCCAGCTACGCTGATTAGCACACCATTAGACTGATTAAAAGTATGTAATGCCTGTGTGAATAGAGCAAATACATTCTGAAACCTATATAATACTTTTATCAGGTACTAAACGACTGCCCATTTTCTCCAGGCTTGGCACATAGGCTCAGCACTCAGTGCATTGTGAGACTCAGGGTATGGAAAGCTTTGTATGAATTGTTTGGTACCAGAAATTACATTGGCATAAGCTGTGGTACTGAAGTCATGGATGTTTTTTGGTTGGTTTGGTTTTGGGTTGGTTTGTTTGTTTCCAGGGTTTTTTTTTGGCTTCTTCAGCCTGGAGAAGGGAAGGCTTAAGAGATCTCTAAGGTGATGCCAGGCTTTTCTTTTGGCAGATGCACAATGAAAGGGTGAGAAACAGTCATAAATTAAAACAACAATTACAACAAGACTTGGCAAAAAAGCTTTCCTCATGAGGATATAAAAGCATTGGAACTGGGGACAGAGAGACTGCGGAATCTGAGCAATGATATTCAAATTTCATATTGACTTTCCTTTGGGTAGCAAGCTTGATAAGAGACCTCCCAAGGTCCCTTCTATATTATTCTATGATTCTTTGAAAATAGATGTATTGTTCCAAGCAGACAACACATCCTTTGAGTTACAAAGTTAAGCATTTGACACTCAAGAAATGCCACAGATTTTCCAGTACCTCACTGAGCTTGTTGGAGCTGATGTCACCCAGCAGTAATGTATCTGAGGTATGGGCCACCAGATATCTGTCTTTCCCTAAGATCTTCACCTCATCAATCTCATAGCCATACTGGGATTTCAGCACAACTCGAGTTCCTGTTGAAAGGTTCTTCACAATTACCTAGAGAAAGTCAGAAAAAGCAACATGAGGCCATGCACAGAGGAAGAACACAGACTTCTTGCCCCACGGAAGATTATGCAATAGATGATACTTGGGTATTTAGAAGTCTCCTCACATCATTTCACTCTGCTTTTTAAAGAAACTTTACCATTCCTTTTTATGGGATGACAACTGTAGTAGAAGTGTGGGATTCTCACTTCTGCCATTTAGAAGTTCCTAGCCCAGCTGAAGGACTACTCAGGCCCCTGAGGAGGAGCCACCATCCAAGAGTCCTGCTCTTTCCTCTCATGACAGAGGAGTGCCTAGACTGCTAGCTCATCCTTACTACCTGATTTTGAATGAAGTTGGCTGAAATTAAACAACTTAAGGAACCTACATTTGGCATGGAGGTATCCCACACAAATTCACAAGCCAGGAAATAAACTCCATTGTCTTTGTTTCTAGCCAATTTCCACCCAGCCTTGACCCTGTCCCTGGAATATACCCTATGCCTTTTCCAACAAGTTGATATGAACAAACCATGGCTGCAGAACTCCAAACATGTCTAGTTTTATCAAGCATCCCATTTTCATCAAGGGACATGACCTCACTGGATATTCTCATACCTGGCTTGGTCCCACATATGTCATTTCAAATTTATTTTTGTAAATGCTTCTGCGAAGGCAGAAGTCAAATTGTTCAACTCCTCCACACAGAGTGCCCTGGGGAAACAAACACATTGTACACAGTCAGTGAATTCTGCTAAAGAGAGATATTCCAGACCCTACTTACATGAAGAGGATCAAAGGTGAGACAGAAATCCACAGGTCCTGGCTGCTCTGGGGAACGCAGCTCAAGCTGCCAGATGCCTGAGGACCAGTTCTGTCTTGACTTTCTTGAGAGAACACCAAGACTGAGAAATTCTCAGAGAAACAAAGCTTACCAAATACTGGCATGTACATGGCAGAAGGAGAGGAAGGGTTAAAAATCACCTTTATCCTCATCTTCCCCATTATCTTTCTGTTTACCACTTCTCCCAATCCCAGCTTTCCAATCTCTCCTACCTTTCAGCAAAATCATTCCACCTTTATCTTTTTCTTTATAACATCACCATTCTTTTCACCAATCTCCTATCCATTAGCTCCTTCCCCTTCTCTGCAAGTATTTGTTCACATGTTCAATTAATTCTGTCTGAAAATGTCAAGGATTTTTGATTGTTGAACATAAAAAGATGCAAAACTTATTAAAGAAAAGTTGTAAGTAGCAACCTTCAACAATCATTTAAGTGCTTTAAAGAGCTATTCAACTTAATACAGAAAATTTGCAGAAAGATTAACGTAAATAATTAATTAGCTTTAAATAATTAATTAGATTTATAGAGAAAGAAAGATCAAGACCCAATGGCTGAAAATAGAAGAAAGACAACTCTCAACTGAAATATAGCACATAAACATGAGCATGAGAGAAGCTATGCTGACCTTATAATGCTTCTGTGAAAAAGGAGGACTGCTGCTGCCAATGAGCCATTGCACAATCATCCATGCCATTATATTTTACAGCTTCATACACTGCACACTGTACATCTGACTGCAGCAGTGTCCCTTGCACAAGGTCTCAGCCTTGCATCTCACACCTAGGTGATGGCGTGACCACTCTCATAAGCCCTCCCTGTATCACATCACTTTGAGTGATGTGAGACACATGAGACTGTTTCTGATGTGTGACTCGGGGGCTCAGGGTTGCTGACTGATGATACAAACCACACAGATGCGTGAACCATCCCTCTTCCATGCTAAAGCTGTGATGGTGTAGAGGTGAGCTATTTCTTTGGGTTTGCCTTCCTCCCAGGCACTGCGGCGTGGGCTCCAGTTCAATACCCTTAACCTGTGAGAACAGATGAGAAAGCAGAGACAGGAAGTACTGTCTATGTCTGAAGACGAGAGCACTATAAAGGGGAGAGTTTGCCATCAGCACCATACCTATCATAGCTGCCAATGACAACAGATTGGCCACCAGGACTGGCAGCTGCTGTGGTGAATTCCTTCTCTGATGAGTCCTGGGTATAGTCAAAGGTTTGAATCACGTTGCCCTCCTTCCCATAAGCTACAATCTTCTTATCACAGCCTGCAGCCACAATGCTACTGGAAGCCCAGGCGAGGGCATAAGGAGGACAGGGATGCATCACCAACTTACCCTACAATAGAAAAGAAAGAACATCCTGAAAACGTGAATGGCTCTAGCCCTGAAACGGCCTCTGTGTTCAGCTATTGCAAGACCAGTATGAGGCCCTTCTGTAAAGTCCAGTTCATGGGAGTCGCTTTGCCTGACCCAATCTAGGAAGGTATACAGAAACCAGAACTGAGAGATGTATCAACTATCCCATTCATTTAACCGGAAGAGAAGATTCCTGATACCCGTAAGAAGACCAGTACCATTAACTAGACTGGGATGGGCTCTTAACATAGTAGAGTGTATATGTGGTTTCAGCATATCATGGTAGAGAGCAGACATGCTCAAACTGCTTCAGCTGGAAAGAAAATATCTGAATGAGAATAGCATTCCCTTCACCACAGCTCAAAGCATTGAGACTGTTCTCATAACTTCCTCTCTTACGATCACACTCATCTTTATTAAGTGTCTAGTTACTGGTCTGTCTTCATCAATGCTCCGTAACACCTGTGCTAGCAAGCACAGACTGTAGCTCCTCCTCAGATCTGCCCTCTCTCCACAGCCTGATTCCTTTACAGAGCTCTTGAGCTGGTGACTAGGCTGTGCAAACAGAAATTTTGCGAACTGAAAAAGGAGTTTTGATACCTGTGATTCGCCTGAGCCTTCATCATCAAAGAAGAAGCGTACTATGGTTCCATCTGCATGGCCAGACAGGATTCCTTTCCCTGACACACTGCAAAGAAACACAGACAAGATGATGCAATTATGCAGTAAGACTTGCACCTTAACTTTCATATTCCTGTCCAGAGGAGCAAGGGTGATCACTGATGTTCCTCATCAAAGGAGCCTTCATCAAAGACAAGCTGCATGATTAGCACAAGAATATCCAGTACCTGTATCAGTGTCTGTAAAAAAAAACCCACAAAAGTATGGAGGATGGAGAGTGACCAGTTAAGTATCTTCATCATGTAAAATCACAATAAACAACTTTCTGTATTACTAAAATGCACAGAAGAAGCTAAGTATCCCTAAGTGGAATAATGACTATGCACTCAACTTCTGATAGCAAGGTGTATCAAACAACCCTTGCATTGGAACTGCTACAGAAGTGAGGCTGGATATTGTGATGCCAGGAATCCCCCAAAGCAACACAATTTAGAGGAAAAAACATCTGGACAAACACTCCAGGCTTAAGTCCATTATTTGTAGCATTAATGTCTCATGTACTTCTTGGCAGAAGCAGAGAGAAGAGAGCAAGGAAGAAGAAACAGGACTAATGCAATGTGTCCAGAAAGAACACTTCTTAATGATGATTCAAGTACAGAATACAAATTTTATGAACACTTTAACAATCCAGGAATCATACGTGTCCTCTGTTGACCGCAGTTCCAGATTTGTTATTGATACATATCAATAACAGCATCAGTTGTGTTTAGAAATAAAAGGAGGAGTTGCGACTGGGGGAGAATGAGAGGAGGGCAGACAGGGAAGAGAGGTAGGGAAAGAGGGGAGCATGGAAAGAAAGGAGGACAGAGAGGAAATAGGAACCTTCTGGAATAGAGGCAAAGACAGATTTTGAAGGGATTTCTCAGCAGCAGGAAGTCAAAAGTCCTGGACTAGCTTTAGGTTTTTCTAATTTGTTTAGCACTCAAAACCCCGAATGACACCATTTAATGAAAATCCCACTGCTAGGACCATCACATACCTTTTTTTAGGTAGATGAGACTAAAGTAGCTAAAATTAAATCTTAATTAAAATAATTTAAAACTGCACTTTATCGTTATTTTCCTAATTACAGCCCTGTCACAGTTTCAGTTGGCAGAGTATTTTTACTTTTCTTTGGCCCTTAAACTTGACTAATGTTAGTAGTTAGACAGATGAAATTGACAAATTTAATCTTTATAAAGTACTGGATTAGATAAATCAATGTATATAAGTAATCTCATGGGGACTTGTGTCCTGAAATGTGTTTGAGAGATAACCAAACTGCATGGGTCAGTCTTGCACAGCCAGGTATCAGATTTTAAGAAGGATTTCCTTCTGGAAAGCATGTTATTTTATTATCTTGATGAGCAGAAAGACACTATGGCAACCTCCCATACTGCCACCAGTTACGCCAGGGCCAATAGTGGGTAGGAGACTGAGCCAAAGCAGTGTAGGCTAAAGCAATGCTATACTCACTTGGAAGTTAGCGAGACCACATAGGAATCTGTCCCATAAATGGTGGAAGACTTGTTGTTCTTTGTATTTGCTAAACGAACCTAAGAAAGAGAATCTGATCAATGTTGCTTCTGTCTGCAAAATGTGGATTTCCCCCAGTGTAACATCCCCATAGGTTTCCCAGTCCATGACCAGCACCAGCAATCACAGGAAGCTCATTGCATTCTGGTAGTTTGAAGAAGGAATGGAAAAGCTGGGAGTACACTTCCACATTTCTAGAAAGGGCTGGGAAAAGAACCAAATGATCCAGCAGAGCCTTCAAGGACTAACTGGAAACCAGAACAAAAAAGTCACTTGTGTAATTCCATGCCCAGTGCCACATAGTAATGGCTCCTACCCTACAGCCCGGGTGCTTGCAAGCCCTGGCAGCTCCTGCATGGAAAAGAAAACCAGGCAAATAACAAGATTCTCTACCTTTCCTTCGGCAAGACCAAAGACAATGATATTCTCCGCTGGCCACGATAAGCAGGTCACAGCACTCTGCCAAGGAGGAGGTAAAAAGAGAGATAAGAGCTCCACTCTACTTACTTTCTTGCCCCATTGCTACACAAGACAGCTCAGGAACAGTAAGACCACTCACACCAAAAAAGACCTTTTTGGACAGACCTTAAAGTAGGATTGAAGCCTTCCATGCTGAAGCTTAGATTGGATAATAGTGAGCTGAGGTGAAGAAACAGGTTCAAAGGGCTAAAGCAGGGCATCAGAGTTATACCAAATGTGTTCAGTATGGATGCTCTTGTTGAAGAATTACTTATTGATGAGATGTGTGGCTATTTTAAAAGATGATTTTTTTTTCAACAAAATGTATAAAACAAAAATAACTTGATTCTGCCTGCTTCTGTGATAGATATGAGAATACTGGTACATTGGACCTTCATTTGATGAATCAGAAACAGTCTCTTTCTAATTTACGAGCAAGATGGTTATCAGATGCTACCAAGTAGGTCAGGTAGAAGCAGGTTCATTAAATCCAAACCAAAGGTATTGTCAAAATCTGAGGTGGGGGTCAAGATAAATAAAGCTGATCACAAAACCCAAATGTAACAGAGGGCCAAGAGAATTAATGAATCCACTCCACATTTGAACTGAAGAACTTCAGTCAATAAGAAGGCTGGTGTTTGCTGTTTGGAACTATGCCACTAGCACTAGCTTCACTGGCTCATCTGCTCCTTTTTAAGCATCTGGGCCTGCTTTAGACATATATACACTCTCATTTATTCATCTCACTTTGTATCCTGCACTCTTACCATTCACATCAGCAAACACAGCTACAAGCAGACACCAAAATGTCTCTGGATACCTAAGCTGCTCATAATTTCTATGTCCGACCAATGACCAAGACCCAATTTTTATTACCCCTGTTTCCCACACAGCCATATATTTCATAGACTCATAGAACAGTTAGCCTTGGAAAGGACCTTAAGATCATCAAGTTCCAACCTCCCTGTCATGGGCAGGGACAGCTCCCACTAAACCATGTCACCCAAGGCTCTGTCCAACCTGGCCTTGAACACCATCAGGGATGGAGCATTCACAACTTCCCTGGGCAACCCATTCCAGTACCTCACCACCCTTACAGTAAAGAACTTCTTCCTTACATCCAATCTAAACTTCCCCTGTTTAAGTTTTAACCTGTTACCCCTTGTTCTATCACTACAGTCCCCAGCATCTTTATAGGATGCTTCCCTCCTTATCTGCCAGACTCTTATTTTCAATCTATCACAACCACAAGCAGCCCAGTAGCTTAGAAACAGCCTCACAAAGTGGTAATGCACTCAGCTACTAGTTCATAGAAGTCAAACTTGCACATACTCAACCTGACCCTTTAGCAGGATGCCTTGTTTGCCAGCAAAGCTGAATAGTGAGACTGTACTCGTAAGATGTGGAAAAGTGCTTAACAGGTTTTTAAAATGGCAGGAGAGGAAAAGGTCTCAATGAATTATCTCTCATCTTGACTGAACACATAAAAAGTTTGTAAATAACAGTATTTAGTTACAGGAGAAAACTGGACACTGGCAAAAAACCCACACATATAGCATTAGAAAAAATAAAGGATTTATTATGATAGAAATGGCAGAGAGGAATGGGGAAAATGAAAGAATGAAAGAAAAGAGAGAAGAACGACTACATTAAAAATACAAAAAACTGGATGCATGCTGTGCACAGCATTTAAGCTTGTGAGAGGCAAGCAGCCTCGCACCAGGCTGTTAGCCAGGTACTGCAGCAAAGGAGAGCCTGAGAGGTTGATGCTGCCTTTCACCTGAGAGGCAGCTTGAGAAAAACTGGCAGAGAAACTCCAACAACTCCCCCAGAAGGAGCTCTGCCTCTCTTTTCTGCGGATTTGGCCCAGGAGGGTGATTCCCCCCAAACTGGTACTGGCTACTTCAGGGGCCAACCTAGCAGAAAGCTCCTCTAGTGACACAGAGCAAGTGGGTGTCACAGTGTGATGGCAACTGGCTGGAAAGCCTAGGGCAGCTGCTGGACATTTTCTCCTGAAGGTAAAAGAAGTGCACCGTGTTTTCTCATACAGATGGCTTTTTATGCAAGGAATTTATAACACCTTTGCCTTTCATAGATAAATCAGCCTCAGGATAATCCTTGTCGCAGATCTAATGAGCAGACTGCTCTCTGACACATGCAGAAAAAGCTAGAGCAGCAGAACGCAAAGAAAGGCAAGGAAATAACCTAACTGAAATTACAAACCTGAGGCCAAACATTGCAGAAACTGTGCAGTGTGACTGAACTCCACACACCTCATGTTTTGTTTAATAAGGAATCCTGGGGCTTAGAGTTGCCAACCTGTGCAAAACAGTGGGGCTCGCAGTTTCTCCTGTTTTTCCCTTTCAACTTCCTTAAGACATTCTGTCTCCTGGTGCCTAAAGCAGCCCCCAAAGTTTTGTAAACTGATTGCATTGATTATTCAACAATTAATTACTGTTTGTACCCAGTCATTAGGAGGCCTCTAAAGCTTGGCAAGTAATACGTGCCTAAAAATACAGATTGTCTTTGGATCTACCTGTATCTTTTGGAGATCAAACACCACTGACAGTTTTGCCAGTTCGAGTGTGAAAAGAGAGGCCTCTAGTTGTCTACCCCACGTATGCTGGAGGAAACGGAGTTAAACAGGAGTCTGGATCTCACCGTTTGGATGAACTTGTTGCATATCACCTTCTTGTCACCCCTGCAGAAAAAGGTAGACAAACATTACTACCTGTGAAGGTAGTGATACTGCCCATTCTGGTTACCCTACTATTGTATTCAGTTTGTTTTACTATTACCAAACACAGCCCATAAAAGTTTTGTACACTATTACAAGCCATCTTTTGGCAGAAAATTTAAAAAAAACCCAACTTATGAGTTTCCAAAATTCTGACGTGCCTTTAGCACAACACACACCAGCAAATGAGGCTGAAGTGAGGCAGCCATGTGCCACATCTATGGAACAGGGGACAGGCTTTACTCAGAAGCCCACAGAAGTTCAGCTGGAGCATGCTTGCACAGAGTTCCACAAGAGCTGTGCTCAGGGAAATCCCACCTGCTGCTGACCACAGAAACATCTAAGTGACTCCCTGCAGGTTAGATGATGAACACCACGATGTGCATCATCCAAGGACCAGACCAGGACTCTGATGTGTGTTGTATCAACACCCAGAAAGCAACAGCATGGTGGGAAGGAGAGCGTTGCCCCCTCCAAGTGGGCGCTGGACACTTCACCGCCAGACTTACCACTCCTCTCCAATCCTGTAGACGTAGACAACGTTGTCTGTTTGCCCAATGGCGATTTTGGTGGAGTCCGGGGAGAAGGCCATGCCTTTGACCACGTAGCTTTTCCTGCCGTACTGTGGGAAAACGGCAGAGTGACCGCAGGGGAAGGCTGCCGCCCACCAAGCGCACTGCCCGGCCCGCAGGAGCTGCAGCAGGCCCCGCCGGGCCCTCACCTTGGCGTCCAAGGGCTTGGTGGAGAACTTGTCTCGCCGCTCGCCGTGCTCGTCGTACAGCAGCACCACCCGGTCCGCGGTGCACACTGCGAATCGGGCTCCGCTGGCCGACCAGGCCATACAGCTCACCCGCGCGGTCCCGTCCTGCGGGGCACACACAGCATCAGCAACTCCACTGCCCGGGGGACGATCCGTCCCGTCCCGTCCCGTCCCGTCCTTCCCCGCTCCCCGCCCGGCCCAACCTGCGGGACCAGCAGGGTCCGCTCGTGCCGCAGCTGCATAGCCCCCAACCCCGGGCCCGGGGTCGGGATTGGGATTGGGATCGGGATCGGGCTCGGGACGGGCTTGAGCCGCCGCACGGACGACTTCGCTCCTCCCCGCGTTGCCCCGGCAACCGCAGCGCCTCCGCCGCTGCTGACGTGATGACGTTAGCGAGCCCGCCCGTCCTGACCGGGCCTCGTATCGCCCTCTTGGCAGCTCCGGGATGGAGGCGCTGCGGGCGGCGGGACGCGCCGTGCTGCGGAGTCCGCGCCTCGCCCGGCACGGCCTGGGGCTCCGCCGGCGGCGCAGTGAGTGCGGGGAGCGGGCGGGGGCCGGGCGGGGCATCGCTCTGGGCATCATCTCTCCGGGCATCATCTCTCCGGGCATCATCGCCCCGGGCATCATCGCTCCGGGCATCATCGCTCCGGGCTCGGAGACCGCGTCTTGGGTCTGGCAGGGCCCGGGCCGGTGCTGCTGCCTGCTGTGGGGAACGGTGTGGGGTCCGGGGAGCGGGCTGTAGCCGTGCCGTGGGCCGCGGGCTGCCTGCGCTGTGGAGCAGCGGGGAGGGGGCTGCTGTGGGGCAGGCGGTGGCAGTGCTTGGGGACAGGCTGTGGGGCAGTAGGCTGCTGCCCCGGCTCTCCCTGGTGCGCTCCCCTGGCTGCCAGCCTCTTGCCCCACTTCTGAATCGAGGCCACCCGCACTGGTGGGCTGGTGAGACAGGCGGTGCTGGTGGTGCTGAAACACGATATGCCTTATGGGCACCCTCTGGAGGCCTTGGCCTCCTCGAAACGCTGTGCTTGGTCCACTGCATCGTGGACATGTGTGGTGAGCGCAGCGGGCTGTATGTATCTCACTGCAGGCTGGCTGCTGCGCTGCCTGTGGCACAGCCAGATCCGAGGCTGATCCTTCAGAACCAGTGGGAGGGCTGTGCTTAGGCTTTCCCAGTCACAGCTGCCCAAAGGCTTTGTTAGAGCAGCAGAGTTCACTCTGGCAGCGCTGGCGTGTGTGGGCTGCTCTCAGAGTTTGCAGGGAAACGTCGCTTGTCTGCCCTGGGTATAGGTCCCTGCTGCCTGCACGGTACCAGGCAGGTTCCCTAGCAGTTGCCATTTGTGCAGGAGTGTGCTGAGGCCAAGTAAGGTCTCTTGATTTCCCTGTGGGTTCAGGTTATTCCAATTATGAGTTGGAGCCTTCTGCAAATGTGCCAGTGGTGTTCAGGGAGCTAATCCCAGGAAAGAGATGAAAAATAACCCTGAGAAGTATTAGTTTAGTGTGAACAGTAGGTAACTGAGCAATTCCCAGGGAAGTGCAGGAACATGGTGTTTGCAGCAGAGCATGTAACTTCTGTGCTCCTGTTCCTTCCCTCTGTGGGCTAAATCCCCAAGAAGAGAGATGTGACTTGGTGTCTTGGCCCTTCTGCATATCTCCTCTCTTGCCATCCCTGTGCTCTTTGAGATTTGAAGAAAGTAAGCATGTGCTAACATCTGCAACAGCTCTCCTTGAAAATTATCACCAGAAAGTGCTTGGCACAAGAGAATTGTTCCTTTGTGTGCAGCACCCAAGTCCAATAACTAAAACTTTTGCCTTCGATGAGAGTGAACTTCCTGTTGAAGCCAGTGGCATCCATTTGTGTGTTCTCTGCCAACAGTAGTAGTGTCAGGATTGACACAGGATCAGGACTGCTTCTCCTACCAGCACATCTGCCATATGGTGCTGGTGATATGGACTCATTTCTGAAGGAAGCTGGAGATGTTGAGGACTGTCCCTAGGGAATCTTTTTTGAGTGAACAGACACTCTGCCCAATTTTATATTGTATTTTTTTACTTGATAAAAGCAATGGGATTTGAAAAGAGAAGACAAAGGCAACAGAAGCCAGTGCCCCTTTAATTCTGTGACCTGCAAAGTAATGCACTGGGGAGCTCTCTTCCCTCTGTGCACTGCAGTTCATACATAAAATGTGTATTCCTAGAAGCCAATTTGCATCTTTGAAATACCAGTCTGAGCTCTTCCTTAACACAAAAATCTCTGTGATGCAGTTGCTTCCCAGTTGTCTCAGCTTGGATTGTGAGTGCTGGACAAGCTACCCCTGCCTGGCAGCCTGCTGCTGCAAATGACGGTTACCAGAGGGTTTGGCTTTGGCTACACTAGGACAACTTGGGGGTTTTGATCTGACCAAGCACGGCAGCAAATGCTGCTGTTCCTGAGGTGTGCCAGCAGCTTAGGTGGGTGAGATGAATGCAGTACAGAGAACATCCTGCTTGTAGTGAAATAGATGAGACCCAGGAACACAAGGATTTTGCAGGTAGCAGTGAACACTGCAACATCTGAGGCCCTATGCAGATACGCAGGAATTTACTGTCTGTGCTGGCAGAGCCTGTAAGAGCCTCTAGGGATGGAGGATTAAAGCTTCGGGAGTGAACTCTCCTCTCATTCTAGTCCTCTTCCAAGAGTGTCACAGAGCCAGGAGGGTGCCCTGCTGAGTGCAGGGACTGCACTCACTGCTGCTGGGAACAATGAAGCTACAACAAAGTGGGGTGGCTCTGCTGGGCATAGCCATGGGGCTGCTAGTACTTGGCTTCTAAGGTGTTTTGTCTTTGCAGAGCTTCCTGAGAGCTGGGCTGATATGCAGGAGCCACTGCTTGAGGGGATGTGCTTCACGCTCAAGTATCTAGGCATGACACTGGTAGAAAAACCCAAGGGAGAAGACATGGCTGCTGCTGCCATTCGCAGGATCGTGGCCACAGTGAGAGATGACCCCGGGGCCCTGCTGTGCTGGGGTGGAGAAAAGCCAGTTCAGAGCCCAGCCCATGGACTTTGGGAAGCATCCATGTCCCAGCCCTGAACCCCAGTGAGGGATGGAGCTGTTCCCAGGAGGAGGGTGATGTGAAGGAGGCTGGCTGGTCTCTGGCTTTTTGATGTGAGGGGAGCTATTTTCCTGCTTCCACACCTGGAACATGGCTAGGAGCTGAGCTGTGCCTGTCACAGCATGGGGAGGAGGGTGAAGTGGTGGGAGCTATCCTTTCCCATATGCATGGCAGTAGTGTGAATGAATTCCAGGGGCATTTTATGCAGGCCACGCCTGATCTGCTTTTCCATCCCTGCAGCAGGAGCCTTTGCAGCAAGGGTCCAAGTGGATGTGTGAGGTGTCCCTGCCCATGGCAGGGGGGTTGGAACTTGATGATCTTAAGGTCCTTTCCAACCCTAACTATGATTCTGTGTCAGCCCATACAGAGTCTGGGGGGCTCCTGACAGCAAAGGCAGGGGTGAAGATCCTTCCAGATTAGCAGAGGTGTCTGGTGTCTCCCCACTCCCAGGCACGGGCAGGCGCTCGCAAGTTCCAGAAGGTGATTCTGACAGTGTCTCCGAGGGGCATCTCGCTTCAGGATGCAGACACAAAGGAGATGGTTGAGAACATCTCCATCTACAGGTGGGCATGGCATGTGGAAGGCTTGGGTATTCCCCAGCAGCCAGCAGGGAGACCTATGTGGTCTTGAGCAGCCAGGGAGGGATGGGCCTTGTGTCAGTGGGCCCTTCAAGCTCCTTTGGCTCCCTGAGGCCCGTGCCCTCTCCCTGCTGAGCCTCACAGCATGGCCTAGGGCTGAACACAGGCTGGGTCCTTGTCAACCTTGAGTTCTGGCCTCCAATCATGTCCTTGGAGGCAATCACCCACCTTTCTGTCCTTATTTTGTCTCAGTGTTTGAGTTCATACATTGGGTTGAACTGGGCATCAGAGGACTGAGGAGCACACTGGGCAGCACAGGAGGGGAATGCCTGTGAATGCAGAAATCTCTTACTAGCTGTAGGTGCCAGGCAGCCTCTGGACCTTGCTGGGCACATGGGCTGTCTGATCATTTGGGGCAGATGAAAGTCTCAGGCACTGTTGGCACTGTTCGTTGGTGGGCTGGCACCACAGCAGGCCTGTTACTACCCTGAGCAGCTCCTCTCTGCTTGCAGGATCTCCTACTGCACAACAGACAAGCTGCAGAACAAAGTCTTTGCTTATGTTGCCCAGAGCCAGGAGAGCGGGGCACTGGAGTGCCATGCCTTCCTCTCACCCAAGAAGAAGATTGTAAGCAGTTCCCTTCTGTTCTTGGCTTCACGAGGTAAGGGTAGGAGCAAGGGCCTTACTTGCCTCCCTTCAGAGAGAAAAGGTCCTTACTTCCGTGCACCTCAGCTGGAAAAGGAGCCAGGGAGCGTGTGTGCTCACATGCTGCAGAGACAGGTGGTGAGAGAAAGGAGGTTCTTCTGTCCCAGCTCCTCTGGGATCCCCTCTTGGGAGTGGCTGGGCCACATGCAGACAGACACAGCATTGAGCTCTGGCCTTCTGTGTGTGTGCTCCGCAGAGAAGGGCAGCGAGGGAGGCCTGGGGGCTCACATTTCATTGTAGTGGGGTTATCTTGGCTTGAGGGCCCAGATGGAAGGAGACGTTCCCTCTCTTTCTTATACACAGGCTCAGGCTGTGACTCTGACTGTGGCCCAGGCCTTCCAGATGGCATTGGATCTCTGGGAAGCAGCACATGCAGGTAGGAGGAATTTCTCAAACACATCTCTCTGCCTAACCCTGGGATCAGGGTCTCCAGTGTGGGACCCTCTCCTGGGCTGTGTGGAGGAGAGAGAGCTCACTGCCTGGCTGCTGTAACACACCAAGCAGGGAGACTGTTGCCCCTGCTGTTGTGTTCTCTGCCTCTGCCCCACATGGGGAGCCTACCCTGTCTTTGGCTGGGGTGGGGTTGGGGGCATCTCTGCTATCCATGCTGAGCTCTTCTGCATTGCTGAGCTTTAGCACAGCTCAGGGCTGTGTGGTACCTGCCCTGAGCAGTTGATCCTGCACCCTTGTTTGTGCCCTCCCCTGAGCACAGCAGGGGCATCTATCCCTTGCCCACAGTGCTGCCTGTGCATCCCTTGCTGGGCCTTCTTCAGGTTGCAGGCACTAACTCTGCTGCTTTTGCCCTGTCCCAGGCTCTAGGCAGGAACAGCCCCTTCACCCTTCATGTGTCTTGGAGAGCAGTGAGCCCGGCAGACCAAGTGAGCCAGCCCCCCCGGGGAGCCCTCCCTTCAGACACCAGTTTGGGGTACAGTATGTGCAAGTCTGGCTCATGTCCAGGGCTGTCTCACATTAGGGCAGGGAAAGAGTAACCCTTACACACCTCCCTCCTGGCATTCCAGGACCCTGTTGATGTCTGCACAGCCTCCGTCACACATGTTGGCCTAACATGAAGAAGGGCACTATGCTCTGTCTGTCTCACAAAGCAGGCACAGTTCTTCAGGTGGTCTTTGCTCCAGAAGCTTTCCTGACATACCCAGCATTGCTGCAGCCCTCAGCCCTGCTCTGCTGGCACTGTCAAACAGCAAACCAGGATCTGCTCTACACATGGTGGCACGGCTAGGGGTGAGACACTGTCTCTGAAGCTCAGCCCTGCCCATCTGCACTACACCTAGTGCATGTCCAGAGCCAGTCAGAGCATTGCCAGTGTTGCCGGTCTCACTGTGTCCCTGCCCAGGAGCCTCTGGACCCTTAGTCTTTGGCCTCATGCTTCCAGTGCTGGCCCAGCCTGGCAGTGCTTGGGATTATACTTGCTTACAGCCTGGGTGATCCTCTGCCTGGCCCTCCAGCAGCAAGATGTGTTCACCCCACTACTGTCTGGGCAAAGGTGCCCTTTATCTGTGCCATGCCTGGTGGATGACTGTGGCTTGTGAAGGGGCCAGGGACTGGTCTGCTGTTCCAGAACAGGCTCTGGGGAGACCAGCCTCAGTCCTAGCAGCTACTTGCCCAGGTAGTGAGGTGTCAAGGTGGGTTTTTTGGTTTGTTTGTTTACCAGGAGGAGGAAGAGGAGGAAGAAGATGATAACATCGTTGAAACCTTATCTGGGTAGGTGGTGAGCTGTTGTTTGTGTTCAGGTATCCCTCTGATGAACCCTGTCTTGTTTCCTTCTCTGTGCCCCATGTAGGGGCAGCTGCTGGGGCCATGGGCATGGTGGGAACACAGGGGAAATCTGCATGGGGGCAGTGGGGAGCTTCTTGCTGCTTTCTCTGCCTTTGTCAGCTGAGAGTTTGAATTAACAGGGAGTTGAGCTGTGGAGGGGCGGATCTTGCAGTTCAGCTTTTGCAGTGGAGCTGTGGGGTATAGATGCTGACCCTCAGGAAATGTACCCAGAAACATTACTTGTTTTGTTTCTGCCATTCTTTGCTGAGGCCAGCCTATGAGACACACACTCTGGTGGGACTCAGAATTGTCCCTCTCCTTCCACTGATTTCCCTGAGGCTTGGGCCGGGATGGAGGCCTGGTCATGCTACTTCTGTATGGACTAGGGCCTGGGCTGAGCTTGCTGGTGTCTGTCCTGTATTTGGGGGGAGCTGGTGGTACCAGTCCAACAGTGGAGGATTAACCTGTCGGTCCAAACAACCTGATCTAGTTGAAGATGTCCCTGCATATTGCAAGGGGGTTGGACTATATGACCTTTGAAGGTCCCTTCCAACCCAAATTATTCTGTGTGATTCTGTCTTTGCAGAAGTGCCTGTGGTGGTGGGTGTGAGAGGCCTGTTCCACTGTGGCTGTTCTCTGTAGCACCACAGGGCTGAGCCCAGGCTGAGCTGGTGTCAGCCAGGAACCAATATGTGCACAGACTAAGCTTTGTATGTAGCCCTATGAAGTGGCACCCCTTTGTATGTAGCCCTATGAAGTGGCACCCCTTTGTATGTGGGAGCTCCTGGTGGGAAAGAGATGTGGCTTTTTATCTCAGGACAGGCTGGCCTGGCAAAAGGGTTTGGTAGCAAGTAGGTGAGGACCTTCTGTGCTCCAACTGCCTGGTACTGCTGCACCATGCCTGTGTTGACAGGGTCATGAGCATGCTGTGTCTCTCAGCAGGCCTTGCTTGAGGTATAATGGGTGCTCTCTTCTCTTCTAAAGCAGCATGGAGGAGCTGGGGAGGGGAGCCCACTGCCGAGCAGGTAAGTTCCTTCCTTCAGTGCCGCTTTGCCACGTCCCCCAGCATGGCCTCTGCAGGGGTAGAGGGCTGATGGCTCACCTGGGAAGATCTGCTTCTGCTCCCAGGCTGTGCTGGGTTCCCGGCCACACCCCTCATGGACCACATCTTCCTCCCTCTTGCTTTTCAGAGTCAGCACCTCCTGTGCCCAGAGTGAGCTCTCCTACTGCACAGCTACTGTGCTACCGTTTGGGGCAACCCCCAGACAGCTAGAAGGAGCTGGCGGTGGCTGGAGACCGCCACACAGGTGGCCCCAGGACTGCTGGCCCCAAAACTCCCCTGGGCTAAGCCAGATCTCTGCAACCATGGACCAGCCACTCAGGATTCACCCTGTGCCTGCTTCTGGGCCAGACAGTGCCTGCTCCTGCCACTGCCCACCAGGCGCGGGGTCTGCTGGCACCGTTGCCATGCAGTGCACAGACTGTGACATCCGCTCCTTGTCCTGCTTTCTGCCTGCATGAACTGCCTCAAGCTGCAGCTGTTCCCAGCTCAGGCTGGTGCCTGCTTCCAGTGCATGCAGAGCCACCCCAAGTGCTCTGAGCTTGCAGGATGCAGCCAGTGTGCCTTGGATTGCACTGTGTCTGACCTGCCTTGCTTGTTTCTTCCACTTTTCTCCTCGTGGTGGCAGCTGGGGACCAGTTGAAGCTGTGCAGCCCCCCTGCAGATGGTGGAATACTTGCTTAGCATGAGTGACCCTCAGGGAGCAATAGTTCTTGGCCTGGAGGAGTGAGAGAGGCCTTGCCCCTGCCGTTCAGCCCCACACCGTCTCACGAGTGGAAATGAGCTGGTTTTTAAGGGAAAGCTATGCCCTTATAGGGAAATAAAATGATTTTTTTTTACTGTTGTTATTTGGGTTTGAGTGCTGGATGGGGTGCCATGCACCAGTGTGCCAAGGTACTGTGTGTCTGCTGTGCTGCCTGGGCTGTTCCCTGAGCTCATGGGAGCCTGCAACTGCCCTGGACCTCCCATGTCTTCCTGTCTTCCTCTGCTGCTGGCCCTGAAGGAGTGGGTTTGCCTGTGTGGAAGGCTGCTGGGGCCCAGGGTGTTCTTTGTTATCTTGGGGGGAGCTGGTCCACGCTGTGCTGGAGTGGTGCATCTTGACAACCTGTGAGTGTCGTCTCCACTGAAGAGCACTGACAACTAATGATGCTGAGGCAGGAAGGACACAAGCCTCCAGTGTGCCAGCTGGTCTCAACCTCTCCCCCTCATTTGCCTGCTCTACTCTGGGGTGCCTTTGCTCTGCTGCACGCCTGGCTGTGGTCCGGACACATGGGCAAGCCATGCACTTGGTTTCCTTCCCCAGATAGAGGAGGAGATGTCTACCTCAGCAGGATGTCTGATTTCTCCAGCAAGTTAACAGTTTGCAGCTGCCTTCTGTCTGAGGAGCTTGCTGCTGGGTTCCTGTATCATTGCAGCACATCTTGCCTTCTAAGGCTGGTGACACTGCCAGCCCCAGCTGAGTGGCCCTTGTTATGTGCAGCATGTGGTGGCAGAGCTGGTCTCCCAGCAGCTGCAGTAGGCAGGTGCTTGGGGAAGGCTTTCACTCTGGGATCCCTGCAGGTCAGCCAAGAGCTGCACACTGGTGTTCTCACTTGCGGTTTTGCATGTTGAATTGTGGGATCGTGCCTTTTCTCTCACAGCTGAGTGCACAGAGCAACCTGGAGATATTATTGGGGTTATTAGGGTGAGCAGGTCGTTGCCAAGTCAGCTTCCAGCACGGAGGGATGGCTGACCTGTTGGTGGTGTGGGTTTAACAGTCCTTGATGTGGCTTCCTGCCCTGCACTGAAGCAGGACGCTTGGCATCCATGCTGTCCTGCAGCTGAGTGCTCCAGGTAGTGCTGAGGGGTAGACAGTGCTGCTGCTAATGCTTCCACATGCTCATGGTTTCATTTGCCCTTTGCTGTTGTCCTGAGAATGACTCTTCACCATCTCCTTGCCACTGGGGAGGACAGTGGCCTCTACCTTGCTCCCTGGTTGCTGTCACATCTCTAGACAGAAGCATTCCAAACAGTTTAACAGCCTCTCTGTGGGACTTACGGTTGCTGAGGAGTGCTCTTTGCTGTGTATACAGCCCTGTATAGCTTCTTGCAGGACTTCTTGGGTGACAGTTCTGCTGTTATTCCTGGCTTTAACGAGCTGTTGGTGTAGTCAGTGAAGTGCTCCCTGAGACACAATCTCAGCCTTGTGTGTTGAGAACCTTTGCTAAGTCTGTTTAGTTTTAGTGATGTCCAAGCTAGCAATGAGTTCACCATCACTCACATGTGCTAGCACTGTCCAGTATCTCTTAAACTGGTGTGCTAGAATTGCTCCACAAGCCACACAGCCTTTTCCTTGTGCCACTGTGGTGCTGTTGCAGGGTGTCTGCTTGTAGGTGCCCTAGAAAAATACCTTTGTCGAACCCTGCTGCTGCCTTTTGTGTGCAGCACTCATCTCTGCAGTTCTCTGCCTTCCTGCACTGCCATGGTCTGGGAAAGGACTGGGGGCTTGGGGTTCTGCATCCAATTTTACATTTAACATAACAGGCTTTGTATGTGGCCACAATGACTGCATTTTGTCAGATGTTTTTGGTGCCTCTCCCAGCTCCTTGTCTCTGCTGCTTCGTTTCTTTGTGTGCCCCTGGTCTGGTTGAAGACCTCATGATAGTAGGCATGTGTCTTCCCTGACCCTCCAGGGCAGCACCTCTAAATGTTTTCCAGGGCACCAGAGCTTTTCAAAAACTCTGGTAGTTCTCTGACAGCCCTATATTTTTTTAAAGTATCTCCCTAAAGTTTAAAGTTAGCTGGCTAAACAAGGTGGTTTGTGTCTCTGGTGCTATGGCCACGCTCCTTGCAGCCCAAGTTACAGCACAGAAACACCTGCACCCCACCACCATGGTGCTTTTGCTGCTCAGGTACCCCTCTCCTCCCCAGACCACAGAGCAGCACAGGCCCTCCCGCCAGCAGCCTGCTGGGAGCTGCCTTATCCTCCTTCCTGGCCCTGCTGCCAGGGTGCCTCTGCTCTCTGTAGCCTGTTCTGTTGGTGCAGAGAAAGCAGCTGTAATGCCACTAAGGGTCAGAGGTGTGCAAGACGACCTTAGAGGACTTGCAGCTCTTGCACAGCACACACAAACAGGTCTCCTCGTAAGAGCCATACACACATGTTCAAGAAGTGCTGATACATGGTACCCACACATGTACACACACAAACCTGCACCTCAACAGGAACAATGCTGCCTTTGAGCCAGGATGCTTTTATTGAAAAGACCCTGCCACAGGGAGTCATTTATCCTGTCCCATTCTCATCTAGCCCTGCAGCAGGAGCTGAGCAGCACCTGGAAGTAAGAGTCCTGAAAGTGCTTTACTGGGAAGTTTATTCCTGGAAGACGATGGATCCTGTGATGCTTGAGTCCAGGGCTGCAGAGCCAGTACCCAGCTCAGTGACAGCCTGCAGAGCAGAGCATGGAGGGAGAGCAGTAGCCAGGGCACTAGTTGCCACCTCTGCAGCAAAGAACCTCCAGGTATCACCCTATTCCCTCCTACCACCAGTAGGAAGGGCTTGCCTGGGCTCAGCCTCAGCTGTGAACAGAGCAGTGCTGATACCCAGTGAAAGACTTCTGCCTGCAGGCTCTGGGGAGCAAACAAGCACAGTCCAAGCATCACCTTTTCACCAGCCCCTGTGTGGCTGATGGCTCATGTTGTCCTCCTACGAGCAGATTGGGCACATGACAACAAGCCAGCAGTCCACCAGCCCTGGGCATTCAGGGGCAGCCCTTTCCAACAGGACTGTGTCACATCAGCCAACCTGGTGCAAGCCACTGGTCCAGCTCCAGGAGTGGAAGCATCAGCAGTAACCATACCGTACCCCTTATGAGACAGGAGGAGCCAGGAGTGGGATATGATACTGTTGAAGCTAGTGTTGTCTCCGGAGTAGTGAGCTCTGCAGCACACATCCTGCTGAGACGTTGCCTGACCTAACCACATTATCTCCTCCAGGCAGCACAGGCACTGCACTGCCCCAGGGGTGCTCAGCAGTTCCCCCACAAACAGCTTGAATGTGTCAGGACTGAGCCCTAGCTGGGAAATGGCAAAGCTGCAGCCATGCTCTGGCACTGCCTGCTCCCATTGCTCTATGGACATCACACCACCCCACAGAATGGCTGTGCACTCCCTGCCCTTGGCTGCACACTTCGCAGGTGAGCCAGGTGCTGTGGCAGCACTAGCTCCTCCTGCTTTTTTGTGTCTTTATCCCCTGCAGCAGGGAGAGGCCTTGAAGCCCCTGCATGGCAATGATGGAGTGCAGCAGAGCCCCACTCTCCAGCAGGGATCCATTCTTTAGCTGTGCTTGCTGGGCCCCGCCCCGCAGATAACCCTGCCACCTCCTGGCCACGACTCCCCTGGCAGCACTGGGGCAAATGCCTGCATTGCCCCAGCCCCTCAGTCTCAGGGCCAAAAGGGCAGCTCCCAGAGCCCAGACACAGGAGCCGAGAGCATGGCCTGCTCCACGCTGCCTGACTGGAAGGTGTCCAGTGCCACAGGGCTGCGCCCATGCCTTTGGCCAAGCCAGCACGCAGGGACATTGCCTCCCCTCAAGCTGCGCCCCAGTCCCTCTGCTCCCCTTGGCTTGCCCCTCCGAGGCTGGTGGTGCGGCCCCCAACCCTTTCTCCACTCGGCGCTCCGCAGCAGCAGGGCAGCGGGGCCAGGCGTGCGGGATGGGCATGGCCACACACTGCATGCACGGCTGGGAACCGGCTCCATGCGCGTCCCTGGGCAGGTGCCCTCAGGAAAGCGTAAGTTCTGATACGCGGGTCTTCTTCGCATGCAGAGTTCCAGGCTGGGCGCCTGGTGCTGCCTCTTCTTCCAAGGCCTGCTTTGGCTCTGGCAGGATGCCCAGGACCCCAGACGCAGAGCTGGTGCTGCACCTACACCTCGATTATATTGACCGAGGGAGACTTCTTCTGTGAGAGAAAAATCTGCTTTAAGGCTCCGCTTTGCTAAGTGCCTGGGATGCAGACCCCACGGCAGAACCCCAGCTCCCACAGCAGGCACCAAACCAGCACACCTCTTCTACAAAAGGGCTGCCAGCTGCTGCTGAGCCCTCTGCCCTGAGCTTCCCATGAATAACCCGAGTGGTGATGTTCCAGAGCAGGCCTCAGTGAAGGCAGAAAGCGATCAGGGATAGACCAGTGCAGGAACCATAACAACAGCTCTTCAGCTGCTGGAACCCCCTCCTGCCTGAACCTGCCTATGGGATGCAGAAAAGGTGCAGCTTTGGAAGGGCATGGTGAAGCGGCTGTCACAGTGAGAGGGCAGGTACCACCCTGCAAATGTGGGAGCTGATACTATCCTGCCATCTCTTCCAGTGTTTCTCGTGCAATCGCCCATGAAGCACACACACACTACTCCAGAGAGACCAGGGCTCACTGCACTCTAAACCCCCTCAGTTTTTAAGGTAAGAGCGTGAGCTGGGGTGTCCCTGGAGAGAGCCAGAACCTGTTCAGACAGCAAGCCACAGCAGACACCATATGCCATACCTCCTGCCAGCCCTTCCCTCACCTTGCTTCGCAGCAGCCCTCCGCTCGGTCGCTCTGGTGTGCTGTGCTCCGAGGATGGCTTTGTCTTTTCCTTGTTGTTGTTGGAGTCGTTGTCCTTGATGATGTCGTACTGTCTGCAGAAGAGGGCAATCACCGCTGCCAAAAGACAGGGGATGTCTTACTGGCCCCTGCCTCCCCACCCCCAGCATCCCAGATGGAAATCAGCCAGGCCCAGGGAACCCTGGGGTGCTGGTCATATAGAATCAGAATCATAGAATGGTTGGGGTTGGAAAGGATCTTAAGATCATCAAGTTCCAACCCCCTGCCATAGACAGGGACACCTCACACTAGACCATGTCACCATAGGCACTGTCCAACCTGGCCTTGAACACTGCCAGGGATGGGGCAGCCACAGCTTCTGTGGGCAACCTGTGCCAGTGCCTCACCACCCTCACAGGGAAGAACTTCTTCCTTATATCTAACCTGAACTTCCTCTGTTTAAGTTTAAACCCATTACCCTCCACCTCTGCCATAACGGACCACCCTAGGCACCTAGGACAAAGAGAGATTCCTGAAAGACACCACCAGAAAACCCACATTTATTGGGAAGGGAGCTGGGGACAAATGACTTCCCATTCACAGCAGCTGCATATGATCAGTCAGGTGCTGACATAGCTCCTAGGCTTCCTTACTCCCAGGGCAACCTGCTGTTTGCTAGAGCACTGGCTTGAATCAAGTGCTGTACAGGAGCAAATCACCCATCTTGCAGTTTTAGCAGACTGAGGCATGACCTCCTACAGAGATTCAATGGACTTACTGGAAAGGATGCCAGACCCTTACCAATATGATTGTACCCTCTTGAACACCATCCTTTTCATGGGCCCTGGACTGCACCTCTGCACGAGCCTGCTGGAATGTTCTTGTGGCACTCACCTGCCCACATGAGCAGCACAGCCACAATGATGATAATCTCGCCTGTCTGGAGCTGCCTGTCTTTGTCCAGCCCTTCCATGGTGATGTCACCTGCAGAGAAGAGAAACCAAGCAGGGCTGGCAGCAGGTACCTTCCCACCAGAACCTACTTCAGGAGCAGCAACACTCGAGGATCTGAGAAGACCCAGAGGAAGGAGGCCCAACCTCCCCCTAACAAGCATGGGTATAGGACGACATCTTGGCTGGAAAGAGGACATGCAGCCTGTGGCTTTCCTGTGTCAGATAAACTGCACTCAATACCAAAGGCAGTCAGGGATTCTAACAGCTTGTTTGGGTTCAAGTAGGGACTGCACAATGCATGGGAGTAATCACTGAGGTTACTCCCTATGTAGAGACCAGGGTAGGTTAAGAAGGCCCTGAGTCCAATACAAAATTACTGAGGGGAGTAAGTAATCTGCTTGCCCTGTCTTCTCCAAATCTCCTTCTTATGGCTAGTGCTGGAGACAGACTCCCATGCCCAGTGGACCCCCTCTGGGCATCATCTCTCTTGGATTCTTGGATTATCTATCATGGACCAGCATGTATACAACCCCAAGGCAAGAAGGCACTACGTAGGTATGAGTAGGAAAGGAGAGTGGAGCTCCATCATTTGTCCTCTGGTAGCTTGCAGGCTAGGAGATCTGAGAGCCCATTCAGTATTTGCTTCCTACAGGCAGCAGCTGAGCAGGTCACAGCAGTTGTCCTGACTATAACCTGCTTAGCTGAATAGGGTGCCAAGACTTGGGTTAAGGAGGGGTGTAAACCAGGTCTTGGGGACATCACCATGGCCATAGTGCAGTGTACAACAGCAGCCTGTATAGCCCTGCTACCTATCATGATCCCATGTGTTCCAAGCAGCCTGCTACTCAGTGCAGCACCTTCCTTGCTGCGCATGTGCTATGGAGACCTCCACATGTGGACCCACTGGCAGCACTTGGGCAAGCTGGTAGGAGCCGCTTCACCTTGGTTGGAGCTGTTGGAAGGGAGGCGGTCGGTCTCCTTCAGGGTTCGGAAGTGGACACGCTTACTGGCCTGGCTTTCTCCATACAGGCCAATGCTCTGCACCTGGATGATGTAATCTGCATCCTCTGCCAAGTCCCACAGCACGCAGGCACGGTTGGTGGTGTTCACCTCCCGGATGAAGCGCTGCATCTGTCCATCTTGCCGCTGCCAGAGTGAAGAGCTGTCATCCCCAGGAGGCTGCTCCCAGCAAGACCAGCCTCAGCCCCCTGTCTGCAGGGCTGTGCTGGCCCTGCATGCTGCCCTTACTCCTCCCTTCCCAGGCAATCATCCACCCCTGAGGTGGGCCAGGCTGGCCAGCACTTTGCTATGCAGCATCCCTGTGCAGCCTGAGAGCCAGGTGCCTCCCTGGAGAATTATCTGGGGCTGCGGAGGTGGAGCAAGGCAATCAAAGAAGGGTTATATCATGGCTGAAGCACCATCATCCAGAGAAATCGCAGGGAAGCCACTGGTGGGACAGCTACCCCCAGTGCAGCCCACAGTCTGCTGCCTCCCACCAGGATGGGTGGCTCAGACACAGCACCCTGGTTTCTCAAAGGTGTCCTCAGACAGGTGGTAGAGGAGCTCCAAACTGCAGCAAAAGGACTGACATAGGAGCATGCTGGTAATCAGTGAGAGGGGTCCCCTGATCCCTGGGGATAGAGCCTGGGTACCTGCTGTAAGATGGCATAGCCGATGACCACGTCTCCTTCTGGGACGTCCCAGGAAACTGTGGCAGAGTTTGCCTTCAGCTGCGTCACAGTCACGTTGACAGGGGACGGTGGCCTGTCTGGTGAGAGGCAATGCACAGGAGAGAGGCAAAAGAAGAAGTCTCAGAACAGTCACTCACCCCCGCACACCACCCTGGGGCGGCCTCTCCATAGCAGCATGTTGGCCAGGGCTACAGGGAGCAGCTTCTCCAGTGAGTCTGTCCCCAGGAGGGGGATGGCACAGCAGGTCCCACACAGGTCCATGGGGCTGAGCCCCTGCCATCACTAACACATACATGGCATGGTGCTTCTTGGCCTGCTGGGCAGCTAGTGGGGCTGGAGGGAGGTGTGCAGGCACAGAGCTACTCCCTGCCTGTGCACCTGCCCTTCTGTGGCACCTGATGGCTTGGGCAGTCTTTGCTCGCTGGCCAGGGCTCCTCCCTGCCTGGCTGCTGGTGAGAAATGTGCTCACTGCACACCTCACCCTCTGCAGTGTCCTACAGCCAGGAGGGAGGACAAGCTCGTGAGGCATCTGACTGCTTCTTCTCTAAAGGGCTTGCTAGCAGCAATGGGCAGATATAGCCCATTGCTCATAACACGTGTTCCATGTGAAAGGGATTAGCAATGCTGACCACGTGCCCAAGCTGCCAGACCCAGCTAAAGACACATAGGGCCCACAGTAGGCTCCTTCCACCTTGCAGACATCAAAATGGGAAACGCATGAAGGCCTGTCCTAAGAAAAGAAAGAATTAGAATTTAAGAGACTGTCGTGACAATTTAACCAGTCCCTGCAGCTCAAAATAACATGAAAAGTGCCTGCAGCTTGTCTCAGAGTGCTGCAGAGACCCTGCTATCAGAGAGAATGACATTCACATCAGTTCTTCACAAGGACATCTGCTTGCAGATCTGAAGTACCTTCACTGCTGCTCAGATGTTCATCTGTTGCTAAGTTTACTTCATTCAGCTCCAGCACTAGCAGAAGCAGGCTGCCTGACATGATATACTCCTGCATAGCCTGGACACAGAGAAGATTTCTTGGCAATGAAGGCTGGCGTTTCTGTAGGGTCCAGAAAATCCAAACAAATCCTACATTAATGCAAGTCTTCAACCAAGACTGTGATGGTAAAAATCAAGCTTCTCTAAGCTCTGGGGCTGCCCCGTGGATATGCACATCACTGAATGCCTGGCATACCACTCAGAACTGCGTAGGAAGCAGCCCAAACACAGTATTTATATATCAACTGTGACAGAAAAATGGGGCAGCTTTGAATAAACACACTATGCAACTCAATCTGGCCATCTCATCTGCCTGGAATTACTCCTTGCTCTAGAGTGAGGAGGAAAACCCAATGCAGAAGGCAGAGCTGATTTCCCCAGCAGTGCAATGCCATCGGCTGCAAAGCTTGCAGCAACACTCAGCCGTTGCTATCCTTCAGAAAGCTAGCCTGACTGACCCATGCTCTGCACCATCACTGTTTTGAGGTTTCACAGAACTAAGAGCATGGCAGGATCCTGCATCGGAACAAAGACCTTCATAAAGCTAAATTTTGTCTGGAAATTACAAGCAGGAGCACATGAAGAAAGAAATTGAGGCTGCTGTTCATGTATCCTCTCTCACTGTAAACAAGACAGCGTCCTTCTACAAGCTGCTTGTGTAGTTCAATGCTGAGATTTATAAAGATAGAAAAAGAGCCCCAGAGGGCACCTGAGAACAAGAAAAAGAGATAACCAGAACACCACCAAGTAACACATTTAGAATTACTAGGAAAGGTAATTTCTGCACGTCAGCTATTTAAATTCACATCTGAATAGATGCAGCTTCAGAACAAACCAGGAGAAGGCTGTGATTCCCACTCTGAGAAAGGTAGGGTTGTGGTCAATTGTGGGCAATTAAGACATATAGGAGAGTCATCCACAGAGCCCAGAAAACACATTCTCAGAGAGACACTGGGGCTGCATCACCAGCAGAAGCCTGCTGCATCACCAGGAGAGTCACTGGAGACAACATGAGCAAGGACATCACGGGATGCTGCACCTTCTCTTTCAGAACAAGAGGCTGGAAAACTGGAAAGGATTTAAAGATAGACCCAAATGTCTTTTATTCCACAAAGAGTGTGTCTCCTTAGAGTTTTGCCAGCGGGAATCTGATTCACAACTCTAACCCATGAGAGGGAGTCTCTGAGCCATGTCTTTATCTGCACATCCTTGTCTTCCACCAGCAAAACAGGCTGAATAACACTGCAGTCCCCAGACCTGGCCACTGACTGGAGCATGTGGATTTTGTGGGCACAGGAGCTGAGGTCCCCATAGATGTGGTCTGGTCTTCCACTCCAGCCATGGCCTGTGTGCAAGTTAGTTGTACAACTAATGACTAAGCAGCAGACAGCACCTTGTCAGCCAGCAAATAACCACTCCCTTGCACTGTCCCAAGCAGAAGCATCTTAGGGGTGGCTGCAGTGTTTCTACTAGCCTTCAGGTTGTCCAACCGGACAACTGTAGCAGAACAGTTGTCCAAGGCAACCTCTATGCTAGCAAATATAATGAGGTTAGAACCACCCCAGCAATCGCATGGTGGAAGCTAGTTCTGGGAACTGCTTTGGTCTGAACCAGCCAGTATGGGCCCAAATCACCCTAGGGTCTGGCTCAGGAGTCAACACAAGCTATGAACCGTTCCTACTAGGTAGCACTGATGCGCTCCCCTCCCTGGAACTCATGTGCTTAGTGCTACAGATGTGACCAGACCCTGCCAGCTGGCCTTAGGACAAGAGCAGGACAACAGGATACATCTACAGTAACAAATTAGGTAGCTTTTTGCATCTAACAGAATGAGAAGAGATCTGAACATGCCCAAAGAGGGCTGTTGGACTTCGCAACCTTTAACTGCATCCAAAGAAATTAAAGGCAGGGTCTGATACCTCAGGAATGTAAAAGTCTGTGGATGGAGCTTGTAGCATGCTGCCTGCTCTGCAGAAGAATTTTCTAGGCTTCCACAGGGAGCCCGGCCGGCCCAGCCCAGGTTTCCAGGCTGGGGATGCTGAGACGTGGCCCTAGGGCTGAGTCACTCCATGGTTTGAGAACACGGACACTGCACTGATCCACGAGCCACACTGCTGGGTGCACACAGGGCTGACAGTATTGCTGGAACTGCACTTAGCTTGCACAGGCTCTGTGCAGGGACCTTCACTCACCAGCGGCAGAAGGGCATCCTGGGGAGGACACCACCCTGATATCAAACACAGTACACTCCAAGCCAGCATGATCTGCTGCTACACCCAGAACCAGTGCCCAGATGTCCCACATGGAGAAAGGGGCAAGAGGACATGGGGACACAGCACAGTCACAGCACACATGGCTGGTCAGTGCTTCAGGTCTCATGCATTGTAAACACACTTTGTGCAAGCTCCAGGCAAGCAGACCTGAACCCGTGTGATGGTAAGACCTGAAACTGCCCAGGCTGCAGTTCTTCACTGGAAAAACACTTCACTGGAGTGTCCCTTGGTCAGTTTGTTATTCAGAAAACAGCAGAAAATACATTCCTGAGCACACAGGATTTGCACACCTAGCATGAAGAGACGTTTCAGAAGCTGAAGCTAGAGAAGTTCACCCTAGAAATACAGGGGCAATGTTTAATCCCAAAGATATGCAAGACTGAAAGCTGGTATGACAAGAACTCCAAGGAACAGCTCTGTGAGCTGGAAGCTTTGTGTATGATCCTCACGTTAAACCTAACATTCTCCATCCGGCTCTGCAGCTGAGGTCAAAGCAGTTTCATGCCAGAGCTGTTGCCATAAAGATCTGTGAGTGCAAGGGCTCCAAAAAAATGTACTCTTTTGAAGCCAACTATTAAAAACATTCTGTAAAGCCAAGATGCTCTGGCAGCCTGCTGGGCTCTCTGTGAAAAGCATGCCCCAGTAAAGCCCTGCCCAATGCATTAATTGCTAATGGGTCTGCATCATTTATAAGTTATCCAGGTTCACTTTTGATTAAAGGCATATTAAGAAAATGGGCACCACCACAGAAAGAGCAATCACTTACTTAAGGCCTGGCACACCCTTTTGTCCTGTCAGCACAGCAATGCGCTCCTTTCAGGCCTGCTGAAGAGGTGGGAAGAGTTGGCCCAGTGTGCTGGAGCCAGCACTGCACCCTGAGGCTGGGCATGGGCACATGGGGAGGGCTGACCTGTGGGCAGCTGAGCACTGGACTAGATCTGCCACACCACCTGGCTTTGTAGGTTAGGGAAGGGGCCAGACAGATGCCCTTCAGGAGTGATGCTGGCAGATAGGGTGCTGCACAGGGACGGGGTACAGCCCCACTGACGTCCTCCCCATCCTGCTGTGACTCCAGAGAGGGGATCTCACCTGTCCCTCAGCCTGTGCCCTTGGGAGGGCTGCTCAAGGGCACCCAGATGTTTGCCCAACTTATCCCTGCAGCAAGCAGATAAGCATCAGACTGCACAGCTAAAAATAAGTGCCCCCTTTTTAACAACCCTAACTGCATCTCTTCCCTAATTTGTCAGGCCCTGAAGTACATATTTTGCAAAGAGACTAAAAACATGTCAGAACATATCAGGACATGTCTGATACTGGCAATTCAATTTAATATCAAGGGGCAAATAGACAGCAGAAGGCTGCCACTGACACAGGGTCATTCAGACAAGTCCAGGGAAGAAAAGACAGAGTTACCCCAGGGTGCCGACAGTGTCTTAGCAAACACCAGCCTAGAGAAAGCAAGGCAGGAAGGCACAGGAACAGCCTGTCAGCCAGCAGCCCAGCCTACAGCACTGGAGCATCCCTGCCAAGGGGCATTAACTCTCTCAGGACTCGCTGGTGAGGGACAGAGACGCGACACGGGGAGACCCTTCCTCCGCGGGGGACATGGAGAGCCCACAGTTCCCCACCGCCTCGCCTAGAAGTGGGAGGCTTCGGGAGCCAAAGCCACAGGCAGCACCTCCAGGTGCCCCCGGCGGAGCCTGGTGCCCTCCAGCGCGGGCAGCACGGCCGCACCATCGCACCCTGTGCCACGGGGAGGGAGCGGGACGCGACGCGGCCGAAGGCATGGCCAGCTCGGACAGCACGGCGTCCCGCGGGGTCTGCCCGGGGGCCGGAGCGGCAGGACCAGGCCTCGTGGCCAAGGCCATACCAGGGACAAGGGGAAACCCTCGGGGGTGTACGGGGGGGCCCCAGCCTACAGCAGCATCCGGCGAGCGGCGGACGGCCCAGACGGAGCCCGGCACGGTCCCTCGCGACAACCCCGCGTCCCCGCCAGCCCCGCCGCAGGAGGCAGCTCGGGCCCCGCGGCAGCGAACGGGGCGACACGCGTCCCCTTGTCCCGTCCCGCCGCACTTACTGGCTCGCACAAGGCAAAGGTCGCAGCTGAAGAGCACCAGGACGGGGTTGAGGAACGCCGAGAAGCGGGCCATGGCGGCCGGCCGGACCGCTGCCCCGGCCCGGGCGGCAGCTCTGCCACCGGCCCGGCTCCCTGCACCGCGGGACGGAGCGGGGCCGAGCCCCGGCCGCAGCGCGGGGAGGGCGGAACGACCGCCAGGACCTCCCCCGGCCCGCTCCGCCCTGCGCCGCCCCCCGAGCGGCACCGCAGCGGCTCCGACACCGCCTCCCAGCCGTATCCCCACAATGAGCAGCGCCGCCCCCCAGGCTGAGCTCCCCACAGCGCCAGTGCCAAGCCCGAGGGCTCCCGGTGTGTGTGTGTCAGCGCCGTACCCCGCTCCCCATCAGCGCCGCTCCCCGCGAACACCAGTGCCCGCCGCATGCTGTACCCCCAGGAGCCACCAGTGCCGACTGGCCCCATACAGTCTTCCCTCGCGCAGTGTGTTCACGCGTCTTTTGTTACACAATCACCTTCCCCGCTCGCAGTGTCCTGGTGTGGGCACTGCTCCTGCACCCATGCACAGCTTCTCAAGCCCATGGCTCCTACCCTGCTGGTTTGTCCCATGGCAGCATGATGCCTCCATGTCTGGCAGAGGCTGGCGGCCGCTCCATCCTGCTGCGATGGTATCGATATGTGGAGAGTGGCCAAGCGCTGTGCAAAAGGATCCAGGACCCTGGAGGGCTCCTGTGACGAGCCAGCCTCACAGACCCACGGAGCTGCAGATGCAGAGTTGTCACCCATCATCCTGATCCCTTTCTCTGATGATCCTCACTCGTGTGGTGCCATCAGTTAACAACTTTAACCTTGCAAAATTCAGGGACTTGCCTGAGCCTTTGGCAAGAGCTGGCCCCAGCAGAGCTATGCTTGGTCCCCATGGGTTACTCCTATGGGCAGGGGTCTTGTCAGGAACATGTGGAAGAGAGCTGCAGTTGGAGATGCTCCTGAATTATGGCACCCAAATGTTTGGTAATGGGACAGACACCCTTAAGCCCCATTGTGCTGTAGACCTATCTCCAATATGAGCTCTTGCTCACCTGCTAGGGAACTCTGAATGGAGGCAGGGAGACACTTTGAAGTATTGCTGAGAGCAATCTTTGTTAATCTGTGGGATGCTGGCTACCCTGGAGGTAACTCCATCCTCATTGCTGTCTAGGCTGCTACTCCCTCAGGCTTTGGGACAGTGCTTTCTGCAGGGCCAGCTGAGCTGCACTGCAGTCCACAGGCAATGGTTAACTATAAATGCCGATATTGGGTGCCCCTTCTTGCCTTCCATCTGAACAAACAGATGTTCATAGAATCACAGCATCACAGAATGGTTTTTGTTGGAAGGAACCTTAAAGGTAATCCAGTCCCACCCCCTCTCTCTGCTTGCTGGGGAGAGAACTTCAAGGAAAGCCAAGGGTAGAGCTGGCACCTGCAAGAATATGACTGCAGGGGGGTTTAGTGGAACACATTATTGTCTCTTCTCTGCAAGACCCATTCTCACTCACTCTCTGTAGTTGTGTTCTGATCCACACTTGGTTATTACAGAGCTGTTAACCTGGCGGGTGGTGTTAATATTGACTACTCCATAGCCTGTCTTTGCCACCAGCCATGATTTCAGGTTCTTTTGTCACTGCTGTCTAGCATTGGTTCTTCTATTCAGGCAGCCCAGTGAGCAGCAAGCACTATGTGTACCGATGTCAGACAGCTTCTAGTCATGCTGCAGCTCTAACCTGAATAACCCAAGTCAGGTTCTTCCTCCATACACTGAATCATGGGCATAATTTCATACTGTGCTTTATTCTATTGGCAATTGACTTCTATTAATTTGGTTCATTTGTATTTTAGTCGATTAGTTATTTTACCTGCATACTAAGCTATTACTTCACCTCCAATTGTTATCAGCACCATGACTTTGCTTCCTGATACATGTATGTTTGCATATATGGAAGTTTATACCTGACCACCCTTGGCCACTACTGTTGGCTGAAAAGCATTCCCAGCCTTCATACACCCACCAGATCAGTAGTCCTGGATGTGGGAAAGGACATGCTGTGCTACTCAGGGCAATCCTGGGAGCTCACAATCATCTCTCTCCAGTGCCACACCATCCCCTTATGGGCTGCATTGGAGAAGAGCCCTGTGACTGTGCACCAGGAGAAGCACAGTGTGCTTTAAGAGCAGAGGAGGGCATTTGTATCTATGGGTTCAGTCTGTAAATAATAAATACTGAGAGTGCAAACTCTCCACACGTATTTTATTATCGTTTGAGTGTTTGGGGTTCTGGCCAGGCAAAATTCAATTTGCAATCACAAATCAGAAACTAATACATCTAAATTGCATCACATCACCCTGCTGTCATGTTTCTCTGCCCAATATTGAATACACCAGCAAGGGTTCCCAGTGCAATAGGAGTTTATTTCTGCATCTATGCTCATGAACCTTGGGAGCTGGGAAAGTTTTAGTTTTATGCTTTTGCCATGCCATACTTTTTATCATATAAATGTTATTGATTAAATGAAACCCACAATGTATGTGTGCATTTTGTGACCCTAATCTAAACCTTAGTCAGCTTTTAACTAGTGTGAGGCGGGTGTTCACAGATTTATGGAAAGAATTAACATGACATGACCTGCAATAGCTGAGTCCTAACCTCTGTGACTGAGCTGTGACTGTTCCCTTCCTGGGACCCCACACTCGTGCAATTATTTCCCCAAGAAACACCAAGTTTATGAACGTCTGTGTGAGTGTCTATGTCCTCCGTCCTCTCTCTGACAGAGCAAGTCAGAGAGGGTCCTGTTCGGCCTGTGTTTGCCTCCAGAGAGCAGCAGAATAGTGCTGCCAAGGCTGAAATCCTGACTGCTCCAGCTCCCTGCTGCAGAGCCTCCAGTGGCCAGCTCCGACCTGATTATGCCTATGGAAACATCCAGCAGCTTCTGCTGTGACTCCGGGTGGCCTTTTCTAGGTGAGCATCATCCTTCTAACAGTGGCAGGCTGCCCTAGAGGAGGATGCCAATGCCAGATCTGCCTCTGCACCCCCAGGCCCTGTCTTCTGACTACTCCCATGACTGCCTGCCGTGTGCTCTCACTAAAGCTGCTGTGGCTGCTGTTCTGCATGGGCTGTCGTCTTGCCTCGTGCCTGGAAGATAATGTCCAATGTATGTTGTGAGGGTTCATTCATTTCAATTCAGGTGCTGCCTGCTCTATCTTACTTCTCTCTCATGGAGGTGGAATTGGCTCATTGATCCCTTGCAATAATAACAGTGGAGGGCAAAGTTACAGCAAATCACAGATATTTTCTATAAAGCTGATACAGGCAATTCCCCCATTGTCTTCAGCCAAGGAATGGGATCAGATCCATCACCAGCTTGTGGATATCAACCCCTGGATACCTCATGAACTTCATGAAATTAAGAAACCCCATTAATAATGCCCAATCCTTTTTTTTTTGTTCATTTGGTGATGGTGGTTTTTACCATCTGCTGCATAATTGGTGTGGGGGAATTCAGTGCTGCCCAAGAACAGACATGCATACTTTTGATTATCACAGGGTATTGTGAAGTCAAGAATTATGCTGTGTAATTATGTGCAATGGGAAAAGTAATTTATTCTGTTGGGTTTAGACCAGCTGCCAAATTACGTCTTCTGGTGCTTCCTGGCTTCTATTGTAGGAAGCAGTTAATAATTGTTTGCTATGTATATGCACTGCATCATTTGTGACACTGCAGATCCTTGTCAGCTTTCTCAGCTGATAATTTCTTTTTTAACCTTTTAAGATGGGACAGCTAGACAGCATATGGTGTTTGGGATGTGGGTGTCCCGTGTATTGATACACTGATTATAATGTTACCACTCAGCCCTTTCTCAGATCATTTACACCACATGAAAACATTCAAGCCAAGAGCCTAGTAAAGCTAAAAAGAGATCTGACAGGTGTGTTGATAGCAAAAGCAGCCGGTATTATCATGGTCATGTAGCGCACAAATGATGGCAGTTACTGAGCTTCTTTGCTTATGAACTCAAATCAGCTTCTATTGAAGCAGATGCTTTGTGAGGCCACTCCAAAAGGGAGATGTGCCTGAGGGCTGGAAGAAAGCAAACACCACATGAGCCACCTCCACGCTGTGTCTCTGGTCTGGGCTCTATCCCTGAGCACTGACCCTGCAGCCCGCAGTAGAGATAGAGCTGCTCACCTTCTTCCCCTCTTCTTCCTTGCCCAATACAGGACATTCCGCACCAGGAGCCTGGAGATGCTGATGGAGGGCCAGGCAGAGGTGAGGATTCTGCTGTTCACCCACCCCTGGCTGTGCTAGGTATGTGTGGCCAGTGGGGTGAGCTTGTGCAGGAGGGAGAGCTCTGGCTGCCACTTGGTGAGCGGAGAGGGTTGCGGAGCCATGAGGAGTGCCTGCACATCCTTGGTGGTGCTGTTGAGAGGAAAAGGGATGTGAGAGCCTGGGAGGGCAGAAGGCCCAACCCTTCTGAGCTCAGGCTGCTGGTGGCTCTTTCTGCTATGGGGCTGCTCTTTAAGCCCAGCCTGGTTCTTGCAGGCTGATGCCAAGCAAGGGCCTCTGCCAGCCCCCTCCTCATCAGGGGAGTTTGGAGAGAAAGGCAGGAAGGCAAAGCAGCTGCAACCTGGGGAAATCAGTTTATTACCAATCAGGCTAGGATAATTAGAAATAAACCCTAAATCTTAACGGTTCTTCCCCCTACCTTTCCCTTCTTTCCGGGCTCAACTTCACTCCCAAATTTTCTACCTCCTCCCTCCCAGTGGTGCAGGAGGGTGGGGAATGGGGGTCCTGGTCAGTTTGTCACACATTGTCTCTGCTGCTCCTTCTTCCTCAGGGGAGGACTCCTCACACTTTTTCCCTGCTCAAACATGGGGTCCCTCGTGCTGGACTCCTCCATGAACTTCTCCAATATGAGTTCTTCCCACAAGCTGCAGTTCTTCATGAACTGCTCCGGTGTGGGTCCCTTCCATGGGTGCAGCCCTTCAGGAACAGACTGTTCCACTGTGGGACCCCTATGGGGTCACAACCTCCTTTGGGCATCCCCCTGCTCTGGTGTGGGGTCCTCCATGGGCTGTAGGTGGATATCTGTTGCACCGTGAGCCTCCATGGGGTGCAGGGGCACAGCCTTCCTCACCATGGGCTGTACCACAGGCTGCAGGGGAGCCTCTGCTCCAGCACCTGGAGCACCTCCTGCCTCCTCCTGCTCTGGCTGCAGGGCTGCTGCTCTCACATACTCTCACCCCTCTCAGGCTGTTGTTGCACAGAGGTGCTTTTTTCCCTTCTTAAATATGTTGTCACAGAGGTGCTACCACTGTTGCTGATGGGCTCAGCTTTGGCCAGTGGCAGGTTTGTCTTGGAATCAGTTGGCATCAGCTCTATTGAACACAGGAGAGCTTCTATCACCTTCTCACAAAAATCACCTCTATAGCCCTCCTGCTACCAAAACCTTGGCTTGCAAACCCAATACAGAGTCCCTAAGAGGGAGGTTTAGGCAAAGCAGCTTATGGTGAAAGCCTAAATTAGCCCTGGTTGTTTAGCCTAGAAACTATGAAACAGAGGGGGATGTGCTGACAACTTCTTTTTATATGCCTGACAGCTGCTAGGTATATTCAAAGCTGCTGCAGAGACTGGAATGGTCTGTTCTGTGTCTGGGGGTAGGACTTGAGCCCATGTTGGCCTGGCCTGCATGGAAGCCAGGGCTAGATGCCACTGTCAGTGTGAGACTGGGTGATGCTGATCTGGTTTCCAGCTTCCCGTCCAATCCCAAGGGCTGTCTTTCCTCTGACACCTCCTCGCTGGTGTTTATTCTGATTAGGACCACAATAATTTGCCACCTGCATCACTGACACTGGGACCTACTCATTGTGTTTGCTTGTGCTCACTGTGCAACTGATCCCATTATCTGGGAGCGGAGCAGAGGTTCCCACATGAGGAGAATATGCCTGCCTGCCAGCCTGGCTCCTCCTCATGCCTCTGTTCAGCACAGGTAGCACACCAACCTGCAGTCCTCCACAAAGCCAGGTGGAGAGCCAGGGTTGCTCTCTAATGGAAAGGAGGGCAGATCTGTGCAAAGCCTTCATGTTGCTGGCTATGGGGCAGGCAGCTGTCAGGGACATGGCACAGCAAGACTAGGCACTAACTGGGCAGCACATGAGATAGAGCCCTGTGTGACTGCAGTATTACATGCCCCTAGCATGGCAGTGGTGTGGTGGCAGGGAACCTCCCTCTCCAGCACAGTGTTTGCCCTGGAGTACCTCTGGCATGGAAGTGGCTGGTGGCCAGGGACATCAGAGACCAGGTTACCTTGCGCTTTGACATGGCCTGTCCTTACAGCAGGAGGCTGGGCTCCAATGCAGTGCCTGGAGCTGGAAGTGTCCTCCCTGCTTCACCTCTGCTCCACATAGCAGCATTCCTGTGGCAGGGACATGCCTGTCCTCACCTGCTCCTGTGCTGGCCCAACCACCCTCAGCTTGACTGGGCTACACTGCCCAGTGAATAGTCACAGCCCTGCTCCAACTGCTCAGTGCACTCTGTTTATGTCCCACAGCATCACAGAGCTGTTGTGTTGCACTAGACCCAGATACTTATCAAATCCCTGTAGGCTGAGACAAAGGCACAGAGATCCCTCCCAGCCCCCTCCAACCACAGAAAGCATCATCTAATACCTTCTGATCCACTCTCTTTGTTATGTCCCACTCCCAGGAGTTAATGCCATCTGTCCCAGCCTGTGCTGGGATTGGGATCACGTCCCCCTCCTCATCTGGGAGCTGTGGATATTGTAGGAGCTGTGGCTGCCCCATTCTTGGCAGCGTCCAACACCAGGTTGGTTGGGGCATGGAGCAACCCAGTCTAGTGGAAAGTATTCCTGTCTGTGGCAGGGGGGTGGAACTGGATGAGCGTAAGGCCCTTTCCAACCCAAACCATTCTATGATTCGATCTGGAGATTCCTCTGCTGGTTCAGAGACCTGCTGTTGGCAAGGTCTGTATCTCAGTCCCATGGCACTGAGCACCTGCTGGCTTTGCTGTGCTTGCTTCCAATAAACTGTGTTGAAATTACTGTGGGTAGTTTCAGCACAGGTTCAGGTTATGGTTCCTTGTGATCGGGATTATTTGTTCTTCACCAAACCCACAGGGTACCGAACCCTGCTGTTTGTGCTCTCTGCTCACTCACAGTGGGATGTCTATGAGCACCAGTTATTGCTGAGGTCTCAGCAGCCAGCACTGCAGTGCTCACACCTCCTCAGTTCCAGGGGAGCTCTACTGAGACAGGAACCCCAGGAAAAGCTGCAGAAGGAAACAATGCACTCTTAGAGGCATATTCAGACAGAAGCATTGGTTCTTGGATTTATCCCGTGTCCAAATGCGTTGCAGACTTGTCAGGAAACTGAAGAGCTACCAAAAAATCAGACTGTTGTACTATTAATACATCTTATGACATGGGATATATAGATGGATTGTTGTAGAATTGAAAGTTTTAAGACTGTTTATGAACCTGTCTGGACAGGAGGAGTGGGTTGGAGGCAAACACAAAACATTGCAGTCAAGGGAAGACAAAAGAAGAATTGGTTTAGCCAGGAAATTATCAGCATTAATATTAGTGATAATAGTTTCCCATGTGTCTTCCATTTGCTTAGCAAGAATCATATTATGAAGCTTGTTGAATATAATTTAGAAGTGAAGCCCAAGAAATTCCCACCAAGGATGTCCTCAGGGGCTGAGGCATCTTCAGAAAGTCTGTCTTGACAGTGGCCAAATACACATATTTATTTCACTCCATGTGCCGCATGTGGCATGTTCCAGAGCCGGTCCTGTCGAGTCATTGCATTTTACTTGTAACTTCCTGCCAGATATTTAACTGTTTAAATATTTAAACTTTGGGGAAAGAAAATATCCCCCCATCCCCAACAAACAAACCCCTAAACAAAACCCCCACAACAAACCCTTAGCTTGTTTTTACTACAAAGGCCACTTAATGTACAGCAGGACTGGTACTGCAGCACTGAACTTTTCAGTAGCTTGCCCTCCAGAGGCACTGAAGCAATGAAGCGATGTAATGCAGATTCTGCATCTCTGCAGCACAGCATGGAAAATGGTCCCTGTGGGGGGACTTTGCCTTGGTGGCAACAGGAGGTGCAGACAGAGGCATTTCTTGAGGAGCATCTCTTGGGCATCTTTTGTCTAGTCCATCCCAATGGCATTCCAGGGTCACAGCAAGGCTTGCCTGGCCCCTCTCAACTCTGCCCTTTGTCTGTAGAAGTCTGGAAATCTGGTTGCATACGTGCAACAGCTTGCCATTTAACTGTCTGGATTAATGATACAGTGAAAGGCTGGCAAGGTAGGATGAAGTGACCTGCAGCGATTGGTGGAGTGCCCAGCCCTTGTTGGACCTGGACCCGGCCAAACTGCAGCAGTACCTGGCTCTGGGCCTTGCAGAGTCTGCCTGAGCTGCTGTGTTCTGGGGCCTGGACCATGGAAGGGATGAAGAAATACAGGCTTGTCATTGAGACACCGGATCCTGGCAGGTGGGAACTGAAGACCCCTGCATGTTTTGGGTCAATCTGCTTCACCTGGGGAGGGATGGAGAGAGGAGGAACTGGAAAGTGCCTTGCCAGGAGCTGGTGCCTGGAGCATCCAGGAGATCTTTTCTGCTCGCTGCTGCTCCATGCCAAACTGCCCTTGTCAGCCACTCTTCCCCTAGCATTGCCACCCTCCTTTTCCACTTGAGATTGGAACAATGAGGACAGATCCTTCTGAGCAGCCACAGATGGTGCTAAGATGCATCCTCTGTGCCCTTCATGTCTGGCTTACAACACAGATTCATGTGTTATCACAGAATGGTTGGGGTTGGAAGGGACCTCTGTAGATCATCCAGTCCTAGAGCAGGTTGCACAGGATCTTGTCCATGAAGGTTTGGAGTATCTCCAGAGAAGGAGACTCCACACTAATCTGGGAAGCCTGCTCTAGTGGGAACCCCAGACAGTGCATAACGAACTCTTCTTTCTAGAACATTGTATTTCACAGGAATCACTCCAGCAGAGATCTTTAAAACTGCATTTTTTGTTGATCAGCTTTTCCAGAAAACTTTGTTGTATAATCCAGCTTTTCATTGCTTTCATTTGTCATCAGCTTTTTTAATCTGCAGGTTTTCTTTGCAATCGCTGTATAATTTCATTGGCATTCTTGATAAAGATGACAAATAGCTGCAGGCTCTGGATACTCTAGGAAAAAAATCCTTGTTTACTAACTAGCATTTAATATGCTGTACCAATACTTGTATAACATGTGGGGCCAAGCACAATGCCTACATGAATTTATGATGTCCTACGTTTACCAACCTGGACACGTAATCAATCACAAAATGCTTACAGAAAATTGCTCTCTGTGAAACCACATTGGTTGGTTTTTACTTACGATATCCTTTAATGTCAACTGTTCTGTTAGTTTGACTAGATCCCACACTGATCAGCTCCACTTTCACTGACCATGCAGTTTACTCTAGAGTCCTGTTTCATCTTTTCTTGGAAGAGGAGCAAGAATATCTCACTGATCTGGGGGTGCTTTTTTCTTCTTAATCCTCAAGGATTTCTCCATTGTTCAAAAGGTTGTTGAAAGTTATTAATAATTCAGAACTTTTCAGATTACTTACCCTGCAAGTTATCCAGTGTTGTAGTTTTAGAGATGTTTAAGGTTTTTTAATGATGCCAGAATGTCCAAGGAAATGGAGTTGTTGTGTGGAAGTTTGCAGGAACTGTGAAACAAGGGATATATCTTATGCAGAGACAACACAGGCAATTTGTCATTCCTGCCTGCATGAAACAGCCTGACTGCTGTGTGTGCACATGGGAGTAAAATCACTGCAGCATATATCATACACTTGGCTGTATAGCCATATGGAATACATCTGACTTGGTTATTTAAATCTCTGTTGGTGAGGACACAACACCATTACAGGGAAGCTCTTCCACTGTTTTATTTTCCTTGCACTAGTATTACCTGTAACTTGGATGTTTCCTTGTGCAGCTGCAGTGCTCTTGTGAGCAGAGCCAGGGCCTGGGACCAGAGCAATGTGATTCAGTGATCTGAACTGCCTGAGCTGCTGTGTCCTTTTGGGGCCTGGACCACCAGTGTCACTGTGGGACACCGCTTGACGGTGATGCTAGTGATGAAAACAACTCTAAGCATGACACTACTTCTCCAAGCATTGCTTGGCTCTGAAGGCCGGCTGCCTTCAACATTAAGTAGGTCAATTTCATAATTAAAATACAGCAGGATTAACACTGAGATTGGGGGTGGTTCTCTTGGGCAGCTCTGCTGAGACATTAACTAGTGCAGTGTCCCTCTTTATGCATGTTGTATCAGGTCCAAAAATCCATCTGCATTATGCTCAAAGGTTTTTTAAGTCAGAAGCAGGTAACCAAAGCCAGTTAGTTGCTCAAATAAAGGCTTTATTTTATCATAGAATAACCATGAACAGAGAAACAATCCTAGTGATTCCTGGATGAAACAGAACCAAACATGAAGGTTATGAAAATCATGACCTCATGACCAGGGAGGGCTCTTAGCCCCCTGCATGCTGCACGTCATGCTTATCCATGTGTGTGCTGTGTGGACAGAAAGGTCTATACTTCACCTGCCCATGGATGGCCCTGCTCTTTCTGGGCATCCAGAGCACAGCACTGCACGCTGGCTGTCAGTGCTCCTGCTGCCCTGGATGAGGACAGATGTGGTCGACGTGGTGCTGTGTCTGTGGGCAGCTGCTTCACCTCAAGGAAACCAGAGGCCAGTCTGTGCAGCAATAAGGGTTACAGTAAAGAGAAGGACTAACGTGCAAAGGAATGATGGGGTATGAAGGAGGCACCAGGATATCCATAAAAGGAAGACAGACTTCACACATCTCAAGTATTTTGAAATCAGGTAAAGCTCACAAGAAGACTTTTCCACACATCTTCAATTATTTCTTGCTGCATTGATTTGAATTTACAAAAGATTTGATCAAGTCCCTCACCTAAATCTTTTTAAAAAGTGAGACTGCCATGCATCAAACTGGATGGTTTTCTTGGTTGGAGGTTAGAGGAAGCATTTGGAGATGTTTGGCATTTTCAGGGGAGTGAGGCCACTGGGGGTATCCCATAGGGATCCACATTAACACTGGGCTGTTCAAGATTTCCCCCCATGATCTACAAAGTGGGCAGGGATTAAGACCATGTTTGAGGATTACGCAGAGCAGTAAAAACTGAAAGGTAACCACAAGGAAATGCTGAAGCATTTTAGAATACCATGGTTAGAAGATGGAACAACAGGTGAAATTCAGTATAATAAGATGAAAGGCACCCAGTAACCTCTGTACATTGCACTTACATCCCTCAGGCTCCTTCAAAGATACAACATCCTTGTCACTAAATTGGAAAGAGATGGGTTTGATGGGTGGACTACTTGGTGGATAAGAAATTGGCTGGAAGGCAATATCCAAAGAGTTTCAGTCAACAAACATCTCAATGTCCAGATGGAGATCAGCAACAAGTGGTGTCCCTCAGGGGTCCCTGTTGGCACTGATAGTATTTAAAACTTCATCAGTGATGTAGACAGGGGGATTGAGTGCAGGTCTGCAGATGACACTGAGCTGTGTGGTGCAGTGGACATGCTGGAGAGAAGGAATGCCATCCAGAGAGACGTGGACAGTCTTGAGGAGTGAGTGCATGTGAACCATGTGAAGGTCAACAAAGCCAAGTGCAAGGTCCTGCACATGTGTTAGACCAATCCCCAATGTCAATACACACTTGGGGGGGATCCATGGATGGAGAGCAGCCCTGCAAAGGATTTGGAGATAGATATAAAAAAAAAAATGGACATGAGATAATGTGTGCCTGCAGCCCAGAAAGCCAAACATTTCCTGGGCTGCATCACCAGCAGGTTGAGGGAGGTGATTCTCCCCCTGTACTCTGCTCTGGTGAGAGCCTGCCTGGACCACTGCATCCAGTTCTGGGGCCCACAGTACAAGAGACATGGACCGGTCAGAGAAGGGCTGTGAAAACACAGGGCTTGAATGTCTCTCCTATGAAGAAAGGCTGAGGGAGTTGGGTTGCTCAGCTTGGAGAAGAGGAGGCTTCGGGGAGACCTTATTGCAGCCTTAGGCATATAAAGTGGCTTATAAGAAAGATGGAGAGACTTTTCAAAAAGGCTCGCAGTGACAGGGCAAGGAACAATGGTTTCAAACTGAAAGAGGGTAGAGTTAAGTAGGAAGACTTCTTATGATGAGGGCTGTGAGACACTAGCCCAGAGAAGCTGTGGATGCCCCATCATTGGAAATGTTCAAAGTCAAGTTGAATGGGGTTTTGAACAACCTGATCTAGTGAAAGGTGTCCCTGCCTATGGCAAGAGAGGTAGACTAGACAGTCTTTAAAGGGCCCTTCCAACCCAAACCATTCTGATTCTTTATTCTATACCTGTATTTGCAAGATGTTGCAGATGCAACTGATCTCAACAACAGACTGAGCAGTAGCCTCATGGATGCTTTAACAGTTGTAAGCCATAGTACAATTAGCTGTTTTATTAATGTTAATTTATAGCCCTGGATACACGTTGTTGCGGATTCCCTGATTAAAATACCTTCCTCATGGCTGTTTTCCAGTGTTCTCAGAGCAGTAGAGCACAGCTACAGTTATACTGGGTAGCCTGCCTTAGTCTATCTACAGCAAGATGCAGGTGCTCCTGCACAGATCACACTCCTCAGCAGCAGTGGACTATGCTGGTGCAGCAGTGCTATCACCTTTTACCAGCTTGAGCCAATCCAGCAAACAATCTGCTGTAACACTAATGGAATATGAATGGACTACTGGATAAGGATTCTTTTCCACACACAATATTATGTGGGAAAATATGTTGTTGATGTAACTACAAAATCCAGGTGGTCACAAAGTATCCACCTGGAAGTGTAATTTAGAAAGCAGGTCTGGTCAGTAACTCACAAATTACAGTAAAAAGGACTCTAGACTGAAATTCACTAAGAAAAACCTACTTTAATTCATTGGTTTATCTTGTCCATCTATTGGATGGGAAGGCAGTAAACATGTGTGGTCAAAGGACAGCTGTGTAGATTACTGAAGAGAAGTGATGTAGACATCTCAACGGGACCAAAGCATGCAGGAAAACCAAGTGGGCAGGTTGGGGTGTGTTGTGCAAACAGGGATGGAACCAAGAACACTACACAACAAACAGACAAAAAAACCCCACATTCCTGCACTGGCGACACTTTATTTTGTTGTCTTCTGACCTTGCCCACCTTCCTGCACACCTTACACACCCTGCATACGAGCCCACTTATTTATACTTTCAGCACAGCACTGCAACAACAGTGAACGGCTGGTTCCAAAAGGCCACGTAACCACTGCATGTAAATCACAATGGAGCACTACATACTGTCTCACTACCATACATGTGTTAATCCTCATGAGAGACAGACCATGCTCCGCTGCGGTCTGCTTCGCTTACTGATAGCATTTAAACTGATATTTACTGATAGTGGAGAGGCAGTTACTGAGAACACCCTTGGCCTTACAGCACTTCCCATTGTCAGGGCCAGTGTGATTATTCTGGTAATCACACATATTCAGGTTAGACATTAGGAGGAAGCTCTTTATTGTGAGGGTGGTGAGGCCCTGGCACAGGTTGTCCAGAGAAGTGGTAAAATGCTCCATCCCTCACAGCATTCAAGGGCAGGATGGACAGTCTTGGGACACATGGTCTAATGTGAGGCATCTCTGCCCATGGCAAGGGGGTTAGAACTATATGATCTTAAAGTCCTTTCCAACCCAAACCATTCTATGATTTTATATGTAAGTCCACCAATTCACCAGGCACTGCAAAGGCTTCTCTGTGAGTTTCAGAACCAACAGCTCTGTTAGACAATGAAAATTCACAGGGAGATAACACAGAGCCAGTTGCCTATTTTCTTGCCTGGAAAATTGCTAATTTTGCAGCTTCCTGGTACAGTGAGTCTCTGGATAAAAGAAATTCTGGAGAACCCATTCTCTGAAAGACAGAGTAGGACTGCCTGTGGTGCTGCTTCCTACTAGCTTCTGCTGCATTTATGGAGCACAGGAAGATATTCCCTATGATCCAGAGTTCATGCCAACATGTGGCTTAGAATAATTAACCCTTTTCTTTTAATCTTTTTCACACAGGGAAGCCACAGCTAATATACCTCATTCACACAAAGGAAGCAGTATTGGAAAGAAGCAGGTGATGTAACACAACGAAGGTGCCATTCACAGCACAGAAAAAAAGGATGCTATAGGAGCACGGGCATGACAAAGAACACCACTGGCAAGGCAGTTCAATGGGACCTGGGTTTTAGAATCAGCAAGACTGCTACTGTATATATGCACTGTCTTGCAATAAGTTTGTTTCTCAAGTGAGTCTGAAACAAGTAGTATTCAGAAGGCTCAAGAAGACCACCTCGCTGCATTAGTTACTGGGGGTTTGTAGGGTCAGTGAATCTCCAAAAGGCTGGAGAGTATTTATTCCTGACTGGACTGGAAGACCCTTTACATACATTTAATGCCCAGTGCTACAGAAGACAGATGCCAGGAGAATATTGGGTTCCTGACAAGGGTAATAATTGTGTACCATCACTTCCGAGCACACCAGAGCTCACATGCTACTGTGTGGTGCTGAGCCTAAGCATCAGACAGTGCCTTGTGCAACAGAGTGGAACACACACTAGGGATGTATTTCCTGCCTGTTGGCTGCCTTGCTGACGACAGGACAGTTACAGGGCAAGCTAAAACCTTTGTATTCTGCACAGCACTGTTTAGTTTGTGTGCATACTGTGCAAGAAAGGATTCCCCCTTTAAAAAGACCAAAACACTGTGCTGGTCAGTCTCTTAGAGGAAGAACTGCTATAAAAAAACCCTGATCTCACCCATCAGAGGAAGATGGCGTAACAGACACCTGCCGTACTGGAAACCACTAAACAAGCAACTAATGTGACCCAAACTGAGACTGTAACCACAGCAGTAACTACACTGGGTACACTGCTAGTGCCACTGTTCAGGGGTACTACAGCAGGAGAGGCATCCTCTGTACCACAGCTTTGGTTTGAAGTCTCTCACAAATGACCAGAGGCAACAGTCTCAAAATCAAGGTCACTGAGTAGAATGGAGTCACAGTCCCAAAGATACTCAGTTGCTTATATCAGTGTTGTGGGTTATGAGCTTGACAGAGGTGGGGCTTGTAACTGAAAAGCTTTAGGATTATTCCTTCTCTTCTAGGGATTTACTTCCGGCCTCGCTTGTGGCTGGTTTTTGGAAATTCGGCTCTCTGTGCAACTTGGGGCTCCCCCTCCTCACTGCTCGCACTCTCATTGTCCACCCGCTTTGGACGACCTCTCTTAGTTCTCCTAATTTTCTCAACTCCAGCAGTGGGGAGTTTCTTGACAGCCAGGGTCGCGGTTCTCTTCTTTTTCCCCCTGCTCAAAGGACGTTTCTTCCGTTGCTTCCTCTGCTCTTCTCTTTGGCGGATTTTCATTAGCTTCTCAAAGCTTTTGGTGGTAGTTGTATTCACATCAAACCAGTCCTGCAGGGTTGAGAGGGTAACAGGTTGGTATTGATGATGGAAATACTATATAAAGACTATCAGGGCTTATAATAAAGTTGCTTTGTGGAACAATGATTTCCTGAAATGTGAGATCTGGAAAAGCAGCTGCCTAACAAAGCTCTGTTCTTTGATGTTCCTCCTCAGGTGTCACTGTCTCAGAGATTTGATCTGGCTGTTGCTAAAGGCATGGGAAATGCTGAATTGCTGAAGTGAGCAGCAGCAGCAACTGGGGACAAGACATGTGACATGACACAGTACTTGTTCCCCAGACCAACGCATACGAAACAAATCGAAGGCCACTGAGTCTAGGATCCTGTTCCCAACAGCGAGCAAGATAAAAATAAAACAGGGCGAGCATCCAGCATTTCCTTCCCTCCAACAACCTGGGGTGTGAAGACTTCCATTCTGCCTGCCTTACCTCAGCGTGCATGGAGTTGATGTGATACTTGACTCCACTCTCTGAAATGAACTCCTTCTCACACAGAAGACACTTGTATTTACCAGCCACAAAGTCTCCCTGGCAATAAAACAAAAAAATACCCTCACCAATTGCTGCCTAGAAGGCTGATACACCTATATATTGTATTTGAATTTGGCTCAGATATAAGCCAGCCGTAGGAAGTAGAAACTCTTACTCATACCAGACAATGATTTAGCTACAGCAGCACTGACATTATTAACCAGTTATGCCTACAAAGCATCTCATCTTGTAAACATCTGTGAGATGTTACAAGGCCTCCAGCACTGCACCTGGAAAAAATGTTCTTGTAGCTGTGAATCTACAGGCAGGACTGCAGTTTCACTAAAATGCATGCCATTTAGATGCTTCCTCCTTGCCTCAAGCAGTGTTCGCTATGGCAAACCCATCAGCTCATATGGAAGCACTCAAGACTGTGAGGAATTCAGATTAGCAGATGGCAGGACAACAGCTTGAACAAGCACATATGTGAGGGATAGGGATGGTAAGGCTACTGGTATAAAAGACAGTAGAGGAAGGTTACCAACCAAGGTACACGTGCCAAGGTGAGATTTGAGTCCTGAGACACTGCCATATACAGATTCACAACCCTGAAACAGTAAAAAAAGTTCATGTCAGCAAAACTCTAGTAAGAAATCAGTTCTTCCTGTCTTATTCTCTGGAAGTCAATTCCAAAAGGGATAAGAGAGGCAGATGAAGGGAGATACTGAGCCCTACAAAACAGAAAGCTTCAGGTAAAATGATTGTTAAGAGACTTAAGCTTTCAGTAAGTTAAATGCTTCCAGTTTCTGAGCAAACTTAGACATAATAATCCTGTCACTGTTAACTTCTATCAAAAGCCTGACAGAGTTTGCATTTTGCGTGAAGAGCAGCACAGCAGACGTTAATTTTAAACAAACCACAGGGCAAGTACAAGACAAGTCTCTCTCTCCTGCCCTGCTCTTGTATTTAGTGGCACACAAGTACTGCATTCAACATCAATGGTCTCAGTTAAAGGGCAGCTTTACAGTCCCCATGTGGAGCTTTAAGCATCAGTCTCAGGATACTAGACCACGCTCAGCCAACAGCCCAGACCCTGGAACAGGAGGTAGGTGCAAGACATCCTTCTGGGTTACTGGTTGGTGCAATAGGTCACTTGCTTTCGGGAGACAGCTTCACGTAAAATGTTATGCTGCAATTCTTTTACTTGAAAACGTTGCAAGCCTGAAAACTGGGGAGAAAGCGCTGGGGATGGGGTAGGGCAGGGGGAAGAGAGACAAACTGCAGTTTCATAGTTGTGGAAACCTGTCCTGAAATCTGTCCCCTTTGAGGCTTTGGAAACAAGCACTTAAAGATTACCTCATTTGGGCAGTGAACTCTTCGGTACATCTTTATCTCAGTTTTCCATTTGCACAGCACATCTTGACTAAACGTTGGCAGTCCAGGACGAGTATATTTCAGCTGAGATAAAGAGATGGAATTGAAAGCTGGAAGCAACACTGGCTATGCTTAGTGCCAAGTACATCCCTTTCTCTCCCAGAGACAGAAGTGCTATTTCTTCTCCTGCTCTAACAGCCAAACTCTAAATAACCAACCTTTTTCTGTCTCCTCTCTTCAAACATAACTAAATCTATAAAACCCTCACGATACCAGAATCCAAAGCTTCCCTTACCTTTGACTACAACAGTTCCTCTAAATGTACTTATCCCATTAAAATCATAAATCATCCTTTCCCCTTGGGTTTCCTTTACAGCCTAAAAGATACTCCTGGAGCCTCCAAAGCCTGAAAAACTATAAAATGTCATTGCATGGCAGAAGTGACCTGCAGCCTATGGCTTGTGAGCAACATACTGCCTATAACTGCCTTTGTTACTTGTGCCCACTGAAAATGACAGCAACAGGACTTGAAATTCATTACAGCCTGGATAAAATACTTCTACCACAGCAACTGCTACTATAGCAATACCATAATCTAAGAACAGAGAGAGCAAAACCCGATCCCTCCCACAAGACGTTACTTCTTCAATATTACTTTGCATGGGCCATGAAGCACTGGCAACATTGGGTAGATGTCAGTGAAAGACTCATCTGTTATGAAGAAAGACTCAAACCCTACATAGCATTTTTAAGGCCTTGTACCTTGCGATCATCTGGAATCAAGTCTTGCAGAACTTTTCTCTTGGGCCACTCTTTGGCCAGCTCTTCTCCAGCTAGCTCATGGAGATAGTAGATTGCCACCTTAGCAGATCTCCTCTGAACTCTGCCTGTGCTGTTTGGCTCCCGTTTTGTTTCCTTCAGGCTCTCTGTTCTTCTCTCCTCCTGGAGGAAAGTGACCTGCAATGAAGGCCAAAAAAGGTGAGCCTCCTCCACTGGTTCCTATTTCAGTTAAACTAAACACTGTGAAGAAATAAACCGCTAAACCCTTCACAAAAATGCTGCAGCAGCTGTGATTCACTGTCACAGAGAGAGGACAGAAATGCATCCCACTAGTGAGACAGACCCCCACAACTATTCAAGGGGCCACAGCAGTAAGGCTCAAGCAGAGATTTTCATGCAGCCGCTGGTCTTGAAAGGATATCACATCATTTATTGTAAAACCCTCATGGACAACAAGCATATTACTGCCTGTTCTGCTCCAGTGTTGGGTCTTTTAAGAGCAAAAAAAGGTGTCTCACAAGTCATACATGTCAGCATCATTATTCCATGGAGCAAAAGTCAGATAGGGAAAAGTTTACTGCTGCCATGGTGATTTACTGTTAAAAACTTTTTCCTAGTCACAAACAGCAACAGCTGCATCTAGAAAAAAGAAGTATCAAGGACAGAACACTCTATTTGCTATCCCTCATTACCCACCCAAAGACAAAAGCCTACGTGTGTCTCGACTCTGAGCAGCTGAAGTAAGACCACAGTATCCTGATAACCACGGCAATTTGCACTTACCGGCCCATGCTTAGATCGGAGATGATAGACAAGTCCTGCCTTTGATCTGTATGCTTTTCCACAGTGATGGCACTTCATAGCCATTTTCTCCAGCTCAGAAGCTGCCTTCCCACATTTTTTAACATGATACAGGTATCCCATTATGCTAGTGAAGCTGCCTGTGCAGCCCTGTCAATGCAAAAGAAAATTGCATGGAAGAAAAGCATTTTCCAAGTAATCACAATCCACAGTTTGCTGACCAAACTACTATCACTTTTCCTGCCAGGCCAGAGACAATCAGGCAGTAAACTTTAATGTTAGCATATTATAGAATCATAGAATAGTTAGGGTTAGAAAGGACCTTAAGATTATCTAGTTCCAACCCCTCTGCCATGGGCAGGGACACATCACACTAAACCATATCACCCAAGGCCTCGTCCAACCTGGTCTTGAGCACTGCCAGGGATGGAGCATTCACAACTTCCCTGGGCAACCCATTCCAGTGCCTCACCACCCTAACAGGAAATAATTTCCTCCTTATATTCAATCTAAACTTGGCCTGTTTAAGTTTGAACCCGTTACCCCTTGTCCTATCACTACAGTCCCTAATGAAAAGTCCCTCCCCAGCATCCCTAAAATCTAGCACAAAGAATTGTCTGCAACTGGGAGAAGCTGTTTCTTAGAACTTCTTTGTAGGTAGTGGGCAACAGAAGAAATCAATATATGGAATGAAGAAGCAAGATGTTCAATGAGGATGCACAAAACAAAGATTTTCAGATATAAATGGAGGAAGTGGGCAGAAAAGGAGGAAGGTTTTACACTCGGTTGGCTACTCTGTCTAGAACACAGCTATATTAGGGTGATGGCAAGTAAAACTTTCAGCTATTCCTAGGATACAGCTACTGTCTCATGCTGCAGCAGAGGACAAGAAAACCTCAACGGTTTCTGCGATTGTCAATTACTAGAGTATCCCCTAACCCTAAATCCAATGATCAGCTTGGCACTGAGCTTGGAAACAGGAAAAATAAAACATTCACCAGCAAGAGAAGAGATTCAGAGCAGCCCTGCGGAGAAGGACTTGGGGGTGTTGGTCGATGAGAAAATGAACATGAGCCAGCTTCAGTGTGTGCTCCCAGCCCAGAAGGCCAACCATATCCTGGGCTGCATCAAAAGGAGCGTGACCAGCAGGTCGAAGGATGTGATCCTGCCCCTCTACTCTGCTCTTGTGAGACCTCACCTGGAGTATTGTGTGCAGTTCTGGTGTCCTCAACATAAAAAGGACATGGAACTGTTGGAACAAGTCCAGAGAAGGGCCACGAGGATGATCAGGGGACTGGAGCACCTCCCTTATGAAGACAGGCTGAGGAAGTTGGGGCTGTTCAGCCTGGAGAAGAGAAGGCTGCATGGAGACCTCATAGCAGCCTTCCAGTATCTGAAGGGGGCCTATAGGGATGCTGGAGAGGGACTCTTCATTAGGGACTGTAGTGATAGGACAAGGGGTAATGGGTTCAAACTTAAACAGGGGAAGTTTAGATTGGATATAAGGAAGAAATTCTTTCCTGTTAGGGTGGTGAGGCACTGGAATAGGTTCCAAGGGAGGTCATGAATGCTCCGTCCCTGGCAGTGTTCAAGGCCAGGTTGGGTGAGATGGTTTAGTGTGAGGCGTCCCTGCCCATGGCAGAGGGGTTGGAACTTGATGATCTAAAGGTCCTTTCCAACCCTAACCATTCTATGATTCTAAGTTTTTTATGTTCTTAGATATAGCCCTTCATCCCTTTCTCTAGCTGTGGCCAATCTCAGTATTTCAAAAACCCACATACACACAGTTAATGATGCATAAGAACACCTTCCCAGCTATCACAAACTACTAAGGAAAGAGCAGAAATACATATTAACAAAATACTTTCGGAGCACACAAGAAACAATCCAATGTCCTCCTTATCCACTTTGAAGGCACTAGCTCATCAAATACTCAGAGAGTCTAGCTCACTCTGCTTGAACACAGGGGTTGAACTAGATGACCTTAGAAATTCCCTTCCAGCCTTAACAATTGTGTAATTCTGAGAGCAGTTTATAATACTGTTTGGAGTACTGCACTCAGCTCTGGAGTCTTCAGTACAGGAAAGACATGGACCTGTTGAAGTGGGTCCAGGGGATCATTTGATCAGAGGGCTGGAACACCTCTCCTACAGACAAGCTGAGAGAATTGGGCTTGTTTAGCCTGGAGAAGAGAAGGCTCTGGGGCGTGATTATTGCAGCCTTTTTATACTACAAGAAAGACAGGAACAAACGTTTTAGTAGGGCCTGTTGTGATGAGCGGTAATGGTTTCAAACTAAAAGAGGGTAGTTTTAGACTAGATACCCTTTTGTACAGTGAGGGTGGTGAAACACTGGAATGGCTTTAACCAGAGAGGTAGTGAATGCCTCATCCCTGGAAACACTCAAGGTCAGGTGCGACAGGGCTTTGAGCAACCTAATCTAGCTGAAGATGTCCCTACTCATGGTAGGGAACGGGTGGACTAGATGACCTTTAAAGGTCCCTTCCAACCCAAACTATTCTATAATTCTATGATATTCTGTCTTAAAAGCATAGCTAGGATCTTGAAACAAACACAGCTGTGGCCAGCACAAAGCATACCAAGCAGAGCTCTCGATGTTTTAGGTCTGTGTACCTGCTGCTGGTTAATTCCAGATACTTAGCACAATATAGCTTACCTCCCTCGTACACTTTAGTTTTCCCATACGCTTCAAAATCTTCCGAAGGCGGTCTCGCTCAAGCTGCTCATCCAATTCTCCTCCCTCCTTCACAACCGGCTAAAGCACAACAAAAAAAAATAAAGAAAACCACAGGATGCTCAGCATTTACAGTTCTTCTCATAGGGAATTCCCTACTCAGCACACTACTGAAGGACAGCTTCTAAAGTAATTAAATCTGCACAACTTATGATTTTACAGAAGTGTACCTAGTATAGCAATCACTGTCTATATCCCAGAACAACTGAGTTATCTTTAAAAGTGGTAGACCGCCTGAAAACCCCTTAGCAAATAAGAGTTTCAACATATAGATTTATACCTATGAATAAAACCTTCTTAAGAAACGGTCACAAACTATAGCTGCTGGGAAGAACAAGGGTATGTGTTCCCATTACTTTTCTCCCCTTCTGCCTGTGGAAAGTACTTACGCATGTGTGTCATGCCTCTGTTAACACTTATGGGTCCTACCATTACCACTAAGCCTAACTAAAGCTAAGCAGACTACCTGACAGTAGTGGTTGCTCACCTATGCTAAAATACAGCTCAAGTTCTTCTCTGTTCTCTGATGGTTACTGTATACTATTTCCTACACTACTTGATAATAATATTACACCCAGCCTGAAGAAAAAGTTAGAACTGGGTAACAGACCTATTTCTTGGGGCCAGAACATCATATCTGACCTATTTCATTTACTAGTACAGCTGTAGGTTCAGAAACCACAGTAGTGGGAACTATGTAAAAAATGTAAGTAATGTATTATCTAAACCTTACCCAAACTTATGACTGATCTTTTCAAAAGTTTTAAATTGTCACAACTAGTCCCACTGACTATTACCCACTTCTAGTTGCCCATGTGGGTGCTATTGATATAGATAGCAGTAGCCCAGAGAACATTAAGGGATACAGAGCCCTGGGAGAGGTGGTTAGGGGCTCTGGAGCTCAGATAGTCTTTTCATCAATTCTCCAGGTTAAAGGCGAACATCTTAGGAAGGCTAGGCAGATTTGGCAGGTTAATAAATGGTTAGAACAGTGGTGCCACAGTCAGGGGTTTGGGTATTTAGAACATGGGACTTGATTTGGGAGGTCAGGTCTACTGGAGGCTGGTGGAGATGACACGTTTTGGTAGGAGGCTTGCCAGGCTGGTCAAGAAAGCTTTAAACTAGATGTTCTGGGGGAGGGGGGCATCATTCCATCCCAACACTCCCAGTCAGTTGCCAGCACCTATAATAAATGCTCAGAGCAAAGCAGAGATATTTCAGGCGCTCCAGCCAATGAGCTGGCTTCATCTGGAGCTCAGCTCAGATGCCTCTATACAAACGCCCATAGCACGGGCAACAAGCAAGAGGAATTAGAGATGTGTGCATGTCTACAGGGATATGATACGTTATGTATCACAGAAACATGATAGGCTGACTCTTGCGTCTGAAGTGTTGGAAGGGAAGGTTACAGGCTCTTTAGAAAAGACAGACCTGGCAGACGGGGAGGGGGAGTTGCCCTTTATGTTAGGGATAGTCTGGAGAGTATGGATCTCTGTCTGGGGACAGGTGAGCAGTCAACAGAGAGTTTGTGGGTGAGGGTTAAAGGGAGAACAGCAATGGGAGACATCACTGTGGAGATCTGTTATAGGTCGCCTGATCAAGAGGACTCTGTGGATGAAGCACTCTATAGACAGACAGGAACAGCCTCACGCTCGCAGGCCCTTGTTCTCACAGGGGACTTCAAGCACCCTGACATCTGTTGGAGGGATGGTACACCCAGCACAAGCAAGCCAGGAGGTTTCTCAATTGTGTGGAAGACAACTTCCTTCTGCAAGTAATAGAGGAGCCGACAAGGAGAGGTGCCATGCTTGACCTCGTGCTCACCAACAGGGAAGGGCTCGTTGGAAATGTGACGCTCCAGGGCAGCCTTGGATGCAGCGATCATGAGATGCTCGAATTTGAGATCCTCAGGACAGTGAGAAGAGCGTGCAGCAAGCTCACTGCCCTGGACGTCAAGAGAGCAGACTTTGACCTCTTCAGGAACCTGCTTAGTAAGGTTCCATGGGATATAGCCAAGAGGGCAGGAGGGCCCAAGATTGTTGGTTGATATTCAAGGATCACCTGCTACAAGCTAAGGAGTGCTGCATCCCGACTAGAAGGAAGTGCAGCAGGATGGCCGGGAGACCTCCTTGTATGGATAAGGAGCTCCTGAGGAAACTTAGATGGAAAAAAGAGGCTTATAAAAGGTGGAAGCAAGGACAGGAGGCCTGGGAAGAATACAGGGATGTTGTCCAGGAAGCTAGGGACCAGGTCAGGAAAGCTAAGGCCCAGTTAGAATTAAACTTGGCCAGGGACGTGAATGATAGCAAGAAGGGATTCTATAATTACACTGCAAATAAAAGACAGACTAGGGACAATGTGGGCCCTCTCCAGAGGCTATCAGAACTGGTTACCCTGGATTTGGAGAAGGGTGAGGTTCTGAATGACTTCTTTGCCTCGGTCTTCACTGGCAAATGCTCTGAGCACACCACCCAAGTCCTGGAAGGCAGACGCAGGGACTATGAGAATGAAGACCTTGGGCCCACTGTAGGAGAGGATCTGGTTCGAGACCATCTTAAGAACCTGAACATGCACAAGTCCATGGGTCCTGATGAAATCCATCCGCAGATCCTGAAGGAGCTGGCAAATGAAGTTGCTAAGCCACTGCTCATCGTATTTGAAAAATCATGGCAGTCAGGTGAAGTTCCCAACGACTGGAAAAAGGGAAATATAACCCCCGTTTTCAAGAAGGGGAAAATGGATGACCCAGGGAATTACAGACCAGTCAGTCTCACCTCTGTGCCTGGCAGAATCTTGGAGCAGATTCTCCTGGAAGGCATGCTAAGGCACATGAAAATCAACAAGGTGCTTGGTGACAGCCAGCATGGCTTCACTAAGGGGAAATCCTGCCTGACCAATTTGGTGGCTTCTATGATGGGGCTACAGAACTGATGGACAGGGGTAGAGCAGCTACAGGACAAGGGGTAACAAGTTAAAACTTAAACAGGGGAAGTTTAGATTGAATATAAGGAAGAAGTTCTTTACTGTAAGGGTGGTGAGGCACTGGAATGGGTTGCCCAGGGAAGTTGTGAATGCTCCATCCCTGGCGGTGTTCAAGGCCAGGTTGGACAGAGCCTTGGATGACATGGTTTAGTGTGAGGTGACCCTGCCCATGGCAGAGGGGTTGGAACTTGATGATCTTAAGGTCCTTTCCAACCCTAACTATTCTATGATCTTTTCTATGATCTATGAACTACAACAGGAGATATTGCCTTTTTTGAGTAAATAGCAGAGGAAAAGCAGATTGTAATCTCAGTATGACTAAACTGCTGCTTCTGGTTTTTGACCTTTGAACTAAAATCTAGTCTGCCCTGGATGTAGAAAAACTACATTCTAGCAAAGGACTGAAAATTGCAGCCTAATGAGCAATCATTTAATTTATTTTTTTTTTTTCTGATTGAAAACCAGCCTAAACAGAAATCCATCTTTTTTTTCTAAGCCCTATCATGCTGGCATCTCTATTAACGTTCTACTATTTTTTCAGATGTCAAATCTCAGAGGAAAAATAACAAGTAACAAGATTTGAACAGCCACAACATTTGAACAAACACACCATGTTCTGTTTCTCTGTGCACTGGGGAGGGAACAAAAGATTGTCTTGCCTGTAGGATTTTTAGATGCACAGCAGTTGTGTTACCTGATTGTTATGGTCTGCCATGACATGGTATCTCATCCCTCCTAAAGACTTCAGCTGCTTCCCACAGTGATGACATGTGAACATTTCCTGGAAATAAACAAGGACAGTGTGTGTGTAACTAAGTTAACTGAAGCACTAGGAAACTCTTTGGGAGAAAGAAGAAAAGCAGAATATTTTATTTGGGCCTGGTAACTGCCCATTAAGAATAGAAGAGATCCCATGGAGTCTCATATTTAGGGGAACAATGAAATACCTAAACCTCTGTTCACTACCCCAAGCCTCCAGCAAAAGACTGAGCAAGAAGCAGCAAGCACAGCCTCTTACAGATGTATAAAGAACTTTTGCTTAGAGCCATGATGATGAGATGAAACTGGTTTTAAGTGCAACAAAGAACAGCGTACAAACATTTCTTCCAGTAAGGTGAAGAGAAGTAAAAAAAACATTGCTCATCTCTCTTGTTCTTACCTGCCTGCAATTTACCATATGTTTCTTCAGGCCTTCTACAGTCTTTCTCACCACAGCCCGACATGTTGGACAGGTAACTCGGCCTTTGTCCTGAATTTCCAAAGACCATTGCTCTTCCATACTGCCTGTCAAAACAAAAGGTTTGGAATAGAACTGCAAATGCAGTATCTTTTTGTTTTTTTTTCCTTTCCTTCCATATGAACTATGAATCCTAGAAGGAAACAAGTCACATGCTGCCAAACTCATGTTCAGATATACTTCAATGGTTAGTTCATTTGCAGCTTTAAAAGGGTCATGCGGCAAGGCACACATCACTCCTTTTGGGAGACCATTTTATAAGGAATCTTTAATCCTACCATTCCCTTGCAAGGAGTGTTCTTCCACCAGTTCAGTACAGATTTTTGGTTTATTCATTTACACAATTACATTAGCATGCAGGGGTTTCACAGTAAAAAGTAGTCACAGGTGTGACTGAACAGTTTCAGACAAAGTCCCGTGTTTCTGTTCTGCTAACCAGAGAACTCCATTTACATTGGTCAGCAGTTTTGGCACTGAAAGTGAACAAAACACCACTAGACCAAGTTATTAAACAGCCAGGGAAAAGTACCCTGTGTGGCAGTTTCCAGTTCCTCGCCTCTTTTTAACATGCCAAGCAAAAGCTTGGCATAATCCATAAGAACGATAAACTACTGAAATGGGTTCTGGATCATGGCTTAGCAGCTCATCTGCCTGAATTCTTATCCTAAAAATGACCTAAAGGCTTTCCTCTTTGCCCAGTAATAATAGGCAGGGGTTGTTTTTTCCAGGTGTCTGGGAATAAGTCTGTGAATCAAATAGCACTTGGCAGAAAACTGGGGTATTTTAATGAGTGCTGTGGGCTACACATACTGAGTCCACTTCCTGAGTTAAGGCTAATGTTATTTTTCTAGGATTGACTGCTTGTGTCTCTGGCTACCAAGTTGCCAGAAGAGGCGATTTGGCAGTAACAGCTACAGAGTTTTTCCTGCAAACATATTCTCCTGAGTAAAAAAGTGTAAAAATTTTTATGAGTTTTATGGTGCAACTATTTTATCAGGCCTTTGATCAGTTCAAAAGTGATTCCTCCTTCACTATTCCATTATGCAACGGTAAAACTACATGGAACTACACTATCCCTCCACTCTTGTTCTGCAGTACTGACCCAGTGCCAAAAGGAGAGCAGCCAGTTCTTCCTTGTCAACAATAAAGTGAACGGAAATACTAGAAACACAGCTGTGACTCAGATGTAAATCCCAGAATCCCATTTATCTTTTAACTGTTTTATAAACAATTCTGATAAACTGCTGATCTTCTTACCTGTGCCATAGGTTTCTGGTTCTTTCTGAACACAGTGACCTTCTCTTTTGGAGTTTTGTTGTGTTCCAGCTTGCTGTTTTTTTCCTGTTATAACACAAACAAGAAAGACAACAAGACTTAATTCTGTGAGCCTTGTTATACAATCAAAGAATCATAGAATAGTTAGGGTTGGAAAGGACCTTAAGATCATACAGTTCCAACCCCCCAGCCACGGGCAGGGACACCTCACACTAAATCATGTCACTCAAGGCTCTGTCCAACCTGGCCTTGAACACCGCCAGGGATGGAGCATTCACAGCTTCCCTGGGCAACCCATTCCAGTGCCTCACCACCCTCACAGTAAAGAATTTCTTCCTTATATTCAATCTAAACTTCCCCTGTTTAAGTTTTAACTTGTTACCCCTTGTCCTGTAGCTGCTCTACCCCTGTTCATCAGTTCTGTAGCCCCATCATAGAAGCCACCAAATTGGTCAGGCAGGATTTCCCCTTAGTGAAGCCATGCTGGCTGTCACCAAGCACCTTGTTGATTTTCATGTGCCTTAGCATGCCTTCCAGGAGAATCTGCTCCAAGATTCTGCCAGGCACAGAGGTGAGACTGACTGGTCTGTAATTCCCTGGGCCATCCATTTTCCCCTTCTTGAAAACGGGGGTTATATTTCCCTTTTTCCAGTCCTCAGGAACTTCACCTGACTGCCATGATTTTTCAAATACGATGAGCAGTGGCTTAGCAACTTCATTTGCCAGCTCCTTCAGGATCTGCGGATGGATTTCATCAGGACCCATGGACTTGTGCACGTTCAGGTTCTTAAGATGGTCTCGAACCAGATCCTCTCCTACAGTGGGCCCAAGGTCTTCATTCTCACAGTCCCTGTGTCTGCCTTCCAGGACTTGGGTGGTGTGCTCAGAGCACTTGCCAGTGAAGACTTGAGGCAAAGAAGTCATTCAGAACCTCACCCTTCTCCAAATCCAGGGTAGCCAGTTCTCCTGATAGCTTCTGGAGAGGGCCCACATTGTCCCTAGTCTGTCTTTTATTTGCAGTGTAATTATAGAATCCCTTCTTGCTATCATTCACATCCCTGGCCAAGTTTAATTCTAACTGGGCCTTAGCTTTCCTGACCTGGTCCCTAGCTTCCTGGACAACATCCCTGTATTCTTCCCAGGCCTCCTGTCCTTGTTTCCATGAAAAAAAAATGAACGAAAATGAAATGAATGAAATGAAAACCAGATATTTTTTACTAGGAGGTTGCTATTTAGTCTCTCATCTCAAAGCTACTCACTCAACTTTTTTTTTATTTTTAAGGAATTTCAAGATTGTGTTCCCTACTCCCTTTCAAAATCCATAGCTCTTTACAGCCGCAGGCATTAGTCCCATTCAGATACTGGTAATCTGTATGGTTGTTCCTATACAACCACAAAAGCTTAGCTCTTCACACCTGAACATCCTTTGTTCACACTATGGGTGAGCCAATCTAATGACTTGTTGACAACCAAATGGACAGCCCCATTCCTCTACTCATTCCGGTCTTCTTTAGACTAAACCGCTCTTAATGTTTCAGTATTTTCTCATGGGTTATGATTTTTGCCCTCTTCTCCCTGTTCTCTTCAGTTGGTCCACACATTTCCTGAACTGCAATGCCCACTTTTGGAAACAGCACTCCAAGTGTGACCCTGCATCACAGCAATGACTGAAAATGTCTGAAAGTCTGTATTTCTGCTCAAACACGTCAGTCTAACATCTGTCTTCATAAAAACAAGTATGACACTGTCAGTCCCTATTCAGCTTTTGATCTCTTATAAATCTCAAATCCTCTTCTGAAGAACGGACACCTAGGAGGTTGTTCTTTTTTCTGGTAGCTCTTCCTAACTATAATATCTTTAATTTTACACACTATAGTCCATTCTAAAAATGTTTCTCTAATGTCAAGACCACTTTCAATTTTAGCCTTTCCTCCCACACACTTCCCATCTCTTGCAGCTTTGTGCTGTCTACATCTTTTCAAATCACTGATGACAAAAACAAGTCCAACCTAGTCCAGCCCCTGTGTTCGAGCAGGGTCAGCTAGACTAGGTTGCTGAAGAATGTGTCCAGTCAAGTTTTGAGTATCTCCACTGATGGAGACTCCAGAACCTCTCTAGGCTAGGGTTTGACCACCTACATAGTAAAAAAAATGTGTATTCTTGTCTTCAGAGAGAATTTTGTGTGGCTTAATTTGTGCCCTTTGACTCTTGTCCTGTCAACAAGCACTACAGAGAAGAGTGGCTCCCTTTTTTTCATTCCCTCCCATGAAGTATTTATACCCCCTTGAGCCATCTCTTCTCCTGACTGAAAAGTCACACCTCTCTCAGCCTGTTCTCATAGGAAAAATATTCCAGTCCCTTAATGATCTTTGCACCACTACACTGGACTCGCCCCAGTATGTCCATGTCTCTTTTCTATTGGGGAACCCAGAACTGGATATGGGAGTCCAATGTGGCCTCACCAGTGCTGACCAGGAAGGATCCCCTTCCTTGACCTGATGGCAATGCTTTTCCTAATGCTGCTTAGAATGCTGTTGGCTGCCTTTGCCACAAGAGCAAGTTGGTGGTTCATGGTCAGCTTGCTGTCCTGCAGGACACCAAGATCCTTGTCTGCAGAGCTGCTTTCCAGAAAGTTAGCCCCCAAAAGATTCCTCTCTGCTTAATTCTCCAGCCTGCCTGGGCCCCTGCAAATAACAGCACACCCATCAGGTATACCACTACTCTCTCAATTTTGCATTATCTGTGTACTTGCTGAGGGTGCACGCTGTTCAGGTCATTAATGAAAACTTTAAACAGTACTAGCTCCATTTTTTTCCTCTGCGGTACACAATTACTGATGTGCCTTCAATTAGACTTTGCTGCTGATTGCAACCCTCTGGGCCCAGACGTTCAACTGATTGGTTTTCAATCCATTGCACTGTTCATTTATCTAACCTCTACTTTGTCAGCTCATCTATGAGGATGCTGTGGGACACAGAACCAAAAGCCTTACTAGAAAGGATAACAGTTGGGCAGAGAGGAAGTCTGAAGTACCTGGAGGCTTGTAATTAGGAATTACAAGTTATTTGTATTACCTGAAATCTTTCGCTTCTTCTTTGGAGAGTCTTTAAGATCTTCAGTTTCCACTTCCTCAGATTTCCTCTTGCCTTTCAATAGTACTTCTCCTGCTAATGAGTAAGAACAGAAATGCTTCAGTCTCATTATGCAGTCTGGATTACGGTTTTGAGTCTGCTGCTGCCTCAGCTTATCCTTGTATTCAATAGTTTAAGAAAATAAGTAATTTTTTTTGTAAGGCACCTGGACACCAGTGGGCTAGACACAGCTTTTGGACTCAGTAATATTAATTCACTCCACACCTGCAATTCCACATGGAACATACAGAAGAAACAGTACCACAGCATGGCCTGGAAAAATGATACTCCTCAGGAAGAGAGCCACAAGGTGCTAAGCTATGTCATAAAAAGTTTATCTGCACACACATACAAAGGAGCACAGAGAAACAACAGCAGATGGGAAAACCAAAAAATATTCTGACTCCTCTCAGAATTTCCAGGCCTATCAAAGCTTATCTCCATGAACACAGAGAAGTACAGAAGCATAATGGCAGGCAGGGGAACACAAATTATGGACTCCAAGAAACAGACACCTTCCTCCCAGGTCTGTCTCAGGAGACACTCCAGGGTAAGTCAACATAAGCCGCTCTCTAGAGCACCCTTTAGAAGGGGTAAGTAGGGGAGTGGTGAGAAGGGAGTGTGGTGTCAATACATAGTGTTACATGACATATTGTATACTAGTGAAGAGCAATTCACAATTACACCAAGACTGGGTTGTTTAGAAGTGGTATCATAGGAAGGGAAAGGAAGGGAATTAGCTTACCTGGGGAGGATCAAGTGTGGGAAAACAGAGGTATAAGAGGATAAAAAGGGCCACTTGCTTGTAAACAGCTCAGTATACAGGTCTGGTCATGCCAGACACCATATCAGAGGGACCAGCAATGAGCAGTGTCCGAGTGTGCGCCTGTCTGCAAGGAGGTGCACACCATGAACTGGCATAACTCTGCAGGCCTGAGGGGATAGTAGATCCATGTACTAGCAGTTGAGGAGACCAGGATCCAAAGGCCAGGTACTAAGTAGAGTAAGCTCAGCTACAGGACAGAGTCACATTGCACATATATGTGCACACACAAATGTACATATATATATGTATTTCTTCTATGTACACTCTTTCTATAGGCTTATCTTCTCTCACAACACATATTCATCCTGATCAGGAGGGGAGGGAAACAGGATGGAGGCCGTTGGTACTGTCTGTGTGAGTGCTGAGCATGCCTCTTCATGTTGATCTGTGTGGCTGACTGTGAGTACATATTATATATGTGTACTTATAGCTACAGGAATACATGCCTAGTCTTGCTACTGGTTGGATATGGGGGTGTGAAGCTGCAGAAACTTCACTTCTATGAAGCTACTAGATTCAGCTCTCCCCACAACAGGATGGAATACAGATTCAGACTTGAAGATTAGAAGAAGGTGCATTAAAGAAGAGCAAAGTTTTGGCTCTCTGCCACACAAGCAAGTTTGGAAAACGGCTTCTAGGCCAGGAAATCTGAATGTCCCTACAATAACCTAAGACCCAAACCACTCCAAATCAGAAAATTGTGACAGAAGAAAATAAAAGAAATAAAATAATCCTTAAAAAAAAAAATTACCACCAACAAAACCCATGTCTAATCCAGAATACTGTGCCTGGTTCCCTTCTGTACATCTTCAGTGTGGTTTGTCCTATTTTTAAAGCTCTCAAAGCATCTTTCTGACATGATTGGCAGAAGTCCTATACATATCTCTTCTACAGGTAGAACTGAGTTCAGCCACAGAATCATTAATTTTAATAGTGTCGTGGTTTAAACCCAGTCAGGTAACTCGTTCGCTCACTTCCCCCCTTCTTTCCCTCCCCCTGCTCCCGGAGGGACGGAGAGGAGAATCAAAAAGAATGCAACTCCCACGGGTTGAGATAAGAACAGTTTAGTAACTAAGGTAGAACACAAATCACTACTGCTACTACCAATAATAACAATGATAATGGAAATAACAAGGGAAGAGAATACAACACCTCACCACCAACCAACCGATAACTCGGCGCCCCAGCCCCCGACCAAGCACGGACCCATACCTCCTCCAACCCTGCAGTCTCCCAGCCCTTCCGGCTAACTCCCAGTTACATCCTGGGCATGACGTGCTGTGGTATGGAATACCTCTTTGGTCAGTTTGGGTCATGTGTCCTGTCTCTGCTTCCTCCTGGCTTCCCCTCCTCCCTGGCAGAGCATGAGCCTCACAAAGTCCTTGGCCAAACTAAAACATCGCTATCAGCTCTGTTCCCGAGCTGAAAGTCAAAACACAGCACTGCACCAGCTACCAAGGAGGAGAAACATGACTGCTACTGCTGAACCCAGGACAAATAGACAAGTCACTCAAAAGGAACTGTGTAACATTAGAGAATTTTACCTGTGTTTCTGCAGGGGAGGGAGTTTATTTCTCCTAACACACGACCAGCATTACCAAGTTTGCAATTTGTGGCTGAACTGCAGCATGCATTTCAGAAGTCATCTCATCTCTCATAAAAAAAGCAGAGAGAAAAACAGTTCTGCACTGAGCCAAAGTGATGGGTACCTTTTCTCTCTGAAGACTTGTTAACGCTGTTTTTGATTCCTCTCATTTCCAGCCAGTAAGCAGGCCTGCGAATGGTCCGCTTGCTCCTGGACTCTGTGCTGCCGTTCACTTGACCCTTTGGTGCAGCAGAAGAAATGCTGCTCACTGTCTCATTATATCTACTGTTCAGTCCCAGGACAGTAGTTTCCACCTCCTCAAACTGCTTAGACCTGGAAAACATCAACTTGAAATTGTATGCATATTTATGCATATATACACACACAACCACAATAACTTGACAGACAACATCCCTTTCATCTTCCCAAGTACTCTAAAACTTCATCTCACGGTTCAATGAATCTCCCAAGTTTTGTGAACTGAAAAGTGATACCAAGAGAAAACATCCTAAATATTATTTTTTTCAGTACATCTTTTAGAGAATGACATTAGAAAGCTATTGAGAGGAACAGAAAAATATATTCACTCTACCTCAAACCTTTCACTTAAGAAGAGAGCACAAGTTAATCTCAATATAAAAATATGTTTATCCTGAAGCAGTCAATGTTGAATATAAAAATTATTCTGCAGCCCATCATTTCAAAAGACATGTTTTCCATACCACAAAGGGCAAGGTTTCCTTCAGTATGTATTCCCAGAGTCAGAGCTGACACTATACAATTAAAAGACTTAACACTAGTAAGAATTTTAACAAGCAAGGTGTTCAGCAATGAAGACAAACTAGTAGTATATCCTATGAATCACATTACATTAAGACTGCTTTAGACTGGCCAGCAGCAGTTATTTTACTTCCTAGAGGTCAGAGAGAACTTTGCTTTACTATTTGCATGTACTTCTCTGAGTCCTGAAATGCATGGACATTTCCACTACTGTACATGACAGTAAAATCATGAGCTATGAAAGAAACACAGAGTATCTATTCTTCGGGCAAATACTGTTAACGTAAGAGCTATGAAGTTCACATGTTGTAACACATCAATCCAGAAATTAGGAAGTGGGGACATTGATGGTACCAGCTCAGATCAGTATACACCATGTTTAAGGAGGTACTTAAGAAGGATGGGTGGAGGAATTCTCAAATTAAAGCATTTCAGTTGCAATCACACTCAAAACACATAGATTTAGGAGTACCATTTTGTCTTGAGCATAGAATACTTATATTCCCAATCCTTTCCAAAACAATAAATGAATGCTAGTACGCCTTCAAGTGTCAGAAAAGCACTTTTCCTACAAACCAGTAAGCAAAGTCTGTCAACATTCTCATCACACAAACCAAAATCACCTGCAACTTTTAAAATTCAGAATATTATGTAAAGGCCAGATATGGTTTTCCAATATGAATCTCTCTTTTTTTTCTTGCCCTCAGTCAAACTAACAAGAAACATTCACATACTTTTTGCTTCCCAGAGACCTCTTGACCTTCTGTTGTCTGGGATGTCCAGGCCTGGTTTCCTAACAAAGTAGAACGTTTCACATTAGCAGCGTAATTATTCTTTTTTTTTTTTTTTTTGCATGTTTTACTTTTCAGTTATACACAGTCACCTGCACCTTGAGGATGTGCACATCACCCTTTGAAAAGGAAACCACTGCTTTCTGCAACAAGGAAGTGTTTAACCTTGTCAACTCCACCTGAATTAGAACAGGAAACAAAATAGGGATGAGCCCATCCATACTCTGCATATGAAAGCCAAACATTCCTCTTTCAAGGGGGCTTGATGGAGTATTCTTTGTCTCCAATTCATTTAGTGTTACCTGCTTTCTGCCTGGACTTTATGGTACAATGACAAATATTTTAGATCCCAGCTTACTAGTTTTTACTTTATTTTTTTTCCCTTAAGGAAATAATTCCTGTATTTCCCATGCCAAGAGTGTTGTCTCAAGTCTTTTTTACACTCTTTTTAATTTTCTGTCTCAATTATTTTGTCATTCCCCATTAGGTGCCCAGATGTTCATTTTACCCACATCACAGAACCATTCTTCTTATTTAACAAACATTTCTTTGTCACTTATCACTTGTTGCTTTTTCTGCTCCTATTAAGACATGTAATTTAACAGATACCATTGACATTCCCAAGTCAGTATAAACAACTCATACGCTCATTTGTATAAATAATAATGTTGTTCCTGTCCTGTGGGCAAACATTTATCACCTCTTCCACATACTAGTAACGACCCAATGTTGCTCTTCATTGGGAAACCCAGGACAAAAATCTTGGTGATACAGACTACAAAACAAAAATCACCGTGCAGTAGAAGCATATGAAATACCACAACTGTAACCAATAACACGGGCAGTATTTTGCCATGTATAGGAACTGGTTAAGAAACTGCGGTGGAGAAAAGGAATAATATGGATAAGTTATGTACCTTCCTTACAGAAAAATGTACTGCACGTTATCAACTGGACCATGCTGTGAAATGTTTTAGTTGGAAAATTATTATTAAAAATAAATACTACACATCATCTGGGGAAAACAGCAAACAGGGACATGACAGAATTTGAAGATGACAGAAAAATACGATAACTTGTCAGATGACGATGAAAAATTTCAGGTGCTGTATCAAAACTAGGAAACAGAATTCAGGGCAAATGAAAACCACCACTTAAAAGGCACTGGAAAAAATAACTTCAAACTGTCTTTAATGCTCTTGCCTTCTAATTTATGTATAGGAACAAGCAATAGTTCACTCTTCCCAGGACCACAGTCAGTGAGAGACGGCCTAAGCACCAGGTAGAAAATTAAGTAGTGGGCACTGACATGAACTAGATGAATTTTTAAGCTGTGACTATGGAGTGTCAGGCTCTCTTGGGCCTGCAGCTTCAGTCTCCTCTCATGGAAAGATTAGGGAAGCACCAGGAGAGAAATTCCCAACTGCTTGATCAATGACTTCACAATCATTTGGATCTGGTTCGAGACCATCTTAAGAACCTGGACAGGCACAAGTCCATGGGTCCTGATGAAATCCATCCGCAGATCCTGAAGGAGCTGGCAAATGAAGTTGCTAAGCCACTGTTCATCGTATTTGAAAAATCATGGCAGTCAGGTGAAGTTCCTGAGGACTGGAAAAAGGGAAATATAACCCCCATTTTCAAGAAGGGGAAAATGGATGACCCAGGGAATTACAGACCAGTCAGTCTCACCTCTGTGCCTGGCAAAATCTTGGAGCAGATTCTCCTGGAAGGCATGCTAAGGCACATGAAAATCAACAAGGTGCTTGGTGACAGCCAGCATGGCTTCACTAAGGGGAAATCCTGCCTGACCAATTTGATGGCCTTCTATGATGGGGCTACAGAACTGATGGACAGGGTAGAGCAGTTGATGTCATCTACCTGGACTTGTGCAAAGCGTTTGACACTGTCCCACATGACATCCTTGTCTCTAAATCGGAGAGTCATCAATTTGACAGATGGACACTCGGTGGATAAAGAACTGGCTGGATGGCCGCACACAAAGAGTTGTGGTCAATGGCTCAATGTCCAGCTGGAGACCAGTAACGAGTGGCGTCCCTTAGGGACTGGTGTTGGGACCGGTCTTGTTCAACATCTTTGTTGCTGACATGGACAGTGGGATTTAGTGTGCCCTCAGCAAGTTTGCCGATGACACCAAGCTGTGTGGTTCAGTTGATACGCTGGAGGGAAGGAATGCCATCCAGAGGGACCTCGACACGCTTGTGAGGTGGGCTGATGCCAACCTGATGAAGTTTAACCATTCCAAGTGCAAGGTCCTATATCTGGGTGCGAGCAATCCCAGGCACAGCTACAGGTTGGGCAGATAAGAGATTCAGAGCAGCCCTGTGAAGAAGGAGCTGGGGGTGCTGGTCGATGAGAAAATGAACATGAGCAGGCAGTGTGTGCTCCCAGCCCAGAAAGCCAACTGTATCCTGGGCTGCATCAAAAGGAGCATGACCAGCAGGTTGAAGGAGGTGATCCTGCCCCTCTACTCTGCTATCGGGAGATCTCACTTGGAGTGAGATCTGTGTGCAGTTCTGGTGTCCTCAACATGAAAAGGACATGGAACTGTTGGAACAAGTCCAGAGGAAGGCCACGAGACTGGAGCACCACCTGTATGAAGACAGGCTGAGAAAGTTGGGGCTGCTCAGCCTGGAGAAGAGAAGGCTGCGTGGAGATCTCATAGTGCCTTCCAGTATCCGAAGTGTGGCTATAGGGACGCTGGGGAGGGACTATTCGTTAGGGACTGTAGTGGTAGGACAAGGGGTAACAAGTTCAAACTTAAACAGGGGAAGTTTAGACTGGCTATAAGGAAGAAGTTCTTTACTGTAAGGGTGGTGAGGCACTGGAATGGGTTGCCCAGGGAAGATGTGAATGCTTCATCGCTGGCGGTGTTAAGGCCAGGCTGGACAGAGCTTTTGGTGACATGGTTTAGTGTGAGGTGTCCCTGCCCATGGCAGGGGGGTTGGAACTTGATGATCTTAAGGTCCTTTCCAATCCTAAGTATTCTATGATCATATCTTGTCTGCTTTGGAAGAAAAAGTCAATTGCATGTTTATGTTCGTGTAAATTTGCTATGGTTTACACACCTGTAGTAGTGCAAACAGCAGTGTTTGGGAAGCCCCTACATCAGAAACATGGAGAAACATCAGTGAGGAGCAGCTGGAAAAAAATTAGGCCTGTGAAGTTGTAACAACAAAACTGAACAAGAAAGTGGGTGCAGTGAGCTGCAATGAGCTGGCCTAAGCTACCATTAGAAGAACCTTGATGACTGACAAACATGGCACATGTTGTAAGACTTTATTTTTTTTTTTAAGAACTAACAAATTTTGCATTAAAGATTAGCAAAAAGAATTTAGGCCACAGTTATGGATCTGTGATAAATAAAGGACAGTACAATGATCTTGTTTAGCCTCCCTTTCTGAGAAGTTGATAGCAGAAATTTTGAAGGAAACTTCTAGACAAACTGGTGTTTCAGTTTTGAATGCTTTGTTATTTAACCACTGTACTTCCCACTTCAAAACAGAAACCTAACGTTTAGGAACACTCGAGGGCTAGACATCTGGAAAACAAAAAAAGCCAACTTCCTTGCACAGTTTAGAAAAAGAGGAACAACGATCTAGAGCCTGAGAAGACAAAGAAGCTTCATGTACATGGGGCCATTTCAGTCTCCCTATGGACCACAGAACATTTCTGTGACCTGAACATGTCCTGCTGCTGGAGATAGGCTGTTCCACAGGAACGCATCTGAAAAGATGGTACTTAAACAAAGCATAGAAACTCTCACTGAGGTCAGGAGACTGATGGAGTAACTGCCAGTGAGTCTGTCCTACAGCTACAGAGGTGTCTGTAGAAGCACTACCATGTGCGTCCCTACCTCCGAGGAAAAACACCATGGACACAGACCAGCGTGACGGCTCAGCACCCCTCGGGGAACTCCCTGTTCCAGCCCCAAGTTTCCATTTCTACGACATACTCCGTGGACAACCCTCTCCAGCAGTAAAGGCCTTTCGGACAAAGGGCAGGGCCGGTGCCGGCAGCGCCTGCTCGGGGTCCCTCTCCGACCCTCAACCGAGCAGAGCGGGGCTCCCCTCTCCTGCGGGCCGCTTCCCCGGTCCTCGGCCTCCCAACAGAAACCCGGCCACCACTAGCTGCTCTTCAGGCAGCCCGGAAGGTCCCGCTCGCCGCCCGTCCGCTCAGCGACATGCCTCAGCCACGGGGGGCGGCAAACAGCCAGGGGTCGGTTACCGAGCCAAGGCCGCGATGCACGCCCACAGCAGCAGCGGGAGCCCTCTCCTTCAGTCGTGAGCCCAGTGAAACCCGCGGAGCGAACCAGAAATCCAACCGCGGGTGTTCCGGTGGCGCCGGCCCGCTCCCACCACCCCGACCGGCAGAGCCCATCCCGCGGCTGCTTCCTGCCCCGTGCGTGGCATCCCGGGTGCCTCCCTCACTCCCGGAGCCACCGCTCGGCCACATCCTCCCACCCAGGCCGGCATCCCCGGTGCCGTGAGGACTACACGTACTCACCGAGCCCCCACTGCCCCCCATGGTGCTGCCGCCGCCGCCACGTCAGCAGACGCCCCGCCCTCCCGCTCACGGCGGCGGGGTCCCGCCCACTGGCTTCCGGCCGCCCCCTGACAGCGGCCGCCGGCCTCAAGGCAGCGGATGGTGTTGCGGGAGCACCGCGGCGGCGGCCAGAGTGTGGGGAGCACGGAGTGCGTACCCGGCCCGCGGCGGCACGGCCACAGCCGGGTCCCGTGAGCGTCATGGCAGGCAGCGGCGCGGCCGCCCTGTCGCCCCCGTCGTCTTCCCCGCAACCCGGAAGGACAAGTGGGTGCTGGGAAGATGGCGGCGGCGAGCGAAGTGGAGGCAGGAGCGGCTCCGGTGTGCGTGCTGGTCCTGGGCATGGCCGGCTCTGGGAAAACTACCTTCGTACAGGTGAGGGGCGGTCGGTGGGCTATGGGGAGCTGATGGTTTCACCAGCGGGGCCTGACGCCTCCTTGTGTCTCCTTAGCGACTCGCGGTGCACCTGCATGGGCAGCTCTGCCCTCCTTACGTGATCAACCTGGACCCCGCCGTGCACGACCTGCCCTTCCCCGCCAACATCGGTGAGTCCGCCTGCCCTATCCCGTGGTTTTGCGATGCGTAATTAAAGTTATGTTGAGTATGCTGCTTTTCACGTGTTTCTTGGGGTGAGGGAGCGGTGGGGTGTGTGAGGTATTTGGTTAGAGCCACAGAATGGTTTGGATTGGAGAGGATCTTAAATCTCATCTAGTTGTAGCCCTCTGCTACGGGCAGGGCACCTTCCGCTAGAGCAGGTTGCTCCAAGCTGCGTCCAAGCTGGCCTTGAACACTGCTAGGGATGGGGCAGCAGGTTTGTTTTTATTGTATTTAAGAGATTTCAAGTCCTAACATAAGAAGGACTTAAAGATTTGGTTTTTAATTATTTCAATTTAAATCCTTTCTCCTACCAACCTTAAATTTAGGATCAAAGGCATTCTTCCATCGCATGTGTACTTTAAAAGGCATTGATTTTAGAGAAAATACGTTAATAGAACAGACTTTATGCTTAGCCGTTCCAAAGGGCTTAATAATCTTTAGGTTTCTAAGGGTCCTGTCTCTTAAACTTTATGCAGTTTGTCACTCTCTTCAGAGGATAAGAAAGGTAGTGTTGACACAGAAGTTGTTTTATTGATGTCAGTTGAATAATGAGAGTATCTGTTCCAGTGGTGGATGTCTAGTAACATAGTTAGATACATATACTTTGTTAACTGGTCTTGATTAGCTGAGAATAAAATTCAACTGAAGCAGTTACAGCTAAATACTTAAATTGGTGGTGTTTCACATGATTTACATTGGGTTTCAGGTGTGTGTTGAGAGCATAGCTAATCTATGAGATTTTATTCTACTTGGGAGATTTTTCCTGATGGTGCTAGATTTATTACTGAGACAAAAGGAGACTTGCTAAAAGAGCTTTCATCTGTCAGCAAATTGATGAAGAAGGATATTTTAAAAGTAATATCCTAACACTATTTATATTTCTTTCTCTTCTAGATATCAGGGATACTGTGAAGTACAAAGAAGTCATGAAACAGTATCCTTTTCTGTCTAAATAATGATGATTGAAGTCTCAGATTTTGTGAAAATAGCCTCTCACCTCTGCACACTCTGATGAAGGATGCAGGAGGTGGTGTGGATTGCAGTAATGTAGAATACTGTGTGAAGATCAGTAGTTTTTGACCACGTGTTTCTTGCATGTGAGGTTAGAAACGAATGTTCTACCAGATCTGATGCTCCTGTTCCCTGTTCTTTTGAAGAGCTTTTATCTTTCTTTGCGGAAGCCAGCAGCCTTTTCCTCATGCTTTAACAAAACATTGTTGACCATATACAATATATAACAGTTTTCCACATTGTTTGACCATAATCCAAGTACTGTTACCTTTCTGAGTCTCAGTCGCTGGACTTTTAGCTTTTGCTGCACTGTAGTTTGGTGGCAGTAACGTTACAGTAAAATGACTGCACTTCAGAAGGGTATGGAGGTCTTTTGTTTCCTAAGTAAAAGCTTGTGCAGATGAAAATAATATATGGTGTTTGGATTTGATTTGCTATCATGACTATTACATTTAATATTTAGATGGGATGAAGATGGTGGGGGATATGATTCTTGATTTTTGGCTGTTGTGTGATTTAGAGTTACCAGCAAAGCATCCATGTATAAGTTTCAGTTTGGTACATAGATGGATTATTTGCTTTACTGTGTCTGCTTTCCTGAATGCAGTGTCTAGATACGGCCTGGGCCCAAATGGTGGAATAGTGACCTCTCTTAATCTTTTTGCTACAAGATTTGATCAGGTATGAGGTTGTTCCTATGTGATAGTGTGCTATGGATACTGTGCTGGGAGACTACAGGGGTGGTTTGTGTGTTTGGAGTTAGGATATTCTCTGTACAGAACCATGTGTTTTACAGTGCAGCAAAACTGCATTAGCTTTCATTTGAGATATTTCAGTTTTTCAGCTTTTTTAAAAGTAAAATTTCCATGTGTGCATGTCGTGGTTTAAACCCAGTCAGGTAATTCGTTCGCTCACTTCCCCCCCCTTTCTTGCCCTCCCCCTGCTCTCGGAGGGACGGAGAGGAGAATCAAAAGAATGCAACTCCCACGGGTTGAGATAAGAACAGTTTAGTAACCAAGGTATAACACAAATCACTACTGCTACTACCAATAATAACAATGATAATAGAAATAACAAGGGAAGAGAATACAACACCTCACCACCAACCAACTGATAACTCGGCCCCCCAGTCCCCGACCAAGCACCGACCCATACCTCCTCCAACCCTGCCGTCTCCCAGCCCTTCCGGCTAACTCCCAGTTACATCCTGGGCATGACGTGCTGTGGTATGGAATAGCTCTTTGTTCAGTTTGGGTCAGGTGTCCTGTCTCTGCTTCCTCCCAGCTTCCCCTCCTCCCTGGCAGAGCATGAGGCTCACAAAGTCCTTGGCCAAACCAAAACATCTCTATCAGCTCTGTTCCCGAGCTGAAAGTCAAAACACTGCACTGCACCAGCTACCAAGGAGGAGAAACATGACTGCTACTGCTGAACCCAGGACAGTGCAAAACATTCTTTAGTCTTTGTACATACCTGTTCTATTGCACCATGGTCTTTCATGTGGATGCTGTGCTTGTGAAGTAGGGAAGCTCAGTTCTAGAAAGGGGTTAAGTTTTCCTGGGTTTGTTTGATAATTGCTCTCTTAAATCATAATGCTAAATCAGTGCTGAGGTAGGAATTTATGTATCAGTGCCCAGTCTCTTAGTAAAAAGCTAGGGAACAACTGCATTGTTACACCATTTCTTTAGTTGGGTATGAAAACACAAACAAAATCAGGATTGTCTTTGACCTGTGCAGTCTTAGGGCATTTTCCACCCTTTCTTAGTAGGGCATTTTCACACACTGAAAAGCTTTAAAAGACTTTGATCTTCTTTTGATATGTACATGCAGGTGTGGAAGTTAATGCAGTTACAGTTAGGAAATTATTATGAAAGTTTCCTGTTGTGAGCCTAAATACAAGTTATGCTTTTTTTTCAATCAGGTGATGAAGTTTATTGAAAAAAGACAAAATGCATCCAAGTGAGTACATTCTGCCAAGTTCAGTTTTTCTGGGATCGGTGTGGGAAAAACATGTCAAATCCTGAAAATGCGCTCTGCGTGTTTTCTAGTTGTTTTTCAGCTTTGGCATGAATGTGATGTGGAAAAGGTCATAGGATTAAAGCAGATAAACTAGACTTTCTTTAGATACACTGAAGAAATGTCTGCTGATTCCAGTTCTGCTTTTCTTGTCTTCCAGTAGACTGTAATTTCATGCGCTGTTCAAACAGGCAATAATTCTTCTTTTGAAGAGTTTGCAGTACTAAGTGTCTATCAAATTGAAGCCTTTAACATTAATAGAATCTGAGGGGAGTATGTGCTTCTTAGTTACGAAATTCATACAGGAATTTTTCAAGCATGCCCATTAATCTTGTCACTGTCTGGGAGAAGCTTTCCTGATCTGTAACAGAATAATCATGTCATTTGCTGTTACGTGCTTGTGGTAATCTAGTTGGAATAGGACCTATTGCTTAACTAATTTTCCCTCTGGGGGGGATGACTTCTTACCAGGTATGTTCTTATTGACACACCAGGGCAAATAGAGGTGTTCACTTGGTCAGCATCAGGAACCATCATAACTGAGGCCTTGGTAAGTGCTTTCTACATAACTTGACAGTCATGTAGAGGCTGTGTGAAATAAATAGCTGTTGAACAGCATGTACTTCTAATCAAAGTATGTTTTACTTTGTATTTCCAGGCTTCTTCTTTTCCTTCAGTTGTTGTTTATGTGATGGACACCTCTCGCAGTACTAACCCTGTTACCTTTATGTCCAACATGCTGTATGCCTGCAGGTAAGAAAAGATGAAACTGCAGTCTGTGTGCTCTGATTGCTATGTCTCTTTGGAACTTTGGAGGGGAATAACAGAATAGTTTGGTTTGGAAGGGACCTTTAAAGACCACCTAGTCCACACTCCTTGCAACAGACAAGGACATCTTTCACTAAATCAGGTTGCTCAAAACCCCGTTAGCTTTTAGTGATGGGGCATCCACAGCTTCTCTGGACAACCTGTGCTAGTGTCTCACCACCCTCATTGTAAAATATGTCTTCCTTATGTCCAGTCTAACCCTACCCTATTTCAGTTTAAAACCGTTCCTTGCTCTGGTCTGTGTCTCCATCTTTCTTACAAGCCGCTTTATATGCTGAAAGGCTGCAATAAGGTCGCCCTGAAGCCTTTTCTTCCCCCGGCTGAGCAACAGACCCGTCTTCATGTTAAACCAGGGACTAAATACTTATGTAAAGATCAGCATATCTAGAGCTGTCATAATTCATCACAAATGTTGGTAAAAGATTTTTAAAAAACTTACCAATCCTTGTACCAAGGTCAAAAGCTGACTATGCATAAGGTGTCTCATTAGATGCTGCAATTTCTGACAGCGTTGATCTAGATGCTAGAATACATACAGTGAAATGAATATGTAAGCTAGTGTTTCAAGGTAACTTTGCTTTACAGATGTTTTGACTTACTTGAATTCATTGCTCGGTTCACAAATAGCATCTCAGAACCTAAAATTTGAGTAAAAATATTTAGAAAATGCGAAGAGAGTTAAAAACAGATCTGATAGTCATGGAAAACAGTAATCAAAATCAACTGAGTGTGTGGGAAATTTTCTATCTTACAAATGCATGCTGACATCTGGGGAGCATATTTTGTTCACCTATGATAAGCAGGTTCTGGGTAAAAACTACATTCTAATTGATGTGGAGGAAAATAATTATCTTTTGAAATCAAATATATTCAGTTTTGCACAAGTCTGGTCTGCCTTGTGCTTGTTTGCTGTTCTAGTGAGATTTAAATTAATTTCACTTTTTTGTGTGTGTGTCCCACAGTATCCTGTATAAGACAAAGCTGCCTTTCATTGTTGTCATGAACAAAGTAAGTTAAAGCTTTGGTTTCTGTGTCCTAGTGGAACATTGTTCTGTTTAGCTTGCTTTGCTGTAGTGTCTTTGTCTTACTACAACAATAGATTTTTCTAGAAAAGAGAGGCTGGGAGGGAGCTGCAAACTGAAAACTGAATCTAAAAGGGTCTTTAGTATATAAATGCTCAAGAAAAATCAGGGATGTTACACCCAAACATTCAAGTTTGAGATAATACTAACAATTTGAAAAATGTTTTGCACCGTAACCCAAAGCTATAAGGAAATTTAACTTTGTAACATAAGGGTAAGTTCATCACTGAATCCGCCTTACAGACCCCCACCTTCTCATAACAGTTGTCTTAATCATTAATTATTTCTACTCAGCAGCAGACTTACAGTGAGAATTGTGTAACACCTGCCTGTTTTGAGGAAGGAGTCCCATGTATTGTAGCAGGCAAAACTTAAAGGTGTTTGGTCCTGATCAGTGACACTAAAAATCTGTCAGTAGACTGCTTGAATACTAATCCATGTAAAATTCTGGAACCATCTCACCTGCTTGTGTCCACTGTCTCATTTAGATTATAATTCTTTAGGTCAGAGCACAGCTCACATTTGATAAAGATCCTTTAGGCTGATATCAGGTGTGGAAATGGCTCCTTCTCCCTCCTAATCCCCAGGCCAATCAAGAAGGCATGTAATCTTCACTGAGGACTGTCTTGTCTGTCCTCAATCACACTATTTCTAATATTTACAACTTAAACTTTCTTTTACAGTATGAAATTTTTGGATGCCCCCTTTCAGTAAACCATAAAGCTTTTAGACTTGCAATTGTTTCCTTAAACATGCCTTCTTAAAACTGGGATAGAGATTTTTTGTCTTTTCTTCCTGTATTCAAGCAGTTGGTTTGATACAAACAGAGCTTGAAAAACTTCAGACGAGGGCTGAATATTTTCAAAAGATCAGTACTTTGAAAGTAAATTTAAGATGGAAATTTTATTTGTGCACTTAAAAACCTATGGCTAAGAATTCATCATTATTACTTCTGAAAGTTTTCTCTTCTTCTAGACTGACATAATTGACCACAGTTTTGCAGTGGAATGGATGCAGGACTTTGAGACTTTTCAGGATGCCCTGAATCAAGAGACATCCTATGTCAGTAACCTGACTCGTTCTATGAGTTTAGTGTTGGATGAATTTTACAGTTCACTGAAGGTAAGAATCTTCCTTTCACTACCTCTCAAAAGCCTGGAGAAGAGAAAGCTCATTGGTATCACTGAGGTATATAAATACCTGGTGGGATAATATGAGAGCCAGGCTCTTTTCAGCAGTTCCCAGTTGTCCTGGGTTCAGCAGTAGCAGTCATGTTTCTCCTCCTTGGTAGCTGGTGCAGTGCAGTGTTTTGACTTTCGGCTCGGGAACAGAGCTGATAGCGATGTTTTGGTTTGGCCAAGGACTTTGTGAGGCTCATGCTCTGCCAGGGAGGAAGGGAAGCCAGGAGGAAGCAGAGACAGGACACCTGACCCAAACTGACCAAAGAGGCATTCCATACCACAGCACGTCATGCCCAGGATGTAACTGGGAGTTAGCCGGAAGGGCTGGGAGACTGCAGGGTTGGAGGAGGTATCGGTCAGTGCTTGGTCGGGCTTGGGGGGCAAGTTATCGGTCGGCTGGTGCTGAGGTGTTGTATTCTCTTCCCTTGTTATTTCCTTTATCATTATTATCACTGGTGGTAGCAGTAGTGATCTGTGTTATACCTTAGGTACTAAACTGTTCTTATCTCAACCCGTGGGAGTTGCATTCTTTTCGATTCTCCTCTCTCTGTCCCTTCGAGAGCAGGGGGAGGGCAAGAAAAGGGGGGGAAGTGAGCGAACGAATTACCTGACTGGGTTTAAACCACGACACCAGTGAAGACAAGAGGAAGTAGACATGAAGTGAAATACAGGAAACTGTTCAAACAGAAGAGGAAAAAAGAACTACTGTAATTTTACTTATTGAGCCCTGGAAAAGGTGATCCAGAGAAATTGTGGATTTTCCATCCTTGGAGATACTCAGAACACACTCAGGCAAGATCTTATGCAACCTGTTCTATTCAGTCTTGCTTTCTGAGCAGGAGAAGTTGGACTAGATGATCGTCAGAGGTATCTTCTCACCTTAACCCTTTTGCCCTTCTCTAAAAGGGCTTTGCCACCACTCTTTTGAGCTGAAATCTGTTGATGAGCCTTGCATTTTGGGGGCAAAGACTTGCTGATTTGAACATAAAGTAACTTGAGTTGCTTGTCGCACTGAGTGGCAACCTGAATCATTTAGTACTGAATTAGTCACCTGAAGAAAGCTAAGATAGGCTGGTAATTGGTAATGTTCTGTATTCCAGTGTCTCACATGTGAGACAATTTTCCTTGTTCTGAAAGTATCAAGTATAGTTGGTAATTTACTATGTAGGAAGAAGGGAAAGGGCTTCAGAAACAAACAAATCCTCTTATTTCTGCTGACTCAACAAAAAGTGTTATTTTTTTTTTCCTCGCTTACTGGGGTTTGAGAGGACGAATCCATTCAGTTTCTCTGAAAACACTGTACATGAGAGGGCGTTGATGATCCTGTAATCTGTGCTAAAAGGGTTCAGTTAATTGTGTTTTTCATCAGCTTTTACAGGAACAAGCAGTTGGTTTTGTGGCTATTACAGGAAAGCTAATGAAAATAATTAAGTGATTCCATTCATACAGATAATGATAATTTTGCCAAAACAATACTGTAAGTGTCCTATGTGGAACAGTATTCAGTATTTCAAAACAGATTGTAGTGGTGCCATGTAGGACTAAAGTATTTGCTAACCAAATCTTTGTATGCATGTCAAATCTGTTAGAACAGTAGACTGGAGAGCAGGATTATAGAGTAGAAGGCAGCTTGTACTTAAATTTTGGGATTTGGAAAAATGTGAGATCTGAGCATGACATGAATGGTATGGAATAAGGGGTGGCTACTGTCCTGAGTTCAGCAGTAGCAGTCATTTTTCTCCTTCTTAGTAGCTGGTGCAGTGCTGTGGTTTTGACTTTCAGCCTGGAAACAATGCTGATAACACCGATGGTTTTAGTTGTTGCTAAGTAATGTTTACCCTGACCAGGGACTTTGTGAGTCTCATGATCTGCCAGGGAGGAGGGGAAGCCAGGAGGAAGCAGAGACAGGACACCTGACCCAAACTACCCAAAGGGGTATTTCATACCACAGCACGTCATGCCCACTATATAAACTGGGGGCAGTTACCTGAAAGGGCTAGATCACTGCTCAGGTTCCAGCTGGGTATCAGTTGGCAGGTGGTGAGCAGTTGTATTCTCTTCACTTGTTATTTCCCTTATCATTATTATTATTGGTGGTAGCAGTAGTGATTTGTGTTACACCTTAGTTACTAAACAGTTCTTATATCAACCCATGGGAGTTACGTTCTTTCAATTCTTCTCCCCATCCCTCTGGGAGTGGGGGGAAGAAGGGGTGGGGAGTGAGAGAGTGAGCAGCTGAAGGTTCTGAGTTACCAGCTGGGCTTAAACCACGACAGCAATGAAAGTATAAATATTTGTATCTGCACAATGCCTAGACTGTTGCTTAAAAATCCTTGGACTGCTTGATTGTCTACATATTTACTGTATTTTTGATAAGATGCAAGGCTGTGCTTGAAAAAAAGTCTTCCATTTGAAAGAGAGTACTTAAGACCGTTTTGCTTATTAAAAAGTGGGAGAATTTTCATTAGAGGATGTAAGATTGTTAAGGATGTTGTGGTTGAAGCTCAGCTGGCAACTAAGTACCACAATGAAACCAGGACAACGAGTCACCAAGTACTGGCAGATAAAAGTCTTAATTAAAGACATTTTTAGATAATTGATGTAATAAAAGCTGAACAAGTGCCCAGAAGTGTAATGACAGAGAAGTTCAAATTAGAAAGATGTGCATTTTGAATATAGTAACTGATTACATAGTAACTGATTAAAATCTCCATCTCTTGCTGTTCTGAGGGTTGAATTGGGTACCTCTTCAAATTTGCTTCAGCTAAATGCAAAGTATTGGACAGAATTTCAACTGCAAAAAGCCAGTTTCTGTGGTCTATTTTCTCTTTAATTCTAGTACACTGATATTGCAGCATTTATAATAAAGTTCAGAATGAGAACTTGGATTATTAAAAATAACCAAGTAAACAGAAGAAAGACTTGATCATTCTTTTAAATTGCTCTATCTTTTTCATTATGTTTAGCCATTATATTGTCTTACCTTTGTTTTTTTGGGGGGTAGTGAGATTGGAGGTATAAGGATGGGTACAGAGTAAGTAGTGTTTTTTAGCTGTTGCTTCCCTCTCCGTGGTAAAATTTGTAAAACGGACAAGAAAATCCAGGTTCCTGAGTTAAATAGAGGGGCGAAAAGGAAGAAAACCCAACCCACACACCTCCATAACAAAACAAAAAACCCAACCAACCAACCAAAAAATGGAGATAACAAGAATTAACATCAGGTGGAGAAAGAAGTTGAAAGTAGGAATGACAGAAGTGGAAGTATTACTACATTCTCATATGCCACTGTGATGATTAAATGGGTATCTTTAGATTCCCCTGGGGGGTTTCTAGTGAGGCGGGGTTTGGGGAAGGGGGGGTGGGGGTGTTCTTTTTTTTTATGATGCTGGCTCTGAACAGATACTTAAGAACTTGGTTCAACTCTCTTCAGTTCTCATATATGTTTTTTTTTTTTTAATAGGTAGTTGGTGTTTCTTCTGTGGTCGGCACAGGACTGGATGATTTTTTTGTTCAGCTCTCTAAAGCTGTAGATGAATATGAAAGGTAAGGTGATAACCTTTGGTCCCTGACTCAGTGGAGACTTGTTGAAGTTACTGATTTTGATTTGAAGGGCTGTACACTTTTTGCAGCCAATGTAGTTCAGGGTTTATAACAAACTTCAATGCAAAAGTCAGAATGGAAAGCAGCATTCGGAAGGAACTGTTTGGTGATGGATTTTTGTCCTAACTCTTCAGAGAAAAAGACCCTTTTATTCCCTTACCTTTGAATTTCCCACATTTGTTACTCTCTAAATGTGCTCTTTCCCTGCATCCCATAATGTGTTCCGCACCCATAGTCAGCCACCCCTCTGTGCTTGCAAGGTGATCCAGAGAGCTCCTGATAAGGCATGGTGATGGATCTCATGCCAGGACCATGGGGCTGATTGGGAGGAGCTAGGATTCCTCCAAGTCCTTAATTTGGATTCCTTGCCTGCAACCCTGTCCCTGTGTTCTTCTGGGCGTGTTGAGATGGTTCTTTAATGGTTTGATGGCTCTTCTGTGATGGGCCTGGGAGTATCTGAGTAGGGTGTTCTTGGTGCTGCTTCTCCTACTCCCCAAATGTCTCCTTTGTGGTGTTGAGGAGTTTTACTGCATAACCTAAAAGTTATTCTGGGACACAGTGCCTACATAATGAAACCCTAGTTAAGGGTTTCCTATAAGCTATCAGTGTGTGCTTGCAGCCCAGAAAGGTGATTGTATCCTGCACCATATCAAAAGAAATGTGGCCAGAGGTCGAGGGGGGGATTCTCCCTCTACTCCACTCTTCTGAGACCATGCCTGGAGCACTGTGACCAGCGCGGCAGCCCACAGTTGAGCAAGAAATACATGGACCTGTTATAGCTGTTCCAGAGGGCCATGAAAACAGTCAGTTCTGGAACATCTATCTTATGAAGAAAGGCTGAGAGAGTCAGGTTGCTCAGTCTGGAGAGGGGGGAGGCTCAGGGGAGACCATATTGTGACCTTTCACCATATAAAGGGAGTGTACGAGAGAGGCAAGGGAGCTTAGAGCAGATGATCTTTGAAGGTCCCTTCCATGCCACACTCTTCTATGATTCTAAGAAGAGGGTATCCTTACTTCATTAGAGAAATACTTCAAAGGTCCCATAGTAGTACAATAGTTTGGAAGTCTGTGAACAGTCTTGCTATATGAGCTCCCACTGAGCTGTCTTAGGAAACCCAAGTCTTGGCAGAGAAAGTCGTGTCTGTGATTAGAGTGATAAATCTGCTGATCAGATACAGCAGTGAAATGACTACCTCAGTGGCTTGCTCCTGGCAGCCTCTGCCCTGGGCACCGCTCGGTGCGGGTGGGATGCTCTGAGACGTGGGTTCCTCCCCCTGTGCTGCCTGCGTGTGGTGCCCGCATACAAGTGGGTCACCCTAGGGAGGCGGAAGGGAGTGTTCCATGGAGCGGTGCTCAGGCTGCTCCTCTTTGCCCCTGCAGTTGTCTTGTGACATGGGTTAGTGATGGTCTCGGCAGCCCCGGGGTAATGGTTGGACCTGATGACCTTAAAGGTCTTTTCCAACCTGGTTGATTCTATGTTTGAGATGGTTTTTCTTATCTAATAAGATAGTATGAGAAAAGTTTGCTATTTTAATGAAGTACATTCACTTATTTTGCATCCATTGGTTTCAGAATCCAAATGTGGGTAAAAATACTGTTAGTCTTTCTGAAATGTCCTTCAAACATGAAGAGAACTTTTCTAGAGAAGATTGTTTTTTGGGGTAGAAACAAGATGATCCTTACTTAATATGTCATGTATTAGTTCACACTGAATGTACTCTACTTGTGTTTTCAGAGAATATCGTCCAGAATATGAACGCCTGAGAAAAACACTGGTGGGTATTTTTAACTTTTATATACCTGGGCAGTGTATCTTGGTTTCACTTTTATGCACACAATTGCTTCTTTATTGGAAGGATCTAACATTTCATTTACTAATCATACTCATTGTGGGAAAAAATCCTGTTCTGAAGCTCACCATCTGGTTTTTCTTCCCGGATGTGGTGGAGCATATCTTCACAAAAATAAAGATGTTTTTTTTTAAATCAGATGTTCGACAGTGGGTTAATGCTAATAATTTATTTGGGCAAATTGTGAGAAAATGGTTGGGAAAGATTTTTATATCTTCCATTCAGAATGATAGAGACTTTTTAAAAAACGTGGCAAAGTGATTTGTTGGGAATATCACAGTATCTCTTTGCACCAGCGAAAGATACTGTTTTGAGTTAGGCAGTTAATAATGATGACTGAATTGCAGTACCAAAGTCATTCGTTCTGATTACCTAGAGCTCTGGCTGTCCAAAGGACAGTTCTCTGCAGGCACAACTTCACTTGAGTTTGTCTTCCTGATGCTGCTGGAAATGTTCTAGAAGCCCATCAGGCTGGAGGTTGCTTTCCATGCTTATCCAAAAGTTCCATGTAACCTTAGTTGTAATGTAAAGACCTGCTTACTTACTTTGCATTCTGGCTAGGGGAAATTGGGTGAGATGAATCTTCTATTGATTTTGTACTCAAAATCCACATGTAACTTTGTACCTACAGGAGAAAGCTCAAAATGAACAAAAGAAGGAGCAGCTGGAACACTTGCGGAAGGACATGGGAAGCATGTGTGTGCAGGGCAACACACTTGCAGGTATGTTAGTAGGAAGATACAAGTTTACTGCAAAAGTCATCTGAAGAGTCTGCCTTGAGAAGTCACTTAGTGCTTTTCTGTCTTCACAGCGAAAGCATGGAAGCAGCTTCATGCTAGGAAGGACAAGTAGAGCTTTAGTTCCTGTGGGGTTAGACTTAGCTCTTTATGTCAGTCACACACATGGAAAGAAACCCTGCCATGTAGATAAAGTGGTGAAACTGTCAAATTAGAAATAAGAAAGCTCTGCTGTTGGTTGAACTGTTGCCTTATTTGAGGTTAAGTATGGTGCTCATGCAGTCTGTTCTGCATCTTTGTAATCCACAAGCAGCTTTCTGTCCTTTTAGAGGAGACATTTACTGCTGTGTTTATGTGCAAATAGAAGCTGTTGAGGCACAAACTTACTTGTTGGCTTGCTGTTTCATGTATAGCTGTTTCTGTTCAAGGGTCTGATGATGCTTCTGCTATGGGTCCCTCCGAGCTGATCCTAACACGAGGAACTCTTGATGAAGAAGAAGAAGAGAGGGAGAGTGATACTGATGATATTGACCATGAAGGTAAGGGAATAGAGGATCTGATCTGATCTAAAAACTGCCTGTCTAGTCGGGAAATATCCTCTGTATTTCATTAACTGGATTGAGTGAATTGGGAGCCTAGAAAATAAGCAAAGATTGTCACCTAAATATAGGTGTCTGAATATGTAGCAGAAGCCCAGCTGCAATGCTTAGTTCAGTAAAATGTTTGTGAAAGTAATGAAATTGAAGATCAAATAGACGTAATGTGTTGCTCTACCTAGCCTGACTAGCTTTCTTCAGTAACAGTAGAACATGTGGTGAAATAGTACTGAAGTGTGGATTTTTTTCTCCCCCAGTTACTGAGGAGAGTCATGAAGAACCAGCCTTCAGAAACTTTATGCAAGAAACGCGGGTGAAATACCAGAAAAGCAGCAACCCAAACAAATGAGATCTTCAGAAATGGTTTGGAATCCCTTATGATGGAGTTAAAAGTAAAGGAACAGCATAAACTTGCATGGAACCATGCATGAAGTCTTCTGTCTATGAACAGCTTCCTCTGATACATTTCTGTCTTTCTCCCTGCAGTAACTTTTGGTCATATAAGTTGAAGGTATTGTAACCAACTGACTGTGCGTTTGGCCATCTGCCACTAGGACTTCCTGAAGCTGAAGGAACCAGATAACTCCTTTTTTTGCTCCACATTCTTTAGATGTGCCTGTTGAGAGCATCTAGAGTACTTTCTGGTCTCCAAAAATGCATTTTGTTCACCTTGGGCAGACAGGTGTCTGCTGCAGCCAGGACACAAGTGAAATCTGCTGTGAAACTTCATCAGTCTAGCGCTGATGTTTTGGTTTTAATTAAATATATTTTATGTACTAACAAATGTGTGATCGTTAAAGGAAGGAGATTTCATTTCACTGTTCTAATGCGAGAGTTTGTGTCTGTGCTTACAGCCCATTCATATGGATTCATAGCAAATGCATCTTAATTACAGAAGTAGAAGTGTGCCAGTCCACTGATCAATGACTGTGGTCCTCCTCCCTGCCCACTTCAATGGGTCCGTGTATTTCCTGTGCCGAATACTCCAAAGTTGAACGTAATACTCCAGATGGGGTCTTACAAGAGGAGAATAGAGGCACAGGATCACCTCCTTTGACCTGCTGGACACGCTTCTTTTGATGCAGCCCGGTATACTATTCTATGACTCTATGCAGTTGGCTTTCTGTGCAGCAAGTGCATGCTATCAGCTCGCGTCCGGGTTTTCATCCACCAGCACACCACGTCTTTCTCCATGTGGCTGCTGTCAGTCCCTTCATCCCTGTGCCCTTTGGCCTTTGTTCATTCAGCCATTGTCTACCGAAACCCGGACACTTTTTCCAAACCTTTTCACATATTTACATAGTTTCTTCACCGCAAAAGCGGTAGCAGCGCTGCTGCCGGTGGGCGCCCGCCGCCGGTAACGGTGCCGCTCTCGCACAGTAAGGCACCGACCAGGTGCTAGCGATCGGGGTTGCGTGGCGGTGTTTTGGTACCTCCGGCGAGCCGTCGGCGGTTTACGGATGCGGGGTGCCTGGGAGCAGCATGGCGGCGCGCGGGGAGCGGCTCCCGGCTCGGGCAGGTGAGGGCCTATGGGCGAGGAGGGAGCCGCTTCGGTGGGTGCAAGGGGGTCTCCTGCCCTTTGGCTCTCGGGGGTGCAAGGGGATCTCCTGCCCTTTGGCTCTCGGGGGTGCAAGGGGATCTCCTGCCCTTTGGCTCTCGGGGGTGCAAGGGGATCTCCTGCCCTTTGGCTCTCGGGGGTGCAAGGGGATCTCCTGCCCTTTGGCTCTCGGGGGTGCAAGGGGATCTCCTGCCCTTTGGCTCTCGGGGGTGCGGGGACGGGAAGCTCAAACCTCCCGGTGCTGCAGCTCCCGCTCAGCGGGGCAGCCCCGGGGAGTTCCCTGGGAGCTGGCGGAAGAGGGGACAGATGCGCACAATTCCTATGATGCGGAGCCGGGCGCCTCCCTGCCTCGCCAGAGCTCCCCCTAAGCCTGCCCTGGCCCTGCTTACCCGCTGCAGCAGCTCCCGGTTCCATTGCCTCCCCCGAACCCTTTCCCATCTCCCCAGGCTTCCAGAGCAGTTGAGTTAACGCTCAACAAAGTGAGCAGTGACTCCATAGTGCTAGTGAATGGATAATTATTTGTTCCCATCTCCTCACCCCTGGGAATTTTGGTAAGAATGAAATCCACAGAAGACATTGAAAATAATAATTGTCAGACATGGGCAGTAGTTTTCTGTCATAATAGTAAACTTGTGAATACCTCAGAGACTACATACATGTGAGAAGGGTTTTTTTGTCTAATGAGAACACAGTAAGGGCAAATCCAGATAAATGTGGCCTGTAAGTTAAATTTACCAGATGAATAGTAGGGGGGATTCATTAAGCTCAGTGTTGAATTGATGATGTTTTGCAGTAGGAGTATTTTAAACGATGATGCCTTTCTCCTGGAAGAGGGAATCTTTGCTCTCTGTTCATTACCTAGTCTGGGGAGAAGATAATGACCTTATTCTGGGCCTTAAAGCCCAAGTCTATGTCAGTCCTATTCGTGACAGACAAATACCTGGTTTTCTTGGTGCAGGGGTGATGAAATATCCATATTGTTTTTAGCTTGCAATATTTATTTCTTACCAGAATGGTAAGAAATACTACTTCTTATTTATAAGAATATATGTAACTTTCTTTCTTGCTTCAAGGCTCTTTATTGGCTTTGACTTCTTGGATAATGGAAGGTACTTTGATGTTGAACTTTTCTAATACTGAACAAGTAATTGGTGTCTTTGTCATTGGTCAGGAGCTGTAATTTCTGCATGTTTTGAGAAGCACTATAGGTAACTTGTCCTTCTGTTTGTAGGTAAAATTGTTATAAAATTGTTGTGCTGCAAGTATTGATCCAAGGATGGTCCAAGAATCATTTCCAGGCAGTTCTGGGAAGACTGCCATGGAATGACAGCAACGTTTAGGTGGGAATGGACAGCTGGAGGTCCTGTCATCCGCTCAGTGTGGGGTTAACCCGAAAACTGGGTCAGGTTGCTCAGGGCTTTGTTCGGTTGAGTTTTGAGCATCCTGAGGGATGGAGAACCCATAGTCTCATCCTTTCACATGCACGTTCTAGTCCCCACAGCCTGTGTGTGGCTGGGCTTCATCACCACAAGGGTGCAGTGCGGCATTGTGGTCAAGAGAACTGACTGTTCCAGGATGCAGAAACTCTGAGTAAATACTTTGAAGACCCTAGGTCAAATAGAATCCAAGTGATTCTGGCTGTAACTGGATTGTTGTTGGGAAGACTATTGTACTGCTGCTGAGCCACGATCTCCACAAGCGCATGGATGACATTACCAAGTGTGCTGAACATGACTCTCCTCATGCCATTTCTGATGGCGCAAGTGAAACCACCACTGCAAAGCCCTGAATGCTGATGGGAGTTCTTCCTCCTTGGTGAATGGTGTTGGAGAATCCTTCCTCAGCAGCAGATAAACACATTTCTGATCTCTGGTTCCACATGGAGTCTATGGGGCTAGTCTTGGAAAGACAGATGCTTTCATATACAAATATAAGATCTCTGCTGCTGGTAATCAGTAGCTTTCTTGCACTGTGCCTAAGTGAACTTGAACTCTGGTACACTTGAAAAGCAGCATGGCAGTAATCCAGGCTTCTTGTCCCAGGCAGGAGAGGTTTCCTGGGGCTCTAGCTCCAGCATGCTGCACTGCCCTGTAGGAGTGCTTGGTGCAAGCACTGTCCAGGCTACAACCCTCTTGGTTTATGAGCTTTCTCTGCCTTCTAGGAGACACCATTTCCAAGCCTTAAAATGGCAGTTGACACAAACGCTTTAGACAGAGGCAGATATTTTACTACAGATACTGTAGCTTAAGAAATGCCTGATAACCAAGAGAACATCCAGGAATGGACAGGAGTAATTTAATTCTTCTCAGAGTGCAGTGATCAGAATGGAAATTTTGGTTATTTACATGGGAACTTCATGTGCAAGGGATACACAAGGAGACACGGGCACTTGCTGATTGTCCTGGTTTGAGGCAGGATAGCATTTTTTCTAGTACCTGGTACAGTGCTGTGATTTGGCTTTAGTCTGAGAACTATGCTAAATAACACACCAATGGTTTAGTTGTTGCTCAGTAGTGCTTACCGTAAGTCAAGAACTTTTCAGTCTCTTGTGCTCTGCCAGTGAGGAGGGGCACGGGAAGCTGGGAGGGAGCAGGCAGGACACCTGACCCAAACTAGCCAAAAGGGTATTCCATACCACAGCATGTCATGCCCAGTATATAAACTGGGGGGGAGCTGGGCAGAAGGAGCTGATCACTGCTCAGGGTCAAGCTGGGCATCAGTCAACATGTGAGCAATTGTATTGTGCATCACTGTTATGTTGTGTTTTGGTTTTTCCTTGGGAGAGAGGCAGGGTTTTTTCCTTTTCTCTCTCTATTATTATATGTTTATATTTTGCTTTATTATTTATTTTACTTTTATTTCAATTATTAAACTGTTTTTATCTCAGCCCATGGGTATTTGTTTTTTATTATTCTCCTCCCCATCCCACTGGGGAATGTGGGGGGAACTGAGCTTGCAGATATGTAGTATTTAGTTGCTGGCTGGGCTTAAACCATGACAGTTCTTTTTGTTGTGCTTGTTCCCTGGGCTGCATTATGTGCTATCTTACCCACAGTATGTGTTCCCTATGGTCATGTTTGTTATCCTTGGGGCTTGGGCTAAGATTATCATTCTAGTGTAGTTTGTAATACTGGTATATGATATAATGAATCCCTGGGTATGAAACTAATTGGGTGTGTGTGCTCAGCATTGGTGTCACCTCTGTACTTCAGGAATCATCTATTGGGAACTATTGATTACACCTTTTGCCTCTTCTCCTTGGAGAGCCAACTTATGGGGGAAACATCCTCCTTCCCTCCTTCCTTCCCTCTTTCCCCTCCAGGCTGATTACGGTAGTATTTGAGAATTTTAAAGATTTTTAATATCCTTTGAGTACCCTTGAAATCAACCTGGTCCTTCTGCTGGGAACCAGCACATTGCTGTATATAGTTCAGGTTTTATTTAAGGTTAAACAGTTGTTTAAAAATACCACCCAGAGATCTTCCCTGAGGCTGAACAGTTACGAGTGGCAGGGTGTGTGGGATAGTATGGGCAAGTACCTACTATAGTGGGCACCTCCGGTGTTTTGGAATTTCACCCCTGAACAAGTGCAGAATCTAGAGAACTAGTAAAACATTTGGAAAAAGTATGCTTTCATCCTGCAATTCCAGAGAGGCACAAATCACTGCAGCATGCTAGTGCATGCCTACTGAGCCCTGCTCAACACTGCAGTACCCTCAAGGGGAAAAGAAGGTCTCTGACGACAAACCAACAGGCACTGCAGCTCCCATCCCAGTGACTGCATTGTGGCACGATGCTGTTGCCCGGGTGCAGAACCTGGTGGTGAAGGTACGCCATGTAGATGCTCATTTACCCAAGAGCTGGGCCACTGAGAAACACCAGAACAACCAACAAGTGGATAAAGCTGCTAGGATTGAAGTGGCTCAGATGGATTAGCCTGGTGGCCCCAAGACAGCTCAGGCCATCAAGGCAGAGATGCAACATATAGATGGGCTTGTGATTGAGGGGTGAACTTAACAATGGACACTATTGCTCAGTGTCCATGGGCAATGTGAAATGTGCTTCAATTAAACAAGCCAAGCGGTTAAAGCCTCTCTGGTATGGATGGCAATGGCTGAAGTACAAATACAGGGAGGCCTGGCAGATTGACTACATCACACTCCCACTGATCCACCAAGGCAAGCACCATATGCTTACCATGGTGGAAGCAACCACTGGATGGCTAGAAACATACGCTGTGCCCCAGGCCACTGCCTGGAACACTATCCTGGGCCTTGAGAAACAGATTTTGCAGTGACATGGCACCCCAGAGAGAACTGAATCAGACAATGGGACTTATTTCTAAAACAACCTCTATGAGGCCAAAGAGCACAACATCAAGTGGGTATATCACATCCCCTATCATGCATCAGCTTCTGGGAAAATCAGACAGTACATCAGACTGTTAAAAAGTACACTGAGAGCAATGGGGGGTGGGACCTTCAAACACTGGGATACGCATTTAACAAAGTCCCCTCGTTAGTCAGCATTAGGGGATCTGCCTACAGGGCTGGCCCAGCCCAATCAGAACTTTTCTGTACTGTAGAGGGAGATGAAGTTCCTGTGGTGCACATAAAAACTAATGTGGGAGGATGGGGAATTCTGGTATGTGCCTCAAGGGTGGTTTATTTTGGGGGAGAATAGCCAATGAATTAAACTGTATGATGTTTACTGCTGCTTAACACTAATGGTATCATTTCTATCTCACAGAGATAGTAAAAACATTCCTATAAATGAAATAATTGTGTTGTTATTTTGAGATGTAGCATAGTGTGAATAACAAAATAAATGTTAGGCCTTGCTAATCAAACAACTTGCACCCAGCTTTACTGGCATTAGTTATCTTGGGTGGCACACAGGTGATAATTACCATCATTCATAAAGTTCTCATGTATTATCCAGTAATGCAAGGCTAAGCCCTAGATCTGTGGTTGAATTGCATCCAGCAAACTTCTTGGTCACTACTTTTAAGAATAAGAGAATCTCCTCTCAGTCATGCCTGCCCTTCAAACAGAGCAAGATAGCCAGAGCCTCCATCTGTGATCAGATCTGACTCACAGGACACAATTAGATAGCACAAGCTGGCGTTGTGGTGCCAAATTCCCTGTGTGGGAGCAGGACCTGCTGCGCACCTCCGAGCAGCCAGGGGAAACTGTTTTGCATGTGCTTGTGCAATCTGATGTGGAGGTTAGTGACCAGGTAATCCACCTCCATGGTGGCTCTCCACATACCTCTGATGAGGAACCATTCATGCAGAATCCCTCTCCAGCTCTCTGCTGATCACCCTTCTCTCCCAGCCTAGGGTTTCTGTTGGGTTATTTTTCCTTAAGTGTTTTTCATTAGGCTGTGTTTTTCATCAAGCAGCTAGATTTGCCATGTGCAATGAGCCTTCCTCAGGCCTGTGCTTTCCAAATATATTAAAGAATACAGAGCAATGCTACAGTGAGTTACAGCTGCTCAAATCAAAATATTTTCTCTGGCACAAGAGAAGGTCTTGTGCTTAGCCCTGTGAGTTTGGATGGTTCAAACTCACGCTGGCTTCATTGCTTCATTTTCACAGATTTTACTTTTCCTCCCACTCTAAACAACCTCTAATTTTATGATTATGACACTTTTTTAAAGGGTACTTTTGTACATCAGTATTAAAAGAAATACTTAGTCCATCCTGGAGGACTGCACACTGCACCAAGGGACTGTTTATGTTGTGGTGAAGACATCACTTTGCATGTTAAGAGCATGGAGCAGTTGGTTTAGCCCCATGGTCCTTTTCTGCTGCTGCATGAGACCTAAAGCATTTTTCACAGGTTTTTTGTTTCTCATTATTTGACTTGTATGAGTGAACAACTCGCCTCCTGCATGGCACAGTAACTGGAGATCAGAAGGAAAGGCATGCTCCACATACTGGCAGCACATGCTACCTACCCAAGGGAAACCTGGTGAAGCCTTCATCTACAATTAGCATACTGGAACAACATGTTACCTGGCATCAGGAACAGCAGACCTGTGAAGTGCTGGGTGCAGCTTTCCTCCCAAAAGAAGCTGACTGCTGCCACGATGCATCAACAGAGAAGAGCTGCAGCCATGGCTAGGCATCTGGCCATGATCTTTCTCAAGTCTGTTTCCACCAAACCCAAGAAATCAAGAGTTGGTGTTATCATAGACGAGCCTTCCCCTGCAGGAAGAATTGAGGGACACCTAGAAATAGCCATGGGTGCAGCTGGCCCACGCCAGGCACACACCCACAGTAGAAGTAATGTCAGACCTAGGAGTGACTACTTTGAAGTAGAAAGTGATACTGTGGCAAGGCTGCTACAAACCAGTGGTTTTGTAATTGAGCTATAAACTTCCCACCATCATTTCAACCATATAATCATACGGCTTCAGCCATATGACCTCCAGGATGTGGGTGCATCATGGCTTTATACAGACACACTGTGATACACTCTTTGTTCTCTATTTCCTTCTAGGGTTTAAATTTAAAGCAACTTGGAAGAACAGAAATGCTCCCGTTTCTAAAGGCTGGGGAGTTTCCAGGCAGACAGGTTCTGCCATAATTGTTTAGCACATGGCTTCTGGTGTCTCCTGCTGGACCTTTTCCAGTGACGCATTTTCAAGCTGGTGTCTGTGGAGAGGGGAGGTGAGAGCTGATCTGCCTGTGAAAGGTGGCCAAGAGCAGATTACATTCAGCAAGCTTAAAAACCCTTGTGTGTGGTGTTCGTGCTTTCCTGGACAGACCATAATGGCCTGCAAGTCAAAATGGAGGTGAAAATTGCTGATGGCTGGACCCTGATGGCATCCTGCCTGCTCAGCTGCCTCCTTTGCAAACTCATTGTGTCTCATTGCTGTGTTTTTGACATGAAGGGGACAGCACGAGCCATGGTCTTTGCCAGGGAGGAGTGGGCTGTGCTGAACCCATACAGAGCAGATGCCATTCGTGCTGATGGATCATACTTGTCACGGTGAAGGGGACCTTGTGCAACCCTACCAGTTGTGAGAAGTAGTACCTGATAGCAGTGCATTTCTGAGTGATGCCTGCCAGGGAGGAAGACAAGGCATTCCGAAACCAGGTAATCAGCATCCGTCTCCCCTCCCAGTGCTGGGAATCACTCCCCTTTCTTGCAGCTAGACCTTGTTACCTGTCCTCCTCCTCCCCATCCTTTTATCATCAGCTTGGCTTTTGCTCACCCCTTCTCCTCTGAGTAATCAGCTCTGCCCAGCTTCTCCGAGTAGCAGAGACCACCAACGGCCAGCAGCAGTCATAAATCATTACCTAGTGCATGGGAGCCTGACTTCTTCACCCCTCTTTTCCCCTTCCAAAAGGATACTGCTATGCTCTGAAAGACACAGATGAGTATTTCCACAAAGACATGAAGAAACATGAGGAAACGCTTACTACTGGGCTGCTGAGCAAAGGCAATCAGTGTTTTTCCTCTCACGCTACACTTGTGCCTCCCCTGGCAAAGATAAAACCTTCTCCAGAAAAGGCCTGCACTGCAGCAGGAGACCCAGTGCTCTGAGTAATGCAAAATCACAGGCAGGAACCCTGCCTGCTGGGAACTGGCTATTGCTAACTTCTCCCAGGCAGCCCATGCTGGATGGCAGCCGTGCTGGCTGAGCCATGGATCTTGCAGGGGAGCAGGAGGGAGGCAGGGAGACGGGCTGCATTCCAGTTGTCACATGCTGCGCCACTGATTGATATCCCCAAAGGGCAAACACCAGGGAGATGTGCCCTGCCTCACCCTGCAGTCATTGCTGCTCTGGGGCATGTTTCCCTACAGAAAAGCGTTTTTGCCTTCTGCGTTCTTTGCAGAGCAAATGCCAGCATGAGCGGTCACTGCTGGCACCCTGCTTCTCAGTGTGATATCACAGAGGTGGCTACTCTAAAAAGCAATCCCTGGTCATGCAGTCACTGATGAACCAGGCACACAGTGCAAAGGGTCTCATCCTGTGTGGGTGCCCCTCCTTGAGCCAGGGTACTGGGTGCTTGGGAGGGTGGAATTGGGCTTGCTCAGCTGAACAGGGAGCAACCAGCAAAAGGCAGCCCAGAACAGATGGGAATCGACACTGGATGCCAAAAGGAATTAGTACCTAAGAGATGCTGGCTGTGGTCAGGAGAGGCTGGGGGGGAGACATCAGCTCGGGAGGTTTTAAAGAGCAAGAGAGCACAGAAGAAGCCAGGTCTTCAGATTGTGACATAACACTGGAAAGATTCTTTTTGTTTGTTTTGTGAAGTAGAGTGTAAAAGCCTCATGTTTGAGGAGAAGGGGAAAACATCCAGGCTGGACTGCTTTTTTACACTGTAAGAGTCATCCCTAAATGTGTGAGGCTTTGCTCATTTCCCTGGAAATCAGGAGCGACTGCAGCAGGAGCATACCAGTGTGGGCTTGGCCAGTATGTACATGGGCCTCCCACATCTGGAGACAACTGGGCTCTCTAAATTTAAACTTCCCTTCATACACTTTCTTTTGGGCACTATTTACAACCACAACCAACCTGCCCTGGGACTGACACAAACCACAGCTCTTCCCCTGATCAAGGCAGCCTTAAGCATTCCAGAAAACACTTGCCTATCTCCGTGTCTGATGCAACTGGGCTCAAGTAGGTGCTCTGTGGCTCTGTAAGGACACCGTCCCTGTCACAGCAGCTCTTCCATAAGCAAAAGGGACAGGCTGGCCCTAGGCTATACCATTCCTCCATAGCTCCTTGTCCTTTCCTCTGGCATGGAAATATGCCAGAGGGCTGAGAAGGGATCTCCCACTGTGGCAAACTGCACTGGTGCAACGTGCATGGAGGCAGGTGGATCCTGCCAGCGCACGCTGGCTAAAGAGACAGTGCTTCTGCTTCAAGCAGTGGCCAGAATTTAGGGCTTTAAAGCATGAAGTGGCATTTTGGACCTAAGCAGCACTGACAGGATGGATGGGCTGTGAGTGCAGCTGGAAATAACAAGACATCCAGCCTCAGCAAGGTATTTTCTGTGTCTGTGGGGTGCCACTGATTACAGCTGGGGCTTATGATCTCTGGAAGCACAGCAGTCAAATGTCCCAGCAAATCCCCCACCATCACCAGAACAACTCTTAAAGCAAGAGAATTGGATGAACAAAAATGTTTAACATCCAAATGCATTTTTTATTAATTCATTTGACTTTCCTGAGCAATGCTGAAGAGGAGCCCAGTCTGCCTCCCTGCAGCATACGGCTCAACTGTCCTACACAGCTAAGCCACATCTAAGGAATAGCAGGAAAAAGGAAAAGCAGAAAAAGTTGCCCCAAAGCTTGGAGAAGCAAATGATGCCTGATACCCATTTGATCTGACCTGTTTCTGAAGGCAGCAGAGGGCACATCTCTCACCTCCATCTGTCTCTTTTACCAAGGTGAAGGGACATAGACATTCCTGAAGAAACTCATAGGTGTTTTTGTAAGAACAGAGGAAGCACTGGCAGCTGCTGTGGGTAGAAAGCAGGTTTTAAGGGGAAAAATAACTCTTCATTCGTAACCATTTCTATCCAAGCAGAACTTGGCATGGGAATATCTATAACCCATTTCCTCTTCAATGAGATAAAAATGATGACTGAGATGCAAGAGCAGGTGGGTGATGAGATTATCGGTGTTCCCCAGCAGGATGTCTGTCAGCCTTTCCGGACAGAGCTCAAACTCCCTGTCATTTCCTTCCATAATTCATCCAGAGCTGCTGCTACTCCTGAACTTGTCACAGAGCCTAGTCCCCTTGGATTGGCTCTTGGAGCATTTGTGGCAGCCCCATCCAGCTAAGTATACCTGCTGCCTGTCCCAGCTCTTCTGCAGCAGAAAGCAGCACAGCACGTCCCCAAAACCTCGATCACGTGCCAGGAAAAATCACAGTGGCCTGAATCCGATTTTGGCAGGTTTTACTTGTGAGAGCAAAGGTCATAAAAATGAAGCCAAGGACAGGGATGCATGGCCTAGGGTGACTAGAGCGATAAATGCACTGACAGACGCTACGCAATTCCGCAGCCATCACTGCTAGACTTGCCAGAGCTCAACCCCCTCAGCTCGTTCTCTGCTCTGATAATCACACACTGAAATGAGGCCATGCCCAGCTCCTTCTCAGGAGAGAAGGAGCACCTTCTCAGCAGAGAGGAGTGTCCCTGATGCCAACACCCTTGGCAAGGTAGACAGGGCGGCAAGCAGATGGTGCATCTTTGAGCCCAAAGTCACCCCTCATCCCACTGTTCTCATTTCACCCATCAGTCACTGGCAGTGGGAGTGTGGTGGGAAAAGCCATGTTCACCAGCACAGAGCCCAAGAAATGCCCTAGGAACCACATGTTGCATAGCCATGTTCCAGGGTTGTATGTAGAGTCATAGAATGTTTTGGGTTGGAAGCAACCTTAAAGATCATCTATTCCCAACCCCCTGCCACAGGCAGGGACACCTTCCACGAGACCAGGTTGCTCAAAGCCCCGTCCAACCTGTCCTGGGGACGAGGGTTCCCACACCCACCTCCACTTGTTCCCCACACAGAGGGTGGGGGGCACAGCTGGGGATGGAGGCCAGCACCCATGTGCCTCCTCCATGCTGGAAAGCCATGTGCAAGATGGGAGTGGGACTGGCAGCACTGGTGTAAAAGGAGGAAAGGGTGCCACTTTATCCTGGGGGGTGGATGCATAACACTCCAAAAGTCACAAAATAAGGGGAAACAGTCCCATGGATGAGCAGAAGGTTTCCCAGCCTGGGTGCATAGGATTGGTTCACATGAATGCTGTGTCATTGGTGTGGGGGACTGGCAGGTGGACAGCATGGTGCAGATGTGGGGGCATCCATAACGTGTGGTTCCCCCACAAGAGCTGTCAAAGGCCAAAGAAGCTACACCTGGTCCTACACCTGGATCGGGGCAATCCCAGGCACAGCTACAGGTTGGGCAGAGAAGAGATTCAGAGCAGCCCTGCGGAGAAGGACTTGGGGGTGTTGGTTGATGAGAAAATGAACATGAGCCGGCTTCAGTGTGCGCTTGCAGCCCAGAAACCCAACCATATCCTGGGCTGCATCAAAAGGAGCGTGACCAGCAGGTCAAAGGAGATGATCCTGCCCCTCTACTCTGCTCTCGTGAGACCTCACTTGGAGTATTGTGTGCAGTTCTGGTGTCCTCAACATAAAAAGGACATGGAACTGTTGGAACAAGTCCAGAGGAGGGCCACGAGGATGATCATTGGACTGGAGCACCTCACAGGCTGAGAAAGCTGGAGCTGTTCAGTCTGGAGAAGAGAAGGCTGCGTGGAGTCCTCATAGCAGCCTTCCAGTATCTGAAGGGGGCCTGTAGGGATGCTGGGGAGGGACTCTTTGATTAGGGGCTGTAGTGATAGGACAAGGGGTAATGGGTTTAAACTTAAACAGGGGAAGTTTAGATTGGCTATAAGGAAGAAGTTCTTTACTATAAGGGTTGTGAGGCTCTGGAATGGGTTGCCCAGGGAAGTTGTGAATGCTCCATCCCTGGTGGTGTTCAAGGCCAGGTTGGACAGATCCTTGGGTGACATGGTTTAGTCTGAGGTGTCCCTGCCCATGGCAGGGGGGTTGGAACCTGATGATCTTAAGGTCCTTTCCAACCCTAACTATTCTATGATTCTATAGGCTCTCACAGAAGCTGGCAAAGCTGGGATCCCAGTGACTTCCCGTTTCTGTGCACCGGGGCAGGGAGCGCTGTACTGCCACGCACTGAGGAGTAGGGAAGTGCCCTGTCCCAAGCTAGAGACCAGGGGCTGGGCACCACGGCAGGTGGGACAACATGGGGGGGGCTGCCCCTGGGCACTGCAGGGGCTCCCAACAGCATGCACAGGGGCTGGTGAATTTTGGGGGTCATCAACCGCATGCGTGGGCTCCGGGAAAGGATGAATGGATGGATGGATGGATGGATGGATGCAAGGCAGCTCCCGTGCCAAGGGGCTGGCTTTGGGGTCTGCCTGCTCCATGACTGGGAGCTGTCTTTTGAGGGGGGATCCCAGTGAACATGCACGGATCTAGCTTTTTGAGTCACCGGCTGCAAGCACAGGGGCTGAACCAGGCGGTCCCCGAGCCGGCAACACCGCTCACCCCCGAGGACGAGGCTGCCAAGGCGGGTGTTGGTGCCCGTGCGTGGCGAAGACCAGGAGCAGGTGGGGGCCGGAGGAGAAGCGGGGAACCGGCAGGGGCGGCCGCTGGGCGCCGTCGCGAGCGCTGCCGGTGCCGCCGCGGGTAGGTTACGTACCAGTGGTCGGTGCCGAGCCCCCCGCCAGCAGCCCCGGAAGTCATCGGGCTCGGGATGCGGGAACCCCTGAGCCACAAGGGCCGCGGCGCGGCGCCGCACCGGAGACATGGCAACCTTGCGAGCCCCCCCCGGCCCGGACGGAGCCTGCGCAGAAACCAGCGGGACAGGAGTGGCGCATGCGTAGTGGAGGCCGCCCCTCCTGATGCCGGCCTGCGCAGACGTAAGGGTGGTGGCTGGGTAGTGGGGCGGGGAGGTGTTTTGTGCGCCTGCGCAGTGTGGAGGCGCGGCGCCATGTTGCCGGAGCGGGCTGGGGGGAGGCGGTGAGTGCTCCGGTGTCGGGTTCCCTCCTCCTCCCCCGGCCCGGGGGCCGCGGCCGAGCAGGGCCTCCCTCGGCACCATGAGTGGAGGCGGCGGGCGGGTGTGCGACCTGTCCCGGCGCAACCCCCAGGAGGACTTCGAGCTCATCCAGCGCATCGGCAGCGGCACCTACGGCGACGTCTACAAGGTAGATGCAGCTCCGCGGGCCGGCGCGGCTGTGTCGTCTCTCCCTCTCCCCCGCTCCCACCCCGGTGGGTTCCGTTGTCAGCTGCCTGGTCGGTCTTCCCCTCCAAAAGCTGAGAGGGGCTTCTGTTGCCAAGCGACGCTTCCCCCTTTCCACCACCCCCTGTTCTCTCGCTGTTGTGGGCAGCACCGTCGCCTCTCGTTCTCCCGGTTCTAGCGGAGTCTGTCCCGTCACACCGGTCCCAGTCCTGCTGGCGGCGCGTGGGCTCCCGGTCTGGCCGCCTCCGGTTCCTCTCTGAAGGGACCCTGTTCCCCGCGCCTCTTCCTGCGCTGGCCTGGCCGACCCCTGCGAGGGGAGGACCCTCGGGCCCCGCTGGCGGTGCGGGACCGCGGCGCTCTTCGGTTCCTGCGGCTGTAGAGCCGCCCCGGGAGTTGGTGCTTGCCGCTGTGCTTCGGGAGTCCGCTTCACGGGCGGGGCCTGGGGGTCGGCTCCTCTCCAGACCGACCTTTGGGAGTGCGTAAATTGCATGTTTGATCGCTCGTTTCCAGCCGAAATGTCACTTGAAATCGTGTGCCTGAAAGCGATCAGGGGTGTTGATCCCGGCCACTGCTCCCATCGCTGTCTTGGGTGAAAATACCAGCGTTTTGTGCTTGTGTCTCTGTAAAACGTGAGGCTGACCAGGCAAACTGGGGAGCCAGGAAAGGTGTCATTGAGATCAGAGGCTTTCATCATCCTGCCCTAACTTCAGAAATGTAGGAAAAGCAAAATTAAAGCATCAGCAGCTGAGTGTAAGTTTGACTTTTTGGGCTTTATAGCATACTTTGACATTTTTCTCTGCTCTGCAGCGTTTGTTGCTATTTGTGTATCCATCCAGGTGAACTCTTTTCTGATGGGATGTGACAGCTTGTCCCTCAGGTACCCACTCCTGTTTGGTGACAGAGCAGAGGGGAGATTGGAAGTTTGTCATGTGCAGCCTGTTGGAAACATCACTTTAACCGTGTGCTTTCCAAGTGTCTTCTGGTCTGGTTTTGTCATCATAGAATGTGTGTGTGTGTGTGTGTGTGTGTGTGTGTGTGTTTAAGAAAACTTGCATTGTAGGCAGGGCTGTAGGGAAACCTTTAGAGTCATTCCACGGTTTGAGGCACACAGAACTTGCTCTGATGCTGTCTTTGACTAGGTGAGTGCACCTAGAATGAAGTCTTATTTGGGTTGGGGTGATTTTGGTTTAATCCTGGCTCGCTTAAATGTTACGAAAGTTTCAAGTCCTAAATCCTCTTGTTACTGTGTTCTTAGTATGCCAACTCCCTGCTTTATTTATTATTTAATTGAAAGGGGGCTTTGTATTGTTTTCACCTTGCCAGCTTCCTTGGAGTATTTGTCTGCCGTGTTGATTTTAATTATTCAACTCTACTTGCCTTATGCACGTTTTTTTGGGGGGTTTTGTTTCCTGCAAGCTGTTCTCTTAATGTTTTCAGCTCTGTTTCTGTTGCAGTTTTTAACTGCCATATTGACTCTGTGATATCTCGTCAGATTTTTCTCAGTGCTCTTTACATTATTATGATGGATGTGAATTAGCCAAGTAATCAGTGTTTACAGTTTAATTTTGAGGATGTTACCTCCAACCATAGAATGAATATTTACATTTGCAATACTACTAGGCATATAAAACTTGTTTCATTGGATTTGTCAAGGTTTTCTTGATTATGGAACTTGCATTGCAGTAGCCTTCACTTTGGTGCTCTGTGTGGCCAGTATTTGTCACTGCTTGTGACTTTTGTTTCATAGAATCATAGAATCGTTAGGGTTGGAAAGGACCTTAAGATCATCTAGTTCCAACCCCGCTGCCGTGGGCAGGGACACCTTACACTAAATCATATCGCCCAAGGCCTCATCCAGCCTGGCCTTGAACACTGCCAGGGATGGAGCATTCACAGCCTCCCTGGGCAACCCATTCCAGTGCCTCACCACCCTAACAGGAAAGAATTTCCTTCTTATATCCAACCTAAACTTCCCCTGTTTAAGTTTGAACCCGTTACCCCTTGTCCTGTCACTACAGTCTCTAATGAAGAGTCCCTCTCCAGCATCCCTATAGGCCCCCTTCAGATACTGGAAGGCTGCTATGAGGTCTCCATGCAGCCTTCTCTTCTCCAGGCTGAACAGCCCCAACTTCCTCAGCCTGTCTTCATACGGGAGGTGCTCCAGTCCCCTGATCATCCTCGTGGGCCTTCTCTGGACTTCAGTTTGAGGCACTGAAGTTCTCTCCTCCTGACAGCTGGGTTAGAAAGGGATGTATCAGCATCAGGACACACTAGGCTGATACTACAATTATTTATTTCCTCTAGATGAGAGAGAAGTAAGTATTTTCTGATCAGGTTGTGGACAACATATGGAAATCGAGATGTGCTTTTCTCCTGAGTGAATTATTGCCTGTTTCATATTGAGGGAAGGTTTTGCCAAAGAAGCCTTTAAAGTGGAGCATGAAAATGGTCCAAAAGTAATAATGACAGCTATTTACTTTTAATGTGACAAAGAGGAAGTAATATAGGCCTAAGTGTCATCCACATGTGAGTTTACTAAGGCATTATCTTAAATTTGTGAGGGATTTCCTAAAGCCTCTTTCACTTGCTTCATCTTGTTGGTCTGTAGGTTAGCTTTGTGGTTGATTGAAATAATTGTGTGAGGTTGAGATTAACTGTGTGGTAATGGTGCTCATCAGTGGCGGGATTTCAGTAGAGTGGATCCAAGCACTGGATGTACCTGGGCAGCTTCAAGATATTCTTTGTAAATTGCAGTTTCCCTCTCCTTAGCAGGGAGAGCCATTTTGGGAGGTGTTTCTGCTGTTAGTAGGGATTATTACCTTAATAAGTGACAGTCATGTTGGCATTCTTGCTAAATGCTGACTTTCCTGTAACCTGCTTTCCTGGCAAAGTGTTGAGGAGCTGAAAGCCAAGCAGGCTGGCATCTTCTTCCTTGTTCTGTTTTAGTTGAACTACAACAGGACATAGGTTAGATGTTTGATTTATTTGAAAAAAAAAATAATTATATAAAAATAAGTAAAAGAGGCAGAGTCTATACTCTGAAGATTTTTTGAATTTGAAGTAAGAGCCTGTGGTGTGGACTGAACTACAGAAACTCAAAGGGAAGAGGTATGGGTCAGATATATCAGTCCTGCTGTTTGCTGGTACCTGGAAGTGTGCTAGAGCGCTGCAAGTATGGATTTTTGGCTAGAAATAACACCTTATAACTATCTGCCCTCCCATCCAAGTTTGGTGTTCAGAAAGGCCTTGGAGAAGATGATAATTCATCACAGGAAAGGTAGTGGGTAACTTGTTCATGCCATTAGCTCTCAAATATGCAGTCAACAGTAAAGTGTCTCTTCTAACTGGTACCAGTGCAAGCTGGTTGTAGGAGACGGAGTGTTATCTGGGTTGTTTAATTCTTGATGTATCCCAGAGACATGATCAGTGTACATAATGCTGTTTTCAGTGAGGGTATGAGAGATGATGTTTGGATGTTTTAATTATTTTTTTCAGTGAATCTATATTGCCCCTATAGATAGCTGGAATGTTAATGTTGCAAAGTTCTTATTGTAAATTTAGGTAAAACACAGGACTTAAAATCTGTTCCCTTGTCCAGAGATGTCTCCTCAGAAGACTAAAGTGAATGGAGAGATCGAGTTACTACGTTGTCAGATGGTTGATGCATCTGTAACAAAACACAGACAACCTGCTAATAGTGTTCTGAGTTGAGTACTCGAGTGTTGCATATCCTGTTTTTATTTATACGGGTTTGTTTTCTATGTCTCGGTAAATTTGCTTGTCAAGTAATATAGCTTCATCTAAAGTCTAGTTTAGAGCTAATAGCAAAAGGGCAGTTACATGTCAGGAAAATTCTTGAATGTCACCTTCTGTTTCTGTCAAATATTCTTGTCCAAAGCAACACTCACTAGAAAAGGTGAAAACTAGTTCTGCTGTAGTACAGGTCACTTCTGTCTTTGTGTTTCTGTATTTCACTATTGTAAAGAATTTAATTGTGTAAGGTGGTCAGCAAAGTGTAGAAGAGTTATGTTTGTTTGATGGTGAAAAAGAGACCCTGCCCTGTCCTGTTCAGTTTCAGGAAATACTCCTAGAGTTAAATGAGGTGATTGCTTAATGTAGTTTGCTCTGTGTTTACTCCATCTCTCCTTTAGAAAGACTTTTGTGTCTCTTGGTATGAAACTGCCATTCTAACCATCCCTAGTCCCAGGTCCTCTGTAATTTACGCTTTTTGTCATTTATGGCTTCAGACAGTTGACAGATGAAGATGCAGGACTCTGTAAGGTGCACTTTGCTTGAGATCTCATTTTTAAAAAGAAAAAGCCCTAGCGCTTTGGCTTGTGAGTTGGTTTTGGTGAGGGAAGTCATGTGCCTACAGCTCAGCTGCTTTGCGCTGAAGCCCTTGGATCCTGTGGACGTCTCTGAGGAACACCTGGTTACTGTTGCTGCTGTCAGCCATATTCCAGTGTCTGGTTTCTGATGGTGGTTCTGTGTGTTGCTGGAAGAGGATGTGTCCAAGGCAGCTGAACCTGAATTTTGATAAACTCCCATTTTGCAGAGTCCTAAGGACAAATCTCTTCTTTCCGTGTCTGTGTCCTTGCTCTCCCCTCTTTCCTGGGGTGATCCAGTAAGACTTCAATTCTTCTACAGCTGTGCTCCTTCTGAAATACTGAAAGTGTGCCTTTTAGTTGTGTGCTTTTTCACAGGCACTTTGGTCTTCATTTCTGCTTCACTGAGCTTACAGCTGGAAGCTCCATTTGACTTTTCTAGGAATAAATGTCTATGTTTCGAAGGCTGTAATTTCAGCTTTAATTCTCTTTTGAAGCTTGTCAGGCAGGCAGAGAGGGGTGGTTGTTTTGCCATCCCAATTTTACTGTGCAGAGTAAGTACTACAGGGCATAGGTTCTGTGACTGTGGTTTCATTAACTGATAATCCGTGCCTTGTGTAGGGGATTTTGTTTGCTTCATTTCAGATCTTTTTGTTTGACATCGCCTTTATCAAAACATTGCTTTCTAAAATTGTAGCTCTGTTGGGTTTTGGTATCGTGCCTCCTACCAGAATGTGGAACATTATTACTTTTAGTGTAATTCTTAGTTCAATTTCTGTTAAGTGCAGTTTTGATTCCGTAGGATGAGCTGAAATGATGTAACAGCTGACTGTTGCCAGAGAGGGGTGATTCCCTACCCTGCTCCTGGCTCTATTGCTGCTTACCTGGTGTTAGCTCTGGCACTCACTGTGGTGCCTGGGCTGGTGTGGTTGGTTCAGCTGGCAGAAAACTAAGTAAAAAGAAGGGGCAAGTGAGTTTCTACTGGCTTGGAGAGTTGACTCTGCTGCTGGGGACTTGTGTGGGTTTGAGAGAGGCTGAAGGGGAAGAATGTAGGACTGGAAGCAAGGGGATTGGGAAGCCATTTGAGTGCATTTTCCTGAAGAATGGAGCTAATCCAGTTCAGGAAGCCTGTCTATTCCCTGCGACCAGTTACCCCATGAGTAGCAACTTGTTTAGAAGTTGCTGCTCTACATTTTGTTCAACAATTCACATAGAAAGTAGTCAAAACCAGAAGTGTCCTGTTGTTACTGTCTTAGATTTGCTTTTTGGCCTGGTTTTTGTTGCAGCATTATATGCTTTATATCAGTAGTTTTCATTTGAAGGACAAATGCAAACTTGGCAAGAGATTTACCTCCTTGGATTTTATGTCTGCATTGGTTCAACTGCACAGAGCACTACTTAGGAATCTGCTGTTGTGGCATACATTAAGGGGCAGTACTGAATATTAGCCTTCCTCCCCCCTTTATTCTTTCCCTTCCTTTTCAGATAAACACCATGCACGTCTCTTGCTTTGCCTCTGGTGTTTCTGAATAGAGCCCATCCAAGTATTGCCCTACCCATTGCTCTTTCCTTTTCTGTTTCAGAGTAATATGATCTTTACAATTGCGAGGCATTTTGGTTAATGGATTTTTGTATAATAGTAACAAAAAAACCTGGATTTTTTTTTTTTTTTAGATCTTATTTCGAGTGGGCGGCAGGTTTTTATACAGCATTTGATCTGATCTCCTACTGTTGTCACAGAGACACTAATAATTATTTCCTGTTGAATTAGGCAGTGCTTCTTCAGCTTGACTTTGCAGTTGGTGGATTTTCTTTTTAAATGCCTCCCCAGATATGGCAATGTGGGTCTCTGGAAGAGGATTGTTCCTTTAGCTGCTGGTGGAATGAGGATTCTTATACGGATTTCCAGAGCAGACATTGTATAAATGCTGTATACATTTAATAAGCGGCCGTGTGTAGATGCAGGTGGTGTAGGCTGATCTGTGCTTCTGGAAGACCTGTATAATGCATTCCCTTTGACATAATGAAATCAGCATTTAAAGGAATTGGTTGCAGGCTCCTGTGCATGGAAACAGAGATGGGGGGAAAAAACTCCTGGTTCTTGCTTTTAACCTCATCACCAAAAAGGGTGAGAGAACATGTATTGTGCAAGTGGAAACCAAAAATGAATGTGCGTTTTCCTACATGGCACTTTGAAATTTTTGTTTGCATTTGCCAACTCAAAAATATTTGCTTGAAATTGTTCTTCAGCCACCTAATCCTTATTGATGCTCGAATCTCAAAACCCGTAAGTAATTGGCAACTTTAGTGTGATTATGCTGAATGAAAGCATAAGGCAGTGTCCTCAAGATACTGAGCTATTGTGTGGTATGTACACAAGCACCCTCAAATTCAGAGTCAGCGCTGGCTCCAGCACATGCTGGAAAACATACAATACTTCTTTCTCAGTCCCATTCATCTAGGCTTGTGATGAGAACTTGTAAAACCTGTCAGGGGTACTTGGTTGCCATAATTATCCTTTGTAAGGAACCCTTGTGTCACTACCGTCGGAATAATGTATATTTTTTTTAATATACTCAAATTAACAAAGGCAATTCATATTCTTATTTGTGATACATTTAATGCTGATAACCCAAATGGAATAGGGTGCAAAGTGAAAGCTTACTCAGATTGTCAACTTCAAGTCATGTTTTCTTAAGCAGCAATTCATGCCCTTAAGCAGTTGTTAGCCTGCTGTTCCTGGAGGCACTGATGACCTGCATTAAATCAGGTTTTGTTCCTCCTTTCTGGCTTTCATGAGCCCCGGCAGGTACTGTTGCAGAGAACGGTCAGCTGCACAGAGTCCCACTACTGCTGTTCATGAGGAAAAGAAGAAATGCCTAAGCTAGAGGTGAAAAGATAGCATTTGTGCTTCCCTGCCCATAATCCTGAACAGTTCTTCTGACATGACATTGAAGATGAAATCCCTTTGCGATGGGAGGGGCGTGAATCAGCCATGAGGTGTGAAGAGCGCAGGTTTGGCAAGGCTGCCTGCTGCTTGGACTCTGTTCCTTTGGCTAGGATGTTGTATGTCCTGCTCTGGCTACTGCTGAAAGTTTCTTGGCATCACCAGCACATAAGACTTTGTGGTGAGTATTCTCATGTCTTTTAATCAGGCATTCCAAAATTGTCACTAGCTCCTAACCATCTTCTCTCTTGCTTTAGTTGCCATCGCACTCTGAGCAGTGCAGTGACATATAAAGCCATAGTCAGAGAAACAAGTTCCTGACACCTGGGCACAACATTGTTAAAATAGTAATAAAAAAACAAACAAACTTTTTTTGCTGGACTAGCAATGTCCCTGAAGCCTGTCAGATGCTTCCAGCTTGGCTTGCACATCCCAGCTGCGTGCAGGATGAGTAACTTCAGGATGTCCTCACATGTATCCACTGCAGTTTTTTTCTCACTGATTACCTTATTAGGACAAGTAGACCCAAACCATGTCTTCAAGTATCAAGACTCCCTCATGAGTCTTCATTAAGCTTCAGTAATTTTTCTTATTAATCCTGGAGGGTAAAGAATGTTGACCTTTGATTAATGATCATCTTGCCTCTGTTTTTGTTTCTCAGTATGGGAAGCATGTGCTGGAAAAAGAAATAAGGAATAAAAATCCTAATTCATGCTTCAATGATGCCACTTTCTCATATGTTGCCTTCATTCTCTGGTACAGATAAAAGGAACTCCTGTTCTTTGTGTCTTTTTTCCCTCACACAGTGATGAATGGAGACACTGCTGTGTCATTGGGGTGGGCAAATAATGACTTCCAGGGAAAGCTGCCAGAGAAAATTAATTTTTTTTTTTTAACTGTTCATTTCCACAGTTTATGAAGTTTGGACTACTCCTTGATTTTTATAGAATTCCCACTGGTCTCAAGATCTATCCATAACCATCTGCCTGTAAATTATTTGCAAATGCCAGTACTCCCAGTACTGCAGAAGAGCATCGCCACACCAAGGAACAGTGAGAGGTTTGAAATAGGCTGTGCTAGGAGTGAGCTTGGTAGATCTCTAAACACAGGAATACATACTGTACTTATTTCCAGATTGTATTGCTGGCTATTTTTTGTAGTCTAAGGAGTTTTTTTTCGCTCTACTTGGGATTTCACAAGCAGCTGTTAAGCTGCTGTGTTAAGAATTGATACCTTACAGTATTTGGTGAGTCTCAGGCCAGTCAACAAAAAGTTTGAGCCCCTGAGCTCCTACAGTGACTTCAGTGACACCATTAGCAGCATAAAGGGTGGGCACCTGTCTGTATCTTAAGTTCTGTAATTCTGGCCTTTTTTGGTTTGAAAGCGGATGAGGGGAGTAAGCAAAAGCAGGATTGGTCTCACCTTCTGTGCCCTGTGTAGGGGATAGACTGGGCATGGCATGCAGTGCATTAGTGGTCCAGCACAGTGCATTGGGTACCAAGACTTCCCTGAGGACAGGAGAGGTTGTAGCAGAGCATCCTTCAGGAGCTGCTGCTTTGGTGCTGGGGAGCATCTTTGCTGCTCTCTCTCCATGGCTGGGTGCAGAGGCACAGAAGTATCAGAAAGCACTGGGCAAATGGCTTCCTGGTTTTCAGTCAGTAATCAAGTGTGACGATTCTAGAAGAGAAATCATTATATCATAATTTATATTGCTTCTTAATGGCTTGTTAAAAATTTCCTTGGTTACTCAGTAGAATGCAGGCTTTTGCATGACAGAGCACCATACAAAATGCAGTTAAGCTGCTGAGTAATAGCTGAAGTTGGCCACAGAGCTGCTGCACATGCCAGGGGAATGCTTTCTAACTCCTTTGTTGCTGGCTTGTTTTCTTCCCACCCTTGCAGCAAGGGGAGGATGCTGACACTAGTGGAAAGCAAGGACCAAGGGGCACATAATGAAATTGGCAGGAAGCGTTGCGTTGCTCTCATGGGAATCTTGGAAGCTGTCATGTACGCTGAAGGGTGCAGCACTTGATGCACCCTGGGCATTGCTTGTCTGCTGTGAGATGTGTGTATGTTATAACTGCTTCACAGTCAGTATCTTTGTGATTGGTTTGTTTATGGGTTTTAACAGGGAAGTACAGTGTGGTTGAAGACTTGCATAATTTTGGACTGTTGTGTGGCAGTGTAGGGTTTCCTGAGCATACTTAAAGCTTCAGAGCTCTGAAAAAACAGCTGCCTAATGTTTTTGTGGTTGGTTGGGGTTTTTTTGGTTTGTGATTTTGGTTTCTTTTTTGGTGTTGGTAGTGGGTTTTTTTGAGAGGGCTTGCTTTGTTGTTAGAAAATAAATCCAGGTTTTGTTGGAAGAGTGCTTCCTACGAATGTGTGTTGGAGAATAGCATGCTAGCTACAGAATTCTTACAATTTGGTTCACTGTCATTAAGCACAGACATGGATTATTTTAAATAAGCATTTTGGATATAATAGAACTCAAAAATGGTGCTTATCTAATATAAAAGCTGTAAGCCAAATAAAAATAAATGCATGGTGTATTGAGGGGAGGGCGAATCTAACCTTGTATGAAATGTGTTTCAATTTAATACAAGGTGTTTTAATTTATTGGCTTCTCCTGAGGAAGCTTATGCTTAAAAAAAACCCAGACAACCAAGAAACGTCTCAAACCAGCAAGTGGTTTCACTGTTTTAGACCCTTGTGTATCTCAGTTGCTCTTGGACTCTGTGTTGTCAGAGAACATTGAGAATGCAGAGCTGGTTACTGTGTTCTGCTCTCTAAAGTTAAATTTTTTATTTTACTTTTTTTGTAGGCTCGAAATGTGAACACGGGTGAGCTGGCGGCAATTAAAGTAATAAAACTAGAACCAGGTAAGTGTTACTTAACTGTACAGGCCACAGAAGTGAAATATTTCTGTGCCTCAAATACGGTTGTACAAAATTGAATCCTTATTGAAAGAAGGGATAATTTTTTGCCTTTTAAATGGGGACAAAATACACTGTTCTAAAAAAACCCTAAGCATGACAAGCAAGATGTAAGGGGAAAAAGTGTGATTGGTTAAAGGGAAGCTGATAAGAATTTCAGAATGTTGGCTATTTTGGTCTTAAAGTACTATGTTTACATTTGATGCGATACAAAGCCCTGTATAGAGCAAAAGAAGTGAGGAAGGCAGCAGGGCAGAAAAGGACTTACCTGGAGAGAGCATGGGGGAGAAATGAGAAGGAAGGGTGAAATAATAGCTGAGCACTAGTATCTGGGAGTTGAGTAAATTTCCTGAAATTCTCTTAGAGACTTTGGTTAAGATTCACTGTATGCTAGAGGTGCACTTGAGCTGCGCTGATGTTGTGATTTCACAAAACACATGTGCCCTACAGATATCAGCCTGCAATTTCTGTTCTGTCACTGTGGCTAGCCTTGTTGAATTACAGTGCAGTCATCTCAGAAGTAAAATGTCCAGACTTCTTGTTTAACTTGTAACTGTTTGTGCTCCGTTTCAAGATGTAGTGGGAGCTAATGCAGGAAAGAAAGTAGTGTGTCACATAGGTTGTGCTTGGAGAATCGTGCTGTGTGATTTAGCTGAGCTGTGAGCAGAGCCTGGGGATGCACTGCAGCTGGGATAACTTGCCCTCAAGCTGTGCTGATGGGGATAACAACTGGTATCTTGCAGTTAAATATTTTTGGCAGCCTTTGGATGCTAAAGAAAGTCTACAGAGAATGTACTTCAGCTACCCTCTGCTTGCTCAGTGAGCTCAGTGTCTCTTTGTAGTTGTTGCTTCCAGTTGCGGTAGAGGCTTGACTAAGCCTCATACAGGCAGTGTCCGCATTCCACAGCTGTGGCACTGGCTTTCTTTGCAAGTTTTGCAGACTGGGGGAGAGTGTGAAGATTAAAGGTTAGTAATGTTAGGCACTTCCTATGAAGTTGATGCTAATTTAATATTAATATTATGCTAATTTAATAATACCCTGGTCAAATAATGGAGAAACCTTGTCCTGTCACAGAGGAAGATGATTTCTACTTTGCTCTTCAGCGTTTGCATATTTACAGGTCTAGCCAGGATACAGTAAGCCATGAGCAAAATACCATGGATAGTAGACAGCCTGTTGTGATGTTAATTTGCAGCTTGTGGTTTGAGATTTGCTATCAGTTAAAAAAACATGTGAGTATCAGATTTCTGGTTTAGAAAGTACCACATGGATAGGTCACCAGTATGTTGATGTCTTGGGAGAAACATAAAACATGTTTTCTTAGGTAATAGCTTGACCAGTTCTGTTGGAAGTTGTTGTGTTACATTTGACATTAACAGCTGTATTTGAGAAGTGATTTTTGAGTTGAAACAACTCATAAATATGAGCCTAGTGTCTGTATTCAACTTTCTAGACAATAGCTTTGGCTTCTGGTTTAAAAGCTCTTTTGAGTTATGCTGAAGTGTGCCACAGCAGTACACCTAAAGGAGAATTTTGACATGCATTGAAATTTCTTGGTTCCCCCCCCAACTTGCTTAAAGAGTCTTTGAAGTTATTCATTAAGTTAAACGGTTATTTTAGGCCTTCAGGCTTACTTTACCTATGAAGTGGCAATTCCTTAGTGGGAATGACTTCGTTTTTGTGAACCTTGTATGTCTAGTAACTAAACAAACATCGTAAGAACTTTGTAAATAATATACCTAACTCACTACTACATGCTCTTATGGCCTAAGACATTTCAGGGGAGTCCCTGTGTTAAGATACTGAACTGCAAAAGAGCACTTGACATGTATTTCCTAATTAAAAATGCTGTCAAATACCTGTTTCTGTCATTTTCTTACATTTGGTATTTCTCATCTTCTCTTTTTAACTTTCCTATAAAACTCCTGCCTGACACTCCCAAACCAAAAATGTCTCTGGCTTTTCAATTTCATACGTGATTTTCTCAGCATACGCATCTGGTAAGAGCCTTTTGTAGAAGTACAGGGACAATGGAGGTACCAAATAGTAAATGTGGCAAATGCCACATCTGTGTCAGTGTTTTATTTGGACATACGCAGTCTGTAAATTCATGTGCTTACCAAGTTTACCAAGGAGTTGCAGCAGCAGCCTACTATTGAATGGGGCTTTTTGCTCAGGAAGATGATCTAATGGGTGTTGGACATGTGGCCAAAAATAGCAAAGTTTTTAAGAACCTGGGCTATTGAAAGGATGAATGCAGATGGACACAGTTGGGTCTCCGGGGGGGGGGATAAAGACTTTAGAAAGAGCTATGACCAGAGGTGTCAGATAGCAGATGTGAGGTCTGTCTGGCCCAGAATGAAACTTCTTAAGAATATAGGTGCTTATTGCTAAGGCCTTGCTAATAAATATTGACTTACAGCTGCTGCTTTTTATGCCTGTGAAACATGCAGATAAATTTTAATTACTCAAAATGTTTATTTTATAAACTTGTACTGAAAGTCTAGTTGAGGTGTGGGTATGAACCAGGCTGATGAAAATATTCATTCTTCTGCTTTTCAGGAGAAGATTTTGCTGTTGTACAGCAGGAAATCATTATGATGAAAGACTGTAAACATCCAAACATTGTTGCTTATTTTGGCAGCTATCTCAGGTACAGTTTGTTTCTTTTGATTGCTTAAAAATGCCTTTCTATCTCCTTGTAAAGAATGGGTCTGTAAGGTGACTTAGGCAAAACTTAATTTACCAAATAAGTATTATCCACTTGTATATATATTTTTTTAATTTACCTTAAAATCTGTTTATTACAGTGTCTGTCTAGAAATTGTTTCTCTTTGCACAGTCCTTCAGTGACCATGTGGTCACATGTCCTTGGAAATGAGTTGTCATTTAAAAGCTTTGAATTTAATACATAAATGGAAAATTAAGCACAAGTATGAAGAAAGAATCTGTGTATACAGTGTCTTTTAAATCTGTTTCAGTAAAATGTCTCTTAAATTTGCAAAACTTTGGGAGGTGTAAGTATGGTATAATACAGATAGAGTTCTCAGAAACGTTCTAACTCTTGTCATGTAAACTTAAGAATTCAAAATTGAATGATATAGACAAATAAGGAGGGGAAAAACAGTTGGTTTTTTCCTTGTTCAAGAGTAGTAGTGCTGTGTTAAGCTCCAAGGACAATTTCATATTGAAATACCTTAGAATTTAAACTGTGCAGCCTTCAAAAAGTGCGCTGGTGATTTGTGGTTTGGTTTTGTTTTGAAATCTAGAAATGATTGATATTTAAACTCCTTTTTTTCTCTTGAGCTGTAGAGTTGTTTAGAACACTTAGTATATGTAGATTGTTCTGTCTCATTCTTTTGTGTAATTCCTTTTGTAAGATACTGTGCTTAACTTTGTAAAAAGTAAACTCCATACAAAGCCTCATTATTGAGAAGGTTGATAGGTAGTTTCTAATAACATTTGCTATTATAATTCTTTTTAATACATCCTGACGAATGTTTTATGCTAGATATAGCAATTGCTTAATATTCAAGGACTAGAACTTTTAATGCTGCATTTTGTGAACCTTGTGTCATAATTTTAGGCATATCATGCAATGTAATCAAAAGCTTGTAAAAGACTCTAAAAAGTCATGATGCTCTTTATGGCAGAAGCTTCTTGTTCCTGTCAGATATTTGCATATCTTCTGTCTGCATGGGAACAGCATAGGTAGGACATGGTAGCTCTGTGGATTCCCCATCCCTGGCAGTGTTCAAGGACAGATTGGATGGGGCTTGGAGCAACCTGGTCCAGTAGAAGGTGTCCCTGCCTGTGGCAGGGGGTTGGAACTGGATGAGCTTTAAGGTCCCTTCCAACCCAAACCATTCTACAGTTCTATGGGTCTGTGTGGGTTGTGAAGGTTGCTAGACCCTGTTCATAATGGGAAGACACCAAGCTGAGTTACTCATATGCATATTAGACTTCAGCAGCTCCAGATGAAACTCTCCATGATGGCTATCTGCTGCAGCCAAAAGCTTTTCAGCAATATAGGCCAAGTGCTTTTGGTTTGGGGATGGAAAGATATAGGAAGTATTTTCGCATAAAAAAATCTTGGTGCATTAAAGCCTTTCAACAAAAAAATTACCATCTTTGAAGCAGGAATTTAGGGCACAATTTGGCTCTTGTATTTGGAGTGCATCTCATCTTTTATTTTTAAAAATCCTGTCAAATGTGACCAAGTTATCTTATAAAGTACTGCATTTCTTTTACATTCCTTCTGGATCAGAGCTTAGGAAATACAGTTACTGTTTCTTTTCTAGCTATCAGTGCCTGATTTGATGTACATTTGCAGAGCTAGAGAAAAGCTAACGTGCTCTCTGGCTTGCTTAGGGAGCTGTTGTTGTGTGTTCCTTGTTTTGCTCTGGGGCAGGATGTTGAAATGGCGTGTGGAGCACTTTGTGGTGCTCTTGGTGACCTCAGTGCTGAACGCCTGCATAGTTGGAGCAAACTGATATTGGACAAGTTGAGTGTGCCAGAACTTGGAGGCAGTGTTGGGGGAGAGAGAAAGTTCTGGGAATAAATGCTAGACAAGCTGAGGTCTCATGCAGAAGCTTAGCAGACTTCAGGAGTTTCTTCTTCCAGTCTCTTTAATTCAGTGTCCCCAGTAGCTCTGAATGCTCACTGAAATGATGTTTTATCACTGATGGGATTCACTGCATCTTTCTTGATACTTGTTAGCTTTTGTCTGGTGAATGAAGGTATTGTGTACTGACAGTTGTGATTCAGGTCAATAGAATCTGTGTTTTGAACTATATTCGCTTTATAGTCATTTAGAAGGTCTGTAATGGAAAAGCTGGTCATATTAGTCCTTCACAGACATAGCTTAGTGTGGAGCATGAAGAAAATTTCCAAGAGTAAATGTATTTTCAGGAGAAGATTAAGTGGAAATGCACTGAAGGTATGAGAATGAAGAGGAAAGTAAGCCATTGACTAGCCCATTAGGGGAACACCATCTGCATGCTATGCTCAGTGGGGCCTGGACTGTGTGATAGTGTACTGCTTAACATTTTTGTATATACATGTGCAGGAAGGGATCAAAGTCTGAACATAAAACCAACAAGCCATGCTGTTCTGGCATCCCATACCTTGAAGGGTGCTTGTCTTGGCAGCTTGAATGCTTTTTATTAACACTGAGCTGGTATGGGAGCTGCATTATGTGCAAGTTTGTGTGGGTGTGCATACAGATAGAGTATGTGTACATGTAGGGTCTTGGCATTCCAAACTAGGAGTGTCTGCATTTCACCTTTGAATGTTTAAGGTTAACCTGAAGGTTAACATAAACTGTATATTGCTTCCTTCTGTGCAGTACTGGCAGGCTGCTTCTTGTGCATGAACAGTCAATTCTTAATACTGCTTCATACCCTAAAGTCATATTAAAGTTTTTGAGAATTTGTTGAGTTACTAGTCTGACAGCTGCATGCAGGTTGTAAGGTGGTGAAGTTTGCAAAGGATCTAATGATCCAATACCTAAAGTGGGCCCACAAGAAGTCTGGAGAGAGAATTTTGCAAGGGTATATAGGGACAGTACAAGGGGGAATGGCTTTAAACTGACAGAGGGGATATTTAGATTAGACATTAGGAAAAAGTTCTTCCCTGTGAGGGTGGTGAGGCCCTGGCACAGGTTGCTCAGAGAAGCTGTGGCTGCCCCATCCCTGGCAGTGTTCAAGGCCATTTTGGATGGGTCTTGGAGCAACCTGGTCTAGTGGAAGGGGGTTGGAACTGGATGAGCTTTAAGGTCCCTTCCAACCCAAACCATTCTGTGATTTCCTAAAGGCAGTATTTGGGAGTTCCCATGTTGTGGTGATTAAGCTTCTTAAATGGATGCTATGTATCTGGAAGTTGTATGGCTGGGATCATATGGTGTCCCAACTTCCTGTTGCACCTCCTTAATCTTCCTCCCAACCTCAAAGCCTTCCTTTCTTTTGGGAAGAGAGCATCTTTTTGTGTGTTAAGGTGTGATGACTTTATTTGTACCTGTCTGCAGTAGTGGGAAGGAAGTTGTGTCAGCATTTTCTTGATGTCTGACATTGCCTGGTGTGTTCCACAAAACTGAAAGACATTGTTATAAACCTTTTCAGAAGACAAACTTAGAAGTAGTAAGTGAGGAACAGCAGAGGGGGAAGGCTGGGGCTCTGCAGTGCTGTTGAAGTTACCCTGAGCTGTATTTCTAACACACGAACTTCTGACCAGAATGTGATGGTTCCATTTGTATTTGTTTCTGGAGGTGAGATTATTTGCATTGTTGAAGCACTGTCTTACCAGCTGCTTCTTCAGTCAAAGTGGGAACAGATTGCTTAGTATTTACTAATAAAAAGCTGTTTCTCATGACTTATTAAGATTTCATGTGCAGAGACTGTGAACAAACACTTTTGCATTCAGCTTTCCTGAAGCTTTTTTAGATTGAAACAGTGCCTCTGTTCAGCTGGGGGTGCTTTTTCTTTAAAAAAAGTTTTCCTCCCGTCTCTGAGTATCAAAATCTACCTTTGTAGACCCAGAATTAATTTTATGGAAAATAAAGTATATATTTTGGCACTTTTTTGTGTCCTTGCTTGGTCCCCTCCTCTTTCTTTTGTGTAGTGCTTCTCTTTGGTTTGAACAACTGAATGGCTGTCTTTGAGGCCTCTGTTGTCTGACTTTTTGTTTTCTAAGTATTTTTCAGTGCTAAGAACAGTAAGAAAAATACCATCATCCCATACTTGGCACTTATCAGCATATTGTGCCCCACTCTTTGCTTTTGTTTACATAGGGATTTTTCAACAGTCAGATTTCTGCCTTGCTGCTAACTTGCAGACACTAAATAGTACTGTTGATCCTGTCTCTGTTTTGTTTGTTGTACTCACCATATGCTCTGCAGACAACTGTATACACTTACTGCTGATTAGATGGATCTTCACCTGCCTCAGAGCACTTAAGACATAGTAATAAAAAGCTAGATAGGGAATTAAAAATGCAGTCTTTTTTCTTCCTTTTCTGTAGAGCTTTTCCACACTGGGAAGTTAATGCCCAGTAAGCAAAGGTGTGAATTACAATGCTTACCTACTTTCTGTTTCTTTTTGGGTGCTCTGCTGCTGTCCCAAGGCTGCTGGGGTGCTCCTGGCTTTTTTCCACTTCTATGCTGTGCTGCTGTTGGCATCAAACAGGATGGCAGCCACATGGGAAAGAGTGGCCTTCATGAGCCCAGTGCCTCCAGAAGTGTCCCTGAGTCCTGATAACTGTGGGGGATAAACAAGGGGCTTGTGAATGTCTTGTCTCTTCAGTGCTTCTTTCTTACTCATGTTTCCCTGTTGCCATTGTTAATTCTGTTTTCTTTCACAGGTGGCCATACTGCCTCTCTGTCTCCCTTTGATCAGTTATTTCAGTAAAAGGACTTCATATTAAGTAATGGTTTAATTAACCCCTAGAAATGTATGGAGTTAACAGCCAGGGACCCCCATTGCTTCAAACCTCTGTAATGCCTGGACAATATCTTTCCCATCACTAGAGGAAGCACCCAGCGTATAGCTTGGAGGACCATGTAGAATGTGGACATAAAAGGGGAGAACATCCAAGAAAGACAGTTCTTCCTTGTAGAAGCAGCTATTCTAGCTGTTATCTGCTGGTAGAAATACTTGAAATTTGCAGCTCAGGAAATAGGCTCAGCACTTACACCATTGCCTCGCAAAACACTTCCATGGATGTTGGCCACAAGGGTGTCTCTGTTATTCTGAACAGAACGCTATGAATGCAAGAAATCAAAGATCAGGGCTCATGGGCAAGCTGCAGAACAGTCACTAGTCTTTCCTTCGGTTGTTCTGTGTCCCAGTCTGGTGATTGTATGTGATCTCTCTTTCCTGCATGTTTTGATGGCCAAGAATGTTTAGGCAAGTCCTACATTTCCTGCTCTCCAAAATACTTTTCTGCAGCTGCGTGTGGTACATCTGTCTTACCAGTGAAAAATACCAAGCAAAAATAGAATTCAGGGTCCATAATGGAAGATACCTTTGAATCCTTCAGCCTGTTGTCTGTTCTTGGAGAGCACTTTTTATGGAGATACAGTGAGTCAAACTGATCACCTTAGTAAGAGATACCTAAAGAACTTCCCTCTGACTCCTGCCACTGAAAATGTCTATAGGTATTTTTAAGGGAAAAGTCTTCAGCTGTGAAGTCCCTTAGCTACACCAAGGGCTCCACTCTGCCTAGCTTTGACTAAAGCACTAGAATTTCACTCCATTTGTTGAGAGAGATCCCTACAGCTTTTGTTTTGGGTTCCTTTTTTTGTTTGTTTTAATTCCTCTGCTCTGAAAAAAAGTTGGAGAGAAGTAAAAATGAGGAAGAAATATGAACCCACATCTGTTTGCTTTCTCCTCAGTAAAAGTATATTTCACTTTCATAGTAAGTCTTGAACAAAAATCAGTGTGCACTAATACTGTTCCTGTTACTCCAATAAACCCTCATATATTTTGAGTATTTCATTAGCTACTCTTTTGACAGTGAATTATCATGTCAAGTTTAAGTTATATTCATTATTTGACTTGTACTTTGCATAATAGAAAGCTTTATGTTGTGCTTTATAGTATTTGAGTCTTCTGACTTTTACAGGTGCTATTTTCAAATCTGACAGCTAATGAATGGTTTTGTTCACTTTTTAGACGAGACAAGCTATGGATTTGCATGGAGTTTTGTGGAGGTGGCTCTCTACAGGATATTTATCATGGTATGTCAAGACTAATTCCTTAGAATCTAAGTAAAGCTTATTTTCAAAAAAGGGAGATGATGACAGTGTTTTGTAATCAGAGAGGAGGAATCCTAGATGTGGTTTCCACAATAATCCATTGAAGATCAATTTTAGCTTATGTATTATATAATGGTTTAGGTTTGGTTTTTGAAACAATATTAGCTATAGCGCGTTTTTATTTTGATAAGCAGAAGTTGCTCCATGCAGTAACCATCACTGCTGTGTACCCAGCACCACTCTTGCAAAAGTTGTAAAATCAGACTAGTTCATTGTAAAAATAAATGTTACATCCTGATGTGCTTTCTTACTTCATAGCCATTTTATTTCTGAGCTTTTGGACTTTGCTTTAATATAATCTATAGCACTGTCTATAGATACCTAGATTGGTTAGCACAGATGCTTTTGTCCTTAGTAAGCAGTGATCTTTTGAATATTTGTAGAGCAGTAGTGCCACAATGGCTTTTTTTTTTTTTTTTTAGTGCTGCATGCATGACATCTGAAAAGCAAAGGTGTGATCTGTATTTGCTCTAGGTTTAGGTGCAATGAGTGGTCTAAGAAACAAGAGCTGTGTATGGATCTGTTGCATAAAGAGAGGATCAGTCAATTGCTAGTTTTCAAGAGACAAAATCAGTTTTGAGGGATTTTATTGCCCTGGAATTAAGATTTGCTTAGGAAAAGAGTATGCTGTGAGTAATGGCCCTGTAGTTCTCAGGTAATGTATTTCAGATGGAAAATCTGTCCACATTTTAAATTGTGAAGATTTTTATATGTTAGTATCTTCATTTTTCTCTTACATGCAGACAGTTTGTATATCAGTTAAAACAAGGCACCAATTGGCAAGTTCACACCATGTTTACAATGTAGTCATTTGAGTGTGGTCTCGTTGACCCTTCACCTCTTTGCTAGTGTTGGTAGAAGCACCATGTTTAATAGGCTTTGTTATGTGGAACACCTGTAGAGTAGGAAATGAGCTCATGCCTCATAAATGCCTGAACAGATGTCATACAGGAGCAGTTTCCTGTTGCAGCTGATTTTTGTCTTCACTGCCAATAGAGTGGAAGGTTCTTTCCTGATCATAATTGCAGTCCAGAAGATCTTATTCTGGTTAACCTAAAGGCCTCTGTAATCTTAAGTCATTTAAGTTAATGAGAATTAAATTTCACAAACATCCGTACTTAGAAATAGGTACTTTTGGCTGCTAATATATTTTGGTTTATGTGCATTTGGAGCTTTAATTTCAGAAAAAGATGGATCTACCATCAACACCTGTTTCAAAGATGTGTGTTGCATGCTAGTAATTTATATTATGGTTGTGGGTTTTGTAGAAGCTGAGCAGTCAGGTAGTTAAATCTTTTTTCATTTTTAATGCCCTGCTACTTCAGTTTCCTTTGAGAAAACCCATATTTGTTTTCTCTGCAAAACCAGAGAAGCTTGCAGTGAGAACTGCATTTCCTGGTCTTAAAATCCTTTAATTTCAGGATCAAAGTCCAGTGAACGGGGGCAAGTCACAGGCCATTCCTCGCTTGTTATTCAGTGTTTGGTTTATGGAGTTGTTCAGAATTTAATTCTTTTACTTTAAAAGACTTGAGTGAAATGGGACACTGGAGGTAGAGGAAAACCCCTTTCCTTGGGAAGCTGCTGAGCCTGCTGCTCAGGGGGAGAGTTTGAGAAGGTGTGTCATGTGGCAAGCCCAGGAGCAGCAGCTGGTAACTCATGCAGGAAAGAGTTGAAAAGCTTGAGATCAGGTTGCATGGCTGCAGAGAGAGCAGGTGGGAAGGACGGAAGGAGAGAGCAGGTCACAAATAGTAGAAGGAACTTCCTAAGGGTCAAATGGGACTGCGCAGAGTTTGCTGCAGCTCTGAGTCACTGGGTTGAGAGTCCAGCCCAGCCCAGGACAACATGGGTTTGTGCAGGGGAAAGAGTTGTGATTAAATCACTGCTTTTGTTTCTTTTTCCTCTTAGTTAGAGATTTATGTATGGAGGGAGTTAGTGGTTTCCATTCCAATGGAACTACACATTTTTGAGTTTAATAGATGATTGGTGGTGCTCAATCTGGGGGAAAGCCTAAGCACATTTATTCAAGACTTCTTGTGTAAGGTCCTGTCAGTGTGAACGGAAGTCATTGCATTATGGTTTTGGAATGGACAGTATCTTACCTGATTTTGAGAGAATATTTTTTTTTCCCTTGCATTTCAGTGACTGGACCACTTTCAGAACAGCAGATTGCCTATGTTAGCAGAGAAACACTACAGGTAGTATCCTCACAGGTTCTTGTGGTTGACTTTTACATTAAAAGCATTAAAAACTAAAAATAAATGCTGCAGAAGTGTGAGATGCCATGGAAGTACAGTGTTTGGGTGGCTTAGCATTTTTCTCAGACTTCTGAGGATGCTCTGTGTAATAGCCTAGAAGTGGTTTGCATAATTGCATAACCTTAAATTACCCTGGATCATGTAAAGAAAACTCATCATCTTTCTGCTGTGGCTTTTTTTTTTTTTTCTGTTGGTTTTGTTTTATTTTTTTAGGAGGGGAAGCAGCATATTTATTATCTCATATTTTGGTACCAATTAGTTATTGCAAGTTTGAAGGAAAATTTAAAGACTATTTTGCATATGTGATAAGGAAAAAAAGTAAAATTGCGTGTGTACTGAAGATGTTCAGGTTAGTCACCAGCCTATCCTCATTGAATGTGCTAGCTCTCATTTCTTCTTTCCTAAATTAAAGGCTAAGTTCACTAGTAAGACTTAATCAGAAATGGCTTTTTAAGTGGTTGTCTTTCCACACGAGAGCAGTTCTTGGCTTCTAGTGAATGCAGATCTGTTGGATGCCATCAGTTTAGAGCTGTTGCCTCTCTCAAACACTCTCAAGACAGCTCTGTCCCTGAGCCAGCTGCCTTGTATGTCACTTGCTGTCACCCTATGCTATGCCAGAGACTGCTGACATAATTTACAGGACATGTTTTTTTTCCATACAGTAAAGATGTGACACTAGGATTGTTTTGGGTTTTGAACCTTTAAACCGTTTTGCTGTTACATAATCATAGAATGGTTTGGGTTGGAAGGGACCTTAAGATCATGTAGTTCCAACCTCCCTGCCACAGGCAGAGACACCTTCCACTAGAAGCGCTATCCAACCTGGCCCTGAACACAGCCAGGGATGGGGCAGCCACACTTTCTCTTGGCAACCTGTGCCAGGGCCTCACCACCCTCACAGGGAATAGCTTCCTAATAATCTCATTTAAGTCTCCCTTCTGTCAGTTTAAAGCCATTCTCCTTTGTCCCCTCACTACAGGTCCTTGTCAAAAGTCCCTCTCCAGATTTCATGTAAGGTCCCCTTTAGGTATTGGAAGCTAAAAAGCTTGTCCCCATCTTTCTTATAAGCCCTCTTTAAGTACTGAAAGGCTGCAGTAAGATCTACCCACAGCCTTCTCTTCCCCAGGCTGAACAATGCAAGTCTCTCAGCCTTACTTCATAGGAGAGGTGTTCTAGCCCTTTGGTCATAGTCTGGAATGGAATTTATGAAATCATTATTTGTGTGTGAAGATTTTTTTGTTCATATGTGTAAATTGCCTGTGAGAAGGAAATTAGCTATTTTGTGTTTTCTAAGTGTTAACCATTTCTGTATATTTTAAAGTTGTCTAACTACATGTTTATAATACTCTGACCAAATACAATGTATATGGTTTGTGGTATCTTGTGCTTATAATGCAGCAGTCACTTATCCTAGTTAGAACTCTGAGAATATAAGCCATATGTCCATCCATAATAGTAAATGTTAATTTTGCCATCAGTTTCCATCAATCAAGAGTTTCACTTGAATGCCCAAAGCTGTTGTTTGATCCTGATATTCAGAAGCCCATTAAATGGTCTGTTTTCAAAAAATCCCACTTGCCATCAGTTCTGGCTGGAATTACTGAGGCTGATTCTGAAAATATAGGTCCTTTAAAATATGACCTTTAAAGTACCTACCTCCAGGCATTCATGGTGACCTCATTCTTAGAGGGCAGTGGTAAAAATGAGTGTTTTGTCTCTGTGCCGCATCCAGAGATTTAAATGTGAGGAGTGTACATGGGACTCTTCTAGCTAGTGCCAGTCTTTGCAATGGTCTGGTGGATGTTTTGGTTTGTTACACTCTGTACCAAAAACAAATCTAATGCAGTTTTTTTGGTCTGCATGCATGTGAGGACTATGAAAAACCATTGGACCAGCTGGCTATTGTTAGTCGTTTCCTTCAGAGAAACAGGTTAAAACAACAGTGAGTGAGGTGGTTTTTAGTTTATTTAAGGAGTTAAGTTTCATAACTGCTAAGCAGTTCGGCTACACTGCATTCTGTTTTTCATAAACTGACAAAAACATACTCCAGAAACGTATCCTCAGTGGTACTGTTGTCTACTTGTACAATTTTGCTCACTTGAAAATCTCAAGTACCAAGTCATGTAAGTAATGGTTTATTCATTTATTCTGTTGGTATATTTAGGACTATCCACAAAAAGGCTGACAGTTGGAAACAGTCTTATTTTATTTTTGCAGACAATTCCATGATGTCTTGCATAAGCTGGCAAACTCCCAATAAATCTGTCTTGACATGGGTATCTGACATGAACATACAGTGTTTATGTTCATGACCTCAGAGCGAGCAAGATGTTTACATGTTGTTTTACCCTGGAAGAGAATTTTAAAGATAAGCCTGGAGTGTCAGAGGTGACATGCTCTGTGATTTGCCACGCAGAAATTTGGTTTCATAGAATTCTTCCAGTATTTAAACTTAAGAGTTTCTAATTTCCAAATTCTGAAACGCTTTGATGCTGTCATTGAGACCCTGAGAGACTGCTTAATGGTTCTGCAGAAATCCATGAACTCCTGTGTTAGACCTGACGTTCTGTTTGCTAGCATGCTTCTAGACTTAACTGGAATATGTAATGATATAGGAGATAAGCGCAGTTATGATACTTATACTAGCACTAGTTATCCAGTGATCTGACTGCTGAATAGTAGACAATTAGGCAATTTCAAAGTACTTAAATTGATCTAGAAAGGTGAGGGATACCATGTCCAGAGGAAAACTTGGTCAGGGAATGCTTTTCTTACAGCAGATGTGGTGACTGGTATTCTTCACATCTATCCTGTGTTTTAGATATTATGCTACTACATATATTGAATTTGCACATACAGTTTGAATATGCTGAAATGTAATAATATTCTTCAGTGAGTCATTAAGATAATTGAATTGGATCCTAAATATGTCTCGTAATTAAGTAAGAAATGTATGTGATGAAAAATACTGGACTAAATTATTTAAATATTTTATGCAGGGACTATATTACCTTCACAGTAAAGGAAAAATGCACAGAGATATAAAGGTAAGTAAAAACTGAAGGGAAGTCTCATGTTTCTAAAATAGGCTTTATCACCTCTAGTGGGTCTTTACTGTTCTCTATCAATTTTAGGGATATTTAAAAAAATTGTGTTTTTTTTCTGTCTATTAGAAAGAAATGGAATTTTCTGCCCAAGGGAAGGAAAAAAAATATTTTTTTAAATGCATACATTGCAATAGTTTGTTCTTATAATTGGAGCCAAACATACTATTGATTTAGACAGTGATATAAAATGCAGGCATGAGCCATTGTCTAGAGCAGTGTGTGTTCACATGGCTGTAAGAGTGTGCTCTATGAAAGAGGAAAGGTTTGGTCTTTCCCACACCTTTCCAAGAAGCTTGATTCAGCTTTCAAAGCTTCTCTTTTAAAGCTTCTCTTTGAGCCAACTGGTGAGCAGAGATGTTGCTCTGGTTTCTTATTGCTTTTCTTGGTGAGCAGATTGCAGGCCGATCTGCAGGCTGCAGTGTTCTGGGTGGCTCTTTGAGGCTACTTCTGTCTCATCCTTTGCATGCTAAAATTAGACAAGGTACTGCAAATCAGCCTCTTAACACTGGCTTACTTAAACCTTCATCTTAAAGTTGAATCAAAAGCTATCTTGTTCTGGCTCTGATGCTCTGAGTTTCATTGTAGAGCTTCTTGTCGACTTTTTTTCCCTGAGATTTTACTTCTTACTCTTTGCCTTTCAAAACTCTTCCTTGCTCAGACTGCAGCTTAAACTTGGCATGCTTTTTCCTGGAAATCTAACAGTAAATTATCATATTCTTGGGGGGGGGGTGGGGGGTGGTTTTGTTTGCTTTGTTTTCAGACTGGGGATGCGGTGTACGTAGTAGCTCCAACTGCAGAAGCCTTTAATGCAGCCTGATTCCAAGTTGTTCTCGTTGACTGCAGAAGGTCATCTGGGGGTTTGAGCAATCACAAAAAATCATTTCTGAATGAAAGATTACTTTGGCACAAAAATTGAACGTTACTTTATAGCATGCAAGATGGTGCTTGTAAGAATACAGTGCATAGATACTAGTCTATAAACTGATGATAAAACATGCTTACAGTGGTTACATTGAGAATTTTTTTATATTTAAAAAAAAGGCATTTCTCATTAGTGTGGGGAAAATACAATCTTCATCTGGAGATCGCCTGACTATTGAATTATGTTTGCTTTCCTCTGTAGCTAAGTTATGTATTTAGAGTATGCGTTCTGTTAGTTTTGAAAGGTGAAAAAGGTCAAGAGCATGCTAACCGGACTGTCAGTGTTTACAAAGCTCTGTTTATAAGGCTCATTAACTATACTTGTGCAACATTTGCCAAAATAAGGTGCATTTTACTGCAGGCCAGACTTCTCCCTGAAAAGCCATAATCTGTAAAAATCTGAGTTTTTGGAGGCCCATCTATGCTGCCCTTCTATCTAATTTATGGGGCAGAGCTGTCATTAGGAGCCAGCTCCTGCCTTCACTCCGCTCAACCTGTACTTGGTTTCAGTCTTGAAATCAGGTTTGTTCTCAGTCCTTTTATGTCATGATATTTTAGTACCAATTACCTCTTTGGGTTAGTTTTGATTATTGAGCTGAAGTGAGAGGTGCATACACAGCAGCTAATTCTTCAAATCTAGCACTAACAATCTGCTGCATAAGAACGGAAGTAGTTTTTCTAAACACTTGAATATCAAGGCAGGTCCTTAAGGCTATAGTTATAATTACCATGGCTCTCAAACAAGACAAAACCAGCTCCTACATATGAAAAGAAAATCACTTCCTCTTTGACCTTTACAGTTCCTATTTCCTTTCAGTCACTGTAAATAGAAGAAAGTAAGAATTCATCCGCATAGACGAATAATCATATTCTGCTTTTTGAAAGGGGTTTTGTGTGCCACAGATATTGCGTAGTACCATAGGCTAAAGAGTACAAGCTAAAAATGAATGAGAAACCCTGTATATCCCATTTTCTTTATATGGCAGAATGGCAACTTGCTAATTTCACAACTGTTTCCTTGGTAAAGCTGCAGATTTCTGGAACATGTGTTCCTTTGTTTGTCTTTGGCCAAGATCTCACATAATTATTTTTTAATACAGTATCAGAGAAATCTGCATGTTTTAATTCACGTGTGGTTACTCTTTTCTTTTAAGGGAGCAAACATCCTTTTAACGGATAATGGACATGTAAAATTAGGTGAGTTAATGCAATTTAGTGTTAATAACAGATTTTTATGTGCTCAAAGAAGCAGTCTCCTGTATTTTGTTTAATGGTGTAGTGGTTCATGTAAAGAATTAGTGGACATCAGAATTCTTTTTCTCTTGCTGGTAACAACTGTGCCGTCCAGTTAGTATCTGAGGAGTAATTGGAGTAGTTTTACAACACTGAGGTAAAACACTTTCTAATGTATAAGGCAGGTAAAAATCAAATCACAGGTTTTTAAAAGTCTTTAATTAGAAATTTTTATCGAAATGTACTTTGAAAGGTTATCTGAAAGAATATTTTGGATAATAAATAAAATAATAAATTATCATATTAAAACACTGCATGTAACTCCTAAGACTTCTGTTTAAGCCTGATCCTTCTAGATCCTTCCTCTGTTGATGAGGGGCATGTTTGTGTGCAGCCTGCATACTTGGCAGGTGACTGAGGAGCTGACTGATGGTATCTGAGATAGACCAGGTTTCCATTATTTGCTTTTGTTATTTATTTTTTGTTAAATATTTCCAGTATGTTTAAGAAACTCACAGTGGGGAAACCAAATTTATGTTCATTAACAATTAATGAGCTACACAGTAGTTATTAACTGTCATTTTGGTTTTGTTTTTGTTTTCTGAATAGCTGATTTTGGAGTATCTGCACAGATAACAGCTACAATTGCCAAAAGGAAATCATTCATTGGCACCCCATATTGGTAACTGTGTTTTACTTGGCCATTAATATAATCATAGCATAGTAATGTTGAAAAATTGCAATAAAAGCATGCTATGTTGCTTTCTGGGTAGACTAATCACTAAAGGCTGCATCTGTCTTTCTAGTGGTTGTATCTCTGTTACGCTAAATCCTGAATTAGCTGAGTATCAGAGAAAATGTTCTAATGCTTTGAAAAACTGGATGTCTGTGTTGCCATCACTTGACTAATGTATCTCAGTTTTGTCCAACTTAAAAACTATAAACAATTTTACTTGGTTTTAACTCTGATCTTATATTGTTTTCTTTTTCTTTCCTGTTTTTTTCCATTTTGCTATTTTGTGTTTCATCCCTTACACCATAGCTAGATCTTTTCTGTAACTCTTCAGTTGATACCGAGTTTCATTTTTTGTCCCCACGTATTCTTTAGGCCACTTGTGAAATGTTTCCTCTGAGCAGTTTTCTTACCCCCGTCCCCTCCTCCTTATTTGCCTAAAATGATTGAATTAAAATGTACATTTCTAGTCTATTTGTATTGCATCTTTGTTCTTTCCTCAGTAAACTAGTTTGTCTAATTTCCTTTCTGAAGTTCAGCATTTTATTTTCTCCTCTTTGTACTGGAAATGGTTGTTCCCTTGAGGTAAATGACGCAACGTTCTTCACTATAAAATAGTGCTTTTGTGGTATGTTTCCCAGAATGATATTCAAAATCCTGTTGTCTGACAGTATGGTAGGTACAAGATAAAAATGCATGTAAGACATTCCCCCTCCTTCAAGTATTTGGTCTTGAAATGGTCAAGCACAGCATTTTTAGCATTCTTCTGCAGTGTAAGTAATGCCAAGGCATGGATTCACTTCCCCTTCAGAATAATGCAAACACCCATAAGTCATGATTGTGTAACTGGTTTGTGTCTCTGTTTCTTAAGATGTCTGGGTGACTTTAGTCCTGGCCTGTATTGCTGTTTAACTTCCAAATCACAGAATCACAGAATCCTGCCAGGCTTCTCAAATGATGTGCCATAACCCTGAACAATAACCTTGAAGACATTACATAGGTTAAATGCTGATGAAAAGCATCAGTTTTAGTTTGCATATCTTCTCAGAGATTTGAGAGGAGAAGCAAGGAAGGAAAAATGTTGAAATCGCAGAGGAGAAAATTTAGTTGGAAACAGGCAGTGTGAAAGTTTTAGTGATCATTAGAGGTGTCCAGGCAGGTAAGGCTTTGGTTCTTGGATGGGAGAGAAGCGAAGGTCAAAACTGTCTTTTAGTTGTAGTAACCCTGCTATTTACCCTTGTGTTCCTTTCCATGTCTTTTTAAAGTTAACCCTTTTTCCCCTCTACCCTGGTTAACTGTTCCCTTCTTGATTTAGTTCTTCTGTGAACTCTCAAAGACACTTAGTAATTTTAGTTTAACTATGGAAACATGAAATAAGTTGTACCACCAAACCTGATCTACAGATAAGGATGTCTGTGTTTAACTAATGCATCATGTTAGAAGAAATTTCTTCAGTGAAAGGGTAGTCAGACACTGGAACAGGCTGCCCAGGGAAGTGGTTGAGTCACCATCCCTGGAGGTATTTAAAAGATACACATAGTTTAGTGGTAGACTTGGCAGTGTTAGGTCTACTGTTGGACTTGATGATTTTAAAGGCCTTCTCCAACCTAAATGATATATGATTTGAGATGTCATTCGCTGCTTTTCTGGAGCACTCATTAAGTGACATGCATCTGTCTTACTGTATTGAGTTACATCCCGAGTTCCACTGCTGCTTTTCAGGTGATCTGGACTAATAAAGTTCAAATCTAAAAAATATTAACATGTTTGCTGTCTCATATGGCAATGTAGGAGAATTAAATTCGTAACTCACTTTGGTCATTCAAAATATGTAACAATGCCCAGTGAATAATTTTCTTAGGTGTTTCTGTTTGTGTCAGTTATGTTTGTTAATTTTTGCTACCTGAGGCTGTGAAACTACTTTAATTTAAATGAAGTCTTGTGACATTGAGGCAGACCTTAAAAACAAGTGCTCTGTGCAGAGGTGCCAATGAGTCTTCAGATCTCATGCTTTCAGAAAAACTGACATTTTGTTAATTGTTTCTTTGTTAGAATTCTTCAAAGTCAGTTGATCACTTCCTGGGGCAAGGTGTGAATTTGGATATTATTTGGGTTCTATTATAATTGAATAATTATACTTAAGGCTCATTGGTGCTTGAGTGGTAGTTTGTTGTGTGCCTGCAATGAAGGCTGAAACTGGTTTCATCTGCTTACTGCTAAATAGCTGTTTTGGAAACTGCCTATTAGTTACTAGAAGATGATAGAGGAAAACTTCATGTATACGTAACTTTTTACACACACACCGACACACATGTATATCTGATGTATAAATGTATATGCTGTGAGCTTATAGATGGAGAGCTTTAAGGGGAAAGAGTAGTAAACTGCTTACAGTACTGCATGATTTTTGTATTGTGTACAGAAGGATGTTTTATTTGTAGCAAGAAGTTTACCTAAAAATGTCTCTTACCCTTTAGGATGGCGCCAGAAGTAGCAGCAGTAGAAAGAAAAGGTGGCTATAACCAGCTCTGTGATCTGTGGGCAGTTGGAATAACTGCTATAGAGCTTGCTGAACTTCAACCTCCAATGTTTGACCTGCATCCAATGAGGTTAGTAAGGGGTTAAGGCTTGGTGTGTAAATACATCTTTGTAACTAATCCACTTGGAGTAGCCACTGTGTGTGCTTGTGGTGTTTGTGCATACTGCAAGGGCATTAAGCGTTCTGAATGTACATGGTGCAACTGGTAATAAGTCTTCCTGGTGCATAAATGTGTAATGTTGGTAGCATCTTTTAAAGTGAGGGACTTCTTCCTGCCAACTAAAGAATGTATTTAATAATTCATCTTATATGTATTGAAATGTAAACCACAGAAATAGGGTTGGGTTGTTGTTTGTTTTTTTTTTCCAGGGCACTTTTTCTAATGACAAAAAGCAACTTCCAGCCTCCTAAATTAAAGGACAAAATGAAATGGTAAGTACTCTTCTGTTTCAGTAGATAATGTTCATTTATTTCACTTGGTATCTGGTTCTAATGCTTGCCACTTCATTTTACAGGTCCAATAGTTTCCATCATTTTGTGAAAATGGCACTTACAAAAAATCCTAAAAAAAGACCTACAGCTGAAAAGTTACTACAGGTATAAATTTATTAGTGAGATTTTTTTTTTTAAAGTTACAAATTTACAATATGCTTAATAACAGTGGTTGTAATTTTAATGTGTTTTTCTTTGTCTTTCAGCATCCTTTTGTTACCCAGCCATTAAATCGGAGTCTTGCTATTGAACTTTTGGATAAAATGAATAATCCTGATCATTCCACTTACCATGATTTTGATGATGATGATCCTGAGGTAGGAATATGTTTAATCATTAAATCAGATTCATAGAATCATAGATATTAGGTTTTGATAAAAGTAAATTATTATGATACATTGAGCCACAGAATGTTGCGTGATCTGAAATAGTCTCAAGGGTTGTTTTTACTTTTGGTTGTGCTGCTGTGTTGCGTGTAGAAGCACTTACCAAAATCCATTAAATGTGGGGAGAGAAGCTCAAAGAGAAAGAGACATAAACACTTTAAATGTTGTTTACTGGTGTCCTTCGCAATTTTGCAACAGTAAATACGAAGGACTAGTCCAGTCCTGGGTTCCGTCATGCATTCTGTTTTCTGTTTCTTTGTGGAACTGTTTCCATCTGCAAATTGTTTTTCATCTGCAAAGAAAGCATTTGTAAAAATAGTTTTTACATTTGTAAAACTTGTTCTTTTAGTCCTAATTTACTTTCTTATGAGGATAATGATCCTGTAGTTATTCTTGTAAAATGGCTTGCTGTGTGCTTCTTGCAGATTCTTTTCCATCTTGGGATAATCTGAAACTTGATTTCTCTTGGTGGTGTTAAAGGAAGAGTTTCTGATTTTCTGCTTTAACAGCCAAGAAAAAAATAGCATGCTTATGTAAGATGATAAACAGTGCAGGACTGAACTGTTTCATAAATAAGAGAAGACAGATACTCTGTTACTGCATCCTGTCTTCATACTGAAGCATATGTTAATGAAGTCTTTCCAAATGTTTACAGTTCCCTAACTGATAATGTCTTTTGGGGGTAAAAAATAATCCTTTTGACACAAATGGCATTGATTCATTAATTGCATACTTGTGTTTTACTTTTCATATGGATAAACTAGTCTAAAAATGCCTTCAAGCAAAAAGAAGCTTAAAAGAAGCAGCTACTGTGAGATAATTTAAATTTTACAAGCTAAATGAGCTTATATCCTTTCAAAGAGCAGTGAGAAGCTGACATGAATCAACGCCTTTGAAAGGCGTTGAAATGAGGGTGATGAGGCACTGGCACAGGTTGCCCAGAGAAGCTGTGGCTGCCCCATCCCTGGCAGTGTTCAAGGCCAGGTTGGATGGGGCTTGCAGTAACCTGGTCTAGTGGAAGGTGTCCCTGCCCATGGCAGGGGATTGGAACTGGATGAGCTTTAAGGTCCTTTCCAGCCCAAACCATTGTATGATTCTGTGATCAAGTGTATTTTCCTTAGAAGCTGAAGTAAGTAAATGTAGAAAGAAGCACAAGTGAAATAGATCTTTTTGTATTGTAGAGTGCAATGCTTACGTACTTCCTGAATGGGAGGAAGGGAGAGGAAGGTGTAAGGATTGGATGCATGAGTAATGATTGATGAATAAGGATTTTAAAAGCAATTGCACATAGTGGAACACACTTCATAAATTTTTCTGTTGAAATATTTAGGGAAGTTAAACGCACAAGAAAACACTTAATGTGGTTGATTTTTATGTCAGTGTTAAGAGAAAGGTGTCTGAATCCCGACAGCACTGGAGAGCTTGGATTTTCTCATCGTAAACTCCAAGGATTAGGTGTCCTTCAATTCTCTCTTCGGTGTGATTGAAAGCTCTGGGACCTGTTAAAGTGATATTTCTGTAGAAACCAGAAAACCAAAGCTTTCATGAGCTGTTGTAAGAAGGGTAGCTGCTTTCAGTGTGTTTCCTGTGAGTGAGCTGCTCAGATCAGAGTCTTCTGTGCTTTCCTGGAAATTGTACTGAAACCCTAATGTGCCATTACCCCATGTCATTGATAGATCTTTCCAGTTAGAATCTTGATCTTTATTTTGAGCCACTGAGGTGGAGAATCTCTTTTCCTTCCTGTACGTACCCTTCATTTCAGTACCCATTTTATTGACATGTTATTTCTGGGGAGAAAATGAAAACAACCCTGTAGCCGTGATCAGAGAATGCATATTTCTGTCATTTATCAGTGAGCTAGACTGGCTAAGTGCAGAGGACAAGCAAGCTATTTGCATGTCTTTTGATAGGTGTTTTTCAGTTCATTTGTTCTTTATGTTGCTGAGAGGGTTTTCTTGCTGTGTTTGCAAGCTTCTGTACTAGGCATAATGGTACTCCATCATTGTTCATCACACATCTGTGAGCTCACCAATGAGCTTCCATCATAGTTAACTGTGATGATGGGTCATTTTCACTGGCTAGGCAATTTAGGTGTCTCTTCTCATTTCTCCTCAACCATGTTGCCAGATTTTCATTAAGGCATTTAATCCATCTGAAAAACAAGATTGCTAATGACACTTGAGAAAGCATTTTATTTGTAATAAGCAAGTCTAGAACCCACCTCTGAATTAAGCAGGTGATAATGAATTATTTTATGTGTCTTGAGCAAGGTCTGAATTTCAGAGGAAGAATCCTGCCACAGGTAGAGCAGTTTTTGACATTGTGTTGTTTCCTATAATAAACTGAAGGGAAGGAATAAGAAGTGTGGATGTTCCGTTTTTTTTATATATGTGTGTGTATATATATACATACATGCTTGCTTCAATTAGAGAGGTAGCTGGAGCCATTAATCTGAACTTGAGGATTGACCACTCCTTGTGCTTGTGGCAATCACCTGGATGCGTTTATCAAAAATTGAAAGCAATAAATCATAGTATAGCATAACATGGTACAGACAGTACAGTGAGAGTCTTGAGCTTCAGACATGCTTCCCAGTTTGGAGTTTTGGTTATTTGGGATGGTGGGTTGGTCGGTTCTGGGGGGGTTTTTTAGAGGCTGTACAGGTTTTCTGGCTATTGGTGGTCTTTGAAGGCAAGTCTACTGTCCACTGTGGTGACAGTCCTTTACCTGTTTTTAGGGGATGCTATCTGTTACTGCTTGGATAGTCTGCAGTCATGTGGGTGAGGCAAAAATTCAGATGTGAATTTGCCAACTGTTTGAGGAGTGCCACACTACATCTTTAAATAAACTTGGAAAAATGTGGATTGTTTAATAACAAAATTAAAAACACGTGATCAGATTATTTGGGTGTCATCAGAAAGGTCTCCCATAGATACAGTCATTGTTCATTTGGTAGCAGTATCTGTAACTGACATTTTGAATATTTTTCTCTACCCCAACTCATGGAGGACTTCATTTGGTTTTCCATTTAGTCAAACACAGGATATCCATCTGGGACTCTGCTTTCACTCCCTTAATAATAAACCTTTGGATGTTGAGAACTGACTGTTCACATTTCTGTGACAGTGACTCTCATGATGGGTGTGATAGCAGAAAAGCTTGCAAAAAGTAAAATGCGCGTGTTTTATCCTTAGCATGTTTTGGGGATAAGATGCTCCTGAGATATGTATCGTGATAAATATGCCATTTGGGCACAGTTTTAATGTCAGGAAGTTATCCTACATTCCTTTGTGCTCTTGCACAGTTCAGATGTCAGCTGTTTGTATCAGTTTGTTGTCAGTGTAGGCCTTTCAAGGTGACTTGAGGACTCTGTTCTCATGACTGAGAGATGAAGATGTGACTCCTTCCAGTAATTCTGTGGACAAGGAGAGGGTGGTGAGAGCGCAGGCTCTGCCTATTGTGTAATAGAAACATCTGTAGCAGGATGCAAGGAGCTCTCACGATATTGCTGCTAAGGCAGAAATACCTACTGCCCCTACTGCAGTTGGGCTCCTGGTGCTGGCATTACAGATGCACAAGCATCATGTGCAAGTGTGCAGTGCCTCTTAACAAAAGATTACATCTTTTAAGAGTATTTGAAATACTGAAGTAGAAAACAGATCAAACCTTGACATGCATCAAGAGCTATAGCAAACCATTTTTAAAGCTTAAAAGAACATACAGCAGACAGACCAGAACTGAGGAAGGGGAGGATTGCCATAAGTTACAAGAAATTAAAAACTGCCCTTGATATACATAAATCCATAGAGAGAAAATACATACCCACAGTCTGTCTCTCTAGTTTCAAATAAGACCAAAGTAAACAAATGGGAGGTGAAACACTCTGTAAATATGTGTTGGAACATAATATAAAGCAAGGAAGTAGTGTGTGAAGAAAGGGGAGAAGGGAAATAATGCTTTCAGATAATATTTCAGGGATAAACAGAGTTCCTAAGCTATGTGTGGCTCTTTGTGATAGTACAGCAGTTGAAGTTCTCCAACTCTGTCATCACTTCGTAGTCAGAATTTGCCATGTGGAGATTACAGTTGGTATGTTAGCTTTGCTTTTATATATACTAGCACAGCAAATTTATGACACTATTATGTCAGATTGCTTTAATTAAAAGTTGTTTTGCTGCCACATACTCAACACAAGCATAGCAAATGTGGTTTTCAGACATTACTTGGTCTAACGTCATAGAGAATGAACTTTTTTCTAAAGAGTAAGATTTCATTGTAGAGGACTTACTGAAAAAGCACAGTTATGATTTATGCTGCTAATTTTTGGGCCTGATTATATAAAGAATTCAGATGGTCTTGTACTCTCATTAAGAAACCTTAAGTTACAGTTACTAAGAGAACCTGTAGTAGTGGGTGTGGAAAGAAGAGAAAATTCGGCAGGGGCAAAGAAATTTAAGCCAAGTCTTAAAGTTCATGACACTTCATTCTGTAGAGAAGTAAATGGAAATCCAGGGGGAAAAAATAGAAGTGGAACATAAATATGAAGGTGAATTTGTAGAAATGCTGGCATTGCTCTTGTCACACAGCAGAGGAGCACCAGGAATACTCCCTTCTATTCAGCTCTGAAAACCTCAGGATAGTGACTTCTTAGGAATCAGTTTAGGTTAGAAGCTGGGAAAATGATTGGGATATCTGAATGAATGAAACACTCCCAGTAAGTCAGATTTACTCTTAGTGCTTATTTCGGACACTACCAGTATCGTTAAAGTGAATGGGGCAAAAAGGAAACATCTGAGCAAAGACCAGTGCTGGCCAACATTGTCTTTATTTACTCAAATCCAGTGTTTGAAAAACCCTTATCTTGAAGCTTTAAGTTACTCTGCAGATAAATTGTCTCCAAATAATTATAATTTTAGGGTGCAAATACACACATGAAATCTTTTTTTTGGTTTTTTGTTTTGTTTTGGTCCTGCTTGATTTCTTTCTTTCTTTTTCTGATACTGTGCTAAAGAAAGCTTGTACACGAGGTACACAATACTGAGTTTCAAGTGGGTGTGTTTTGGTATTGAAGTGTTTTATTTTTCTCTTCTAGCCTCTTGTAGTGCCTCATAGAATTCACTCAACAAGTAGAAATGTGAGAGAAGAGAAGACACGCTCTGAAATAAACTGTAAGTGTACTTGACAACATTAAATCCTTTAAAGATAATCCTTAATATTCACTTATTTCAGTTGTATTCTAGGTATCTGACACATACAGGAACATTTTTAGCAATACATAAGAAAACAAAACCATACGCTGTTTTGCTTGCAGATATAGGTTCTAAATACTATGCAGAGGAAATCTGAGTGTATAATATTTGAACACATTCTTTATCAGCACTTCAGCAAGTCTCACTGTTGCTTTATCTTAATTGAAAGGATGCAGCCTGAGTTCTGATGATTGGTGTAGCTTCATATGCCGCTCCAGCAAGGCTTTTCAGAGTGATGCCAGATACTGCTGAATAACAGAATGGCAGAGGAGGTTTTATTTCCTTCATTTAATATTTTGTTGTAGTTTTTGCTTTTCGGATAGAAACAGGCATGTAGAAATCAGGAAGGGAGGACGTTATCACTGGCTGTTAAGGGCAGACTCCACTCCCCAAATTGTGTTCATTCTTTTGCGTGAATTACATCAAAGTAATACTTGATTTATTTAATATTTGGAGCTTTAGTTATCTTTTCTTAAGCTAAAGTTTAGAGGAAGAGTGTTAAAGAACTGTCTTACAAGATGTGATTAGCTCTCTCCAAACTTCATTCAAGTCTCTTTAGTGCTTGGATATTCACCCAGAAGCACTGGGAATTCACTCCTGGAGCTTCTGGGTGAATCTCCCAGAAGAAGACACCTGGGAGTGAATTCGCACAGTGGATGGGGTTTGTTGTGTTTTGTTTTTTTTTTTCCCTATAATTTAGCTGTACTGCCCCTCTAAAGTGGGCACTTCACTGCTCTGTTCACTGAATGGTTTTCCTGATCCTTCTAATGTGTAGGTTTTGCCTAATTACAGTCCAGCTGAAATTCTTGTTTTCTCCTCTTTAGTTGGTCAAGTAAAATTTGATCCACCCTTGAGGAAAGAGACAGAGCCACATCATGAATTTGTGAGTAACAAGAAACATGGGCTATACTCTGCACATTATTTCCTGCAAATATATGTGGAGGAGAACTCAAAGCTATGTAGCATACTTCCTTAGTGCTACTAAGATTGGTAGCAATGTCATAACATATGGGTCTTAAATTTTTTGGTGGCATTACACTGTATGCAGCAAGACCCCTTATTTGTGGGTACTGACAGGTTTGATTTATGTGATAAGCAACAGCCCCTTGTCTTGTGGATTTCCTCTATGCTTTATACCTCATTGTCAAGTATATTATTCCCTCTATTTATGGAGTTACTTTAATTGTAGAATTGCTGTGCATACTTAAATGTTTCTCTTCCTTATGCATATATTGACAATGATTGATAATGGAAATAATAAAATTGAGGGCCTGGGAAAGATATGCGCAGTGCTAATTTAAAAAAATGGATTTTGGTGGAATTCTTATTTTCCCCACACAAACAACCTTTTTGTGGCCCTACATCATACCTGAGCCATGCTGAGCCTGGCAGTTGCTGTATTCTGTTTTGGTGTATTGCCAATGTTTCCATCCTATGCACCCATCAGTACAAGGGGTATGAGAACTCAATCAGAGAGAGAAAAGGTGTCTGTGTTGTCTCACACACAGAAAGCTTCCACTTTTGAATGGTGTCTGTTGCTTTTCACATTTGTGCACATGGGCAGCTTCTTCATGTTCCTGGATAAAAAGGACACTCCTTTGCTCGCTTCCTTCAGACTTCTGTGTTATTTTTTTTTTCCTAAGGCAAGTGTTAAGTTGGCTTAGTACATAGGTGGGAGGGGCATTGTCTTTGCTCAGAGTTGGTTTTGGGAAGGGTGTGTACCTAGGAATGTACTTCCTCTTTTATGGTCTACAAACTACGTGTGACTTCTGACACAGGTTTCCTTGTGTTGATCTGTAGTTGTACAAAAATCTCATTCCCCATGCCTAGTCCTTTGGTAGCAGGTCAGCTGGCTCTGGTATATGAGGTTGTATATAATCTTGCTCTGCCTCCACAACCAGCTGACTGGACAGACAGTCTGCAGTTTCTGGTACCTGTTTGGGATGGAGAAGAATAGCTTACCAAATCACATGTAGGACTTAGGAAATTATTTCAGATATGTAATTTAGACCTTGACAAAACTGCGTAACAACATTTGTGAACCCCGGTTATACAAGTGTTTATTAAATATGGTAATGAAGTCAGTATTTTTACCATAAACTCGTCAATTAATTCAAAATGTTTTTTGATCTGATTCCAAGTTATCTTGGCTTTGCTTCCCTGTTGCGTTGTTTGGATTATGAAGCAGGTACTACCGTAGCATTGTATAGTTCAAATGATAATGCTTTTGCTCCTTAAGAATTTTATTTATTTATACTTACACATAATCACAATTGCAAGAAGATGGTAACAGAGAAGCTAAAGTTTTAAAAATACTTTTTCCATTTCCTGTTTTATCAGTCACTGACTATACAAACCATTTAGGGGCAATTTCATGGGGCAGAGGGGTGTTTTCATTGCACTTTAGGAAGCTGAGTTGCTGAACTTGGGAGAGAGATTTTTGTACAAATTTTGAGAGCACTACTCTGGCAGGTGTTGTCAGAAGGGAGGAATGGAGCCTTTTCCTACCTTGTGCATTAGTAATCAGAACCTTTGCACTTTGGAATCTCGGAAGCTCTTGAATGGTCCAGATTAATGCAGCTAAAAAGGAAGTCTTTTAGTATTGTGCATCCTCGTCAGTTTGCATACTTGAAAGCTGTCCAAAGAACTTGCCTCATATCTCTGCCTATAAGGAAGATCTATAACTGCTTGTTTGAGTCTTGTTGAAGAGGGAAATTAACTGCTCCACTACTCATTAGAATGAAGCATGCAGACCTGATATGTCCTTTCCAGATAAAACTGAACTTCGATTTTGAAAATGATAATATTGGGTCTGTAGAGCAAAGAGAAAAAACATACGTTGTCATTAAATAGAGAGCCAGTGGGCAATTTAAATTCCCATGTCAAATGCAAACGAGATCTATTTAGAATGGATGGTCTAACAAAGAGCCTTAGTTCAAAGTGGGCTGAGGGAGAGCTTGTAACACTTACATGCTCTGGGAGAGAAAGTCTTTTAAATGGAGGCAGGAACAAGAGATGCACGTCTCTTCCTCCAGTAATAACAGTGCGGATCCCTTTTCATTAAAGCAGGTCTGACCCTTTTCCTTTAGTCTCACTAAAGCATGCTTAAACTTTATGCTTATTTACTCGTGGGTATGAGTGCAAAACCAAAGGACCGAAGCACTGCAGCATGATGAGTTACTGTTGGTGGTTCACTGAAATGTTGAACTGGTACATACTTGCCTTTTACTGAGGCAGCTTCTTACTCATTACCACAGCTCAGGTGATGACCAGTAATTCATTGTTTTGGTCTGATTTGTTAATGTTTGGTAGTGTGCCCACACTTGTAGCTGTGTTTTGCCCTCATTTGCACAACTATCTTAAACATGATTTGAGTTTCAACTAGTAGCTTTTTAGCAAGAAAATTTCCCTTTATGTATACATGGCTTTCAGTCACAATATAAATAACTTGAGTTTCTTGATCTCTATCTAACAAACAGCCTGACAGTAGCGATTTTTTCGACAATTCAGAAGAAGTATACTACACTGCAAGATCTAACCTGGTATTTTTCAATTTATGACTTACTTTGTCAGTGTTAGTTTTGTCTTTGTTTTCCTTTTCCAAAGCTCATGTTTTGTTGTGTTGTTGTATTGGTGTTTTCATCTGTGTAAAAGCCAGTGTAAGGATTAATGTATATATATATATATATATGTTTCTGTAATGTGGGAAGGAATTTTTAGTATGTGTAATATTGAAAGTTCTTAACCCGTATTTATGTTTAGCTGAACCACTTACAGAAGGAGTTATTATGCAGTCATGCTAATTTCTTTGTTTAACTGCCTTACAATGCATAACTTGTTAATTTTTTGGAGGGTGATTAAAAATAGAAGAAACATTCTCATCATATTTTTGTCTGGTAATTCCTTTAAATAGTCTCATGAAAGACTATAAAATTATATAAATGTATCCAATTTCTCCAGATGGTAATTATATTACAGAAGGAATATACACTTAGTATAAATAAAGTGGAGTCTTAAGTGTGTTCAATGGCATTTGGCATCATTTGTAGTCTGATACACTTCCCAAATTTTCTCTTACTGCACTGCTAAAACATTTGGTTGTTATCATTGCGGTATAGAAATTATTCTAGAAAGTGAGTCTTCTTATTTCTCTGCTCTTTAGGCATGGTGTAGTTAGAAAAGTAATGCTTTTAAATCTTGAACGTCTTTGTCTGCTGTTGGGAAAAGAAAGAAACATTCTGTACGAGATCATGGGCATTATTCTGCAAACTTACTTTGATTTTTGAGACGTAATATAAGTTTACTTAGGGGAAAATGAAAAACTGGTTTGTTTGGGGAATGTCTTTTGTTTGTGATTTGTTATGGAGTTTTTGTTTGGTTTGGCATCATTTGGCTTGGTGTGAGTTGAATCTGCCAATACCATAGTTACTGAGAGCTTACATTGTCTTCCCCATTCTTGAAAGGATTTTCCTGTATTGCTCGATTATAAACATGTTTCACAAATTGTTTGGAGTTCCGTAGCTTAGATTTGTCTGTATGCAATGGGATCACCTCCATCCTGTGCAATTGCTCTGGCTTTGGGAGTGTGGTTATGGTTATTCAGTTTGGTTTGCTTTTGGTTTCTTCTGAGTTTAACACTTCTTATAATTTGTCTTTTTCAGGTTACATTCCATGTTGTCACATAATCTTGCTAGCCTAGTATCTGTGGGTCCAAGAGATAAATGTGAACATGCCTCCTAACTGCATTGTCCTTTTCCATCTTTCTTTTGCCCCAGTACACTCTTTTGTGTGCACTCTTTTGCCTTATGCATTCTTCTGTTTGGTACACTCTTGAAAAATTTCTACTTTGATAAAGCTTGTACTGTACACAATCATGAGCGCGTTTTTAAAGCCAACCTACAGCACTTTCTGTGTTTCAGTGCTTTCTTCACAACTACAAGTGCTTATTGTGAATCAAAGAAGATAATTCTAACTTGGTGCTAATGCTTCACTGTGAGATTCTTCCAGTAAAATCTAATCCGTCTGGAAATTAGAAGAAACATTTAGTAGTTCATTCATTCTTCTGTTGTGGACCAGGACAATACTAAACAGACTTTCTCTTGTATATGTGGTTGGTCTGTCCTAGACGCAGGACTTTTCACTTGGCTGTGTTTAAACTTTATGGGGTTGTGTTGCCTACTCCTTCAGCTTGTTGAGGTTCCTCCGGCTGGCAGGCTGCTTTTTTCTTTTCTAATGTTAGAGTGGTATCATGATAATGTTTGCCAGCTACCTCAGCACCTTGGATGCATTACACCTGGTTCTAGCCTGCATCATGCTCACTGATTTTTAACACTATAGCCAGTGACTTTTTAACTTGCAGGAGAGGAAAAATTAAATCTTTGTGCATTGGATTTTATTTAATTTAGCTTGGTGTGTTCAGCACACTGTGAAAAGTGTTGAATTTTACAATTTTGAAAAGTGACAGAGGAGTTGAACAGAACTTGGATTTGGTGTCTCAGGTTGACCTACAGTTCTGTTCAGTTATGAATTTAGCATTCATTTTAGTAAAGGATTCAGTATGAGGTTTGCAGTTATTATGCAATCTACACTGTTGTGTTTGTCAGATGTACTTATACATTTGGTCCTATTTAGATAATTTAGTTATGGTTGTTTTTTGTTTTGGGTTATAAATATGTTCTGGGTTTAATAATGTGTAATAGTTTTTGATAACAATTAGTTTTAGGAATGCAAAAATGTTTCAGCGTAGCTGTCCTGTGTTAATGAACTACTTGTGGCAGAAGAACTAAAACATTGGTAGGAAAAGATTAGAGACTGACATAGATGATAGAGTACTTTGCCCAGTAGCATTTTTCTTTGGTTTAAGTAATTTTTCTTCTCACCACACATGCATACGTATTTTGTTCCTTTGTTACAAGCCATGAAGACTCCTGTCCTACTTAGTTGCAGTATATTTCTAGAGTTAAGTTAGCCGTCAACACTGAAATTCAGAGAGAATCTTCATACTTTATTCACATTTGGGTAAAGTGGTGCATGGTTCTTATGATCAGAAGAAAATAATTGGAAATGGGGGAAGAGTACTTAAGGGTTGGGATATGGGTTTTGCTCATATTTTCCTTCCCTGTATGTTTTGGGAATTTTCTGCCTTTTAAAAGTAATTGGGAAAATGAGATGTTCAATTTTATTGCTAGGAGGCAGTTTACAAATGTTGTATACAGATGCCTATTGCATTGAGGCCTTACCATATCTAGTTATAAAGTGTTCCAGTATATGGGTATGAAATAGTGCTGTTTGTGCCGAGTAGACATTAATAGACAAAATGCATAGAGAATTGATATAATGGTAAACTTGAGGGGGGAAAAAAAAAAAACAGACCAAACCTGAAAGGAAGAGGGGAACATTGGTTATGTAGCAGTAACATACAGTAAAAACTGTCAGTCATTAGGGAAGAATTATATTTAGCAAATACTATATTTAAAAATATAAACATGTAACTTGCTATTTCTGATGTGTCAGGCTATCCAAAGAAACTCAAGAATGCACTTTTAATTGAAATAAAGACATTGAAAGTATGGCATATGCATTAGGTTAATTTTAAAAAGAGCCTACTATTACATCCTCTTTTATGAAGCAGTCTGTTAGGAATGCTTCAATCATTTTATGGAGGAATAGAGATGTGTATGTGCCTTCTTGTTTGATATGTTAGTAGTCTGAAGGTGATTTATATTTTTTGAAATTCAGAGTTACTTCCTCAGCAGTTTCTGGTTTTAAAGTCTTAATTTTGTCACTTCAATGATCTTGTTTCTCACAAGATTTCGGGAACAGCAAATCTGGGAAGTAGCTGTGAATTGCTGGATCACTGTATACATTCAGCTTTGGATTGTTGTTTTTTTTTTTGTTTTTTTTAATACCTAAAAATAGACTTTTGAGTAGAGCTCAGCCCTACCGAGCAAATTAGGAGCATAAGACTGTCAAAAGTACAGTAACAATTCATCATAAAATTCTGCAGAAAAAGCAGTTTTTGAAACCTACACTGCAGAAGGTGCTGTCGATTTGATCATTCCTGGGGAATTTGTTTCATGGCATGGCGTTGCCACCATATCTGCCTTTGAGAAAATCTTTATGCTGTTTTTAGTCATTGATTGCTTTGCACTTATGGTTTATCTGAAGGTGTGATTTGCCTTTCTACACAAGTTCTTCATTTAATGTTACCCAGGTTGTTGAGAAGAACTGGTAATTATTCTCTGTATTACCTTTTTTCCAAAGTGATCATTGCCAGCAAATAGCACTGTCTCGTACATACTTATGCTGGTTCAGGAGTAGGTCATTGATAACCTTAGGCTGAAAGTGAATGATTTGGGTTGCATCTTCGATTTAAAACCAAGATTTACTGACCTCTTCTGATTCTGACTGGATGTAATCTTGATTCGCTTGGAAAATACCTGTCTAGTCACTCAGATTTGTTCGGTGTTGATGTTGTCTCATCTAAAGTGTTTTAGTTAACTCATCAGCATTGTATGTATGTTAAATATTAATGTAGGTTAGAATCACAGATTCATAGAATAGTTTGAGTTGGAAAGGACCTTAAGATCATCAAGTTCCAACCCCCCCTGCCAGGGGCAGGGACACCTCACATGAAACCATCTCACCCAAGGCTCTGTCAAACCTGGCCTTGAACACCGCCAGGGATGGAGCATTCACAACCTCCCTGGGCAACCCTTTGCAGTGCCTCACCACCCTAACAGTAAAGAATTTCTTCCTTATATTCAATCTAAACTTCCCCTGTTTAAGTTTTAAGGTTCATAAAGTTGTTGGGTTACTTTTGGTATGCAGGTCAGGTAACAGCTTTCTATTAAGCCAGTTGTTGCATCGTTTAGTAATTAATGTTAATATGTTTTTCCCAGTGGGAATCCATAACTGGTAAGATTTCTGTTTTGTTGAAAAATACCTTTATGTTTGGCTTTAAAAAAATATAGTTTTATTGGTTGTTTTGATAAAGTATAACAGCACACTGGAGGCTTTGCAGGATGCATGCAGTATTTAGTGATGGGTTTTGTACCAAATATGTAGCTAGAAGATTTATAAAACTATATGAATATATTTGGAGCAGAAAGAATTTCCCTAGCAATGGATTACTTCACCACATTTGGAGTGAAAACCAGCAGTATTTAAAGGACTTTGAAGAATACTAACAAGCTACTTAAGGCAAAAAAAAATCATATCCAGTTAGAATCATAGTCAAATAAATGCTAATACACAGCACAGCAGCAAATTGAATCAAAACAAAGCTTTTTGTTCTTTTAAAGCATTTAAAGATAAATAATCCTGGCAGATGTCATTTTTCATAGAGGAAATCCCAGTAAGGTATAAAAAGTCTGACAGATGAAGGCTCATTATGTTTTGTGAAGGGTTTCTTATTTTTTTGTCATTGTTGTACAGTATATATAAATGTACATTGCACAGTGTGCAGATGAAAACATACAGACATTTTAGGCTCTACCCAGTGTAAGATCTTCATTTCTCACTTTGATTAATGTGATTTTGCAACATATAGAACATATAAACCTTGTCATTTCAAGGTGAAAATCTCAGATTTAGTTATTTTGATGGGGGATAATTTTTCTCAACAGACTCCCAGTCTTTGTTGGGGTGTCCTCCTACACAAAACCTGTTTAACCTCCTTGTTTATGAGTCTGATGTCATCTTATGATTCCAGTCTTGTTTTCTGGTGTAGAGCCTGAATCCTCAAAATACCTGTGCTTACATGTGGAAGTTTTTGAGATTGCGTAGAAGTAATACAAGTACTTACAGTAAAGAAAGTTGAATTTGTATTTCTTTGTAGTGGTGAGGACCTGCAGAAGAGAATTAACTGCCTAAGGTGACAGATATTGGGGGTGATAGAGACTGAAGTTGCAGATGGCCTTCTTGAGGGAAGGAGACTTGTTTGGAGCAGGAGTAAAGAATTTGTTTAGGGCATAGGAGGAGGATGAACTGTGATGAAGGGAGATAAGGATAGCAGGAGGGATCAAAAATATCCATGTCTGATGGCTGACCCCTGCCACCTGCTACCTCTCAGAGCCCTGCAGGTGTTCCTGGAACAGAGTGAGCTTTCTTCCCTACCCGCACATCACTTGCAAGCTGTTCTTTTCTTTCACCTGACTTTCTAGCTCCACTGACAGATGTCTAGAGGGAAAGTCGTGTGGCCCTTGTGAGTCAGACCCATAGAAGTGGATGGGGAAGGGAGGTTGTTTTATTCGGGAAGACAGATGTTTAATAGAGTTGGTACAAGGATTGAAAAGTCGGTCTCTATGGTTCAGGAAATGCCAGCATGGGGTTTGCCTTTGCAATTTTTATTCAACCCTCTGATCTGTGTATTCTTTTACATCAAGTAATTATCAGTTACAGACAGTTTTTTTCCACAATCTCACTTGTCTTGGAAAAATGTGGAAAGTCACTGAAGCGATGAAATGCTACTGACAGCTGCGGTAGAAACACCCATGTGGAAACTACTACTTAGCTTTACAGAGCAGAATTGAGGATGCAGTAAACAACCAGAACTCCTTGCTGAGCAGAAAACAATAAACATGGCTTTGTGTTAAAGCGGTTGCCCTTTAGTCTGGGACTGAAAGCTGTGGTGGTTTCTGCTTCGTCAGCTTGGGGCACTGGCAAATCTAGTGTGAGACTTTCCTTCTGTTTTTAACAAGTGCCCTTTTAAAAGGCTCCATGAGTAGCTGTCATCTAACCCAAGATTATTAGTCTTACAGCTTGGATATCTGGGCATCTTTCTGAAGTACAGTATACTTTTGATGCGGGCTGCAGCTGAGAGAGGCCTCTTCAACAGAAGATGTTGGAGACCTTTAAAATGTTTCCTGGAAAGGAGCGGTGTTGCTCCATTATTACTAAGTTAGGTGCTCAATAATTCATTTCTCCTTGTGAATATACTCAGTATTTTGGGAGCAAATTTATGCCCAGATTTTTCCTTTTGTGATCCACCTGAACAAAAAAATACTCTTTAATCATAGCGGTATCCTGGCAGATGCAGATTTGAGGGTACTTTAGTATGGTCCCAATATTTCCATTAATGCATTAAATTTGTATGCCGTATGGTGTCTGTTGAATTGCCACTTCTTTAAGTAGCCCATGCTCTGTGATTGCTTGAGTGCTTGACTTTGCTGTTGGTACTGCATTTCTATTTTTGATACAAAAGGTGATCCTAAAGTATACATGAGAGCATAATATAATTATCCTTAAAATACATACTCCTATAACTAGAGCTATAAAAACCACTTTTACTGTCCTCTCTGCTTATTTGTTTAACGGCCCCATGTGCTAAAGGCATTTCAGGCTCCCTTCCAGAACTACTCCACATCTAAAATGAATACTACAATGTACCAATGAGGGATGGCAGAGTTCTCTACAGGATCTGGTAGATCACAAAGTCCTTTATGTTTGGTTCACGGTTTGTCGTGGAATTTTTTCCTGTGGTTTTGGTAGAATCATAGAATAGTTAGGGTTGGAAAGGACCTTAAGATCATCTAGTTCCAACCCCTCTGCCATGGGCAGGGACACCTCACACTAAACCATCTCACCCAAGGCTCTGTCCAGCCTGGCCTTGAACACCACCAGGGATGGAGCATTCACAACTTCCCTGGGCAGGGACACCTCACCCTAAACCATCTCACCCGAGGCTCTGTCCAGCCTGGCCTTGAATACTGCCAGGGATGGAGCATTCACAACTTCCCTGGGCAACCCATTCCAGTGCCTCACCACCCTAACAGGAAAGAACTTCTTCCTTATAGCCAATCTAAACTTCCCCTGTTTAAGTTTTAACCCGTTACCCCTTGTCCTGTCACTACAGTCCCTAATGAAGAGTCCCTCCCCAGCATCCCTGTAGCCCCCCTTCAGACCCTGGAAGGCTGCTATGAGGTCTCCACGCAGCCTTCTCTTCTCCAGGCTGAACAGCCCCAACTTTCTCAGCCTGTCTTCATACAGGAGGTGCTCCAGTCCCCTGATCATCCTTGTGGCCCTCCTCTGGACTTGTTCCAACAGTTCCAAGTCTTTTTTATGTTGAGGACACCAGAACTGCACACAATACTCCAGGTTAAGTCTCATGAGAGCAGAGTAGAAGGGCAGGATCACCTCCTTCGACCTGCTGGTCACGCTCCTTTTGATGCAGCCCAGGATACGGTTGGCTTTCTGGTCTGGGAGCACACGCTGAAGCCGGCTCGTGTTCATTTTCTCATCAACCAACACCCCCAGGTCCTTCTCCACAGAGCTGCTCTGAATCTCTTCTCTGCCCAACCTTTAGCGGCAGTGTTGTTATGTTATTTATGTAGTTTCTTTGTTTCCTTTTTTGCAAGTGACTTTGAGCAGAGGATCTGTGTGTCCAAGGAAGGGGCTAAGGTCAGAGTTTTAAAAGGGATTAGAGAAGCAGCAAACTGGCAGAGAGCAGATTCTTCAGTGTGATGGGCCTGAGAGTGGTGTTAGGGATGGGAAGGCCAAAAGAATGAGCTTGTTTGGTAGTTCAGGTGTGCTAGAGGGGGTATCAGCAGCATGACATGGTGTATATTTGATGCTGTTCATCTTAAAAGATTCATTCTCTCATATTTGTAGGATCTACAGCTAGAATATGGTCATGGGCCTCAGTGTGACTACTTCTTGGGTGGAAATAAGTGAGTAAGGAATATAATTTTCTTTCTTTAATTCATTTAAGACTATTTTAACACAAAAATCACAAATGTATTAAATACATTAGCTGAAATGGGCGTAGTAAAATGTCAAGCTTGTTTATATCAGATAAAATTCCAGAATCAGGATTTATAACTAAAATAATAGTAGTCCAAACGATACAGAGTTACAGCACTTTTTAGTCTTTAGAGGCTATGTTGACCATATTGTCTCTCTGGTGCTGTAAGCTTCCCTTTAAGAGCCATTTCTCATCTTGGTCTACTTGTTAATAAAATGTTCTGCATGGTAGGTCCCACAGAGTACAGTTTCACCCCATCTATGAACTACCAGTGTTGCTCTTTGACATTGTTTTGTGCTCTTGTTTGTGTTGTAGGGCTCTAGGAACATTCAATTATAGATGCTTTAAAAAATAAAACTTACCTCCCTCAGCAAAGTCCTTTAACTTTGTGTTCAGACATTTAATAATTTTGCTTTATTAATCATATGAAATAATTTTCCATGTAATTTTTCTTTTCAACCCAACTTATTAATTACATTTATGCATGTCAGAATTAGGATGCCCAGCTTTGCTTTGTTACATTAAATCATATTTAAAAAAAATGTAGAAAATCTAAGCATAGAACATGATGCTTGCATGCAGTGTTTTAGTTGGGGAAAATACAGATACTAATATCTCCCAAAATCCTGTTGTTTTTCATCCCTGTGTTTTGCCTGCTATTCCTTCCTGTCTGCATTTTCAAAGACACAGAAATGAACAGTTCAGAATGTTATAAAAGTAACTAGGAAAGAATTCATTTATGCCAATAGTAGTTTAATCCTTTTGTGAGTCGGGTTTTTTTTTTTTTAAGATTATGATTTTCTTGGATAGTGTGGATTTGTTTTAAATGGGATCAATTTAAGACTGTCCATATTCTACAGTACAAGGAACTGTTGTTAATAGCAATACATTAATAAATGCATATGAAAATGTGTTATGTAAAAACATAATCATTAAAAGTAGCCATGTACATTTGTGTGTGGATATTTGATGTAAGTTCTGAAAGCCAGCTGAAATATCACGCTTTGGACTATTTATTGATAGAATCATAGGGGCATTTGCCCTGACTTTTGATAATTAAGTTTGTGTGCCACAATTAAACTATGTTCTTATTCTTATTTAATGCTGAAGGAGTCTCTTAAAATCAGTTGAAGAAGAACTGCATCAGCGGTAATTCTTTTTTTTTTTTTTTTCCTCTTGTGTGTTTCAGAGTCATTTTTGTGTTGATTTCTTATGTCTGTCACAACTAGTTCTTGTTTGTGCCTGTACTTGCTGAGAGGATATAGAAGAGGCTTAGTTGTTTGGATTGCAGCTGTGCTTTAAAGAATAATCATAAAAAGCTAAAAGACAGTTGAATTCTGTAAAAGAGGTAGCAGCCTTTGAGCTCATAATTTTTCTCAGTAGCCAAGTAACTTTAGTACAACTCAGCCATCATACCTTCTTCATTTTCTTAGGGGACATGTGGCACATTTAGAAGATGATGATGATGCAGATGATGATGCTAAACAGTAAGTCCTTTTTTCTTGTAAAAATTATATGTATAAAAGCCGATTCTTGAATAGATGAATGTTTGTTTCTTGCCAAGTTGAATTGCTCTGTCCCTGATAGTTCAGGATACTTCATCTTGTACAGCATTTTTTAAGATAGGCATTTAATGTTGTTCCTAGATGACATCACTGAACGTTTTCTTATTCTGCTGATAAACTGATAAATCAGGGGGAAGCAATCTGTTCCTCACTTGATACAGCTGTCCTTTTCTTATTATTGAACAAAATCTTGGTGTACATTGAGCCGCTTCCTCTGATCCCCATGCTGGTGTCAACTTTATAACTAGTATATTAAAATAAAACTCATTAAAAATACATAAAATGCATATGTAACTGTCTTTAGATAATTGAGTTTGTTCTGTCTACTGTCTCAGCTAGGAGGATGTGTGTGTGGGTGCTTGATTTTGTAATAGAGCTGGCTCCCTTACCACAGAGCAAGGTTTACGTGACTACAAAGGCAGTATCAATAGCCACATGTTAAATTAATTGTGCTTATACTAAATATAAGTATTGGGCTCATTTTGATTGACATATGAGAGCTGAAACAAAAATTTGCAGCCAGTATTTGGAAATCTACATTCCTAAATAAATCTGATATAAAGACAAAAAAGAAAGAAAGATGCTGTTGAGACAGAGTTCTTGTTTACTTTCTGTTAATGGATAATTTTGAAAGCTGTTGCTTCATACCAGAAACCTGTAAAACATGCGTTATCTGTTGCTGGCATCTGTCTCCTGCAGAGAACCAAATAACTCTTTTTCCCTCGAGTTATTTTACTGCTGTTCTTTTATAACAAAGGCAGTAGTTTTTAATCACTGTAGTGAGCATGAGGGACAGCCCCCTTCAAGAAAGGTAAAGCTACTGATTCTGGTATCATGTAGGTTACAAGTATGTTAGACTTGCATTGTTTAATAATCATCTTCTCAAAACACAAGTGTGTTTGCTGTTTGACAGAAGTATATTTATAGAAACAAAAATGATTTTTCAGTCAGTTTCTAGCAGGCTTCATTCCCTTCCTAATTCCTCAAGAAGTTCTTCATATTTCATAATGAAGCAGTTTTTTACAGGCACGATGGTGCAGTTTATCGATAATACAAAGCTCTCATGTCTTCTTTTTGAGAGGAAGAGTTCAGTGATGCTACTCATTGATTTGCTCCCCTGCATTTGGACCAAGCTGCAAACCTGCTTTGCTCCTAGGCTGGATAGACCTTGGTGGTGATAACTCGGGCTTCCACGCTGTAGGATGTAACAGTCCCCTATAGCTCCATACTTCCAGCTCCACTTTGATGGCCTTCAGTGAAAATGCTCTGGATTATCTGCACTGCTCCAAATTATGTCAGCTTGGTTCCCCTATCCGTACTAATCTCCGGATGTACATCTCTGTGTCCATTCATTTTTGCTTGATTTCCCATGCCCCACCTTCTTGCTCTGTTTGCAGGCAGTATCATCAAAATCAGTAATGTTCTAGGGCTTGGAAATTCTTGATCCTTGATGTCTTCAGGTGCTTGCACTGATTTCTTTATCCAGTGCTTTGAGATCCTTGTTCCTTGCAAGAGCTCCATCAGAATTTTCAACAGCATTGGCTTTAGCTGCTTCTGTCACTGTGGTATTTTCGTGCATTTTCTCTTTCAGGTTAAGCAGGAAAAAACCCAATAGCTTGTGGAGAGGTTCTGATTCATCTGACCTTAAGGACAGTCACCAGTGGTCTTCCAAAAAGTCCTGGTGTTTTTTGCTTCTTCTGTATTTCATCCTAGATATTCTTATCCTACAGAGAGGGCACTGCATTTTCCTGTAAGCACAGGGGCAACCCTTCAATGCCTCAGCCTTGGATCAGACAGATTCTGTGCCTGTGACTTTCCTCTTGGTATCTGCTTAAGCCCAAATGTCTGTTGCAATGCATTGGTTCATCAGCTTGGTCTTGGATATCTTTTTCTGGAGTCCACTGAAGATGCAAGGCTTTTGCTCTATTTATATTCTGTGACATGGTGCTGCAGTTGAAGACCGCATGTGACATCTGTCAGATCCAGAACGAAAACAATGAAGCTGCTGTATGCCCTCCAGTCCAAACTGATGCCACTGCATAACTCTTCACTGCGTGAAGCTGTGTGATTCATAGCAGAGAATCCACATGCTTCAGGGAACAACATAAAATTCTCTCTTTTTAATAATCCTTGTTGTTTTGGTATTTTTTTCTTTCATGTGCAGCAAAGCTGATGGTTCTTGAACTTCCTGGTTATGGAAGCTGGGAAAGCAGAAATTATTGGGGCAGTGCTCTGCATGATCAGCGGTGACAAACTGCACATAAACCTTGCTGTTGAAACCAGGGCATACTCCATTGTACAAACATCTGTTACATTTATGCCAAATTGTTGGCTTTTTTCCCTTTTTGGACACATTTGGCTGCCCAGTAACACTGAGATGGCTGTCAGATGAAGGGAAGAATATGAAAGAAAATACAACTGGAGCTTGGATGCACACACCCGAGGACTTAAGCTTGGTCCTAATGTTACGGAGAGAAGATAATTTCCACTGCTGTAGCAGCTGAAGTGGCTGACGCTGATAAGATGCCAGGACAGAAACTCCTGAAAAGAATTAAGCAAAGGAGACAAGTTGTTGATCTGTAAACAAGTAGATATCTTACTAGTTGGATGTTTTCCATACACTTTGGAAGATAATTTAAAAATAGGGGAAATATTGTGCAAGAATGTCAAGAAGAATATCAAATTTTCGCAGCTGTATGCCTAATATTTTCAATTGAAATAATTTTTTGTTCCAAAAGATTAGGAAACAGGGCAGTGTAAGAGTTTTTGAAAACCCAACATTTAGAAATTTAGGATTTTTAAATTTTTTTTTTATTAAATGAGGCATATTCTATGTTCTAAAACACAGAACCAGTAGAGGAAGGATAATCCTGATGCTTCAGTTTTCTTGTTTTTCTGCTGATACCTTGTACTGTTAAGCCAAGCTGTAGAATTGTTCTTGCATTTAAAAAGTTGTCTTTTGCAAAATTTCTCTAAAACTCATGGAAGAAGACATACATATATATACACACACACATCCCCCCTAAACCCAGACAGTGGGATAGCTGTCCATTGTAGGTGGATTTTGCTTTCATGTGTAAAGCTGTTCTGATGAAGTCAGGAATGATATTAATCAGTTTTCTTGTAACTCCCCTTTGCCCTATATACCTATGGATGGCCCTTTAAAAAAGCTCACAATACCCTGATTTTTTCTTCTCTCAGCAGAATAAATAATCAGGTTTGCTCTGCATCTCCCTAATTTTTTTCCCTGCAAGTATGTGCATTTTCAGCAGATCAGTTCATGTTGCTTTGGGCTCTCTAGGGATGATCTGTGATAGTTTTATTTTGGATAGTATCTGTGGTATGCACAGCAATAACAAAATGTTTGAAAGTATTTGTGGTGCCGTTATTTGGATATAATAGCGCTGATGGCAAGTTAATGGTGTTTAATTGTATGTCACTGATAAAACCCTGTTTTTTTATAAAATTGTGTATCTTGAACACCACAGTATAAGGCTCAAGGAGCTGCACTGGATAACAGCCTGTTTTGTTTCTTTTCTTTGTAGTGCTACTATGAAACCTAAAGTGCCACCTCCTTTACCACCAAAGGTGAGAGGGATTTTGTTGCCAGATAATAGGGCGCTATATATAAATGCAGAAATGTCTAAATGACTGTATTGATAGTTCTCTCACTTGAGCCGTGACTAAGGAGCTGCTGAGTAAAGTATCTGCTTGCTAACTTTTGCTGTCTGAATGGTGATCTTCAGGGGCATGCCTGGATCAGATTAGGTTTTGCATGCTGTCACTTGAAAAGTAAGTGAATCTTTTTTACACTGAAGTTACCTTAATGTGAAGGAAAATAAAAAGATCTGTATTTCTTTTGTCTGGCTGTTAGTTCCTCAGCCAAAAATTGCAGGTTTTCTGACTTACCCTCCTGCACTATCTTTGCATAACTCAGAAGGGCTTTGCAAGCAGCATTAGTGCAGCAGGTTTCTAAACAATGTTGCCCGTTGTGGGTACATCCTTTGTTTGGGATTCTTTACACAAAGTTCTAGCTGTATCGTTGTCTGCTCCCCTAGTTTCTACTTAAATGTCTGGTTTGGTTATCTGTATTCATAAACAGTGACATTTCCACGTGGCCAGTAATTATTTAATGCATGACTTGAATATAATGATTTTTAATTTGTCCTTTGTTGATAACAAGGTTTTCCTTATTGCTGTGTGTTTCCTTCTGGTTTGTTTTTGAAACATTTGCATGGCAGAACATGTTGCTTTACCAACTTACTTGTGAAAATTTGAGGACCCAAATACTGCATGTGACTTTTTTGTCAGTGAGAAGGAGCTTGGGTGCTTTGAATATTTTCTTTTTTTCATTATGTTTTTATTATTACTGTGTCTTTTTTAGCCTAAATCCATCTTTATCCCCCAAGAAACTCATTCTTCTGAAAACGATAACCAAGGAACAATCAAGAGATGCCCAGCATCAGAGAGTCCAGCAAAATCTGCATCTCAGGTTCCACCCAGGCCACCACCCCCTCGGCTACCTCCACAGAAATCTAATGTTTTAGGTAATAAGAGTGACAGCAAGAAGTATACAAATATTTCTTAAATAATCTTACATTATTTTCTTTCTACATGCTCACCTATGCATACATAGGTGTGCATATGTGAAATTACAGTAATGTGGTAATTTTTCTGTGGGGGGCATGTAAAAAAAAAAATCACAAAAGCCAAGATGCACAAAGCAAGCATGCTTGAACTCAATTTGACTTGAGAGTCAAATGTACCTTTTAGTAAAGGTACTGATACCATTCCTACTGACACCATTGGTGACACAATTGCTTTTCTAAACGACAGGCTTATAATGTAGAGTATCGTGGTTGTCACAGGGATTAAAAAAGTGTTCCTGTTTGTAGGTTTCAGGTTCTGGCTCTGTGTGTCAACTGAGGTTGTTGTTTGACATGTCAGTAATAGTTTTGCTTTCAAAGTTTGCATTTGTTTATAATGAACTGGGTTGGGTAGGACAGCAGGGAATTGTGTTTGCTGTTTGCTCAGGCAGTTCCTTTTATGTGTGTTAAAGTCTGATGCTCTAAGAGTTGTTCTGAACTGGCTTGTTTTAAGCGAACTTAATGTCTGAATCTTACTTGATACCTTGCTAGCTCTTCCTTGCTATGTATTTAGTATTGCAATTGATGTGTTACAGATTTGACTGTAATGCTTAAGCCTCTAGTGCTAAGAAATGTCTCGAGGCTATTTATAAAGGATCAATAATTTGAAGCTTTAGCCAAGTTTTACTTTAGATATGTTAAATATAATTTTTCTCGTAACTGTGACTGCATACCTTTCTGTGTCCACGTTAGTTATGTTAATTGCCAAAAGCCATGGACTGAAATTGAATGTTCTCTATAGATGATTTTACGAGCATGTAGAGATGTATATGCTTCATAAATTAGTGTACTGGAACATGTTCTGACATAAGTGGAAATTACGGCCTTTCAGAACTGTTTTGAGGCTAAACTACTCTGAGTTGAAGGTAGAATACATTTTAAAATATGAATCTTTCTAGGTAATGGAGTCAGTTATGTACAATTAAATGGTGAACGAGAGGGATCACCACATCAACAGCATGAAGTTAGAGACACTAATTTTTCAAGGAGGGAAAAGAAGGAAATACTGGTAGGTATTTAAGCTTCTAGGTCTTATTTAAAAGTCTCAACTGTTCTACATGTGCAATGAAAAGTAGTGGGCACACTCTTTAGTATAGAAATTATGCTGGATGGATGACATCTTGTTTACTTTGAATCAGAACACAGTTGCTAATCTAGCTGTTATAGTCTTAAAATGAAGTTTGAATCAGTATTTAATTTTCATTAGAAACTAACATCGTTATGGATATGTAAGATTTACTTGCTTGTATTCACATACTTGAGATGTAGTGAGAGCAGGATCCTGTGAGAGAGATGTAATGTGTTGTACTGAGCAATGACTTTTAATTAAGCAAATGGTTAAATTAAGGAACATGCTGCCATCTGATGGCTTGCTGGAGGATTTGGCTGGCCCTGGGAAAGGAGCTAAATGGGGGCTGTCAAATGAGTCCTCCTCTTATCCTAGGTGTAGGCATGCCAGGGGAAAAAGAAAAGATGGAGAAACGTAGATTAAAGGTCCAGATATGCAAGCTGTTGTCTGCTGGCCTCTGGAGCTCTGGGTTTCAGGGTTTAGGAGCTTTTGTTTAGTGTCCATCTTGAGCTACATACAGTCATGTGAAGTTGCACTCATGGAGAGAAAGCAGTTTCACTCCATGTGTAATCTGATCCATCTGTGAGCAGAGGAAAGGGAATATTTCTGCATCCCTTTCTGCTCTTCCAAGTGAGTTTTTCCATAGCTTTCTGGAATAGCTTCCAGGGTGGCACTCTATTAATTTAATGCAGAAGCAAATGTGGGAATGAATGTGAGACAGGAGAGTGTGGGGCATTTGGAGTAAGATCAGATTAAACTTAACATGGAACTGTAGTCTTCAGGGGTTTCTTCTAAGGATGAGGTTGGAAATGTCACCCTTTTGAAAGTGAAGAGAAAATAGAGCAGAAAGGTTGTGGATGTTTTTGTTTTGGTTTAAGGAAGTACTTTGGAAAGCATGATTTCCTGAACTGATTTGAGCATCACATTTGAAATGGTGTGTTGGAAATTTCCTGTGTTAACCTGTAAAATACATTTCTTTGGAAGCATATTTCTACTAAGAAATTGATACAGATATAGGAAAGTGGGTCTAGTACTAATTGATACCCGCTTGTAATAGCGAACAATTGAGCAATTGCTGCAATGTTGCTTAAACTTTGTATTGCTGCATATGGCATTCTTTCAGGCATCATTGTAATGTGAAAGCATTGCACAATAGGCTATGCAGACATTCAGTAAGGAGATACTAGGGAATCATAGTAGATGTTTTAGTGAAAGCAAATGATCTGGTAGTTAGTGGTGTGTGGTCAATAGAGGATGTGGTTAGGAAACTCGTACAGAAATATGGAAGTGTTGGTTGGAAGCAAGGTCTGTGGCCCAACCTCATGCTTAAAAATGGGAGTGTTGCCAAAGGTTAGCCATGGCTTTCCTATCTCATACATGTGGCACAGCAGTGTCCCAATAGGTGCCTAGTGCCTTCCAGTTATCAAGGTCTAGAAACACACAACACAACTCTATTGTCTTAAAAATCTTCAGGGAGGGGTTTATATCTGTTTTATGTAAATATAAGTACTGGCTTTCTATTTTCTCCTAATATAATTATTAAATGCTTTTAAGAACATTCTAAAAAAAACTTTAGACTTATATTTTGGTTATGCTGTAGTATGGGAATGTGCATTTTTCATGCGTATGTGTGCATGTGAGTGTAAACACACTTTTAAACTTCTGTTTTCTAGAAACCAATTAGTAATGGCCTTCCTCCCACACCTAAAGTACACGTGAGTATTAATGAGTCACAGAAATGCATGTTGGAAGCAGGACATGTTTTCTTACTAAAGCTGAGAGAGTGCATTTTTTGAATGTTTGTAGGGTCTTCTTTTAATTATAAAAGCCAGTATCTCTTGGAAATATTAAGCCACAGGCACAGTATTTCGGCAGTCACCCTTGGCTTTGTGCTTTTGAAGTAAACTTCGGAATGTTTTTTATTAGCTTCTTAATGAAAAAGCGATGAATGAGAGTTTTGTGACTGATGCTGCAGAAGTTCTTTTGGTATTTAGGGTACTTGCTGTTCTGAGGAACTTATGCCTCTTGGGTACTACAAACAGCTCAAAGCTTATGCTGTGCAGCTCTAGTCTTCAAAACTTCTGAAGATAGGATTCATACATTTCTTAGGGCTTGAAACTATTGCAGACATCTGTGTGCACCTTCATAACATAAATTCTAGTTTGCTTTAATTGTAATATCTGTGTGGCCTTATCACTGTGCTTCATTTGCAAAGTCAAGCTATCAATTTAGCCAGCTCTCTGATCAGAAGGGCCGGTCTTTACTTCCTTTTGACCATTTGTTTCTGCCCTCGCCATTTTCTTCCCTGTGTGCTGGACCATGCATTCATATAGTTGTGCTGTGCACCAAATGGGGAATTCATCTGATCTTCAACAAAACTTTTTGCTACATTGCCTCTGAGCCAGGTCAGTTTCTCATCTTTAGATAGACAATAAAATTGCTATGAGGCTGTGTAAGTGCAGATGATTCTATTTTTTGCTTCCTAGCCATTTTAGAGAAGGAGAACAGGTTAAGGTAGACGTAATGCGTCTGTTCCTTAGAACTGTAAACTGTTGCATAAATTCACAGGATTGTTCCAGAGCTCTGAATTCTTGGTATGTTTAGCATTGTTTGTAGGTCAGTCCTATTTTAATAAACTAGATATTAAACTAAATACATGGCCTTAGGAGTGTGTACTTGAAACTAGTGAATGATAGAAACTTGGAAGGGCTCCTAGCATTGACAAGAACCAAATCATCATCATGAGAGGGAGGTAAGATAGATTTAGTGTCTGGAATGAGAAAAAGGGCACAAAATAAATAGCTCAAAATAGTCATATGTGTTGCATTTTTCCCGCAAGCTTCAGGGACAGGCCATCAGAAAATTACTTGAGTTGCTAATATAATGAAGCTGTAAAAAGGGGCTGACTAAAAGGAAACTTCTGAAGCTGATCAAGTGAGTCATTGGGTATTGGACTGCTCTCTGCACATTTATGCATCTTTGTAGTGCATCCATTCTCTGGTTCTGATGATGGCCAGGTTAGAAACTCTGCCCTCTCCTCCTCTTTCCTCATCACACCCCACCTCGTAGGTATAACAAACTTTCCAACCTTTCTGTTAAGTATTGATTTGGCACTTATATTTTCCACGCTGCCTGCTGTCTCCATCAGTTGCCAAATAATGAAAATTTGGGTAAGGAAGGGTTTTTTCTCCCAGGCCGTTGGGATTACTGGACTTCTCTCTGTATGTACCAGCTCCTTGCCTTGATACTCAAGACTTCTGCGGTGGTACTGGCAGTGCGGCAGTCTTCCACATTGTCTTTGTGTAATGGAGTCTTCCTGTTTTTCCAATTTTGCTGATTACCTTAATGAATTTGATTCTTCTCTCATTTAAGCATATATAGACGAAGTCATGGGTTTCATTATAGTGATGCAAGAATGAGACATGTCTGAAGTGCAGAGAAGGGTCCTGTTTCTGCTGCTGTTCATTTTAAAGGGTTAATTTCCTCTTCAGAGTACATTGTGTTCAAAAGTAACTGAAGTGTGCACAGACTTTCTTATTCGACAACAGGTTAATAAAAAAAAACAACAACTTGTCTAAATGTTAACATGAAAGCTGTTGGTTAATTCAGTTTACAGATTGATATTTATTATCGAAGTATTAATGTAGAGTGAAAACATTGCCATTCTGTAGCTGCAGGATATGTAGCTTTGCACAGAGGTGATACCTGCTTATATTCAGGATGACAACATTTACCTATGGCTTCATCTTATATATGGCCAACGTTTGATAAGTTATAATGTTTCACTGAACTTATTGTTGTCCACTACTGCATCATTCTCTTTTATCAACAGTACTGTAGGTCAGCTCTTCTTAGCAAAATAGGATGGGTAATTGTTACGTTGATGTTTGAGGGGAAGAAAGGAAGCCCTGGCTTTTCCTTTTCTGTCTTCTTGAAGCAAATTTATTAAGTATTCGTATAAATGCTACAAATAAATGCTTGTGCTTCACTAGGAGAAAGATGGGCAGACTGATTATATTACATTATGCAAGACACTTAATAGGCAAATGGAGTTTATTAGGGTTATACTGAACAAAGAGATCATCTACCAGAGGTTTCCCTTTGGAAAGCAATCAATATTGAAAACAAATTAACTTGAAACAAATAATAGATGCAACAATCAAAATCTTTGTTTTAGAGTATGACCTAGAGTTTTATTTTGAATGTATGAAATATGGCAAGAATTAAGTTTCTCCGAAACTTTCTAAAGTCACAAAATTCAGGAACCTTTTTCAGGTTTGCCAACTTAAATTAAGCATATAGTTAAGTGCATACAGTTTAAGACTTTTAATTTAAGAGTTAATTCAGAAATGCTAATTATGGTATGTTTGTTCAGAAAGGTCTTACGCACAAAGGGAAAAAAACACTTGAAAAAAATCACTTAAAATCACTTAGTCAACTTGTGTGTGTGAGGTTATTTTCCACATGTCAAATGAAACTATTTTAACTTTTTGTTACTACTTTACGTAAAATGAATCCTATTGGGAATGTCACTTTTCTGGTTTTTGTAAGTATCTTTTTAATTGTTTTTACTTCTACAGATGGGTGCTTGCTTTTCAAAGGTTTTCAATGGCTGTCCATTAAAAATACATTGTGCAACTTCATGGATAAATCCGGATACGAGAGGTAATATATTACATATATTTATTCATTTTGTCCTCTCCTCGGATTTAAAGAGTGCTTAGAGGAGCAAGACTTACTTCTTTTAAAACAGACATATTGTAAAGTAGGTTTATTCATAGAAGCAGTAGTTCTTTAATTATGCCTCTGCTCTGCAGTTCAGTGTTTGTTTTTTTAATGAAGATGTGGGGCACAGATTTCAGCTTTGATTAAAGAGAATAAATTACATATCAAAGGTAAAAAAAAAAAAACCAAACACTTTTGAGTCAAGACTCTTTTCAACATTTTAATCCCAAAGATGCCAATCCTAATCCATTTTGGAAAAAAAACTGACTCCTGGAGGCCCTAGTGGAGATAGATTTCTTTATCATTCACTTTTTTCTTTCTTTCTTTCTTTCTCTCTCTCTCTTTTTTCCTCTCCTTTTTTTCTTTCCTAAATCTGTCTGGTCTGCAGATTTCTGCAGATCTCTTTGCGCGTACTTTTTGGTGTTTCATTGTATAGCCTAATGAAAGGGATAATTAGTAACATTGTACTTGCGTTGCCTGCAATTTTCCTTGTTGATTATAGGTTGCATAGACATGCTGCTGAGCCAGTAAGCAAGAAAACACTTAGATTTTATCAGACAATGAAATTATGGAAGTCAAATGTTTTGCATTTGACATCTCAATACAAGATGTCTGTCTTGTTCACATGCCTAAATGCAATCCAGGGTATTAATTATGTTCAAGAAGTGAGGCACCCCCAAAATACTGAGAAAACATTCCAATACTGCTTTTCGAAGTACTCCAAAAGAAGGCCATAAATATGTCACAAAATATATGGAAATGTCCAAATAGAATGATCTATATATATGAGGAAACTATTCACATGAGTTCTTGCTTATGTTGTATCACTGCTGGTTTTTATTCTGATAACAAAATCATAAAAAGCCTGATCTTTCCTAATGTCTTAAAACAACCCCATCCACAAAGCTAAGGTTCCTTAGCAATACTTGTTTTTCAAGCTTTCAAACACCATAACTATTATAGGTTGGTTTGTTTCAATGTGTATAATTAAGTCTTCTCTTGCTAAAGAGCTGCATGCTCTTGTAAAACATACCTTCCTTAAGTCAGAATTCCTAGATTTTCTTTTTGTTTGTATTTGCAGATCAGTACTTGATATTTGGTGCAGAAGAAGGTATTTACACACTGAACCTCAATGAACTTCATGAAACATCAATGGAGCAGGTGTATTTCTGGTTTAATATTTTGGGGAAAAAAATACATCTTATTTTTTTAGCCACTCAGATTTATGTTGTATAATCCTTGTAAAAATTGTCTTTACAGTTACATAGGCACTAGCCACACTGAGATTTATCTTAAATGCTTACTACTGAGGATACCTTTAAGTCGCATTTAAGTTTTGTGTCGGCTGAACCGTGTTTAAGTAGGAGATCTACGTATATCAATGTGTTGACCTTCATCAGAGTGCGTTGTCCTGCAGCTAAATAATCTATTAAAATAGTATGGAATTTTCCTGGTATATCTTTGATGAAAGTTTCTATTTTTTTTTAATTTTTTTTTTGAAAGCTTTGATGCAAGATAGAATATTTGGAGCAATATTTGTGTCAGCTCCAGGGGAGCAAGGAGATCCTTTATACACTAGATTCCATTTTTTTTTTTGTCTTAAAAGCAGCTTTGCTGACAAGACTCAGCTTACTGAATCCCAATTAAAATCCTGTCTTTGCAGAATCTTATAAACGGGAGGTGTTTTTGAGGGGATACTGGGGAGGGGGAAATGCCAATTGCAGGCTTTTCTGTATGGTGTCTTCTCCAGCTCTTCTGTTAATCTCTGAGACTTGTTTTCTTTCCTGCCTTCTCCCTAACTTAGGGAGCTATGCATCTGCCATCAAGATGGAGGAATTTGCAAGGACAGCCTTCACACTGTAAGCTGGAGGCACTGGTGTTTGTTAATCTTCCAGGGTCCAGACGTAGTAGATGTCTGTTGTGTTGAGAAGAAGGCCTAGCTAGCTTGCACTGAGCTCCATGTAACCCATAATCATACTGGTGCTTGAGTTACCTAGTTTAAACTTAGCTCAGGTACCTCTCTGCTGCTTCACTATGGTTGTAAAACCTATCCTGAGAAATACCACTAATACAATAATTCTTGTAGGTCAGGTAGACAAAGGAAAGTGTTGGTTGTTCTGGGTTTCGTTTGTTTTTTTTTTTGGGGGGGGATTTGGTTTGGGTTTGGCTTTTTTGGGGGTGGGGTAGGGTTGTTTTTAATTGGCAAGGAGAATAAGTGTAACAAAACTCATGCTCTCGTGTCCATTCTTGTTTTCTCCAAGCACCATGTTCTGTAGTCCATTGCCTAGGGAGCTTTTAGGGACATGTTTTAATGAACACTAGAGCACTGAGTGATGAGAAGAGGTGCTTGTAAAAACAGTCAGTCATATGTGGAACAGGAGGAATGGGTGACAGGTCAATCAAACTGCAAATCTGAAGTATTGCTGCTGTTCTCTAATCTTTGGATCCAGACCTGCTAAGTCACAATATGGTTATGCAGCTAGAGAAGGTCAATCAAACTTGCACATTAAATTTGGATAAAGCCAGCATGGTAGATGATTACTGTAGGTTTTTCTTACAGTATGTTTAGGTTACGGGAAGACTTCAGGAATACAAATGCACTCTCTTATTGCATCTTTATTTATGATAACAGGCAATAGGGCTTTAATAGCATTTTCAAGTTCTGTTTCACTTCGTTGTTTGCTCTATAGGCTGATGTAATTCAGTGTAAAAGCAGAAGTAGTATTCTTAGTTATTTTTCACTGCATTCCACTTCACTAATAGACAAAGCAGAAATAACTGATGTTTCCAGGATTTAGCGCAGCTTCAAGATGAATCTCTTGCTCTTTGGCAGAAAAATCTTTCAGTTAATTTACAAGATCTCCTCAGATCTTTCTAATAAACCAGCAGTGAGTGCTTTGTTTTGGGTGGTTTTGGTTTTTTTTTGTTTTTTTGTTTGTTTGTTTGGTAGGAGATTTTGCTTGTTTTTCGAAGGGCAAAGGAGATGAGTGGTCTGTCTGGCCCAGTGGTCTATTTCCTGAAGTGGGAGTGCAAAGTGACCATGACAGTGACCACTGTCCACTGTCTGTTCTTCTCAGACTCAACTACTGTCATGGAATTGGGGATGTTGGAGGATTCTGGCTGTTTGCTTCTTGTGTCCATTTATGGGAATGTTGGACATGAATATGTCTAATCCCTTGTTTACACTGTTGATACTTTCCATCTCCATCACCTCTTGGGGCAACAAACTCCAGAAGTTATGTGAGATGGGGGAAAGAAAATACTATTTTTTGTATTTTTTAAATTTTTTTTTACATTTCTTTTTTGTTTTAAAAATATCTTGTCAGTTCAACACTATCTTTCTAGTAATCCTGGGGCATGACATCAATTCTACCTTGAACATTTTTACACTCCTTGATCGCTTAAATGAAGTATATTGTCATATGTGGATGGAGAGTCGCTTCAAGTGCCAGTTTTACTTGTTTCAAGAGATTTGGACTATTGCAGGCTTTAGAAGGGCTATGCTTTGTTTATTGAAGTTTACTATTGTTAAGGTCTTCTCCTTTGAAGGAGAAAGTTTGGTAGTTTTGAAATTTTTAAAAGGATTGATTTTTATAATGATGTCTCATGGGCTAATTATAGTATTCTTGAAGACATGAATATAAAACATGCTAATTGTCTAAATGTTAATGTGTATGTTAAATATAGTGTGTGTGCCTAAGATTTACTCTGAATTAACTCTGGAATCCAGGTAAACATTACTTGGCTTAAGCTAATTTCTGCTACAAAAAGCAAGTCAATATTAGTTTTGTCCTGTCGTCTATGCAGATATTAATCAATCAACTTAATGTGTCCACATTTTGTGTATATGAGATTGAATGCTTTTCTTTCTTCGTTTTTCCTTTCCTTTATCAGCTATTTCCTCGAAGGTGTACGTGGTTGTATGTCATGAACAATTGCTTGTTATCAATATCTGGTAAGTTACTGTGCTATCTCCAACTGTTAGTGGTGGTAAACATTTGGTTTTGTATTTGAAGTGTGGTTTTGTTTTCTAATTAACAGGTAAAGCTTCTCAGCTCTATTCCCATAATCTACCAGGACTCTTTGATTATGCAAGGCAAATGCAGAAGTTACCTGTTGCTATCCCAGCACATAAACTTCCTGACAGAATACTTCCAAGGTAAATACATGTCGTCAGATGTATCAGAATATCTTAATTTGGGAGTTCAGAATATGCTTGTGAAACTCGAGGAATATCAAATAACATGGAGCTCTATTCACAGTTTGTCATGGATAACTCCTATGGGCATTAGTCAGTGGGTGGACCTCTAAACTTACATGAATCAGGATATGAATATACTCCTGTTAGATAAATGTGGTTTGGTACGTCTTAGCTTTTTGTCATGAAGCCTCTTGTTTGAGGGCATAGCTCTTTTCAGGTATAGTCTAGTATGGTAAAACCTGGTTGTTCTTGATGCTAAACAAGATTTAGGGTCAGTATTGTTCTTCTTATATTTCGGGCAAGTAGAAATGGTGACCTTACATTAGTTACTGTGGGCCCTATCTTTCCATTCTACTTAAAGTAAAAGTAAAAATTGAGGATGGATAAACACTTACTGCAGAGGGAATAGTCTCATGGATTATTTTGTAGGCTGGAAAGAATAGAACTGGAGTGCAGATTTGACATTCTTCATTGCCTAGTCATTTTTCACAGGCCAGTGTAGAAGATCCTTTTCATCCCAGATGCCTACAGCACATTGTGCATGCAGTCCCTCCAACCATATTTACTAACAAGTGCATACAAAATCTCAGGGACACAACGCTGGCTGACAAACCAAGCCTTAAAGAGACCATTCAAATCCAAGAGGAATAGATAGTAACACTAATCTAGTTTGCAGAGATGCCTTTGATTCTTAAAATATATATGGAATCATTGGTTCTTCTTGTATAATAGACTTTCTGTTAGGAAATTGTATTATAGGAGACGTAATTTTTTGCCATCTTTGGTTCTATTAACAGCCTATTAACATTTAATTCTTGGGTTCAGGAAAGGTTTCTTGTTCAGTCATCTGCCAACATAATGGTGCAGCACTCCTCTGAAAATTGTGTTATTCCTAGAGGCTAAATGCTAATTAACTAGGAGGTAATTTGTGCCTTGAATCGTTGTCTTCTGTGTGTCTGTGCCATTGTTCTGCTCCTCTCTATTCCAAACTAACTTTGATGTGAGGACTGCATCAGCAGTGGACTAATAACTGTAATTATCATTAAGGATCGTGTGAGGGAGACCTTCAGTCTACATTCAGCCTGGAATGACACGTCACTTAAGCTGCAGAGGGCTCAGAAAATTTCTTGTCCAGTCATGTCGCTTCCCTAGAAAAATGCAGCATAACCTGAATGTGTGAGTGCCAAGGCAGTCCTTCAAACACAGGAGAGATTCATTTAGATAATCCATTTTTCTGTTTTATCCCTTGCTGTAAGGCATCAGGGTAGTAAGATTTAGCCTGACAGAAGTGCATTTGAAGCATGGAGAAGAGCATTATTATATCAACGTAGAAATGTTAAAAGCAAAGTTTTCTATAGAGAAAACACAAAACAAAATAGAATTCGAAGTCATTTGTGAGGTTTGTATATTCATCTGCAACATGGTCTAAGTTGAATTTATGATAACTTGGTAGGCAAACATTCAGCAGCAGAAAATGTCTCTGGTAAGTCTACATTCCAGCTTCTTTCCCTTGAGTGTCCTTGAACAGTTTCTTTCAAACCTTCCATGGCTTCTTCCAAGCAAAATCTGTGGCCAGTACTCAGCTTTCATGCTGCTCAGTCCTGCATTATCGGTCACTTCTGGACATTTGAAAGGTGCTGAAATGGTTTTGACTGCAATATTTACCCATCAGTCCAAGCAAGCTCTCTGGTACAGTATCATTTGCCATACCCTTTGGGTCCACATGTCTTGTCTTTGAATTACAATTATGTCCTTGGGACAAGAGAGGCCTTTGTGTTGTCAGTGTAGTATCCAGCACAAGATGTAGTAAGTTACAGCGTTACAAAGAAGAATGATTGTGTGAGTACCAGGCATGTGTATAAATACATATAATTAAATAGTGGTAAATGACATTTGAAGGTATTGAGGTATCTATTGCTCTCCATTCCTGACTTTTCACTGCATTTATAACGTTGCATAACTGAGCAACATCTCAGTGCTAACAGAGGGATCACCATGTATGTTCTAGGCATGTCATTTTGAGAAGAAATACACACATACATAGTTTTTCTGGGGAGCAAATAAACTTTTCTCACCAACAGCTCACTAAAAAGCAAATTCATTCAGTTGTTTTAAGTTGACCAATAATTCTGTCTTTGTATCTTGTAGGAAGTTTGCAGTATCTACAAAAATTCCGGATACTAAATGGTGTCAGAAATGTTGTGTTGGTAAGTAAAGATCTGCAGAATAAATGCCAAGAAGCAGTATAGATGATGGCAGTATTAAAGTTACTGAGTCAGGTTTAGGAGGTGATAGGAGAAGATACTTTTGTCATTATTATGAAAAGATACATTTGCAGGCAGTGAACTCGTTCAGGTTAGTCCCTGAGTTTAAGCAGTGGAAAGCTTTCCCAATTTGCTTTTTATTTTGGAGGACAATTCTTACAAACCTCAAAGAAGGAGAGTGCATGTCCAGTTTAAACCAGCTCTTGGGAAGAACCTAATCTCCATGGCTGGAGTGACTTAAAGAGGTTGCCATCAAGCTTAAGTAGCCTAGGCTTAGGTAGCCTGACATCTAGCACAAGTTCCAGCTATCAGTATTGGATGATAAAAAGCAAGGAGTATTTTCAGTTCTTTGAGGACTTGTGTTGTCTCTGAAGCCTTTAAAGTGTGTTCAAAGCACTGTGTTAAGGCATGTTTTAAAAAGGGTGGTGGGAGCAGGTAGATTAAAATAAATAAAGTAATATTAAAAAGAACCAGGAAAGGTAACTCCTGGGGTCAAGCTCTTGTCCCTGGGAATGTTTCACTTGGTGTTCTGTAGTCAAATGTTTGGTGTGAGGATTTGTATTACACAGGAGATTCAGAGGCTCAGTGGTGAGCATCTGTCACCTATCCTGACAAAAATCTCCCCAGTATTGCTAAAACATATGATGTTATCTCTTCTTTGTCCAGCTCACCTGTTAAAACTTGACTTTTTCTGGTATGCAGATGCTCTAGGGCGTGATAGGGTATTAACAGTATGTACTGTGTATGTTCAGGCCTTGCCCTAATTGAGGCATCTAATTGAGCTGTAATGGATGCTGGAGGGAACACCTGAAGGGGTGGAGCAGGATCAGAGTAGGTAGGAATGCTGCTTTCTGACATGAAAATTAATTTGGAAGTCCATATGATTTTAGGTCTCTGTTTATGAAATGAGAATCCTAGTGGTGTGCTCCTCTTCAGTCTTATGGTTTCTGTACTAACAGGCACAGAATTGAATAAGAGTGCCATGGGACTTTGCATCACAAGAGGGGGACTGCTGTCTTGGCATGCAGGGATAGGTTAGCCTAACAAGCCTGGAATCCTCCTCCTATGATAGGAGTAAGTAGTAACAGGGATGTCTGCAGATGGCAGGTCCAAGGGGAGAAATAACAGATTCCCCTCTCCTGCTGTACTTATTACCCACAGCCTGAGCTGCAGCATTCCTGCTGGCAGCATAAGTACCCCTTTGGCCTGGGGGAAGCAGCAGTGCCACAGGAGGCAGAAACAAACAAGAACTTCTGGTCTCGTTTCTCCACCTTACAGGTGTTGGTAATTGCATGTTTTGTGTTTTCTGCTGCTGAGTTCAGCCATACCACGGGTCACACCAGGCATTATTTGCTGCCGTTTGCACTTGGTCTGACAGATGTTGAGTGAGGACTTGGATTAATGAAATTAAACTTTGATGTGTAAGGTGCCAAGGGATTGCTAGTGGATTTTCTTGGCAGTAGGGTAGCATAAGCATATTTTACTTACGTAGATAGTACTGGATTGTAGAAGCTCATTATGTGAACTGTGGTGTTCATTGCCTGATGTCCTTTAACATCTGGTCTTTAGATGTAGTTGTACAAAGTGTGAAGTAACACCTGTTTGTCTTGATAAGCTGGTGAAATTTTGTCAATACTGTAGAATTAAAGTTGTGAAATTTCGGATTTCACAGCGCCCAATTTTGCAATGTTATTGTTCTCTTCCCATTTTTAATTGAGCTCTTACAAACAGTAGAAGAGCAGGAGTTGAGTGGAAATAGATGATGTCACTTAAAAAAAACCAAACAGATTTCCTGCTAATCTATGACAAATACAGAGCTCCTGGATTTCATACTCACTGTGACAGTGCTTGAAAGGCAGCTGAGCAGTTCTGAAGTGATAGCAATAGTTCAGTTCCTGCTGGATTAATTGTCAAAACAGCTGTTCTTTAACAGCTTCTCATGATGATCTGGAGTAGTTTAGGCAAAACAACATGGTAGAGCAAGATACCTCAAATATACATTCAGGTTATTAGCTGCTCATGACTGGTGAAAGGGCAGACCATGCACCAGCATGCTTGCTGTCACTATTTTCATAGTGTGGATGCTGATTTTTCAGAAGCTTCCCTATATAAAAGATTAGAGTGGTGGTGGTGACTTAAAAATAAATTTATGGACTGTAATTTGGTTGGAAATTGTTTATTTTATTTGCTTGTATTGTACGCTAATGTGTTCTACCTCTCCTTTTTTGGCAGTGAGGAATCCGTACACGGGCCACAAGTACCTTTGTGGAGCACTACAGTCTAGCATTGTTTTGTTAGAATGGGTTGAACCAATGCAAAAATTTATGTTAATCAAGGTAATATTAGAATAAGGTGAAATATTCTTATGTTCAGTTCTATTTATCTTGAATGACCATTTCTTGAGTTAATACACTTTTCTCTTGGTTTCTTTTAAATTTCTTTGAAAATAACTATTTAAATAATATGTATTAACTGACTCAGAATACTTATAGGAATTTTCTTGGTTTTGTGGTGCACTTCAGTTAAAAAAGAAAACCCTTCTCTTCATGAACATTGTGTTTTAGTTGCACAGTAAAAAACTGGCTGACAGGCTGATACATGGCCGAGTGGAGTGATAACATGGGTTAACATCCGGCTTGCTCCCATACCAGAGAGAAGGTGGCTGTTTATTTTATGCTTTGTGACACTGGAGGTGCCCAGAACTCATGTAGGGATGCAGCCACTATAACTTGATCAGCCTGGCAGCCAACTTAGAGACTGCATAGCCAGGGAAAGCAATGGTGGGTATAGCACTCGTGTCATCTGTGTGCAGCTGCACAGGACACACATCGTATTTTATTTTAACTGAATTGGCATGAAGACTCTAACCTTGTTAACTCAGGCTTTTTGTATCTATCAGTTACTGTTATCTGAAGAGGTAAACTTAATGTTCTAAAATGTATGGCATAAAATTTACCATACAGTTTAAATACCTAATAGTGACTCAGACTAAACTTGTTTTGTTTCTAATGCCTATTTTTGTTTCTTAATCTAGCACATAGATTTTCCTGTACCTTGTCCACTGAGATTGTTTGAAATGCTGGTAGTCCCTGAGCAGGAATTCCCTTTAGTTTGTGTTGGTGTCAGTAGAGGAAGAGACTTCAACCAGGTGGTGAAGTTTGAGACTGTCAACCCAAATTCTACCTCTTCATGGTTTACAGAAACAGGTTTGTACACTGTTATAATTGCATTCAGAAATGCTCCTTGCTCTTCTGTTACAGCTGAAGCACTAAAAAGGTAGTTTCCTATGAGAAAACTAATGGTTAAATCATTGAGGCTAAGTGATCATTGTAAGTTCTCTTTAAATCTGTTTGTACTTGCTTGCACATGCACTTTTTTGGATGTTTCTAGTTGTTGAACTGATTTGATTTCTTGAGGTTTTTGAGTATTGCAGAGTATGGAGCTGTGGGGTTTTTTGCATTCCCATAAATCAGAGTGTACTTGACTATTGCCCACTGTGCTGTTCTCTACCCTGGCAGCGTGATGTCAGTTTATTTAATAGATTTTAATAGAATTGCACTCCGAACAGTTTCTTTCATCATCTCTGTAGGTGTAGTCTGTCTCTTCTGCAATAAGCCAGTGTGATTAGAAATGAGGTTATCAGCTTCTTGCTGAGAGAGAGCATATTTCTATTCTCCCCATGTTTGTGGAAAGAGATTAGGACCGCTGGTAGCAGGAAGCCAGGTATCTGTCTGTCACTGGTCTGGGCACCATGAGTGAGAAGGCCACCATGTGAGCAACAGTATAAATAGTCTTAAGAAAGAAGTGTTCTAAGGATTAATTTTTAAGAGTTGCAAGCCCCCCCCCCCCCCGCCTAAACCTAGAAGCAGTAGTGAGCTGACCCCAGTCATAGCTTCCATGTTTAGAAGCAGTAAATAGCTTTGTTATTACCAGACATAGAGCCCTTGTTGATCCATGATGAATTTATACTTAGTCCTGTGCTGGCATATACTTATCTGGCTGATGGTGTACCATGCAGTTCGCTAAGAAGAACAGTTTCCACTACAAAGATGCCTGCTGACTTTCTCACTGCTGAAAAGTGCGTCAGATTTTGACACACTTTAAAGAACAGTTACAGAAACCAATGTGATCAATGGATGGCTGATTAATACACTTCAGAGTACAATTAACTACTTGAAAGTGCATTTTACTTTCAAACTTACACATCTGTTCATGTAACTGTGTGGCTTGGTTAGAGTTCATAAAAGTAGAAAACTGAAGAGAAATTTTGACCCATGATGTCCTGTTGTCATTCTTCTCTCAGTATTATCTGCACTGTGGAGGTGTCCCTGTCCATTGCAGGGGGTTTGGGACTAGATGATCTTAAAGTCCTTTCCAAACCATCCAATTCTATGATTCTATGAATAATAATTCCTTCATGGTTCCTTTTGTTTTAATGTAGAAAATTTAACATTGCATTGTGTCTTCCCAAAAGGTACACTTCCTTAGCTTCCTTGGGTCATTTGTGTGTTCTTGTGTTGTTTCTATGTTGTTATTTTCTGCTATTTGTTTGACTCCAATTTAAAACCTCATGTTGTATTGGCTTATTCCTGTCCCCTGCTGGCAAGAGATGGATAATGCAATGAAACGGATTTTTCAGCGTTTTTTTAAATGAGGCAAGGGTGTACCATATGGTAACGAACAGTGCCCATCACACAGTTTCTACAGTAGTGTTCATTGTTTGGCGTTTGATATTTTTCTGTAAACGTCTTCTAAAGATGCTAAAAAAAAAAAGAAAATAAGCTGGCAAAGACTCTAGTGCAGGGGGTTTCTCCTGTGCCATCCTTCTGGTAGCTTCAGCAAGTACAGTGCATGTTTCCGCATCACATAATGTGGTTGCACAGATGTGTGTCCTCCAGTCCTTCTGTTGCATGCTTTCATCATGGCTGTATCCACCTTTGGTTAAGACCGTACATTAGAAATTGGTCAAAATCATAAATATATGACTTCCAAGACAAACAGCAAAAAAGAGATGGAGTGACCATCTCAAGGAGCATGTGTCTGCCATCATCCTCGAGAAGCTTTTTGCTTCTCAACAGGACCATGGATTTTATTCTTTAACTGAGAGCTGCTTTTGTATTTTAGGTAACATGCTCTAATTTCTCATCTCTAACAGATTTAATTAGTTTCTCTTTTCTGTATGAAAGAACACCTACAGAATTGTTGGCAGTAATGCTGAATTAGTAAGAGCTGCTTTTTGTGTAATGTCAGTGTCAACAAACAAATGAACCAAAGCTGTACTTCTCTTGAGCTGATGTGTCCACTAATTCCTGGTGGGTCAGATTTGTTTACTGTGATGGAGACTGCTGCAGCTGTAATGCAGGAGAGGACCGTGACCCTTCTTTTAAGAGTTTGGAGAAGGAAATAATAATCCCCTATTTTTTGGAGATTAGGGATGGAAAACCTGAAAATAGCAGCAAGAATTAAGTACTGATATTAAGTCCCTAGCAGTAGAAGAAAAATGGAATGAAACAGCATTCAGATTTAGTATGGACAGTCTCATATATCTGCCTTTTTTTGCCACAGCAATATTAAATTACACCAACAGATAATATAGGGAGAACAATGTATACCTGAGTTTGCTTTTGTGACTTGGCTCACAAAAGGCTGGGTTAAGTTCATACTTTAATATTACAGCTTCAGTTTTCCTGTCACAGTCAACATGTTGGATATGTGGACATGCCTCTCTAAGAGAAGATAAATGTAAGATGATTGTTTTAAGTAGATGAAAACACACTAACCCATTAAATTTTCTCAGTCTCTAGAACTTCCATTTCAGATTTCATGCTAATTTATGTTATGAACTAACACTGTCATTTTTTTATAGACACTACAGAGACAAGTGTTGTACATGTAACACAGCTGGAGAGAGATACCATTTTGGTGTGTTTGGATTGTAAGTTCTGGTATCAACTAAATACATACATATGCATGTACATGCATACTGTCTGTCTTCAAATTAGGTCACATTGAAGATTGATTCTTGGTTGACATGTCCTATTTATTGTCTAGGCTGCATAAAAATAGTGAATCTGCAAGGCAGGTTAAAATCCAGCCGCAAACTGTCGTCTGAGCTCACATTTGACTTTCAGATTGAATCAATAGGTAAGTTCAATTTTGTTATTAATACTGAATATCTGGGTAGACTAGAAAGCCATATGAAATTTAACAAGAGCGAGTGCCAGATTCTGTATCTGGGACAAGGTAGTCCTGATTATGTAAGATGGGGGATGAGAGGCTGGAGAGCAGCCCTGCAGAGAGAGATCTGGGGATTTGGGTTGATGGCAAGCTGTGTATGACTAAACACTGTGCCCTGGCAGGCAAAAGAGCTACCCACGTCCTGGGGTGCATCAAGCACAGCATAGTCACAGGAGTTGACTGTTCCACTCTATGCTGCACTGGTGCAGCCCCACCTTGAGTACTGTGGGCTGTTGACAGATTTTTCCTGGGAACCTACACACTTACCCTGTCCTTGAGGAAAGCCCTAGACCCATTTGCTTTCACAGGGTGCAAATGCAGGTGTCTGTCACTGTATTTGTGACAAGGGCTGGGAAGTAAAAGGCTCTGTAAAGCTTCCCGTTGCTGTAGGACTGTATTAGCCAATAGTTGCTGGGAAATGAAAAATGTCACTGCAGTATCCCTGTCACTTTCTTGCTAAAATTTGATACATATTTTCTATATTAATTATGTATTTTCAATATATAATTTATGTATTAGAATGGAGAGGGGTTTCCTGCTGAAAGGAAAGGCCGGCCATGTTTAGGCCTAGACAGAAGGACAATTGTAGAAATTTTTCTGGTTGGGTGGTAATATTTTTTAACCCTGCACCTTAAACAAAAAAATACGTAAATGCAGCTACTTTTGAGGCAAGTTCAGTGATTCGTGGGAGACATTCTGCAATCTGTGTGGGTGAATGTGATAGACTAAAACATACATGTACAGATTTCAGAACTGCAGTCATATACTTTTGGCCTTAAAAGCATGAGTTGACACTATGCCTCAAAACTGATTCCAGTGTTCTTTGTTACCAGTCTGTCTACAAGACAGTGTGTTGGCCTTCTGGAAACATGGTATGCAAGGAAGGAGTTTTAGATCAAATGAGGTGAGTACTACATTTAGCTTCAAATTCTAGCTTCTAATATAAGCCAGTGTCGTGGTTTAAACCCAGTCAGGTAACTCATTCACTCACTTCCCCCCTTCTTTCCCTCCCCCTACTCCCGGAGGGACGGAGAGAATTGAAAAGAATGCAACTCCCACGGGTTGACATAAGAACAGTTTAGTAACTAAGGTATAACACAAATCACTACTGCTACCACCAATAATAATAATGATAAAGGAAATAACAAGGGAAGAGAATACAACATCTCACCACCAGCCAACCGATAACTTGCCCCCCCCAAGCCCGACCAAGCACCGACCCATACCTCCTCCAACCCTGCAGTCTCCCAGCCCTTCCAGCTCACTCCCAGTTACATCCTGGGCATGACGTGCTGTGGTACAGAATACCTCTTTGGTCAGTTTGGGTCAGGTGTCCTGTCTCCGCTTCCTCCTGGCTTCCCTTCCTCCCTGGCAGAGCATGAGGCTCACAAAGTCCTTGGGCAAACCAAAACATCGCTATCAGCTCTGTTCCCAGGCCGAAAGTCTGCACTGCACCAGCTACCAAGAAGGAGAAACATGACTGCTACTGCTGAACCCAGGACAGCCAGGTAGAGGATACAGTAACTTCCTAGGTTAGACCTGGAAGCTGAAGTCTCATTCTAAGCATGTTTCATAAGCTACAAACTGATTAGTGAAGCTATACGATAGCCACTGTCAGGTTTATGACATACAAAACAAAGCAATGAGACCAGGCCATGATGCCACTGAAAATATCCAAGCCTAATTCTTGGGAACATTCATCATCTTCACCTTAAATTGCTTTGAAGACCAATGTCAGTCTCTTAGCCTCTTATGAGTGGGTGCCAGAATTTGAGCTCTGCTAATGACTGCGCACTCCACTGCTGAGCTTTAGCTTTTTGTCAGTGTTTAATGAGTTGCCTGTTGTATTTTAGTCTCTTCCATGTTCCCTTGGCTTACAAATACGTTGAAGATTTTAGTGCCCAGCTTTTGCAAGTATTTTTCATTCTCAGGAGAAAAATGTCAGATTGATCTAGAGTTTTTTTGGTTTGTTTTGGGTTTTATTTTTTGTTGTTGTTTTTTTTTTAGTAAAATGTGTGTAGTCTCTCTTTTTTTCAGCCAGTTTGAGATTTTTAGACATAGTTAAAGCATTATAAATACTTTCTCAATCCCTTTTTTTTCCTCCTTGCTTCAAACCTTGTGTCTTTGTGTGTTAGTAGAAATGCTTTGTAGGATTGTAATGTCTCTTAATTCAGTTATTAAAGAATGTTTACGGACTTCACCAGTTTTTCACCAGTGTCACATTGGCTGAGAAACTGAGCTTATTATGACTGATGTATTTTAATGTATATGTACAGTCATACCATGCCAAGCTTAGATACTCCACATTGTGATACAGCTACATTTATTTGCACAAAGCCACAGTTGACCTCATCTGTGCTGACAGTAAGCTGTTTTTTGTGGTAAGTTGGACCAAAGATTAGAGTCAGACTACTTCTTATTTCCAAGTCTGCAAATGGTTCTTGTGGCATCTGTGCATGCATGATTGTCCTTCTCCCAAGAGCTCATAATGGTGAACTGGAGCACCCTGCTATTAGCACAGACTATGAGAAGGAGATGAGCCTGCTAGGCACTTCTCCAACTCCAGACTCCCTGCAAGGCTCAGTGGATTACTCCACCCATTGGCACTCAGTAGCTCCGATCCAGTTGTTAGAGGACATGTCCCAGAGTACTGCAGAACAAGTAGATGCTTTATATTGTTTATGTAAAGCATAAGGAACTGTGTCTTCTTGCTTTGTTATTGTCAAGCCAAAGCCAGCACCTAGATGAAGAACAGAAGGCAGAACTGAGCTGTTGTCAGCCAGCCACACAAAACTTTCTTTGTAGAACATGTCTAGGGTAAGCTCTCAGGCCTTTTGAAATTCCTCATTTCTCTTGGTTGTCCTACCAGCCACAGCTATTAAGAAAAAAAACTCAACCAACTCCTTTTCATCTCTAGCATGGAAAGCCTGCATTACCAGCCTCAGATGGTGACCATATTTGTTACTTTTGGGGGCATTTTATACAGTGTTTTATGTAGGAAGTGGTTACACAGGACAAAAACCTGACCAACCTAACTTTGCAGCAGGCTTGTCTTTGGTAAAAGTTATTACTTCAGATTTCCTAATCCAGTATCAGTTGGTCTAATTTGGGATGGTTCTTGCTGCTTGCAGTCATTTCCTTCTACAACTGTGACATTCCACAGTGGTTTGATTGAATGGAAAGAATGAAACAGGGAAATGTATTAATGCTGAGATAAGATGCTCAAAATTTGGACCAAGATTGTGCAGACTTAAACCCACAAAAGGGAGGAAGTAATTTTCTTAAAGTGGGGAATGTAATTGTTGTGAATTAATGTTCTCTTGCAAGTTGTCTATACCAGAAATGAATTGACTTAGCTACTAGGATCTGGAAAGATGAATCTCTTTTTGTAAACACTGCTGCGTGTTCATGATGTGACTTGATATGCTTATGATTATGCATTGGGCTTCAGTTGACTTTATTGATTAGCATGATGTTTTCTTTGGTGCTTCAGTATTCATTTGAGCATAAAGATGTATCACAAGTACAGTTGGCCTGCAGTAAACAGCTCTACTGCACTAGTCCGAAATGTCAGAATACTATTTTCTTTTTACAATAAGCATATGTACCACAAATAAGATTGTTTCTCTGTTAAGGTTTTCAGAATATGAACATATTGCATTGTTACTGTAATTCAGAATTTCAACCAAATGCATTTTATGTGTGATTTACCTGCCCTTTCTGGAGATCTACTGTAGGGTGAGACAAATTGCACCCTACAGCTACCTGTTTCAGTCACGGCTGTAAAGAGAATTGCACCGGGAGCTCAGATACTGAGCTGACCCCTGCTGTTGTACTTGCAGTTGCTACAAGAGGAATTCATGTAACATGGCAGAAATTACAGAAAACTTTCAGAATCACTTAAAAGTGATAATTGCATTAAATTCTCTAGCTGATTTAAATCAGCAGTAAATTGGTAACTTCAGTTGTAGTCAGTTCTTAAGGTTGACTTTAAAACAAAACACTCGTGTGCTTAACATGTAAACATTTGTCTTATTTTTGTCTAGATCACGCAAGAAATTTCAGATAATACAAGGATATTCAGGCTTCTGGGATCTGACAGGTATGAAGAGAAGCAAACATGGCATGTTAGAATGAAGAATGTGTGTTCCTCCTATCTTGTACAAATTCTTTTTGCTTGTTTTCTTGTGATTCCTTTTATAGCCACCTTACTCATTCCTTTGTGCACATGTCTACCTTTCTACTTACTCCTTAAAAAAAAAAATCTTCTAAAAGTGTTTGTGGGCTTCCAGAAGTGCTCAGCCATGCCGAGAAGTTCCTTTTTTTCGGCTGCAGTTGCAATCTCCGGGAGTGTCTTCCTTTTTCTGCTGGAACTCTTCTGTTTAACTTGGTGAAATCTTCACTTTCAGATGCTCTACTGCAGGAGCTCATCAAGATCTACATCTTAAGGCAAATGCAAAAAATACTTAAAAACTTAAATACCTCACTTTTACCCCCCACTCTACCAATTGTCCTCCCAGCATGACAGCTCAGGTCTTGTTAGAGCTCTTGGTAGTTCCCAATGTAGCTGTTTCAGCACCTGCTTTGCAAGACACTAACACTGTGTCTGACCCATTGTATACCAGCTTGGCGAGTCAGTAGCTGCTGTTCTAGGAGTGTCGCCGACTTCCTCAACTTTCTCTGCCTTGCTGTCAAACTGTGTGCTTCTACAACAGCCAGAAAAACAGCAGAAGTTTTGTCTTCAGGGGTGTGTATATTGACATGATGGTTTCACCAGTCATGGATTTATATGAAGTGCAAAGATAGGCTTTAATTTTTCTTTTGAGAATTGCCTATGTCTTATACAGTAAACTCACATTCTTGTGGCACCACCAGAAAATCATATCAACCAAAGGCCTTCCCCGTATTCTGTTTTTCCAGACTTGATGCACAGCCCTGTAATTATCCATAACATCAACAGCAGTGAATGGTGCTGTGGCTTTTATGGGCTAGCTACAAGCAATTTTTGCTGGCTGGGGGTTGAGGATTCTGCTTTACATACAATACCTGATAACTTTTTGGTAATGGGTAGTTGTAAATAATACTCGCCTCTGACCTGAGGGTTTTACTCTCTCTGCTCCAGTGAGGTGTGCGTGCAGCTCAGCTTTATTATGTCATTTCTCTTAGTTGTTGAGAGACACCACAGCTCAATTTAAAAACAAGTCTGACTTCAGAATGGAGTATGACACCACATGGAAAAATAATGTCCTTTTCCCCAAATACAGTTCCATCTATTTGTGGCTTGCAGTAATAGTCTCCCAAGTCTGAGACAATGTTAATTGCATTGCAAAAAACATCTGTTCCAATTTCTTCAGATACTGTTTTGTTTGCAGCTTTGTCGTATTTTGAGCTGTGAAACCGTTTTCCATAACACGTCATTTCCTAGGCAGTTCATAGGAACTGGGCTTCTGAGAAGCCAGAAAACTGACATCAGTCTGATAAGAGCTTGTGTGTTGTTTTCTCCTGGTGGGCAGGAAACTCCTCATGGCATGAGGTGTCATTGCCTTTATGGAGCACACTGAGCAGAGGGTAGGTTTTCTGACTGATGTAGTTCAGAAGCAATCAGCCTCTCCTTGTGTGAATGTACAATAGATGGATTTGGATTTCCTACAATCTGCCTTCACTACAGGGTGTTTCTGGAGGAGAATTCAATCAGGAACGTGGTCCATTTAGCAATTTTACAGTCCTTGCCTGATTTAAAAATCTCAGTTTTTGAAACAGTTGTGCTGCTGATTTCTCTCCTTTGATAAGGGTCTGATCTAGGACATCTTTACAGTCTTTGCAGTTGCAATGTAGGTCCAGCTAACACAGTCTCCTGTCTCCGATGCTGGTCAAAAGCAAATGGCAAGAAAAAGAGTGAGAGAAAAGATTCTGCACATAGCAGTCCTTTCCTTGAGGACTCTCAGCCTGCAAGTCTTTGTCTCTGGGACTTTCAGAGCTGGAGGAAGCTTCTGTTTTGTTGGATTTAGGTTACCTAGGCTCAGGGAAAGCCTGGAAATGCTCACAGAAGAATCAGCTTTGGTCATCTGTTCTGTTCAGTGACCAAGAGCAGACTAATGACTTCAGAACCAGAGCAAAGCTCTGGGGAAGCATTAGTAGGGGTGTGATAAACCCTCTTCAGAAGCTCCCATGGAAAGGATGAGAGGCAACAGGCATACCTTGCAGCAAGGGAAATTCCAGCTGGATAAAAGAGGGGAAAACATCACAGTGAGGATAGTTGAACACTGCAGTAAGAGCTCAGAGAGGCTGTGATGATCCTTGGAGACCTTGCGTGGACAAGACCCCAAGCTACCTTTTGAGGTTGGTCTTGCTTTGAGAGGCTTTTGGACTAGAGGCCTTCAGGGAAAGAGAAATGATGACCAGTCAGATGGATCCTGGCAAAGAGTATTTGCAGTTACATCCAGGGATGTTTTTAAATGAAAGTTTGTTTTACTATGTCTCCTTTTATTTTCATTATAGGGTTGTGGTGCTGGAGAGTAGGCCGACAGATAACCCAACAGCCAACAGCAATTTATATATCCTGGCAGGGCATGAGAACAGTTACTGAGAAAGAGGGCATGGCAAGGCAGCTCGCCATGACAAGAGAACACTCCTGCTGCAGCAGCATCCATGGCTGGTTGAAATTGCACAGAAGCTGCAGTAACCCCACTTCAGTTACTTCATAATTTATTGTGGCATGAGAGGAAGACAAGAATTGTTTGTGGTATGGACACATGAGCATTATGATACCACAGAAGTGCTTAATTTACTGTTATGTAATCTTTGTACATATGCAGTATTTTTCAGTGAAACTTACTGGTGAAGACCTACACTGACTTCCTGTAGATAGCAGCCCCCCTGTTAAGTACAAGTGTCTTACCTGTACAGATGTAAAACTCGCTGAGGATGCAAAAACGAAATCGGGGTACTATTTTAAGGACTTCTCATGTGTTTATTATAAAGTGGGATGCTAGCAACAAATATAGTACATTTAACAACACTATTGTATTTTATTATATGTAATTTACTAATACAAATAAATCTTAACTTTTAGAAATTGTAACCAAGGCTGTAATCAGATTACAATCTTGTTTTAATTAATGCAACACACTGGTGTTCATGTTTGCACAATGTATTAAGATGTGATGTATTTAGTCACAAAGGTAAGCTGTGACTTTGTGGATATGACTCGGGCTTCAAAGTTCCTTTTTTTAGTTTTACTTGGGTAGTTTTCTTTGTGAAACAAACCAGTTAAACACCTGTATTTTTATATTTAATTAAAACTCTCCTTATGATTATTGCTCTATGCTTGAAAACAGTACTTTCTGGATGGGTGTCAGTCCCAGAAAAAGTGGTACCTGGCTGTAACACTGCAATAGGTGTTTGAATTATTAGTGTATACAATGATAAAAATTAGTATTACTGTTCATCTTACTAAATAGATTCATATCATAATGAAAAGGAGCAACATTCCACATTGTGGAAATGGCTCAAAGATGTTGCCATTCTTGACTTTGGGGTTTTTTTTTGGCCTTATAACCATTTTCACACTTTTCTTGATTTTTAGGATGTTAACACATGGCCAAAATAATTTAGTTACTACCTCATTGAAACAATACAACGGTTACTACGCATCACAGGAACTTAGTTTTGATCAGAAGTATTTTTGATTGCTGGTTTCCAATGGAATATGTAAATGCCAAGTTTTAGCAAAATGCACACATTTGACTCCTTTTTTTGTATATGTTCTTTATATTTTATTGTGATAATATACACTAAAACCAAACTAAATTTAAAGCAATTTATGGCCTGCATTATTGTTGTGATTAGTAATTGAAATATGTTCCCTAATGTATATAATGTAAAATAAACTTTTTTTAACATGTTGTTGTACAATTAGATTATCACCTGCACTAATTTTCCGCATAAGACTAAAATGGAACATACTGAGTTTTGAATTCTGCTATTAAATGTTTGTGCCAAACACAGAAGCTGGACATTTCTGAATGTATGAATGGTCACTGCAGCTCAACTCAATTTAGGCTAGAACTTGAGGTTAGGCATTTAATATCCATTGCCTAAAGGCTAAAAGGGTATATGTATTTGAGAGAAGTCTTTCCAAATTCCAGTTTGCTTGATTCCTTCTCTCCATCACCTGCTTTTCCACCTCTGTTAATTGTAAAACTAATTACCTTTTTTTAGCAGGGCTATTTTTGCCTGTGGGATTCAGCTCTCTGCCTCTGCTGGCCCCATCTCATTTATTCCCTTGAACTGAACCTCAGCTCTGCCCTGTAGGAGAGGTGGTAATGTAAGCCATGCTGCCGAGAAGCTGAATTCCCAGAAAAGGCCACATACTTGTGCTGCTGCCCAAGGGGAATTTCTGTCCTGCCTCCCATGGACTGCTCTTGACTCTGATGTGCTCAAAGTAGCTAAATTTTAACCTAGTACAGTATAGCTGATGTGCTGTAAATGCACTTCCTCCTCTGGAGTTTCTGCAGCAGCTGGGGCCAAGTGTCTTGCTGTTTGGGGCTGTTAGGCCACTGCTGAGTTACAAGCAACGGGAGCTAAGGGATAGCGGGTTTTATTCTGGTTGAGCATTTTGGGTGCAAGGATGTGGAAGAGGTAAAAATAAAGAGGACAGGGAAGCGTTGTGCTAGGGCACACTTGTCCCAAGTCTTTGCTTTCCTGCTTTTTGAGGAATTGTCCTGTTACAGGATTTGGAGCCTATGTCACAAAACTGCCTCTCCCGCACCCTGAGCTGCTTGGCTCCTTGGCTGGCAGCTGCCCCCAGTTAAGCCCTGAAATGTGGATGTCTGATCTCCTTTGCTAGATGGGCTATTGTCATGAACGGAAAGCTTCCTTGAGCCAATTCAGTAGGAGCTTCCACCATCCCTGTGCTCATGGAAGGTCATGATCAGTCTGAGGGGAGCTGTCAGAGCTAGGAATCCAAATCACAGGCACGATGAGGTTAGAGCAAGGCTTCTGCCTACACCTAATTGACATGGCTTCTCTAACAACCTTTGTAGCTTCCCCTTTCCTCTGTCCTCCCAGCCCCTTCTACGCTGGCTTCTGTCTTGGCTCCTACTGGGCAGAAATGTGTCATGATGTATCCACAAGATGGGGCATTTACCAGCCTAGCAGCAAGGATTGACCAGTGCAGGGCCTGAACTTGAGAATAAAGAAGCAAGGTTGGTTAGGTTTATTGCAAAAGTGCTTCTGAAAGCTGAGAGGATGTTGGAATGGACATTGCTTTTGTCCTGTTGTTGCACATCTCTCCATGTGATGGTGCCTGGCTCTGTCAGAAACAAGATGTGATGACTCGAGAAAGAGGGTGGTCAGATTCAATATAATACAGGTGGATTACTGTTGCTAGGGATCTTCTTAGTTCCTTGGGCAGCACCTCCTTGGGTACAGATTTTCCCTTTATAGCTCATTTAAATCCAACACATTCAAATTCAGGTCCCTGATGAGTTTCTCTGACAGATGCCTGCTCCTAGTAGTGTTCTGGAGTCTGAATACAGAACATCATCAGCTCCTGTCAGTACCTCCTTACATTCTCAGTGGCAGCTGCTGGTGTTAAAGGGGTATTGTAACTCCTGGTAAGCCTGCATTGCTTGGTCAGTGCTCAGCACAGTACGGTGAAGGGCTGCCATGACCCTCCACCTCATCCTCTCCCTCATCCAGCAGCACTGGGGCATCCCAAGTGTCCCTGTGCCACCTGCATACCACTGCACCGGCTGTGGCCTTTGGCTTTTGCTCCTGACAGCAGCATCAGCGAGTCTGATCTTGACCTAAGAGCAGATCATCCCACTACCTATCTCCCTGCACCTCCCCATGCCACTGAGCTTCCTCTGTTCCCTCATGATTCCATTCTTCTCGCTTATGTCCCTATGAAAGCCAGTGGCCTGGGACAGCACCCTATTGCCTTCAGTTGTGTTCTGCTCTTCAGTGGACTCACAAGACTTTTCCCATTCTGCCATATAGACTGGTTTATTTGCCATAAGCAGTGCAGCAACAGCTCTTCAGGCAGTCCTGGAGATAGTTATGTCTTGTTTAGTTGCTTTCCAAGCAAAGCTGCACCCTCCCATGCAGCACATGAAATGAGTTTGTGCGATCAGGTGGAGGTCAGTGAGGAACTCAAACTGCCTGTCTGAACCAATAGACCCCAGTGACAGGCAGGGGGCACTGAAACAGGACTGAAAGCCAGGCGAGGAAGGCTATCAGCTGGTGGCTCTGGATGGAGGAAGAGCTCAGGCTCTTCCTGTGGTCTTAGTGAAAGTCCTGCAAGCTCAAGTTACCTGATGTTGGCTCGTTTGAAGGAAAGAGATGCTGTAAACCATTCACTGGTATTCAGGAGTCCTGGTACCTTCATTTCCAAAGGAGGGGCTGGAGAGCAGAGCCCTGTGCAGTTTTACACCATGCTGCACACACTTGGGAGCAGCTGAAGATTTAAGCTTCAACACACTGCTTTTTCAGCATAAGGCAGCGAGTGCAGCAGCTCTGCAGTCTATGAGATGCTGCGATGGTGTCCCTGACTGCACAGGCAGGCTGCTAGACCAAGCAAATAGCTCTGAGACATGAATATTTCCACTTTGGCATGCTGTTCCTGCAAACTCCAAGCTGCAGTCTGGCTCTTTCAGACAGTAGTTATCTGTCTGAAAGAGCCTGTCTGGAGGAAAAACATCTGAGGCAGAGCTGCATGGTTAAGACAGCTCTTTCGGAGAGGCTCCATCCATTACCTGCTAAAGTATCGCTCAAGAACATCCCCTGTCCTCAGAGCACTATACAAACACTAATTAAGTGAGGCTCCCAACATACACACCATTCCTGACAGCTGTCTGCACAAACAGTCCTTGAGGAAGAGAGACTCAAGGTATTTTGCTCTCTTCCCAGCTGGAAAGCTGGTCCTAAACCTTCCTTCCAGTGACCAGTGAAGATTTTCATGCATCTGTCCTTCTCTGTGCTTGCCAATAGCAGCTCATTTGTTTCCTCTCCTGGTCCCTGGGCTCTCCATGACCCCTTGCATTACAAAGCAGAGCACAATAACTTGCTTTTCATCTCCAGCATCATTCTCCTCCCTTGGCCCTGCAGGCCACCATGGACTTGTCCTTTTGTTTAAACAGGACTGGAGTTTATTTGCATCCCAGCTTTGATTTTCCTGCCCTTTTTTTTTCCCACAAACCAAGCTTAGTATTCACCCTTGAGGCTGTTCTTGTGCTGCTTGAATGGGGTGTGTTTATCTCTGATCCTGGTCCCTAGGTGAGATGAGGTTGTCTTTCCAACAGGGAGTGACAGAACTCTCCAGTGAAGAGGCCACCACCTCAGCTCTGAGCAGACTGTTGGTTGTCACAGGCAGATGCCATCTCCTTCTGCTCCAGGTCATCCTTGGCAAGGGAGGCTAGCAAGAATCATAGAATTTTATTATCTTAAGGTCATGGAAGGGACCTTAAAGCTCATCCAGTTCCAACACCCTGCCACGGGCAGGGACACCTTCCACTAGACCAGGTTGCTCCAAGCCCTGTCCAACCTGGCCTTGAACACTGCCAGGGATGGGGCAGCGACAACTTCCTCGGGTAGCCTGTTCCAGGGCCTCAGAATTCTTCCAGTAAAGAACTTCTTCCTTCTATCTAACCTGAACTTCCCCTGTTTAAGTTTAAACCCATTCCCCTTTGTCCTATCACTACAGTCCCTAATGAAGAGTCCCTCCCCAGTATCCCTATAGGCCCCCTTCAGATACTGGAAGGCTGCTATGAGGTCTCCACGCAGCCTTCTCTTCTCCAGGCTGAACAGCCCCAACTTTCTCAGCCTGTCTTCATACGGGAGGTGCTCCAGTCCCCTGATCATCCTCGTGGCCTCCTCTGGACTTGTTCCAACAGTTCCACGTCCTTTTTATGCTGAGGACACCAGAACTGCACACAATACTCCAGGTGAGGTCTCAGGAGAGCAGAGTAGAGGGGCAGGATCACCTCCTTCGACCTGCTGGTCACGCTCCTTTTGATGCAGCCAGGGTATACAGTAAGGAGATCATGGAGCAAAGCCCTGTGGGCATCGTTATCAGTATGCCCGCAGCAGGACAAGCGAGGAGAAAGGTGTGGAGGGGCCTTACCTGCCCGGGCACATCCACTGGGGATTCTGACAAGGCTCCAAAGTCCTCTCTCTTTCCCAGACCCCCGAAGGGCCACTCCTGCGCTGCCAGACCCTCCCGTGGTGCAGCCCGCCTGCAGTCTGATTTCTGTGACCGAAGGAGCGCCCCCACCTCTTACCGAGGGCCGCCAGCGCTGAGGCTCAGCCGCTGCTCTACGAGTTCTTCAGCGAGGAGAACGCGCCCAAGTGGCGGGGGCTGCTAGTGCCCGCCCTCAAGAAGGTGAGGGGGGGAGCGGGGCTTCGGGCCGGGGTTTCGGCGCAGGGTGGGCCGCGCCTCGGCCGAGCTGAGGTTAGCGGGGCCGGCCGGCGCCCTGGACGCGGCTGTAGGGCTCGGCGGAGCTCAGGCGCTGCCTCCCTGCCGGCCTTAGCGGGCGCCGCGGAGGGGTCCTGGCGGCCCCGCGCGGGTTCCGGCGCTGGGGCGATGCTGTGACAGATGGAGCCGTGTAGATAAAATATGGCTAAAGGACAGGCGGGTCCCGGCCCCCCTTCGCCGAAAAGGAAGCAAGTAATGCTGCTGCGGGTTTCTGCTGGGCTCCCTGAGCCCAGAAGCGACGCGGTTCGGGGAGGGTTCGTTTTGAGGAACTGCTAAGAGAATTTTGGTTGATTAGCGTTCGGTATTAATGACTTTCAGTTAAGCTTCTCTTAGTTTAAATACCTTTTGCTGAGAAGGCTTCATTAGGACAAACTAGCATGTCTTGCTCCCTCGGGATGGTGAAGCTTGCGCCTGTGGTGTGGAAAGTATTTGGAAGAAAGGAAACATGGTGAGGGCTCCTCTTCCACTTCTGCAGCCAGAGCCCAGCAAGTAGAAGGCTTAAGAAACGAGGCTTCTGACACCACTGCTTGAACTGACTTCGGATTGCAGAACTTGATGCTTTTTAGTTGTACACAGCAATGCTTTATGAGCCTGTCTAGTTACAGGGATTAACTGCAACTTTTGCTGCTAGGGCTAGTTGAACTTCTGCATCCCCTATATGGATTGGAAGTCTAGAATATTGCAGTTGTTCTGATGCAGTATTTCCTCCTAATTTACAATGTATTACCTTGCTTTTCTGGGTATGCGCTTTGAGGTCTCCAACACTGTGGTTGCAGCCAGTTCCTGGAAGTCTTTTTGTTTGTCTCATCCATGGTATGTACTGTTAATGTCTTATCCCTGATCAGTAGTCACTTCTTTGAAACTATACTTCTGAGCCAACTGTACAACTCGCTGCTGCTTGTGGTGCTTGTAAGCACTTGGACAGCCACCCAGCCTGCTTGGAAACTGGTGCTACCCAAGATCTCAACCAGCAAGAGTTCATTCCTTTGGAGGATGGTTTATTCCATGGTGTAGCAGAGATTTATTAAATTTGGGATGACCCTCACTGCTAATTACTGGAGGACACAGACTGAGAATTTGAGTCAAGTACGAACTAAGACTTTGGAATTACTTGCTGCATCTGAAGTGCAAGATTTCTTCCAAGAAGACGAGCCATTTGTGAAGTTACCCTGTGTTAAAGATGCTTGCTGCTGGATAAATTCCTTTGGGGGGGGGAAGAGAATTGTGAAGTCTAAAGTCAACAGTGAAGGATAATGATGACAAGCTACCATGGATGACAAACTGGCCCTGCAAGGTATAGTTGTCTTGGTTATGTTGTGCTGTGCTCTGTTTCTTACTGGGGGTAGAGGGGTTGCAAGAGTGAGGTGCAGTTAGTTCTGAAGGCTTCATACTCAAATCTGCAATCATCTGGCAGGTGTTAACTCTTTTTACTTCAGGTTTTCACATCACCTGTTTCTGATCTCTGAGGCTATTGCCTCCTGTGCTCCAAAAGTACAGTCTTCTGCTTACTAATGCTGTCCCTCTAAAGGTAGAAGTGGAAAATCTGCCTATATTGTCACCTATTTTATTGAGCAGCTGACTACTTGAGTTACAGAAAAACTATAAAATAACAGATGAAAATGTTAGTTATATAAATGACTGCTTCATTAATGGAGAAGTCCGAGTATTTTACTAATGTATATAGATACAAGTAGTGTTGGCTAGGGTGTTTAGCTCTAATAAAGGCCCCATAAAATAGCGAACCTGTCATAGGTCACAGGGAAAACCATTAACATTGCAGCATACTTGATCTGACAACTGTCTGTCATTGTTCACAAGACAGGTGCAAAACTGCAGCTTTGCAATCAGCGGGTTTGAGACACTGACCCCTTGTTCTGCTAGCCAAAGACCTGAGCTGTACCTGGAGGCCAGCATGTGGCACTAGAAAAGTAGGGAATGTGGCAGCATATGCCAATGAGGTCGAAGGGCAGAACTGTCCTGGAGGGAAACTAGTATATGGTGGCTTTGTCTGCTGAATTGCCAGAGCTTGCTGTCTCAGTAGTACTCAGATTATCTGAAGCTCATGTACATCCTATTGTTACTAAAGGAGAACCTTTCCTTCATTTTCCCCATTAGCTGACCAGCTGCTGACACTCATTCTCGGGTAGTGACAGCCAGCTGCTTTCTGAACTCCACCATGAAAGCTGGTAGATGCATGATCAGGGTTGTGATGATTTCCTGTATAGCTGGAAATGAGACCTAGTACTAATAGTTTGGGAAGACCTATATAGAATTAATATCTCCGATGAGGAGAGTGGCATTTAATTTAACATTGTTAAAGTATATATACCAGAATGGAGTGTTTGCAGCTATTGGGGGAAGCTGTCACATGTGTACTGAATCATTAAAATGCCATTGCCCTTTTATAACTGTGAGCTGGCTTGTAATGGGGAGCTCAAACTACAGCCTCAGAATTGCTTGCTTAAAAAATAGGTATTGACAACTCATTGCAAATAGCTTTTTCTCCCCCCATCTCCCAATGAGTTATTTTGATTGTTTTTTTAATCAAGCAACAAAACCAAGAATATGAGGTAAGAATAATCTCTTCCTGTGTTAACAAATTCTTAGGAGAGCATGCCTTGTATTTCATTAGATGTGCACCTTAACAGTAGAACTGTATTTGCATTAAACAGCTGCATTTACAAAAAACAGCTCTTGTACAATTCAGATCATAATGTCATCCCTTTTCTTCCAGTTCTCCTTCAGATGCTGTCAAGATAGACTCCACTGTACTCAGTTAAGAAGAAAGTGATGTGTACTGAGATGTTTCTCTGCCTCATCGCTGTTATTTTGAAGCAATGAAAGAGTGTTGCAGAAATCCCAGGTTGTGATGAAAGACAGTAATTGTGGTGATGAGGTACAAGAAAAGGAAGTAAGAATAACAGCTGGTGTCTGAAATTGTAGTTTCAGAGATGGAAAGGTGAGATGCTGGGGCTGAAGACAAAGGATTCAAGACACATGAAACACCAGAGCTGTTGGGTGCCTGGAGGTGGAAACTTTTAATACACCTTGCAAAACGGACTCGGAAGGGACATCTGCAAAGTGATGCCTCTTCCAACATTGGTGTTCCTTCACTAATGGATTATGACCAGAATAAAATGTATAATTTTTTTTGATAGCTATTCCTAAACATCTTTCCTTGTGGATTCATCTTGCTTGTATAACTCTTGTCTCTGCAGTCAGAATTTTTCTGCATGCCTATGACCTGCTTCTTCCCTGATATGTCGGGTTTTGCAGTAGCAGCATATCATCCTTACTGATACCTTGAGCAACTCAATGACTGAGGAAAAAAACAGAAGAACTTTCTTACCGCACGGATATTACGCTGTTTGTGTACCTTGAGTTGTTTGGAATCAGTTGAGCAATTAACAGGGGGTGCTGTCCAAATTTGTTGTGGTCAAAATGATTGGACTGATGTGGCTTGACAGCTGAGGGGATTTGCTTCCTCAGTTAAAGGATCCGCTCCAGACAGCGTGCTTTCATGTGCTCCATATATTGTACAGTCAGTCTTCTGTACCTTTCATGGAGCAAAAGACATAAGAAAAGCTGCTTCAGTGACTACAGAGTGCTCAGGGAGCTGTGGCTGTCACAGATAGCTCTGCCTGACTTACAATTACCTAGTTCTTCAAATCAATGACAATCCAGTTACCATTTGCTACTCGGAAGGGCATTTCTTGTTCTTGGCACTGCTTCACTGCAGATGTAAAACATACTTAGTTTCTGATTCCTTTGGGTTCTGGAATCTGGTGGCCATGGAGGATAAAGTTAAGATTCTCCTGTGGTTGAGGTCTTTATTGTGCATTTTTCATGTGCTCACTGGTGCAATCTAGTACTGCTGCCTTGGTACGTGAAATGTTGGCAAAAATCTAAGTCTTGTGGCCACTGAGTTGTTACTGAAGTGTAGATCCAAGACATTTGTATTTGGTTTAACTTACTGGATTTTTGATTGATCAGAATAAGAAACCATGGGCAGGGTTGCCAAATGTCAGCAAAGATGTACAAGAACAGAAAATAAAAACCCTTTTTAATGGAGTGCCTGCACTGTGAGAACACTCATCTATGCAAGCTGTACATAAAATACTTAATCCTTGATGGCTGTAGTGATTAGTTGCTTGTCAGTAGTTTTGTAGTCATTGAGGGAAAATTAACAAAAGATATTGAGTGAAAATAAGGATTTTAACATTAGTGACAACTTACAAAGTTACAGAGGTGAAGAAAATTCTCTTCCTTCTCCCACAGAAATTTGTACTCTGTGGCCAAGTTGTTTCTACTAATAATCAGTTGAATAAACTGTCTGTGAAGGTTTAGAAAACTTTAGGTTTAGGAAAGGTGTAGAGAAATGCCTATAGTCGGTAAAGTTTCAACCTCTGATAGTGCTTTGGAGAACTTGGCCTGTTGTCTCGTTACAGCTTCTGTTTTATGATCAAAATGCTGTGGTAAATATAATTGGGTTTTTTCTTTCATACGTTTTCTTACAAGTGCTTCAGCCACCACCAAGGAAGACTGGCAGTGTGGCAGTACCTGTACTCAGCAGTGAAGCACAGTTGTTTTTTAGCAGCACTGGATTTTGATTCTGACTGTGACTTCCTGCCAGAATCCCCATAGATGGGTCTTCTTGCCCAGATATGAAAAAAAACCTATTCCTAACCAACAGTAGCAGATGCTTTGCTTTCATTTAAGTTTGTTAGGTAGCTTTAGAACGATTTTCTTGTTATGCGCTTTCTGAAGCTACTGGAGCTTCTTCTGCTCCTTAGGGACTCAGTTCTGTATTGTTCTCTCTGGAGCCTTTCACATCTGTGATTTTTCTGGTGTGTTCTGGATTTAACAGAACAGCTGCCTGATTGCATTGATTGTTAACGATGATTTGGGAGCATTAGGCTGGTGTTTTTGTGAAGTTTCTTGAAGAAGTCTTTGGAGAGGTGTTTTCACTGTAAGTTGAAATTTTTCAGCTTCATGACTGACATAAAGTAGGCTTTTCCTCATGGCTGCTTGGGGAAGACATAACCAGAAACTCTTGCTGAGGAAGCGTGGTTTAGTATCAGTTTGTTAAATTCACTGTGTGAGTCTTGCCTGTTACAAGACACCTCTTTCTAGTGCAGAATGAGCTGCTGAGTCTCAGTCTAGGCCCAGGTTTGGGATGTCTTGTGACCAGCCTAGGGGTTATGTTGGACCAGTCAGAGGCCAAGGCTCTGTGTAAGCTGAAACTGTTGATCTGCAATGCTTTAACTGAAACTTGTTTCAGGGTTTGGTCTAGGTGCTTACCACAGGGCTTGTGGGTGTGTTTATGCTCTAATTTCTTACGTAGAATTTGAAAAGGATGGTTTGAGAAAGCTATATAAAATAAGTTGCTAAGGGTTATAAAGTAAGATCAGATACATTTATCTTTGCATTATTCATTAGGTGCATTTTTTTAGTTGATTTCATTGACTTTTTCTGGCAGTTCAGATTTATGGTTGCTGTAATTTTAAAGGTGTTGCCATTCCTGATAGAAATTCCTTACTTTTGTTGATTTTTAAGGGAAGACAAAAAGACAACCAAGGATTTTTCTGAGCAGGCACTCCTTGTCTCCTGTTCTTAAACAGCATGAAAAGCTGTTCAAGAAATGATGGCTCATCTTATCTTTAAATAAAGAGAATCCTGATCTTTTGAGAATTAAGAAAGACTGAGAAGATTGGACATTTAAAAAGGTGATCATATGAGTGAAAACCAAGCTGTGGAGGTTGGGATTTGTAGCTGATACAGATTGTATTTGCCCATTAGAATTTGTTGGGGTATTCCAAAGGATTGAAAGCTTTTGTGAAAAGATCTTAAGCTGCTCTTTTAATAATTTCCCTTGTGGGACAGACACTTGGGGGGGGGGGGTATGTAGGAGGGAAGGCATGGGTTCTGTCATTATTTAAGATAAGAATCTTATCTAAACATCACTACACTTCAGAAGTTGTTAGTCTATTTTTATCATGTGTATTCCTAACATAGGACTGTGAAGGGTCTGGTGGGATTCAAGCCATGCTCCTCCTTTTCAAGAATGATAAGGCAGGGTGGCCCAGCTTTTTTAATTTAAAATCTGAACTGCCTTTGAGAAGGATGGAAACCCCCTGGTAGCTGGATCTTCTTTGTGAAACTGGCCACGTGATGCTGTATGCTAACCGATGTTCTCGTTTCTTGTCTTCTCTTACTAAATCTTTCATTTTACCCAGTCTTGCATCATGTCTTAGATAATGGATTTCTTGGGACTGGCCTTGAGTACCCTCAAATAACACTGTTAAACTCTTGGTCTGAGCCTTTAGGTACTACATTAGTGCAGATGCTGAAATTACACGTTCCTGTGATAATTGTACACCAGCTATCCTGTAATTTTCTCTGTTAGTGTCCTTGTTTTCTTGCTTTCGCTTATATGACTTTGAACTCTAAATGATACTAAATCTCACTTAAGTAGCAATGAAGCTTATTTACTACCTAATATAGATAAACTACACTGGCATACCAGTGACACCTCATGATGTTTTCCTTTGCTGAGGTGGATAGTCTGTTAAAGTAGAGCTTGAAAGTGCCAGAAGACTGTGGCCTTTGAGAGGAATGATATAATTGCCCCCCAAACATAAATGCTTAGGAAAAATGTTTGGAACTTTATCTCCTGAACTAGGAGTAGGTTATTATTGTTGACTCTGCTTTGGCTGACTACAGATAATGTTTCAGGTCACAGCCTGATGTGGTATTTTTATTTATTCCTATAGACTCTGTGTTAGACTGAAAGAGTTGCAATGCGGCTATTTAAGTCTACAATCTGTTCTCTGAGTAAAGGAGAAACTGGAGCTGCTCTTCATCACTCTGGTTTATCATGCTGTGTATTTTTACTGTTGGCTTGACTTGGTAATTTAATGCTTCTCAAAATACAAAGTGCCAGTGTATACTGTAGGGAGAATGTGATAGAAATTTGTTCAGTTCTGCTTTAGAAAAAAACCCAACAAAACATTAAAGGCAGCATTTTCCAGGCAGCTCAGATCAGCTCAGATCTTTAAGAGAATACTTCTGCAAGTCTGTAATTTCTGGTGTTAAGATGTTCCAAGCTGGTACAGTATTTCAGATGTCAGTGTTTGAATTGTAAATAATGCTTGGGACTGCTGGGCGTGCTGTTACTCGGGCACCTCCACAAACACATTCTGTAGCTGTGTATGGTGAACTTCTTAGGAAAAATGAAACTGTTGGCATAATCAAAATAGTTGCGTTGGCTAGTCAAATGGAGAGATGTTCTGTTCTATTTTTGTCAGAGTGCTTTTAAGTTTAAAACGCAGTAACTTCTGGAGGTGTTGTTTTTTTAAGACCTGCTGCATAAGGGTATGCAGTCTGCAGGAAACTAAGCGCATGATCTTGTGTATTTAAATCTCAGCAGTGGTTATATGAGCACCAGGACTATGCCCAGACATGAAGTTTTCAAACTAATGAGTGCCTTAGCAGGCAAGTAGATTTCTATTTGATGCTGTTGTGTTTGAACTTCATAACATTTAATTCTCGCTATAACTGCAAACAGGAATGAAATCTCAGGTGTGAAATTAAATAGTTATGGTACCATTTTTTTGAACATAGACCTAGGTTTGATATTTGGATTGTTGGGTTTTGGCTTAAGGTAGTTACAAGATTGTGATAGTGATTGGGAGAACTGGAGGCATTTTGGGTTGTGTACAGTGGAATGCTAAAATGATGAAATTGGGGCTTGAAAGATGCATTGCGAAAGTTAACAGTAAGCTTGCTCTGGCATATTTGCCATCAGTGTAGTAGGATTGAGATTAAAACTACCTGCCTAAGATCTGAGATACTGATCTTTGTGTACCTGAAATTGAAACTAGTTAGAACTCTGCTGTTTTGTGAACTACAGAAGTGCAAAGGAAAGCTAGGCTTGTTTTAGAACTTAAATCACTGTCTGGAAAAATAAGGGGAGCAAGGAGGATCTGCCTCAGTGGGTTTACACCAGTGAGAATTTACAAGCATTTATACAAGTAAAAGTATGGAGGCCAAACTGTAAAATCTCTGAGCTGCCACTTAGTGTCAGGACAACACTGTGGCCTTTGTAGAAGGGTTTTTCACTCTAGAGGCTGAAATATTAAAAATTGGTGTGGAAACAATCTTCTAAACTAACTTTAGTGGGAGCTTCCTAAGAATGGGTTAAATAATTGGAAGGCTAAATACTGCTGAAACCATTGCTGTTTCTGTAGTCCTGTGAAAAAGTTCTCCATTTCGTTATTATAGATTAAGTGATGAACAACGTGTTGTAAAAGGCAGAAGACCACCATGTCTAAAATGTCTTGTACAAACAGTGGTTTAAGATCTAGGGGGCAAAGATGAATATGTGCAGGAATTTAAAACAGTTTTCCTAATTGCACTGTTATTCATTAGCTGTTTTTTTGGCATTAAACGTCACAGTGATTTGAATACATTTAACAATTGTATTTCTGTCACATATAGGTGAGTGTTTCACTCGTGTTTGTCTGGGGTGCCTTAATAGAGCTACGTTTTGAGTTGGATTTTCCTGAGCTCTTTGCCTCATTTGTCATTGTTTTTGCAAGTAAAGTATGTGGTTTGGGGAAGAGCAAAACTCAAAGCTGGAATTCTTCTATTCCCTATAGGTTCAGGTGCAAGTCCATCCTAAACTTTCCTCTACTGAAGATGCATTGCAGTATGTGGAGGAGTTAATTCTCCAGTTGTTAAATATGTTGTGTCAAGCCCAACCAAGAAGTTTCCTGGATGTAGAGGTATAGAGAATAACTGTTAAACCTGTAATAATTTGAACTGTTATATGAAAAGTTAATATATTAATTGCTCACAGTGTAAAAAGGAAAGCAGTAATTGTCTTTCTGTAGCAGAACCTTCTGCATAAAACCTGCTGACTTATCCAATATGTGATTTTGTTAACTGAATTTGTTGTTCAATGCACAGTAAAACTATCTCTGAACTGTATTGCTGTATAATAGATGGTGAGTGTAGCTTGTTTATGTAAATCTGACTGGTTCCTTTCAAAAGGCCTTTTTGTCCCCACTGGTAGTGCATGCAAACTATAGCTGCTTAGTCTGAGGCTCTGTGCTGCTGTCTCAGCAGTGATTTAGAGTGATATACACCCTGCTGTCCTGGAAAGTTGAACAAAAATAGTTCAGTCACTTTCTCAGAATGAGCTGAGGAACACTTCTTTCCTCTGTATAGGAACCTGTTCTCTTACAATTGCCTTTTCAAAGACTTACGTCTGTTGCTTGGAAAAAGCAGCTTGGTGATTGAGAAGAGGGTTTGATCTGAGAAGAGTTTTTCCATCTGAGAAGCGAATTAGTTAAGCTAAATGACTTGAGCTTCTAAACCCATGAATACCTTGGTAGCCTTTTGTGCTTAATCATGATTTGAAGATTTTGGTGCCAAGCTACAGACTCCATGCATGGTGCGCCTTTTGGTTTTCAGTGCTTGGGAGCTGTGACTGTTCTGGGGTAGGTAACAAAACAAAATGCAACTTCCTCACGTTCTGAAGGAAGTAGACTAATGGAAAAAACCAAAACAACCCAGCAACAAAAAAATCAAAACTCAATTAAGAAGTAAAAGTAGTTGTCTCTGAGCTCAAGGTTCATGAATTTCATTCTTCTCTTCTGAACACTGACACCTCTGATGGTGTTCCAGTGTCCCCATTAATGGCTGGCCTATTTTGCAACATCATTCTGGTCTGGCAGTGCAAGAGACAAGAGGTTTGTGGAAGATGGTTTAATGCTGTATTTTCAGTAATTTTTTTTAAACAAAAAAAATTGACACACAGCATTGCGGGACAGTTCTGTGACATCAGGATGAGAAATGCAAGAATTAGAGATGACCAAGCAACCTCAGTTTACCTCCTTTGTGTTTATGCATAACGATGCTGTCTTTAATTATATGGTCATACACATTTATTATTGCCCCAGGACACCTTTGTTGTTCAATCAGCAGGGTGGACTATTCTGGGGGAGTGAATTGGTTTTAGATAGTGAATGAGACTTTTTTTACAGGACCTCTGCTTTCCTCTTGAAGAATTGTTTCGATGAGGGGAGAATAAGAAAAGCATGTACTTTGCAAAGATCGGCGCCACCTTTATAGAATTGTATTCTGTCCCAGTTATTTTGTTAGAAAGTTTTTGTGTACTTTGTCCTGTACCAGATCATTATAAGAGGTCATTAACTTCATCTTCCTCGTTTCGTGGTTGCTCAAACGGGGGTCATATTTACATAAGTGAGCACTTGTAACCAAAACACTCAGTGGGAACTGTGGTCTGAAAAAAATATGAAGTTATCAGAGAAACTAAATTTCTGGTGTCTGTGAACACCAGGGCTACCAAAAACTGAAGCTTTGAACCTCCAGAGACCAGTGTGTAGTTTCCAGCAGGAAAGGGTAGGTGCCCTCAGTCACCCTGGCTGCTGGAAAGAGTAAATAAAGTGGGGCATATGTGGTCCAACTGTAGACTATGAAACTGTTTTAAAATACATGGGTGCTGTTGGACATATTTGTACCTGTTGCATTCATTGCCTCATCAGAGTAGTTTGCACATATACAATCTGGACCACATCCTGATCAGTAAAGGTGAAACAGAAAACTCGTGTCATCTCATTCAGTGACCATTCTGTACAGGGAATAAAGTACTAGGAGAAAGTGTAGTCATGTATTTAAATGCTGAATTACTAGGCAAGCGCACAAGGGGAGCGAATTGTGCCTGCAGTGGCAACTTAAATCTGGTATTTCTCAAATTTTGAGCACTAGATTATTCTATAATAATTATATTCTGATACAAACTTATGAATGTAGTGAATAGCATGTACCAAAATGATAAAATTTACACATGTTGTGCGAGCTTCTATAGTTGAAATACTAACATAAGCAAATATTCTCTTGTTAAGTAATGGAAAGTGATTTGATAATGTAGTAGTATTGCTAAGCTCATGCAGATTGTGGATTTACCTGTTAGTTGTGTTTTTTTTAAGGATCGTGTTCAAAAAAGTTTTCCCCATCCTATTGACAAATGGGCAATAGCTGATGCCCAGTCTGCTATTGAGAAGAGGAAGCGAAGAAATCCGTTATCTCTCCCAGTAGAAAAGATCCATCCTTTATTAAAGGTAAGCAGTGGTGCAATCCTGCTTTTAGAATGCAATTAGAATTTGATGCCTTTGTTTCATGTAGTGGCTGTATGCTGCCTGAAATGTAAACAAAAAGGATTAAGAATATCTGTATTTGTTACCTAGTTTTAAGTGTTCCTGTTTATTTAATAGCATTTTATTATCTTTAAATACATTTAATTGTATTCCTCTTTCCCTTAAAATTAGTTAATTCTCTACGATAAACAAAGCCTCGAACTCATTTGTTCTGAATTTGATTATTCGTATGACAAGGGGTAACGGGTTAAAACTTAAACAGGGAAAGTTTAGATTGGATATAAGGAGGAAGTTCTTTACTGTAAGGGTGGTGAGGCACTGGAATGGGTTGCCCAGGGAGGTTGTGAATGCTCCATCCCTGGCAGTGTTCAAGACCAGGTTGGATAAGGCCTTGGATGACATGGTTTAGTGTGAGGTGTCCCTGCCCATGGCAGGGGCGTTGGAACTAGATGATCTTAAGGTCCTTTCCAACCCTAACGATTCTATGATTCTATGATGCTTGTTTCATTTTGCACTACTAAGAAAATGCTCAAGAAGCTTCTGGAAATAGCCCTAAATGTTTAAGTACGGTTTTTGGCACAGTCATTGGCTATTGTCACTTCAGCAGAGTAACAACACCTATACTTTCTTCTCTAGGCCTACAGACCACTTGTTCCATTTCTAAAATGGACTGTGGATATGTGGTGAATGTTTATTGAGTAGGGTCTTAAACTTACCTGGGTTTAGATGTAACCTGTGGTGTCTGTTTTGTTGTCTGAATAACAGTGGAACATGGTTGGTTTGGTTTTTTTTTTCTCCTTTCAGGAAGTTCTAGGCTACAAAATTGACCACCAAGTGTCTGTTTACATAGTGGCAGTATTAGAATACATTTCTGCAGACATCTTAAAACTGGTTGGGAATTATGTGCGGAATATAAGACATTATGAGATTACAAAACAAGATATTAAAGTGGCAATGTGTGCTGATAAGGTAAGCCTAGTTCTTGTTTCTCATGTTAACAGGAAACTTTAGTTAAGCTTTGAGTGGACAATGTCTATTCCTTAGTGAGTACATTGAGTGTTGTACCTTTGAAAGAAGAAATTACTGCCATAAAATATTGTTCTGATAATAGAGCAAAGCTACCAAAAAGCTAATTGAGTTTACAGAGCTATTGCTTGTGCTTATTTATTAATAAAGTTTCTCTTCCTTTTGATATCACTTGCCTAATCTCAGCGAGGTGTGAATGCTTTAAAAATACTGTTAAGCAGCACTAACTTAAAAATGTAACATTCCTAAGCTGTAATAGTGGAGCATTTTTTGTAGCTTCAAAAAAAGAAGTCTGAAATAAAGCTTGGGTGTTCTCCCAGAATAAAAGACTATATTGCATGTGAAAAGCCAACTTTCAATGGTCCAGCATTTAAAAAGAACCCCACACCTGTGTTAGCATATCAGCGTAATCCTCCTTAGCCGTTCATATTTTTATCTGCAGGTAGTCTTTCTTGTAGCTTCAGAAGATTGATTAGATTCAGACAGAAATCCCTGCTCTTTCCAGCAGTTAATAGAACAAAGTCCCCTGTCTGTCTTTCAGGTGCCTTTGCACACTCCTTTCTGTGGCCGCTTTGTTAGCATCTCAAGTTTTCCATTGTTTACAAAACAAAGCTTGAAGTTAATCCTTTAAGGGGTAGGATTTAAGGATCCTCTAGTCTTGAAGTCTAGAGATTTTCAGGTTTATCACCTCTTTCCAATATTTTGTCCTGGTCTGTGTTAATCAGTGTTTTCGGGTTGTCTCTGTTTCAGTTAATGCCTTTATCTCTTCCTTCTTGCTTTTTTTTTTTCATCATACTTCCTTCACTTTTTTTCTAACTCTGTTTAAAGATATCTGATGAGGTCTTGAAAAGTGAAGTACTTCTCAGACAGGTCAGGAGTCTTGGTCACTCTTGACTTTGGGCATATCTGCCTGGGTCATTAGGGCAGGGTCAAGTACATGCTAGAATTGCTTCTGCAAAGTAGTTACAAATGTTGGAGCTTCCTTGAATACCTGCAATATTCCATATAATTTCCTACAGTACTGACCCAATAATGTCCCATTCCCCAGAAACAGTTAGGATTCTCTTTATAACCTGAGTTCTATGTACTGGCTTTGAAAGAAGAATCACCACCTGCTCTTAGAGCTTCAGAAGAAGACAGTCTTAATGCAAAATGTCCATTGTTCTGCTTTCAGAAAAGGTTAAGACCAGGGTGTGTAGCAGGGACCTTTGACTCACTAGGAGGAAGAACCTGCTGTTTCCCATTTTCCCTCCTCTCTAGATGTGTATATTTGCGAGGAGTGTTAGGGCAAGACCTGTGTGAAGAATGATTGCTCTAGGTAGGTGTGTTCTTGTAGTATTCAAGTCTGAACCTAGCAGACAATCTCTTGAACTTACAGGTTACCAAATATTCTCTTGCAGAATAGTTCACTAGTATCAGTAGTCACAGCTTGGTTAACTGATATGTCTTCTGCAGAAGTGCCTGTAACATGCTGTGAAGAATAATGGCTAACTGTAAAATACCAGGTTAAATGCCATGTTTGTAGTGCTTGTTCAGAAGTTTAATTCTTGATCTGCAGTTCTATAGTTACTTTGAAAAAATACTTCTTACTCTGTTTCTGTCATTTTAAAACCTCTAGTTCGTGTTTAATGTGTTAGCCTTCCTCTCTGCAGCTCTCAGAAGAGGTTTTTACAGCTTTGATCCTGCAGTCTTTTCCTCAGTCTTGTCAATGATTGACAGCTGTCAGGTCAGTCTCTGCAGTAACAGGCATGTTTCCATGGCTTTACTTCCATTTGTTTGGGAAGGAGGCTGGCAAGCAGTTCTTCAGTTCTCTTGTGTTTTGAAGTTCACATGTATTGTTCAATACAATTCATGACTTTCTGGAAGGGATGTAGCTCTGGGCAGCAGATTGGCCTATAAATACTATTCCCATCTATCCCAGGACAAAGTCATCATCTTGTATGTTGACCTACATCTTATGCTGGCTTGTTGTTAAGATTTGCTGTGTCATCGTAGATTATTTGTGGACCCTCCTTAGGTTTTCTTTCTGCTAAACATACTTAAAATCGGGATGCATTTTACTAATTTGCAGTCAACTTATTTAGTTTAGCTTTGAGATACTCTTTGAGTATCGCGGAAACAACCCCAAAGTGTGATTTCTGGTTGCCACTTGCCTAAGTCATTGTAATGACTTCTGGCTCAGATACCATGTTTGGAAGAAGTGTTCAGTGATCCACTTTTCTTGAAGTTCAAATTATTAATTGCTTGTGTTTGGTAAGCCTTGGCTTGGGTATGAACTCGGACCTCTGGTAGTCAAGGTCTTTTCATCTATGTAGTTCTGCAATGTGACTGCCACCTTTTCTGAGGCTGGTGCCCTTCCTCGAGAGTCAGAGGGACAGAAACCATGCCACACTGTATGTGTGGGTAGGCCAGTGTTGTTCACAGATAGATTACAAGGTTTTTGGTATGATTGCGTGTGACTTCCTGTTAAACCTAAAGCTGAAAAGCCAAAATACACGTATTTTCTGACTTCAGATACTGTAGTATCTTGAGGTTATGCATGGCTAATGCAGAGTAATAGTATACAGCTAAATGTGTCTGTATACTTCATAGTCTTCTTAAAATTGTAATTGATTTTACGACCGCATTCTTGGAGAGATGCCTGGATTGGTCTAACTGCAAATAATGCAAATTCGCAGCAATGAATATTGCTTTTGTAAATGCTCAAGCAAATACAGAATAATATGTAAATCTTACTGCTGATCAGTCTGATCTCATGTGAAGAATAGATTTCATTAATTGGTAACTTACTGGTAGTTATTGGTAACTTACTTGCTCAAGCAAGTACAGAATAATAATATGTAAATCTTACTGCTGATCAGTCTGATTTCATGTGAAGAATAGATTTCATTAATTGGTAACTTACTGGTAGTTCTTGAAAAGAGGTTGTTCTCACTTTGTGGATTTCCCTGTCTTTGCTACTTAGGTATTAATGGATATGTTCCATCAAGATGTAGAAGATTTAAGTGCACTAACTTTATCTGATGAGGAACCCTCCACCTCAGGGGAGCAAACCTATTATGACCTTGTAAAGTCATTCATGGCAGAGGTTCGACAATATATAAGGGAACTAAATCTCATTATCAGAGTTTTTAGAGAGCCGTATGCCTCCAATTCCAAATTGTTTTCATCTCATGTAAGTATTGTAACCACAAACAAGAAACTCCCTCTTATAATAGCTGTAAATCTAGATGAACATTTCTAGAACTTAACTATTGTCCAGTTTAACATATCAGTAGTAGAGGAAGCACCTGTCTCAAATTGTGAAATGGAAAATAGTAAAGGAGCACTTGTGAGGAGCCATGGGTTTTGTAGAACTGTGGAAGAAACCGCCCAATTCACTGTATTCACTTGCAGGCCTGTAATTTTTATTATTGTTGTTCTTTGCCATATTTGATTCATTGTAACTTTTTAGATATTTAGACATATATGTAGTTATTTAAGAAATAAATTTTATGATCTTATATAAATTCTACAGAAATTACATAATAAAATATAAAATTTTATTCTGTAATTTGAGGAAGTGCTTGAGTTGCATATCATCAGAGTAGCTTTGCACATAACATTCTTTCTCTTAGAAATTGTATCAAATTCCCTGTTGAATTTTGTTTGGTTCTGTTGCTTTTTGCAGGATGTGGAAAATATATTTAGTCGTATATCAGACATACATGAACTTAGTGTTAAGTTATTGGGTCATATAGAAGACACCGTTGAAATGACAGATGAAGGTAGTCCTCATCCCCTAGTAGGCAGCTGTTTTGAAGACATGGCTGAGGTAAGAATATATTCTGTGGGGTTTTGGGTTTGTTTGTTTTTTGGTGTTTTTTTTGTTTTGGTGGTTTTTTTGTGTTTTTTTTTGTGGGGTTTGGGGGTGGGGGGCAGGGTTCTTTTTTTGCTATTTATGTATTTTAATGACTTGCACTTAGGTGCTAAGTGAATCTCTTTGTAGCTGCTTTAGTTTAGGTTGTGATTTCTTCTTCCAGCTCCACCATGATAAGTAAGACTGCCTGGTTTTGAGAGTGCTTTTACCTTTTTAGTCTCTAAACTTCAGTTTTTAATAGAGCTGTTTAAAATTTAGGGGGCGTTGGGGGGGAAATACCCCAAACACCTGTGACTGGACTTTGACAGAAACAGAGGTATCCTGTAAATCAGTTGTGGATCAGGATTGCTGTGGAAAGCAAATGGGAGAAGGACTTCTTTGCCAACAGACTTGCTGAGCTGGTGAGGAAGGCTTATAAACTGGTCTCACTAGTGAATGGAGGCCAAAGCTTGCAGATTGAAGAATTGAGAGGAGAAGGGGATGTGCATAATGGAAAACATGGCAGCCAAGGCTCTTCCACCTTTTTCCTGGGAAGGTGGGATGGCCAAAGGCTAATTTGAAGTCTCTGTTTCCCCAGGGTACATGTGTTCATGTACAGATAATAGGATCTGTGACTCTGTGCAGGGTTGCAGAGCTGTCATGTGGCTGGAATTAGTGATGTGGCAAGAAGGGTTGCATGATGAAGGGTTGCATGATGGAGGGCTGTATAAACAAATACAGTTACTCTGGAAGGACAGGTGGGAAGGATGAAGCCAGGAGGCTTAACAGAAGGTTGTCTCAAATACATGGAGCTCTGTTACAGAATGAATGATGAGCTGGTTCAATACTTAAGGATCAGAATCTTAGGAGACCACCAAAAGGCATGTTGTAGTCAAGCTTCTCCTGCGAACTGTCCAATCAACACGTGGCCAAAGCTTTCTGTAAGCAAGTAGGAGTCATCTATTTATTGCAGGCCCTGCTTCTCAGGGAAAATTGACCTTCCTGGCATTGGGGTGGACAACTTGCAGTTTTTTGGGTAATCCAGAAGATTTCTGGAAGGCACTGGGACACTTTGTGGCATACGCTGATGAGCCAGCTAAGAAGGGTGCTACACTTGACCTCTTTCCCATAAACAAGGAAGAACTGGCAGGAACATCATAGCTAATGGCATGTTTACCAGTAAGAGGTAGCGATGATAGAGTTTAAGGTCCTGAGAAAAGTGCAGGAGGTAAGCAGACTAAAGGATCCTGGTCTTTGGGAGAGTAGACCTAGCTGGGAGGCAGGATCATAGTGGTGGCTACCTTGAAGGTGGAAAGGGCTCAGGAGAACTGTTTTATTTTCAAAGGCAGTGTGCTCAGATCACAGGGACTATGCGTTCCCCATCCGTAAGGAAAAGGGTAGGTGCAGCAGGAGGCAAGGACAAGTGCAGTGTGGATTTTCCTGTTTAACCAAACTTGGGCATCTCACTACAGGAAGGACATTTTGAGGTGCTGGAGTGCATCCTAAGAAGATTAAAAAGCTGGTGAAGGGTCTAGAGAACAACTCCTGTGAGGAGCCGCTGAGGGAACTCTGATTGTTTATTCTGAAGAAAAGGAGGCTGAGGGGCTTTTATTGCTCTCTTCAACTACCTGAAGGGAGTGATAATGAGGTGGATATTGGTTTCTTCTCCCAGGTAGCTAGTGATAAGACAAGAGGAAATGGCCTCAAGATGCACCAGGGGAGGTTTAGACTGGATATTAGGAAAAAATTCTTCACCAGAAGGGTTTTCAAACATTGGAACAGGCTGTCCAGGGAAGTGGTTGAGTCACTATTCCTGGAGGTACTTTAAAAAATTGTAGACATGATGCTTAGGGACATGGTTTAGTTGTGAGGGATATGAAGCAAAGCGTAGCTTGGATAGGTAAAACAGCATAAAAAAGATGATGGTAGAAAACATGGGTATCTTGCTTGTGGGGTGAGAGGCTGTGTGCTGCACTGAGGTACTCAAGTCTCCTTTGCTTGACTTTTAGTGGCAAGATGTGCTTCTTATGTTTGCCAGTTAGGCCTGCTATCAAAGATTGAGGGAGGGAGGTGAAAGTCAAAGATAAGTTAGGGACTGTTGATCTCAAGTGGCTATATGTAAGTTTATGAGCCAGGACAGGATGCTGAGGCAGCTGCCTAATGTCATTGCAAGGCTGCTGTCTCGAGTTCCTGAAATTTAGTGGTGAGTTGTGGAGGTCTCTGGTGACTGGAGATTGTTATACCCTGTCTCAAAAAGACTGATGAGGAGGATCCTAGAAACTAGAAGTTGGTCAGCATCTCCTCAGTGTCTGAGAAGATTAGCAAATCTTTCTGGAGCTCACATCCAGCCCCGTGAAGGACTGTAGGGTGATTTGCAACAGCCAGTACAGATTTCTGAAGAACAGACTGTACCTGACCAACTTGACTGCTTTCTAAGAGGAGATGCCTGGCTCCATGGACAAAGGGAAGGGGCAGTTAATATCCCTTATCTGAATTTAAGCAAAGCCTTCAGCACAGTCTCTCGTAATATCCTTATAGTCAGCTTAGAGAGATGCAGACTAGCTAATTGAATTAGAATGGGTGGGAAATTGGCTGGGCTGAAAGGCTTGAATGACTATCAACAGTATGAAGTCCATGTGGTAGACAACAGTTAGTGGCAGTCCTCAGTGTTTGACACTGGGGCTGATACTGTTTAATGTCTGTATTAGTGTTGTGGTAGAAGGTCTTCCTTCTCCTTGGTAGGTGATGCTGAATTGTGGGGGGGACATAGAGGAGGACAGGCTATTTCTCTGGGGACCTGACAGGCCGGAGAAACAGATCTATCTATAGGAACCTCATAGAACTGTGTAAAGGAAAACGGGAAGTTCAGCACCTGAGACTAGACAACCCCATGCAATCGTCTAGCTGCCTGGCTGAGGAGCAGCAGTGTTCGACAGGGCTTGAAAATCCTCAGGAAGGGGCAGTGAAGGCTAACTGACTACTGGGTTTTATTAGGAAAAGTGGGGCTGGCAGGTGGAGTGATCATTTCTGTGTAGCACTTGTGACCACATCTGGCATACTGCATCCAGTTTTGGTTTTTGTAGTACAAGTCTTCCTAGTACAAGGACTATTCATTAGGGACTGTGGTGATAGGACAAGGGGTAACACATTAAAACTTAAACAGGGGAAGTTTAAACTGGGTATAAGGAAGAAGTTCTTTACTGTAAGGGTGGTGAGGCACTGGAATGGGTTGCCCAGGGAAGTTGTGAATGCTCCATCCCTGGCACTGTTCAAGGCCAGGTTGGACAGAGCCTTGGGTGGCATGGTTTAGTGTGAGGTGTCTCTGTCCATGGCAGGGGGGTTAGAATTCTAAGGTCCCTTCCAACCCCAACTATTCTATGATTCTATTCTATGATTCTATAAGATTTGCTTATACATGAGGGTTGCCATGGTGATTAAGGAGTTAAGGTCCATGGTGTACAAAGAGGATTAATTGTGCTGTGTTTGTTCAGTCTTAGAAGTCTGAGGAAGTAGAGGTTATTTTATCTTCAGTTACCTGAAAGGAATGTGGAGAAAAGACTGAGGCGAAGTCTTACTGGAGGCTCACAGTAGAAAACTGTGAAATGAGATGAGAGAGAGCATGTGAATGGTAGAAAGAGTGACCCTGATTAGACTGGGGAGGGGGATCTGCCATGAGAACAACTGAACATTGGAATAGGCTGCACAGAGAGGTTTTGATGCCTTTGTTCTTAGAGGTACCTGGTATTCAACTGGATGAGACCCTGAGCAACCTCAGCTAGTTTTGATGCTGGATTTGGCTTTGACCCTGAGCAAACTGTTGACCTCCAGAGATCTCTTCCAGACTGAATTACTCCATGAGTGTGTGCACATAAAAGTATTGAATCTTCGATATAGGTATTTTGGAAAAAGTATGCAGGAAAGTCTCTCCTATGTAGTATATTTTCTTTAAGAAATACGAAGTTGAGATATTAAATCAGCTTTGTAAAATTAATCTGTATTTCTTCTTAGGAATTAGCATTTGATCCGTATGAATCATATGCACAAGATATTTTGCGACCTGGTTTTCATGATCATTTTCTAAGTCAATTATCAAAGCCAGGAGCAGCATTTTATTTACAGGTAACTTTCTTTTAAGTGAGCCATATTATTGATATTACTGTTTTAATTACATTATATTGTTGTTTCAATGCATTTACTGTTTTAAGACTGAAACTTATTTTGTTTCTAGTCAATAGGTGAAGGCTTTAAAGAAGCTGTTCAGTATGTTCTACCCCGGCTGCTCCTTGCCCCTGTTTACCACTGTCTTCATTACTTTGAACTGCTAAAAGTAAGAACATTGTGTCATCTGATGTTTTGTTTTCATAATTCCTAGTGTTGGCTACCAGAGTTTTATGTGCTCAGTTGGATGTAAAACCTTTTACTAGACTGTAAACAGTAAAACTGCCATGATGAAGGCAAAGCAGGTTGTATGCTCTGGTGCATGCTATAACTGACTGAATATCAGCTTATAATTTTATGGAAGTTTTAGAGCAGCTTATGATTTGTGTTGAATAGTAATAGGAAAGACTATTAATTTAGCAAGCAACAGATCTGGGTACTCATATTCTTGGACTGATTGTTTCAACAATGGTAAGAGATAATGGCAATGGCTGTATTACAAAAGTGTCCAAGGCTTCCTCAAGCTGTTACTTTGTAAATTTAAAATCACAGTAAGATTTGCATTCAAGACTCGTTTTCGTAAAAGCTGTGGTGTTCTTGCAGTGCACATCCCATGGTGGTTGTAAAGGTTGATAGCCTTCCTTCAAAGGGAAGGCTTGATTGATATGCGTACTCATTGGACTTTTTGTAATGAGACCTCACATTGGTGTAGGGTAGCAGTAAAGACTGTTCTTTACAAGACATGTAAAGAAAATAGCTATAGAGTGTTTTTCTGGGGTATTTATCAATTACCATTGAATAATAATCTTTAAGGAGTGTAGAGCATTTTGAAGAAAAATTTCAAGTAGAATTTTCATTTGGACTTAATGGAAATTCATAAGGGATACCGTGTTCCAGATTTAATTACTTTGGGAGATTTGGATCAGAAGTAAAAAAAAATAAAATCTCTGCTCTTCTGAAGAAAGCTATGTGTGTTTTTCTGGAATGCTCGGTTGTCTTGGGATAACCCAGTAGTTAGATCATCTTTGAGTCTAAGTGTCTACAGTTTTAACACAGTTTTTGCTGATTTAGATCTACATGCACAGCTTTCGCACATAGCTCATCTTGTATAACATGCTGCTTTTGAATTTTGCAATATGTGCTTGATCTCTTTGTCTAGCTCATGGGTTTGGTCTCACTTTTCAGACATCTTTAACATATTAAGTGTTTCCTTTGATGACAGCCCATTGCAAGGGAGGTATGATACAGCTTGTCCGCGTTTCGTATGATAAAGACCTGCACAGCCGTAAGGTTTCTCTGCTCATGCTTTTATCACCCAGTCTCAAAATGCAGTACCCTAGTGGCTTTGCAGATGTCGATGTGAACATGGTGTTGTCCTATGTAATAGACAAAGCACAAAGGATTGATGTTGTCTGACACAAAGGCATCCTGCGCTGCTTCTTGCCATTGGTAATTTTAGTGGGGGAAAGAGGGCATGTGCTCTTACAGAAATAGGGAGCAGTTGATATTCTCCTTTCTTAGAGCAAACTGGAGGCTTAGCTAAGCCCATCTCCAGAAGCTTGTCAGTCTTTTTGCAACTCCTGACCTATGCCTCATGTAAAATTTTTGTCTTTTCATGTTCATGCTCTGCACCCACCCACCTTCTGCCCTGGGTTGAATAAATATGATATTGTTGGGTTGTATTTTGTTCTGTATATGATAACCTTGCAGGTTTTCTTCCCACTGTGTGGCTTATCTCACATTTTAGCAAGACACGCATCACTTCTGTCAGATGTGATATGTGTAATAGATGGTAATGGATAATAGTGCATGCAGGGAGAGTAACTCTCATGACAGGAGCTTCATCTGTCAATTAGTACATAGATGTGCACACAGCATCTTGAATCCCTCCCTCAAGTAGTCTGTGTTGGCAATAACATTTTCTTTCCTATATCTGGAATCTACAAACAGATTCCAGGTTGGATATATTTAAAGATGTGCTGATGGAAGGGTATGGGTGGAATTATTTAGTCATGTAATCCTGAGAATTTCACTTATGCAAAGTTGTATCAAATACTTTTGTATAGTAAGAGACCTGATTAGTTATTGCAGGCATATCTGTGAATAATCAAGTTTAAAATGCTATGCGAATGGATCTCTTGGTATGAAGAGGCAGAATGTTGGCCAAGTGCTATATGGAAAAACACATTTTATTTCTCTTGAATATAGATAAAGTTAAGGATAAACAGGTTAGCAATTTTTTTGAGCTATGTTGTGTAATCTTACATACTTTGAGATGCATTTAAGTAGGTAACTTCAAAGTTACCTTCTAACTATGCAGAGTACAAAAAAAAAGTTAATTTCTATCCACTGATGGTTATCCTATTTAGAAACTAAATCCATCCTGAAGTTTGGCAGGGCATCAGGAATGCACAAATACATATTCTATTTTTAGCTGAAGCTCCTTGCTGTAACTTTGTTGGAAAATTAGCATATGCTAAAGGGCTGTGTTTTCCTTCAACCAAACCTGAAAGTCCCTGAACTTTTATGTAAGAACCAACTGTATAATGTAGCTGCTTCATGTGAGATTATGCTTTTCTGCAAGCTTGCAGATAATGCAAATGGGCTTTTCTAAATCATACAATTTTGTGAATAGAAATGTGGACTCTTAAATGCAAGATAAGGTAGTACAAACAGTGCAGTTATTTATGACTTCGAGTAATTGAAGGAAGATGTTTATAAGACTTAATTTGAACTGAGCACTGCTTTGGATGCTGCAAATTTGTGTGCATGTGTGATACTCTTTATTTTCTTTGGGTAAATAAAAGATTATTTAAAAATCAAAATCCCTTGTTTTCAAAGTAGGAATGGCCCAAATCATCTATAAACTTTGTTTAGATAAAATAGTATATTCCAGAAAACAGGAAAGCTAGATAGGTTTCTTGTTTGGTTGGTTTTTTTAAACCAAGTGCAGACTTGGCTCTTGTGACTTCTGAACGGAAACTTCGTGTCTATTTACAAATACTTTTTTAGTTGGAATTCTAGCTGCTATAATCTGTAATTCTCAGGACCCTTTCATTTCACAGCAGCATCTAGCGTGTTTTATTGACTTTTTCAGAATTAGTATTTAGATGATAAATAAGTTGCCAGTTTTCACTGACTGGCAGTTCAGCTCCAGTAGAAATACTCCTCAATTAAACAATTTTTTTTTGTCTTTCCCTGTCCTAATGTGACTTAAAATAAATAAAATCTGGTTTGGCAAGGTCTTTCAAGACTAGAAACCACCCTTTTCCTGACCTGATGGTATTAGATTTGTTACGTGTTGCTGGAGAAGGCACTGGGTGGTGAAATATTAGTAGTTTAGGACTAGAGTATCTTTAGGTTGATCCTGTAAGTCTCTTGCTGTGAGCTGCACTGGGCAGCACATCCCAAACTATTTTGGGCTTTGACCTCACTTTGATTCAGTCAGACTCGTGATCCAGAGTGTAACAAATTTAGTGAAACTGGTTTGTAATACCCTCTCTAACTGGTATAACCCAGTCCAAGGCGGAGAATCACCAGGTTTTAATTAGTGGAACTTTGGTACTCTGCAAAGTTTTTATGAGATGTTATATATTGTCTCAAAACACTGGATTTTGTTGCTTGTGTTTAGTACAGGCACTGTTAACAGATTCTCTTGCTTTGGTCAATCCTTAGTAGTCTTCTATTAATATTAAACCCAGAAAATCACAGATTCAGACTAGCTATGAATTATTTTAAGGAAGTATTTGCTTAGCATCAACAAAGGATTTTATTTGCCAAAATCACTGCCTGGCATGCTCATGCTTCTTTCCAAACACATTAACTTGTATTTACCATACTCTTCTGAAGTAAAAGCAGAAGCATTACTGTTTTATATGGCTTGTACATGTAACTGCAGATGAGGATGACTTTCCTTTACATCCACTGGAGATAATACGCAGTTTTATGCTTCTGTGACAGTGAAGGCCTATCTACTTGAGGAAATGTAGCTTGACCAAACTGTTGTTCATATGTGATAAGGACTGGCCAAGTGTATTTGGGTGTTTCTTGGGGGAAAAGCTGTGGTGATATAAATGTTGGTGTCAAGTTCAGGAAGAGGGTTCCTAGGATATGACAATAGGTGAAAAACTTAACTTCTTCATATAGTTAAGCTATGAAGACTTACATTACAACTGCATTGTTGTAAAGGTACAGAAGTTGTGCCTTATGGTAGAAGTTGGAGGTGATACAGCCAGGTAAATGGGGTTCCGTATTTCCTTCTTGCTTGTTTGGTTTCATTGACAATATTTCTCTTGCTTTTCTCCTTTAGTTGGTCATGGGTTTATGCTTTGGCAGCTGTGTCTTTGGCAGCCAAAGGGAAGGTGATGGGGAAAATAAAACTTGCATATGTGTGTGTGTGCAGTTCTTCAACAAACTTGGTTAATCTGATTAATTGGGTTCTCTGAGATGACTCTTGAAGAAGTTCAGAATGTACTGTTTTTTTAATTTCTAGCTGTGGTACTCACTGATGGATTTCCTGTGTGTTTGTGTCAGACAAATGTGCACATGTATCCCTTCATTTGTCAATGATTTATGTCATCTGTTTATGGTATTGTGATGGGGCTGTTTGTTGTACACAACAATGTTTTGTTGTGTAGCTTTGTTTCTTTTTACACAGGATGTATCTGGGCTTTTGAGAAGCAGATTTCTCTTTCCAGGCACTTTTCTTATTACCTTTGGAGAATATTTTTCTCCATTACTCTGCTAAAATTGCTTTTGTGCAAAAGCTGGATAAAATAAAAGTAAAATTAAAAAAAAATCCTCCTTCCACTTTGCTTATAGTCCTCAGTGACACTTGAGCTGTGTTATTGTCAATCTGCTGCTGGACCAACAAATGTTGTACTTTGATCCTTTGGAGCAGCGAGTAGCATGGCAGAGGGCCAGACTGTTCTTAATTAGATGATGCTGTCTTTGGAGAGTCAAATACAGCACTAACTTAACTCCAACTTGACTTTTGACTTCACTGTGCAGCTGTAGGGTTCCAGACTCCTGTGTTCTGATTCATTTTCTGGGAATACCTACAGGGCAAATTCTCTTCACTACTGTGGGAATTAGGAGTGATCTATTGGGAAAGACTATTCTCTAGGGTTGTTGGTCGGAGGTCTGTTTCTTGTTTTCAATGGCTGATGATGATGATGGTAGATAACTCTTATAGCTTACATGGCAGCAGTTCATGCTGAATGTCCAAGGCCAAGTTCTCATGAAAATAGATGGGTGTTACAGGAACTTAGACAGATTTTGATCACTTCTCCCTCTCTCCCCCAAATAAAAGCTTTGACACAGTCCATCAAGGATTGAATGTTAAGAAGCTTTTACCGTAGCTGAGATTTTCAGCTCCTATAGTTTTTGTGACTGGCAGTCATCATATAGTCCCTTATATACTTGTATTGCTGTATAGTCTTTTAACAGCAGTAGTGTATGTCCCTATCCTCCTGCCTCTGTTCTTGTCATCTTCTCTACAAAAGGGAGATCCTCAGAGTCTGCTATGGTTGAGGCTTCCATATACTTGATTTCTTCAGTGGAAATGTTTCTGGACATGGAGCTGTGCAGAATTGGATTTAGTCCCACTACCAGCATGCTTTCCCTATTTGCTTTTATAGCGGTGCAGGTCTATGTTTTCTGTTAATACTTTGATATCTTCAGTGGAAACCAATGAAAAGATGTAGGAAATGACAAACACAAGTAAAATAACAAGCTGCATTCATGGTTTCTGTTGACCAAGTCTACACATGGGATTTCGATTGAAATCCCTAATTTTGTCTGCTGACTTTTCCTTAATCGACAGGGTTCCTCTTAAAATCAACAGGGTTCTACTGTTGCTTCCAAAAATGATCTCTGAAATTATGAATCATCTTACATAGCATTCAAAAATGCATACATTCCTATCCAAATATAGAGGTGCCATCCAGCTGAGCTCACGTCTTGCAAACTTGGCTGGCAAAGATCAGACTTAAATTGTGTCGAAGCAGTGAAAGTGGATTTTAATCCATTTTGGAATTACAAAAGAGAAAGGGAAGATGTTTTCAAATTGAATTGTCTTTACTATGATGGAAAATGTGGGGAAAGAAAATGGAAGACCTCAATTACAAGTGTTGGAAGCACATAGGTAAATATTTTGTGATATTTGAAATACTGATCTAACTAAATGTTACCAACTTAATTATGAATATAAAATTTCTAATGTATTCTGCAGGTCTGCTAATAATGATGAGACAAACCAAAGTGACAGTAAGAAAGAAGAGAATTTCAGAGCATGAAGGCTCTGGAAGGATCTGTGTGAACTTGTACGTTTGTTGCAGAAAGGTAATGAATCTGCTGTGGAAGAGACATCAGTATATGCAAAAAAAAAACACCCAGATTTTTAAAGGGTGAAGAGCAGATGGGTTTTCCAGAAGACAAGGCCTCCTGTAAACTAAGTGGCCATTCCCCTAGTAATGGAATCTGGGAATATAGAATATGTATATGGCAGCCAGTAGCCTACAAAAAGTCTGAATGCTTAGGAAATGGTTTCATGAGAAGATGAAGGAACTTACTTGAAAACAAGTCTTTGGTTTTGTATCTGTTCCTTGATGAAGGGAATTTTGATTGTGTAAGCTCAGTGAGAGTTGCTCACATGCATGAATCTCTCTTCACAGTTGCAGAAACTGAGAGCATACATACTCTTTCCTGCTGAGCAGAAACCAGTTAAAATACCTCGCAGGCTGCAGTAGCACTTGAGCAGACCTAATCTGGAATTTGGTCTCCTGACAGGCTGTACCCATTCATGGGAATGTTAGTGGCAAATTTGCCACATAAGAAACCTGGTTTGGAAAACTTAAGCTGTTGAATTGTTGAATGTCAGTTGACAGACTGATGTGGTATATATTTCTGAATATTTCTTCCTTGACTCTTCCTCACTGTCCGTCCTGATTTGAAAAATGGCACGTACTTCAGAGTACTGTAATCTGTTTCTGCAACAGATTTATTTTTATTTCATTCCTTTCTTCATAATTAAGAGCATCTACATCGAGTTATCAAAGTAGCAATTCCTTAAATTCACATGGTTTTAGTCCAGATGGTTTCACTTTCTTGGGCTCAGGTGAAGTTTTTACTTAAATTTTCCATATATCTTTGAGATCTATTTTAAATCACATAGTCAAGCTGTGAAAGAGCTGGAAATCTTGTGCTAAAAAGTGAAATGCATCTTATTTTCTTATTTAACGATTTACTTGTATGGTATACTTCCCAATGGGCTGACTGTATTTAACATATGAGTTAAAACTTGGTATGAAATAAAAGATGATGGCTTTTTAGCTTCTATCTTTAAAATGTACTTTCAAGACAATTCTGGACCCTTTTTGTAACCAGTTATCTGATATCTGAGATTTGATATTTGACATGCTCATGTAAATTACGTGATTTAATGTAAGTTTTAAAATTAAACTGAGAAGGCACAGTTAAACTTTGAGTGGAGAAAAGGTTTTTATGATTACTTCAATAATTAAGTTTGGATTCATTCTTAACGCAAATAACACTCCTACTACATTGTGTATCTAAATAAACATCTAAATATATGCCTATTTTTACTGCACTATGCTCAAAACAGTTTATATGAAAACAAAATTACTTTTAAAGTTTCAGTGCATTAAAGCTGTGTATGTATGTGCAGGAATATGGCATATGGAGTTTCCTTTATTCTTCAAGTCCCTTTTAGACTGCTAGCATTTCCCAGAAGTTTGTATAGTGTTTCCTGCAGTTGTCAGCATTTGCTGTTCCTGCCTTTCTAACAGTCAGACTTTCTGAACAGTCTATGAGAGCACTTTTTGTCCAGCATACGGCTTGCTGGGGCTGAGCTTTTTATTATTTCGAGGAACTGCAAAAAGTCAGAGCTCTCAGGCAGCTCAATGCTCTTGAGCCTGCTTCTGGGAGTGTTTTATGGGGAAGTGCCAGCAGACCAGCCTGCCTGCATTTGCCAGAGAGGAGAAAACCTTGTTCACTGTTATTCTTGATCATAAAATAGACTGTTTCAGGACTACCTTTGGGTATGTACCCCATTTTCAGAAACATGTTGAAGAAAATGGTGAGGCATTAGAACAGATGCTGGACTAGCTGGTGTCAGTGCACTTCATGTTCTCATGAACATTGCGTACTTATGTGGCCTTTCCTTACACAGCAGATAGGTCACAGTACATATCAAGCTTGCTTTGCCAGCTATGCAGCTGTTTTATTGCCTCGCTGTGGGCTTCAAAACCCCATTGCATAGTGGGTTTTGAAGAGGTTTCTCTGAGGCAGTACTAGTTTGAGCTTGTTGTTGAGTATTGTGGTGTGCAGCTCCCACTTGTAATGTGGGACCACCCACTTACAAGTTGCACACATTAAAGTTTGGGGGAGCAGTGAGTTTTGTTAGCACCTGCAATCAAGTGATCTTGAGTTAAGCAAATTCAGTTATGATTTCCCTGCCTCCCATATGCTGTTGTCTGTTGTGTATAGAAGCTTATTTGTGATGTCTCCTCACATTTAAATTGGGGAACCTGCAGTTCACAAATTTCAATGGTTAGACTTGAAATAAGTTCCCAGGAAGTCAAAAGTCTAGGTTGTTATGTAAGCCCTAAAGTACATAGAATCATAGAATAGTTAGGGTTGGAAAGGACCTAAAGACCATCTAGTTCCAACCCCCCTGCCATGGGCAGGGACACCATCCATCATGACACCCACTAGTATTGTTATACCTGCATATTCTTGTAAGTATAAATGTATTTTCTGTCATTGTCTTTCTAGATACATGCTTCCCTGGCAGTGTAAATGAAGGACTATCATAGTTTATTTTTTTGTACTGCATGAGGAGGATTTCTTTTGTATCTGTTTGGAACTTCCCAGTTCTATAAACATCTAATCCTTGTGTTAAGCAAGAGGTAGAACAAAATACCTGCTCTTCCACTTGATATATTTGCAGGGCTTGTGGCCTAGAATGTAGAGTACTTCTTTTAATTAGAAACTTCCCTTAGCAGTCAGTTTTCCAAGTTTGTTTCCCTTGAATGGCCAGGATACTGTGACTATAGTGTTGTGAATCATTAAAATCGTTATAAACTAATATTTTTCTCATTAGGTTATTAAAACTGCAACTGTAATACTACTGTTAAATCACAAATCTCCTTCCCATAATAATACAGTATTCCTCACAGGACTATCTAAAAAACCCAACACCACGCACTTGTATTTAGCATCTACCCGGTTTGTTCATTAGGGGGCACTGCACACCTATAGGAGAGTCAGTGGGATTTGCAGAGAAACTTAGATGTGTTTCTGGTGATGCCATTTCACTTTCCTTAACCTGCTCTTCCAAACTGTCTACAGGTAGTGTAAAGTGAAATTCTTTGCTGTAAGTTAGGCTTAGTTCTGACTAAGACTGTTTCTGATAGCGGTTTATGGCAGTCGTGTAATGCTGGAATATATTCTTTCAAATTCCTTTTCTGTGTTCAGAGAAGTGTCTTCATAGTTTCCAGCACTGGTAGATTTGTCAGTTGTGTTGGTCTGACACTTAAGAAGGTGCATCCTTCTACACACTGCTTTCTGAATCTTAAGCCTGGAGCACAATTACACTCACTGGACTTCGATTTAGTTTGCATATGCAATAGAAAATATGGGTTACTTCCAATGGATCCTGATGGGGAGATTCTAGTCTTAACTGCTTTCTCTCTAACACGGTATCAAACATGTATTTTGCTTTTGGATATGGACTTTTCTATGATGAATGCCAAAATTTTTTGCAACTGGAGAGAAATTGCTGTAAAAAGCGTTTTATAAACTCTGCATAGGAGCAGAATACTTTGCAGTTACAAACATTAATCTGTACCAGTATGTTTCTGAAGAGAATGTAAAGCATACCGTAGGATCTGATAAGGTCTGTTTTCAAGGACACTAGGCTAAAACAATCTTTTCCAGCCAAATTCTTCTGATGGAAGTTGGCAGAGAGGCAGTGCGCAAGGCAAAGAGCCTTCATTGACTCTTGTACAGGAAAGATGCAAAATCTTAGAATTAGTTACATGTTTTTCTTAGCCTTCAGGACTTCTGCCAGCACTGCTGTACCTGCCTTATTTGTCTGAAGTCCTTTCTAAACCTATCTGATATGCACAACTGAAGCAAAGGAAGATGGTACCTCTGTGTTAAATCTAGTAGAGCAGAGGAATACGATGAGGGTAGTCTCTTTCATCTTGGAGTGATGTATTCGATCTCTGGATTGAGAGCAGCCCTGAGGACAAGGATCTGGGAGGGTTGGTTGATTAAAAAAACTCATCATGACCTTGCAGCATGCACTTACAGCCTAGAAAGTCAACTGCATTCTGGTCTGCATCAAAAGGAGCATGGCCAGCAGGTTGAAGGAGGTGGTTCTCCCCTGTACTCTGCTATTGTGATACCTTGTATGGAGTACTGTGTTCAGCTCTGGGGCCCCAAGACAAGAGGGATATGGAGCTGTTGGAGCAGGTCCAGAGAAAGCTGCAAAGATGCTCCAAGGGCTGAAGCACCTCTGCAATGGAGACAGGCTGAGAGAGCTGGGCTTGTTCAGCCTGGAGAAGTCTCTGGGGAGATCTTACAACAGCCTTCCAGTACATAAAGGGAGAATAAGAAATCTGGAGAGGCATGTTTTACAAGGGCCTGCAGTGACGGGGCAAGGGGGGGATGACTTTGAACTGACAGGGGAGATTTAGATGAGGTGTTAGGAAGCTCTTCCCTCTGAGGGCGATGAGACACTGGCTGCCTGGAGAAGCTGTGGCTGCCCCATCCCTGGCAGTGTTCAAGGCCAGGTTGGATGGGGCTTGGAGCAACCTGATCCAGTGGAAGGTGTTCCTGCTAGTGGCAGGGGAGTGGAACTGGATGAGCTTTAAGGTCCTTTCCATTGCAAATCATTCTATGATTCTATTCTCCCTGAGACCTTTTGGGAAGTATTGTCTGTTGTGGTGCATTGTTAGCCCTGTCTCAATGGTTGTCTCATGCCTAATGCTGCTTAGATGAAGTGCATAACAGATTATACTGCATAAATTAAGGCTGCCTAGAATAAGCCTTGTGGTCATCCTTGTGGCTGAAACAAATAAAATAGTCTTTGGCACTGACAGCTATTGTACTGAATGATTAACTCCGGTCAGGGGAAAAAAATAATGCTATTCTATGACCAATTCAAATGTCAAGACATGAATATGTTGTGTTCAATGGACTTTGGAGGACAATACTTTCATTTTATACTGGAAGCAAACTGTGTGATTGCAGTACTGCCAAGGGTGTCTTACTCTGGTCCATGCTAGCCTGTCACTTCACTTACATCACCTCTGTCAAAACAAATCTTTCAGTACTCTGGAGCCAGTTCTTAAAAGCGTGTGGTTGTCTTCAGCACTTACCTCTTAATAGTCCTGTAAATAATTATCTCAGTTTTACATCTAAGCCACAGATGCAGTCAACAATTTTTTTCACTAAGTAGAATGTAAAACATTTTAATGGTTAAATGAAGATTTAAGACTAAAATCTTGGGGAGAAAACATGGCAGATCTTGTTTTATAAAACTTCTCTGTCACAGAGCTAGTTAGGCACAAAAGTATTAGTATTAACTCTTCTTGTCCAGTTATAGTTTAGAAATTTATTATATTTTTTTGTCCTTTAAAATAAGTTAATATATGAAGGCATAATGTAGCTGTTTGCTAAGATGGGGACATATATATCCTGGTTTTACAAGCTGGCCATGGTTAGATACCCCTGTGTTTTCTGATGAACAGCCAAGCAACTGCTCCAAGCAACTCTCGTCAATGTCCCTCTGGTTATTTTTTCCCCTTTGCTTTTTTGTGTGAAAAAAACCCACAACACAGTCCTGTTGGATTATAAACTGAGCACAAGCCTGCAGAACACCCTTAGAGCAGTGAAGGCCTGTATTCCTGTATTAACAAGCGTGTAGCCATCAGGTTGTGGGATTTGGCAGTGCCTGCCTGTTCAGGGTGGGCAAGGCTGCATCAGGAGAACCACATCCAGCGTAAGCTTTCAGTTGGCATTGGTGTACTGAGACAAACTCACTGGAAGGACCTGTCAAGATGACATGAGGAATGGAACATGTGATGAAGGAGAAGCTGGGGGAATGGGCTTCCTCATTCTGGAGAAAAGGAGGCTAAGGAAAAGGGGAAACCTTCCTGGTATCTTTGTATGATGGCGTAGGGAAGACAGAGAAATACTTCTCAAAGCTGTGAAGTGCTTCCACTGTATATTCCACTGTGAAAAGTCAATAAAGGAAATCCAGACAAGGTATTAGGAGAAGATTTTTTTGCCAAGAGGGTTTCAGACGCTGGAATGGATTGTCCAGAAAGGTTGTGATCTCTCCATCCTGAGAGAATTAAAAACTCAGTATGGCCCTGAGCAACCTGGTCTATATTTGCTCTGCAGCGGAGCTGGAGGTTGGATGAGGTAATCTCCAAGGTCCCTTCCAACCTGAATTATTGATTAGTCTGTTGTTAATGAGGTGAGAGCCCTTGTAATCTTCTGTTTATCCATGTGTTGAAGGAGTTTTGCTTAGCTTTCAGTCCAGCTTGCCTGTTACAGGTGTGTCACAAACGTAGAGCCATACCATAGATTTGATCCTGTGGTGTATGTGTGGAGATTTCCTTCCTCACTGTTCCTCTTAAGATGTAACGTATTAAATGGATTCTCTTTTGGAGATGTAAGGTAAATCAAGCTAGTTTTGAAGTAAATAGCACGTACCTGAGTGTGTCTGTATCTGGAGGACTAGTGGCTGCTGTTCTTGTTTTACTGAGATTAAGCTCTTAGCAGATCTCTCTTGCCTGTGTCAGTAATGCAATTTCATTAACTTTAATAATAAGCAGGAGCATACAAAATCATCAGATGGTTGGATTTCTTCTTCCTAGGTCAAACTTCTGTATTTCAACAAACCAAAATGCTTGTAACACTTTTTGTATTTGACTTTCAATGTTCACAGCAATTGGAAGAAAAAAGTGAGGATGAAGAGGATAAAGAGTGCTTAAAGCAAGCAATAACTGCCCTACTTAATCTTCAAAGCAGTATGGAACGGATATGCTCCAAAAGTCTTGCAAAACGAAGGCTTAGGTAAACACGTTTCCATTTTTCCTGCTTTCTGCTCTTAATGCCTTGCTATAAATCCAGGGCTCCCAGTTTCCTCTTTTAGTAAACAATGAACAAAATAGTTTGTGACAAGCCTGCTTTTTCAGAGGAAGTGACATCAAAGCCGAGATAATTTGTTATTGTTTTAAAATTGTTCTAGTTTCTATGTGTTTGCATGCTGGTAGTTGAGACGTTCTGAGAATTCCCTGGTAAGTAGAAAGTTACGGCATTTGTGGGGTAATTGTGCTCAGATAATGAACATTCACTTAAAAATATTGTAGAAGTGCCTGTCTGTGGGATTAGAAGGGAATGTGCTTGAATTTGAAACTACTTAATCTGAACTGTTTTGTGCAATGCCTAGTTCAAATTACCACTGGATAATAGAAATAGAGGCATAGATAGCTAATTCTTAGATGCTCTGTTGTAGCAAATTCTTGATCTCATGCTAACATTTGTGTAGTTATTTAAACATGTTAAAACTTTGTGTTTGCTCTTAAAATTGTTTCAATATTTTATTTACGAAACAAGTTCTGTGCTGCAAGGTGGAATCTTTAGGCTTGGACATGGATAATTTTCTCTAAATAAGTTTCTTTCAAATTAATGCAGTCTAAAATTGTTTTGTTGGCTATGGAAATGAGTGGTTTATTAGGCTAAGAAGCACTAATGGCTTGCCTGCTTCTGGTTGTCCGTGTTTATGTACAACATTTGTTACATAGAAGATAAGTAGAAAATTTATCAGATGAGTTACTTAAGTGAAACATTAGTCAAGACTTGCAGTGGTGCTGATACTGGCTGCTGAAACTGCATTCTCAGTGGAATTCTCACCACTCAGGAAGATGATCTTGTGTTTTTGCTGTTAGTGGTGGTTGTGGTTTTTAAATACATATATACTAATAGGCTGCCTTTTTCCCATCTTCACTGAAGTGAATCTGCATGCCGGTTCTATACTCAGCAAATGAAGGGGAAACAGCTGGCAATTAAGAAAATGAATGAAATCCAGAAAAATATTGATGGCTGGGAGGGTAAGGACATTGGACAATGCTGTAACGAGTTCATCATGGAAGGAACACTCACACGTGTAGGAGCAAAGCATGAGAGGCACATATTTCTATTTGATGGCTTGATGATTTGCTGTAAGTCAAATCATGGCCAGCCAAGACTTCCTGGTGCTAGCAATGCAGAATATCGTCTAAAAGAAAAGTTCTTCATGCGAAAGGTACAAATCAACGATAAGGACGACACTAACGAGTACAGACATGCTTTTGAAATAATCTTAAAAGATGAGAACAGTGTTATTTTTGCTGCTAAATCAGCTGAGGAGAAAAACAACTGGATGGCAGCATTGATATCTTTGCAATATAGAAGCACGCTGGAAAGAATGTTGGATGTAACAATGTTGCAGGAAGAAAAAGAGGAGCAGATGAGATTTCCAAATCCTGAGCTTTACAGATTTGCAGAACCCGACTCTGAAGAGAATATTGTGTTTGAAGAAAACATGCAGCCCAAATCTGGAATCCCCATCATCAAGGCAGGAACTGTTGTCAAGCTTATTGAGAGGCTGACTTACCACATGTATGCAGGTGAGGCGCTTCTTTTATATACCCAAAACTCAAAGTGGTGACCAGGCTGTGTTTCTCTTTCTCTGCTAAATACATGCAGCAAAATATATAAAGTTGCAGAAAGTAAATATGCTTTGCAATACACATATCCTAACATGCTTTTTGAGTTACGGTTTTGAGATCTAAATATGCATCGCTATAGCAGTTAAAAATATGAATCCTGTTTGGCTGAATATGGTGGGATATGCATAAGGTTATTCTCATCAAAGCGATGGGGGATCGGGCGCCTGCAGGAATGGAGCTCTAGGCAATACTTTTTACTGTATGCCGCAGGCTACAAGAATTGCATTTGCTCGAGACTTCCAAAGCTGGGTGGCACATGAAGCACTAGCACTGTGGGAGGGAATTATGGGCCCAGTGTTTTCAGTTACGGGTTCTACCCATATTACCTGTGTCCATGCTGGCATGTAATGGAAAAGACCAAATACCAGGTTCCTAGAAGAAGTCACTTGCATAATTTGGCCTTGGAACTTTGCCTTAATCAGAATTTCAGTGGGGATTTGATTTAAGGACTTTTGGTTTCTGTTTGTGTTGAAAGTACCTTGAAGGCATTTATGTGATCATCCAGTCCAACCTCTTTTTTTTTAATAATTTCCCAGGATTTTCATAAGCTATGATGAAAAGCATTGGGCTTGGGTTTGGGTTTTCTGTTTGGTTGGTTTTTTTATCTACCTGTATGTCAGTTATTCTAAAACTTCAGGCATCTTGGCATTTGTGCTTCTCATATTCAATTGTAGATTCTTTTGTTGTTGTTTCCCTTTCTTTTTACTCTTTGCACTCTGATTGTACTCCTTTGACTCTAAATTGTACTCCTGCAGCTCAGTCCTGGATACCCTGCATAATCCAGGAATATTTGTTTGGAAGATGTGGGGAATAAGCAGAATATAATTAGTGTAGTATAGTATTTTTGTTTATTTTTAAATGCTTGTAAATACATGGTTACTCCATTATGGTTATTGCTCTTCTCCACATTCCCTTCAGTTGAGCTTTCCTAACACGTATTAGAAACCCAATGCAATATTGTGCTGGCAGTTCTCACCAGAGTGGTTTTGTGCCTGTCATCATTTTCTTGTAACTTTATAAACTTCCAACTCTTGGCTTCGTATTCCACAGTCATGATTTGTGACATAGTTTTATGTTTTGGAAAGCTAAAATAAAACAATTCAGCCTTAGAGAAGGACAGATGCTTTTTGGTTTTTAGAGCTAGCATTGTATTTGACAGAGAACTGGCAAAAATAGTACTTCATTAATACCCTTGTGAATATTTGCTCTGCTTTGGCTAACTTATGCACCACTGAGAATTGCCCTTTCCAGATGTGCTGGGACTTTGGTGCCATAGCTGGCGGTGTTTCAGGCCAGGTTGGACAGAGCCTTGGGTGGCATGGTTTAGTGTGAGGTGTCCCTGCCCATGGCAGGGCGGTTGGAACTTGATGATCTTAAGGTCCTTTCCAACCCTAACTATTCTATGATTCTATGATTATTCCAGGTGATAGCAGCGCTCTCCAGGCATCATTTCTGTCCTGGGAGCCACAAACTACATTCTCCAGCTTCGTAAAATAGAAAGGCCTGTTTTTAAGGAGCATGTGGCTTCTTGAAATAATTGCCTCTGTCATATTTTTTGCATGTCTGTTTGCCCTTGCTAGCATGTAGAACATCAATGAAGCATTCAGATCAATTGATTGGATCCACCTTCATCCACAGTCATTTAAATCCCTGCTTGTAATAGCCCTTATTTAATAAAGCTTTAAGTAGGTTGCTTGAAGCCTAACAACATATACATACAAGGTTGCTTGAAGGTATATGTGACATGGACCAAACTATTGTATGACAAAACTGAGAATGTGGGTACTGTGGGATAGCCTATCTTCAAAAGAAGAAAAATGGTTGGTTTTGTGATATATTTGGCCTGCCTTTGTAGCCTTAAAGATCTTAGTGAAACATGCATGGACCTGATGCTGAATTGTTAGGTAGCACATGATTTCTTAGCACCCTTTTCTTCCATTCAATACCTTCTGTTTTATTATTGGTTTCCTATGAGGAAAAATTAATTGGTCTAACCATTCTGTGCCTTTTCTGTCCTGTTCTGGGTCTTTTCCAGGGGAACAAAGAAATAGAGCTATAGTGACTCAGCCAAAATGCTCTGTTGTGCAGGAAACAAAGATCCATTTACTATGGAAATCATTCAGTGTTTTTTTGCACCTTATGAGATGCAGTGAGTAGGGCAACAGCTTTCCATAGTAACCCTTTAGCTCTTCTTTCATACACTTACCACGTGAGTTCAAGTCTTCTGTTTTGCTTGGAGACGTGGGAAGATGAGTACTCTGGTGATACCTAGCCAAGCAGCTACAGGCTGTAGAAAGACTCTTCTTGTTCCATGCAGGATTATGTATGTGTGATTGTAATCTTGAAAGAATTTATTGACTTCGTATGTCAGAATAGCAAGCCCTTCTGATGTGACTTGTCTCAAATATGCGTGACTGGTTAGGCAGCCCTTGATCTGACAGTCTAAAGACAATATTTACTGTAGCTATGACTCTTTGCTAGGTTTTTATCTTTGTAAGTCAGATACTATAATTACAGATATAATCATAGAGGTGATACCAATCTGTTGCGAGTAGCTGAAGAGCAGTTTAGTTAGTTGCATATGGAGGAGTATATGGGCTGTGTTCAGACAGTAGTCTCAACTTTTTTGTCAGTCGTAGAATGGTTTGGGTTGAAAGGGACCTCAAAGATCATACAGTTCCAATCCCTCTGCCAGGGTCAGGGACAGCAATGAAGATCTACGCAGTCCATGTCATTTGTAGATAGGGGTGTTGGACCTTTTATTTTTCTTCCCTCACCTCCCTGACGATGCACAAACCAGCTGAAATATTTCTCTGTTTAGCTGTGGAACAGGGACCAAAGCATTGCTTTACCATGCAACGCTGCTGGGGGTAGGAGGCATCCAGTGAGAGTGAGCGCAGGGAGAGAGCCCTGATGGCCACCTGGCCAGAAGGTGTGGCAGATTGTCCAAACTCTCCTGCTATAGAGCAGCAAAGCAGGGAGAAATCTCCTCAGCAAAAGCAGCTTTCTGTATATTTTTGCATGAGAGAAACTGCCCTTCAATTAGAAATTCAGGTTCTGACCCTACTTGCATATTTTAATAGGTTTTACTTGTTTTTAAGTTGTTTCTGCATAAATTATTTCCTCCTTTGCCTGTTCCTTAAGAGCAGCTGAGTTAGGTGGTACCAAGATTTGAAAGTGGTGGCAGTTTTTTTTATGTATAGGGCAGTGCTCTTCTATTTTTAAAGCTTTGATATGTTAAGAGTGCTTGTGCGTCATCATAGTGTCCGTTTCCTTTCTTAAGGAATTCAAGGGTGATTATTTATAAATCCTTGTAGAACAAGTTATTGTTCTTTTTTAGCTTTCAAATTGGCTGTATTGAAGAGAGAATTATCACATGAGCAGACATCCTGACTAACTAGTGGTGTCTGTATTTTTTTAGCGCTTGCTCATATATTGTACACTATTTTGAGTTACAGATTTTGCTAGTGAGATAACAAGGTTAGATTTGATTTTCTGATCTGCTTCATTTGAAATTCAATATGTATTGTGGGTTTAACCACTGACCCTACCTGTAAATAACAATAGCTATGACTCAGAGCTTGCAGTGATCTGAAAACGTTAATTGCTGTGGAGGCTTTCATTTTCATGTAGACAAAATCTGCTTAGGGGGTTGCCTAAGGAGGTTGTGAATTGCCCATCGAGGTTGTGAATGCTCCATCCCTGGCAGTGTTCAAGACCAGGTTGGACAAAGCCTTGGGTGAGATGGTTTAGTGTGAGCTGTGCCTGCCCATGGCAGGGGGCTTGGAACTTGATGATCTTAAAGTCCCTTCCAACCCTAACTATTCTATGGTGTGTGCAGATTACAAGATGTGAAAACATGAGTTACTGTGCTTACTTCTATACTTGTCTTTTAGGATAACAAAACCTGTTTTTTTCATGATGAGGATGATGGGGACAGGGATGATTTTCTTTGTGCAAAAGGGTTTTTGAGTTTTGCCTTTGAAAAGGATTTTAGACTGTACAGTTTCAAGGAGAGGTGGGAGATGCGTTATGAGAAAAATGGCTTAGTGAAGGACATAGAGATGGTAAAACAGAGTAGCCAATTGTTTAAGAAACGGGAATTGGCATACAACAGAAATGCAAGGAAATGTTGTGTTACACAGTGCATGGTTAATCTGTGTGACACATTAAACTGTTGCCCACATGAAGAGAGCTTAAGTAGGATCTAAGAAAGGTAGAAGGTTCATGCAAATGGACAAGGTGCTGGTAAATAGTTAAGGAGGATTTTAAAAAACCTCTTAAGAACCCCTATTCCAGGCAACAAGTCTAATGGCTTCGTACAGTGTTAGGTCAAATAATGCAGGTGTTTTCATCTTCATTACAGCCTGTAGGAACTCCTGCCTCAAGTCCTGTGTGCTCCTCTTCAGCCACTCTCTCTTAGAAAAATTACCAGTTAATTTTAAAAATCTGTGTATGGATTTAATATGCAAAGCCATTGTAACATGGTCATTAATTTTATTCAATGATAACAAGGTTAACTTCGTTTCTAGTTGCATCTGTGCAGTGCCAGCATGCTGTCACTGCATTTCCTCATACTCGAAAATAAATGGTTTTGCTTTTGTAATGAAGGGAGACACTTTGGGGCTTCTGTTATCAATATTTGCTTGGTTTCAAACATATTTGAGTAGTTTAACTGATAGGTAATTAGTCAATTTAAATGAAATCTGCTGATTTTTTTGCAGTGAAATAAATGTAACCTCAAAGGAGAGCTGTCAGCTGAAAAATATCTCACTTGCCTTAAACGTGACTATCAGTTGTACAAGTTTAGGGGAAACTTTTTCCCCTTGAAAAGGCGATTTCTGTTGAATGCAAAGTTACTTGCTGTGTCTTTTGTGAGTTATCTTGACCTGATCGTTGTCAAAACTAAAGTTATTTACTAGGTGGCTCATAAATAAAATATTTATTATTTTCAAAGTTGTTGAAAAAGAATCCAGTCTTTTAATAACCAAAGGAAAAGACAAAGTAATTGGTTTGAGTTTTCAACAGGATAAAAATTGGTTTTAAATTCTGATTTTCATTGCTATTTTAAGAGGTTCTGAATTGTTACATCATTTTCTCTGTAGATTGATAAACCAGCATCCTTAATTGTGACGGGTAGTTAACGTGATTTAAAGTATAAAAATAAAATTAAAAAAAGGTAATCACTGACCTGAGCATGAAATTATTCTTTGTCTTAGATCCCAACTTTGTTCGGACTTTTCTCACGACATATAGATCCTTCTGTAAACCTCAAGAGTTGCTGAGTCTGCTAATAGAAAGGTATGCCACTGTTAAACATACTGTTCATATGAACTACCTGTTCTGTATTATTGTTGTTGGTTTTACTTGGAGTAGTAGAGGTTGTAAGATTCTTGTTTTCTTGTTGTTCTTGATTCACTCCAAACACTTTTTAAAGTGTTTTTTAAGTTGTCATTTCAAGGATTGTAGGTGAAATATACAAGTTATATCCAGGAGCCTTCGGTTTGTTCAGGTAGCTCCAAGAACTTCCAGCATCCCATGGTTTTATCTTTGAAATCTGTGTTGTTACTGAATTTAGCAAATCTTCCTATGTGCTTACCAAAATATAAGATTCTGACATGTTGAAATGTTCTGAATTTCAAGCTATCTTTAATTGACATCTTATTCATGCATGCTGTGAGTAAGATGAGTAAAATAAGAGCTTGGTCTTATGCCCATCTTCTCTGCTAGATTTGAAATTCCAGAACCTGAGCCCACAGAAGCTGATCGTATTGCTATGGAAAATGGAGACCAGCCTCTTAGTGCAGAGTTAAAACGATTTAGGAAAGAGTACATTCAACCTGTGCAGCTACGGTAGGTATTGCATCAATGTGAGCCAAACAGACTTCCTTTAAGTCTTTTGAAGTACCATCTTTTGGATGCAGTGGCTCTTGGGGATACCTTTCTTGCAGCCTTTCTTGCAGATGCTTTGGTAAAGAGTATGCATGGGCAGTAAGCCATTTAGACCTTGCTACTTGAAAACCTGGTGGAAATCTGAATTCTTGGCATCAAAAGCCTTAGAAAAGGCTTGTGATGAGTTTTAGACTTATTAATGTGCAAATTAGTTTCTTGTACTTCCCAGGTTTTTTTTAAATCCATATTTCTTCAAGGTTATATATGTGTGCCACAAAGATGTAGACAGAGAACATTTTAGATAATGTTCTTTTTATGAACAATAGCATTACTCTGACTTCTTTAAATTTAAAGTAGAAGGATGCTTATATCTGGTTGCTAGTGACATGCAGACAGTAGAATAATTGCTTTTGAATTGCTGATTCTGATATTCTTGCGAGCCCTCACCAACTAAAAGCCTTGAAATGCTAGACATGAAGGTACACTGCATTGTAGAATGCTTACTTATCCTTTCCTTTTCCAGAGTATTAAATGTGTGTCGACACTGGGTAGAACACCACTTCTATGACTTTGAAAGAGATGCTGATCTTCTGCAGCGTTTAGAGGAATTCATTGGAACAGTAAGAGGTATTTGTCATTTCTTAAGCGCTAGCATTTATCATAGAATCATAACACATCCCTTTTCAGAGGTATGGAATGGAATCACTGAGCAGAGAAATAGGACTGACTGCTTATTAAGTACTTCCCAGAGAACATAAAATAATCCTTAATTTAAAAAGCCAATCAACACTATTACTCAAAATCCTTGAATAATAATGTTCAAAAGAAAGAATGTTATTTACATCCTAATAAGTATTGGTTTTGTTATAAAGGGACTGAAATAATGCAAAATAGTAATAGCTGAATAATCATCAGGACTGAATAATTGCTTTGATTGTCCTCTTAAACCGTATACAGGTGTAATTTTTGTAAAAGTTTGATGATGGAAACCACTGTTTCTTTGAAGCGAGGGTTTTCCAGGTATTTCACAGTGCGTATTAGAACTGTAGGTTACCTTCCACTTGGGATTGTATAGATTTTTCCTGATCCCTTGTAAAAAACCTGAAGCAGCTGCAGGAGTACTTTGTAGGAGAGTGTTGTGTTTGAGAAGTATTTAATGGTTATTTAGAAATAAAAAAGAGGGAGAGAATGAGCCAGTTAGTTTAATGTGGATTGCTGGTAAATTTTCAATGAATTCGCCATCTCATGCAGGAAATTCTTATGGTATTGAGTTAAACAGGCATTTGGCAGCTTAAAGCCATTCCCCCTTGTCCTGTCCCTACATGCCCTTGTCAAAAGTCCCTCTCCAGATTTCTTATAGGCCCCCTTTAGGTACTTCAACGTTCCCATAAAGTCTCCCCTGAGCCTTCTTCAGGCTGAACAAGCCCAGCTCTCTCACCCTGTCTCCATAGCAGATGCACTTCAGCACTCGGAGTATCTCCATTGCCTCCTCTGGATTCACTCCAACAGCTCCACATCCTTCTTGTGTGGGGGCCCCAGAGCTGGATGCAGGACTGCAGGGTGGGTCTTACCAGAGCAGAGTAGAGGGGGAGAATCCCCTCCCTCAACCTGCTGGTCATAATGCTGGTGATGCAGTCCAGGACATGGTGGTTTCTGAGCTGTGAGCGCACACTGCCTGGTCACGTTGAGCTTCTTGTTAGCCAACATGCCCAAGTCCTCCTCAGGGCTGCTCTCAGTCTCCCCAGCCTGTGTTTGTGCTTGGGATTGCCCTGACCCAGGTGCAGGACCTTGCACTTGGCCTTGTTGAGCTTCATGAGGTTTGCACTGGCTCATCTCTCCAGCCTGTCCAGGTCCCTCTGTATGGCTTCCCTTCCCTCCAACTTGTTACTGCAACACACAGTTTGCTGTCATCAGCAAACTTGCTGAGGGTGCTTGATCCCACTGTCCGTGTTGCTGACAAAGATGTTAAACAGCACCGGTCCCAGTACCCCTGAGAAACACCACTCATCACTGACCTGGAAATTGACCGCAACTCTTTGAGTGTGACCATCCAGCCAGTTCCTTATCCACCAACTGGCCCATCTGTCAAATTCATGCCTCTCCAATTTAGAGGCAAGGGTGCTGTGTGTGACAGTGTCAAATGCCTTGCTTAGGTCTGGATAAATGACCTGGACCTGTGCAAGTTTAGTAAGGGTAACTAAATAATAATTTCAATAGTGCACGGTTATTAAGAGTAACTAAATAGCAAATTTCTGTCTGTGTGCCAGGCAAAGCGATGAAGAAATGGGTTGAATCTATCACAAAGATCATCAACCGGAAGAAGCAAGCACAAGCCATTGGGCAAAGTCACAACATTACTTTTGAGAGCCCTCCTCCGGCGATTGAATGGCACATAAGCAAACCAGGACACACAGAGACTTTTGACTTGCTCACTTTGCATCCAATTGAAATTGCTCGGCAGCTTACTTTACTTGAGTCAGATTTTTACAGGTAACTTTCCTCCATTGAAAAACACATGACACAAACCAAAATATTCTCCAGCATGAAATTGTTTCTGCAGGCCCCTGATGTGAATCCCCACAGTAGGTCAAGGGACTTTACCAGTGCTGTATATTGATTGCTATTTTGTCAGGAAAAACTGCTAAAAACAAGTATTTGTCTTATCCTTCCCCCCAGTTAATGTGCAGTAGATAGGGCTGATGCAGCCTGTCAGTTGCATTGTACTGCAGGTTTCTCTTTATATTTTCCAAGTAGATCAGCTTTTGAGAAGTATGAATGTTAATTAAATCAGTTTTCTTCATATCCTAGTTTGTGAAGCAGATTGTGGATCGGTTCAGATCTCACCAGCTGTCTGTGAGAGGCTGTTCAGGTGTTGGAAGCTCACATTTTATGATGGTGAATGAAACACAGACTTCGTTCTTTATTTAGATGAACAGAGCTGGTTAATAGTCACCTAAATTAAGAAATACACACTAAAAAGCATAGAAATACTAGTCAATTAGTCGTGTAAGGTGCCTAACATTATACAAGAGAAGTCATATCTTAAAAATTTATTTCAAATATTAATTCAAAGTTCACTGCAAATAAGGAGGTTTGGGAAAATAATATCTTCTCTCTGGCTTTTAATTACATTTCTTTTTATATGTGCATCTACTTTTCTAGAGCTGTGCAGCCATCTGAACTAGTTGGGAGTGTGTGGACAAAGGAAGATAAAGAAATTAACTCTCCCAATCTTCTCAAAATGATAAGGCATACAACTAACCTCACTTTGTGGTTTGAAAAGTAAGTCACTTTCCTGAATCTGCTCTGGACATCTACAGTCCATTCAGAAGTATATACTGTGAAAAACTCTGTTAAGAAAGAATCCCAGTTTTAAATCATGTTCAGATGCTGCAGCTGGTCCCTGTGAGAAAGAATCCCAGTTTTAAATCATGTTCAGATGCTGCAGCTGGTCCCTGTGAGACTTTTACCATAAATAGTCTCAGATTTTTATTCTGAGAATATTTTCAAATGCTTATTCTCTAAATGTTTTCCAAACTGTGTCAAGTAATTCGATAAATTTTTCATGTTTGTGGTACGACTTAATATTTGATTTTGGAAAACTTATCAATGCTTTAATACAAGATCAAATGTTCTTCTGTGGTTAGATGCATCGTAGAAACAGAAAACCTGGAGGAAAGAGTTACTGTAGTGAGCCGGATAATTGAAATCCTGCAAGTATTTCAAGAGCTAAACAACTTTAATGGTGTCCTTGAGATTGTCAGTGCTATGAACTCCGCAGCAGTGTATAGGTTGGATCACACATTTGAGGTACAGTAAAATGTTTTCCATTTTTGGTATGGAAGTGTAATGCAGAAAGCCCGTTTAGTCAGTAAGCATGTCCTTCAGAGAAGGAGCAAGGAAGATAAATCCCCCAACAGATTAATCAATTGGGGTGTAATAGAGAGGTTTTTTCCTTGGTTTCAGAAGCAAGAAATCAGTCCTCACTTAGGCAGGAAAAGGTAGCAAGATCCTGAGATAGTCAGGCACTGTCATCATGGTGACTGACCTAAACATCTTTGGGAGAGCATTACTCTGAGTACTGTTGCTGGGCTACACTTCACCCTGTCTTTCCAAACAACCTGTTTCATCTCTCTTCTTAGCAAATTCCAAGTCGCCAGAAGAAGATTTTAGAAGAAGCTTATGAGCTAAGTGAGGATCATTATAAGAAATACTTGGCAAAACTCAGGTCCATTAATCCTCCTTGTGTGCCTTTTTTTGGTAAGTACATTTGGTTTCAATGAGCTGTATCATGCATAAACATTTGGAAAGTATTGAGCTAGGGCACTAAACAGAGCACAAACAATAGTAGAAAGTCAATTTTAGCAGGGCAGTTGGGTTTGATTTTCAGATGCCTGACATTATGTGAAATATGTGAAAGAAAAATTAAAGTGACTGTCCATTGTATATGTTGTATATCTGCAATATCTTATTTACATATTTACTCATTTTTACTTTGAACTGTCATGCGATCATAAATGCCTTAAATGGAAGATGGTCACATTAGAAATATTATTGCCATGGACTAGTAGAGAGAAAAGAACCCCCTTCCCTATCAAGAATTTCAAGAAATAAAGCTACAGTTTTTATTTTCATAGCTTCTTATAACTAGAGTCTTTCTATTAAAAAGTCTTATTTCTATAAAAACAGCCTTCGGGAAGCCTCCTCTTTATCATAGGACTGAACAGTTGTTGTTCCAAGTAGATTGCTTGGAATTTCTGACATTTAGAAAATTGTGAAGTATATGGCACTTCTATTCTTTAGCAACCTATTTGAATGTTTACTGCAGATCAGTTCCAGCTCTGGACATTACTCTTGTCCAGCTTAGGCTTCAGGCCTATGAACGAAGATAGTTTTGATAGCTTTTTTGGCCTTTTACAGGTTGGGGAAAGATATACTCCAGAGCTCTGCAAAGAAAGATAAGGTGAACTAAGAAATCTTCTATCTTGCTTGAGAGATGAGTAAAGGTTAGCAGGATCACACATGAAAAGCTTCATTTATTTCTGTCAAGTTATGCTTAGAAAAGTCATAATGACAGTTCCAGATATATTATCTAGGCTAGGATGTGCTAAGAAAATTGGGGCTCTTCAGTCCAGAGAAGAGAAGGCTGCGTGAAGACCTCATAGCAGCCTTCCAGTATCTTAAGGGGCCTACAAGGGTGCCAGGGAGGAACTCTTCATCAGGTACTGTAGAGATAGTATAAGGGGTAGTGAGTTCAGACTTGAACAGGGGAGATTTAGGTTGGATATAAGGAAGAAATTCCTTACTGTGAGAGTGGAGAGGCACTAGAACAGGCTGCCCAAGGAAGTTGTGAATGCTCCATCTCTAGTAGTGTTCAAGGCCAGGTTGGACAGGGCTTTGAACAACCTGGTCTAGTGGGAGGTGTCCCTGCCCGTGATAGAGGAGTTGGAGCTAGATGAGCTTTAAAGTTCTTTCCTATGATTCTATCTGTGGACTTAAGAGCACTCTTTTCTCTCTAATCTTCAAATGATTTGATGCAATTATGAAGCCAGGATTGGAGACTGGAAAAGAAGAATAAAACCTGAAAATAACTTTTTGGAGCTTAGCTGGGGTCTGTAATGGGGTAGAGCTGAGTTGAGGTGGAACCGTTGAGAGAAAGCGCTTGAGTTCAGTTCTTAAGACACGTACTCTTATCTTGCAAAATGCGAGTAGTGTTCAGTTGTGTCAGCTTCCTAAGCAATGCAAAGATGCATAGACTTTGAGATTTTGATGCAAAAAAGGCAGCTTTCTAGAAAAGACATATTAGGGGCAAATTTTTTTTCTTTTTTTCTGGAGACCAGTAACGAGTGGTGTCCCTCAGGGATCGGTGTTGGGACCGGTCTTGTTCAACATCTTTGGTGACACGGACAGTGGAATTGAGTGCGCCCTCAGCAAATTTGCCGATGACACCAAGCTGTGTGGTTCGGTTGATACCCTGGAGGGAAGGAATGCCATCCAGAGGGACCCTGACACACTTGTGAGGTGGGCTGATGCCAACCTCATGAGGTTTAACCATGCCAAGTGCAAGGTCCTACACCTGGGTCGGAGCAATCCCAGGCACAGCTTGGGCAGAGAAGAGATTCAGAGCAGCCCTGTGGAGAAGGACTTGGGGGTGTTGGTTGATGAGAAAATGAACATGAGCCGGCTTCAGTGTGCGCTCCCAGCCCAGAAAGCCAACCGTATCCTGTGCTGCATCAAAAGGAGCGTGACCAGCAGGTCAAAGGAGGTGATCCTGCCCCTCTACTCTGCTCTTGTGAGACCTCACCTGGAGTATTGTGTGCAGTTCTGGTGTCCTCAACATGAAAAGGACTTGGAACTGTTGGAACAAGTCCAGAGAAGGGCCACGAGGATGATCAGGGGACTGGAGCACCTCCTGTATTAAGACAGGCTGAGGAAGTTGGGACTGTTCAGCCTGGAGAAGAGAAGGCTGCGTGGAGACCTCATAGCAGCCTTCCAGTATCTGAAGGGGGGTTATAGGGACGCTGGAGAGGGACTCTTCATTAGGGACTGTAGTGATAGGACAAGGGGTAATGGGTTAAAACTTAAACAGGGGAAGTTTAGGTTGGATATAAGAAGGAAATTCTTTCCTGTTAGGGTAGTGAGGCACTGGAACGGGTTGCCCAGGGAGGTTGTGAATGCTCCATCCCTGGCAGTGTTCAAGACCAGGTTGGATGAGGCCTTGGGTGATACGATTTAGCCTAAGGTGTCCCTGCCCATGGCAGGGGGTTGGAACTGGATGATCTTGAGGTCCTTTCCAACCCTAACTATTCTATGATTCTATGATTCTAAAATATTTAAATTGTTGCCCTTATTGATCCTAACAGAGATTTTTTCTAAATAGCATGCAGAAGATCATTTTTGAAGATTTCATTCTGTTCCTGTCACGTGCTTTCCTCCTTGGTTTGTACTGTATGTTGAGAAACTCTTCTTTGTGCTCTTCAGGGATTTACTTAACTAACATTTTGAAAACAGAAGAAGGCAACCCTGAATTTCTAAAGCGACATGGGAAGGAACTTATAAACTTCAGCAAGAGAAGAAAAGTAGCTGAAATAACAGGAGAGATACAGCAGTACCAGAACCAGCCGTATTGTTTAAGAGTGGAATTTGACATCAGGGTAAGTGGCATTATTTCCTTGAGTCCTTGCACTGAGCTACTTCTCTGGTGACTCTTGACAGCTGATAGACCATAAGGATAGACTGAATTCACATCAGACTGAATCAGAGACGAGGTGAAGTCCTGTCATAAAATCTCTCTTGGGTCTCACTGTAAGGAAGGGCAGAAAGCTCAGTGCTTGCACTTTGGTTAGTTTTGTTGGAGTTTTGTTTTGCTTTCCCTTAGCTATTGGGATGTAGATAACTCTTCTTACTGATCAGCGTTAAACAGGAACAGAAACTGCCAGATTCTCGCTGTCCTTCACTCGATTGGGTTTATTTGTCCAGTGAGCCCAGTTGTCTTATTCCTCCTTTGCTTACCCTGCCTTTACGTTTCCAGGTTTACCTGATAGCACTGGCAACAAACAGATTTAATAACTTAAAAATCTGTCATTACTTCTGACTCCAGCATTTTCTCTCTTCTCTGGAATAGTTTGTATCATTTCTGCAGTAGAAACAAACAGTAATAAGCTACTAAGAAGTAGCTTAGCTGACAAGTTCTCTACCTTCTTGTATTTCAGAGATTTTTTGAAAACCTGAATCCAATGGGAAACAGCATAGAGACGGAATTTACAGATTACCTGTTCAACAAGTCACTGGAGATAGAGCCACGAAATGTCAAGCCTCCACCAAGATTTGTTAGTATTCAATTTATGTATTTCAAAACCTGCTTACGTATGTCTTTCACAGATAGCAGAAGTCATGTTAGATCTCTTCTTAAATATGAAGCTACATTTAGGTGATCTTATGGCCTTTTGATTATGTTTAATACTATCCTTTTTTGTCATTTCAGCCCAAAAAATATAGCTATCCTCTCAAGTCCCCAGGTGTTCGCCCCTCTAATCCAAGGCCTGGTACCATGAGACATCCTACACCCCTGCAACAGGAGCCACGGAAAATAAGTTACAGCCGCATCCCAGAGAGCGAGACTGAAGCAACAGCATCTGCACCAAACTCTCCTCGAACACCTTTGACTCCTCCCCCTGCTTCTGCTACTTCGAGTACTACAGATGCCTGCAGCGTGTTTGACTCGGATCCTTCAAGTCCTTTTCATGCAAGTAGGTACTCATAGATGGTCTACCAGTAACGTGTGTATTAGATTTTGTGGTGTTAAACAAGTGAATCATGTTTAGTCTTCTAAAGTGACTATAGAAATAGTTGCTTTTGTCTCCTTGTGGTAGTAAAACCTTTCAGTGTGTTTTATTCCTTTTCTAATAAGTTTTTATTGTAAGAGGAGAAACTCAGCAGAACTGGGCATGTTACATAGAGAGTGTTACATGTCTGTGGAGAAACTTGTCACAACAGAAGGCAGATACATCCCTAGTGCCTGTATATGTCTCCACCAAATCCCACACGTTTGTTTCTATATGTGGTGAGTATCATCTGTTTGATGGTGAAAATGAGAATAAAAATTAATGTTTTGTGGGTGCCTTATTCTGCTGTCTGCCATTCTGAATTGGTTTCAGTGCACAGGGATGGCTTTCCTGCAGAACTTATAATCAGTATTTCCCTGCTTTAAATCGATCAGTGCCCATCCACACCTAATGTTTCTTCTCCCTTCACTAATATACAAGGAAGCTCGTATTTTATGATGTGCTTTTCATTAATGATGAACATAGACTCCTTTCATCTATGCTTTCAAAGGAGTTACAAGTTCAGTCCTGTGTTCAGCTGGCTACCACAAGGAGGTGAAATGACTTGCTAAAAGTAGAAGTTGCTTAGAGCAGTGACACTGTTGAGTGTCCAAGCCAGGTCTCTGGAATACTTCAGAAAAAGATATTTCTTCACTGTTGGATTGGCCCATCGACTGCAGGTTCAGGGTATTGTTTTAGTGCTGTTGGGATACAAGAACAACTTTGTGGTGTGCTTTTAGTCTCAAGGATTACTTACGAATGTGCAGGAATAGGTCACAGAGATGATTGCAACTCGGGCAGTTTGGAAGCTGCAAGTTAGAAGGTTATTTTGTTGTCTGTCTTTAATATCTTCTTGACTCATGCTGGGTTGTATGAGCAATTGCTTTCTTATTTATGACACCTTTTTTGGCAGCAGTAAAAGAACTATACTGAGTTGAACAAAAGTTTGTCATGATCAGGATGATTTTTTTATGTCCAATAGGATCTGCTTCTGTGTCATCCATAAACTTCACCAAAAATTCAGATGAAGCTCATGTCCCTCCTCCAGTTCCTCCACGAAGACGACCAGAGTCTGCCCCAGCTGAATCCTCCCCATCAAAAGTAAGTAAGGAGAAAAAAGGTTTTTTTTCTGGGAGCTGAGGGCAGGATGTGATAGAAAAGTATCTCTTGAAGATAATACGTATATTTTTAAAGAGCTGTATGTGAAAAAGTAAGAAGTCATGTATTTCAGATTTGAAGCCTTCAGAGCTCTGCCTTACTATGTCCTGATCCCAGAATGAATAAAAACTTACAGATAGGACCTGAATTTAGGGTTAGAAGTGCCTGTTGTTGTCTACCGAGTCGCTATGCTCAGGCTCTTACATTGCCTGTGAGAACTTGAGGCTTCAGGCAGATGCTTCCTGATAATTGTCCCAGAGTATCATTTTGGGATGTATAACTGGGGGTAAAGAACTGAAGAGTAGTAATGATGGAAAGTAATGTACACACTGCCGTCCCTGAAAAGGCTCATTAGAATATTTGACCCTGATGCTGTCATGCCTAGTGATGTCTTTATGCTCTTGATTACCTGTCTTGTCTGCCTGCCTGCTTGAGTCATTGCTGCATATTCCTCTTGCATTTGTCTGGCATTTGGGATCTGGTCCAGCTTTTGTTGCAGACAGTGTTAAATGTCGCTTGATTTCAGTGGAGCTGGTTTGTGACTTTGAGTGGAAATTAAGTGGATTTGAAAATCCCATTCAAAATTACTTTGGAGCATGTATGTCTTTGAAGAGGGCTTGTATATGGCTTGGATATAAGCCATTTAAGCTTTTAGATTGGATATAAGGAAGAAGTTCTTTACTGTAAGGGTGGTGAGGCACTGGAATGGGTTGCCCAAGGAAGTTGTGAATGCTCCATCCCTGGCAGTGTTCAAGGCCAGGTTGGACAGAGTGACATGGTTTAGTGTGAGGTGTCCCTGCCCATGGCAGAGGGGTTGGAACTTGATGATCTTAAGGTCTTTTCCAACCCTAACTATTCTATGATTCCATGGCTCCAGTAAGTTGTTGTTCTCAGACTACAGGTGACTCTGCTGTCACTCAGCAGAGTTTAACACATCATGTTCCTACCAAAATGCAACTCAAAACATTATGTACGTGATAGTGTGTTGGAGACCAGTTACCCTCTTGCTGTGGTCTGCAACCTGGGAGCTGTTTCCTTCAGTAATTCTGACTACTTAATTCCATCTTCTGAGCATAGTTTTTTGCTTTTTTCCCTGTTCAGCATCATCTGCCTCTCCCTTTTCTTCATTTTCTAGCTTAAAAATTGTTGCATTGACCATTCTTTGCCTTGCCTTTGTCCCTCTCTGTGCATCTTGATTCCTCCCGTCCTTGGCTGTTAACTCATGTGTTGATATATGCCTGCTCTCCCCCTGCGCATCCAGTATATTTTCTCTCCACATCAACCTGAGAAACATGTTTTTATGGCACTGCCACTCCTTTTGTATCCATATTCCCCATCTTCATTCTGCACCTGCTTGCTGTGCCACGTCTTTAACTGGATAAGAGCAATCTACAGGGCAGACTCTGCTTCCATTTCACAGCGGTGCCCTGTTCTTTGCCACCACTCTAAAATTGTATTGAATGAATTGTTTGTGTACCTCAGATAACTTCTGTGCACCTGGACAGCCCACCAGCAATCCCTCCTAGGCAACCAACCTCTAAAGTGTATTCACCAAGGTACTCAGTGCCTGATCGGACCTGCATCTCTGACCCCCCTGAAAGCCCTCCTGTGTTACCACCACGAGAACCTGTGCGAACTCCAGATGTTTTCTCTAGCTCACCACTACACCTCCAACCTCCACCACTGGGCAGAAAAAGCGAACTTGGTAACACTTTTTTCCCAAACAGTCCTTCTCCGTTTACTCCCCCTCCCCCTCAGACACCTTCTCCACATGTAGCACGGAGGCATCTTCCATCACCACCTTTGATACCGCAAGATGTGGACCTCCATCCTGTTGCTGGACCACCTGTTCCTCCACGACAAAGCACTTCTCAACATATCCCAAAGCTTCCTCCAAAAACTTACAAAAGGGAGCACACACACCCATCGATGCATCGAGACGGACCACCGTTGCTGGAGAATGCCCACTCCTCCTGAACTATCCCTTGCACTGGGAGTCGCGTTTTCCTGGTGCTACGTCTGTTGCTGGCAATGGATGCACTGGACCTGGTGGTACCAAGGAGTTGGGATGTGTATGCCAAACACTAAAAACTCTCCAATAGATTGGAAATGCAGTGTACAGAAATGGAATTGCAAAACCAGACATTCTAGTGGGAAAAAAAAATGGTTAACTTGTACATGTACACGACTTCTTGGTTTAGTATGCAGGACTTGTTCTAAAGTAATTGGACAACTGATTGTACCAGAAAACAGACTTGAGAGACTTCTTTGGCCAATGAGCAGAGACTGTGTTTGTGTAATGATCAATAATGTCCAGTACAGGAAGGAAAACAGTCTTGTATCCATCAGTTCCATACAGTGGCACAGTTTTTGGAATTAAAACATTATGCACTTTTTTTAAATCTCAAACAGGGAACTTTATATCCTTCTTAATCTTCCTTTGCTTTACTCCCTGCTTTAAAATACCTTCCTAAAATTATGAGAAGGACTGTGAGGAAGATCTGTGGTACCTAACCGAGCTAGAATTAAGGCGAAGCACTGTATTGCGGTCCTGTTTACAAGTTGTTACAATGAGCAGTAGGGGGTACCTAGGCTTCACCAAAGAGGTACTTTATTATTATTTTCTGAAATACTATGGTGCCAGTTCAAAAATAAATTTTTGCCAGGAAGCATAATGTCTAATTATTGCTTTCTTTAGATAGAGCAGATGAAAGTCTTACATCATTAAGATGACAGCAAGTTTTCTTTTAAGAAGCAGCACTATCATCCGAAGTAAATATACTACTACATTTAGAAGACTGTTAATCTCTGCTAGGTTATGTCACGTTCTTTTTAAGGTTTACTGATAATCCATTTCATGGCTAGTAGCTGCTCTTTTTCAGTCACGCCATGAAAACAGTCACTTGTGAAAAGGAGCACTCGTCAACTTCCATAGCTATTGTCATGTTTTACTAACAATAGATTAATCAGCATACATAGGATTGCCTTGCAGTTGCATAAATCATGTGTATATAGTGAACGTTGCATAAATATACTTGCAAATTGTTTTTAATTTAATTGAAATAAAGATACAGATATGTTCAGCTGACATACTTTAAATTATTACACAGGCAAACGAGCAAATCAGGTTTTCAGTTCAGCAGTGAAAGGGACAAAAGCACATGTTGTGTAGTTCAGTGTATGTATTTTAGTAATCAGACTCTAAAGAGAAGTGAGTTCTGGCATGTGTTACAGAGTAATAATTCAGTAATATTTGAGAAGCTGGGTTACTCCCAAAGTGAATTATTATACGATATAAAGCTTCCCACACTTCCTGTATGACACCTGTTAGAAAAATTTGAACGTATATTAATCTTTACAGAAGGTTTCTGTGTCCAAAATATACATGACGGAACATGTACTGATATAAATATCATGACATGGATTATCCATAAACCTGTGTACTGCTCTTCAACTCTAGAAAATACTGTGACAGTAATGCATGGCAGTTATTGAAGAAAAGAAGCTCTATAATCTCCACTACAGTATGTATGTGAAGTGTAAAGTGTCTCGTCTTCAGTTAATACGGCTCATGGGCCAAAGTAAAATTCTATCACATTTCCTCTTTGGAAGAAGAATACATTTCAGCATCCTAGAAAGCTGTATCGCTAGAGATGGTGTTAGTTGAACAATGATGGAAATCACCTTTGTTAATGCTTTCTGCAGTGCCCCTTGATCCTTTAGTGTGGTCATTAAATTTCAGGTGTTCTGATTTCAACAAGAATGGCAATTTTAAATGTTGAAATTTAACAATGTCAGTTGTATTCCTTCTTTGATGTCTTTAACAACGTAGTTTTGAAACATTTTCCTGGCAAAAAGAAGAACAAACGAAGATCTTTAAATTTTGGCTTCAGAGGAAAGCATCATATGGGAGCTTTGTAAAAACCCTCAAGCTACAGGGAGCCATAGTTCAGGTTATTGTTCTTTGGATATAAACACCATGATGGGCAAACTGTTGGCAACATTACCCAAGTTATTAGCTCATCAGTGTATTACCAGGGAAAACTCGTTAAATTTAGACTTTTTGAACTGTCTTCTGCATACTCTTCGTCTGTGCTTGGAGCTGAGGCAGAGCAGGCAGAAGGAATGATCCAGTGGTTAGGTTGCTCAGCTAAGAGGAGAGGCCTCACATGGATCCTGCTAATCAGATTTCATGGATGTCAGCAAGTCTCCATTTCCCTTTGTGAAATGGGGAATGATGTTTCACATCTTTGTGGTTGAGAATAAAAGTGCGTTATTGGTGTGATACAACTGGTGATAATGGTCACATTGAAGAACGTAACTTGAATATGCTTTGGAGCCCACCAGAATAGGTCGGTCACAGTGCACAGATCATGGTGTTGACTCAACTGCAAACAGGAAAAACAGACCGCTGTCCTCAAGTGACACAATGCTGCAGGGAGCTATGGAGCACTAGGAGGAATGCTAACACGCTTGCAGGTGCTGCGTGGCACGGGGAGGTGTGAGCACTATGAGCTGAGTTGTCCCTGTTTGTGGTGTCATTGCTTTGAACCTGCTGAGAATGTGGCAAAGGTAAGATAGTGTTGATGGTAAGAACTTGGTATGTGACAGATGCTTGTGATACACTGGAAGATATTAAGATCCCTTAGAGAGCTGGATAGTTGAAGTTACAGTGGTGTGTGCTCATGGGCTTTTGTTGTGAAAGCTCGTGTCTGTAACAGAAGCAGCAGAAGGAGTAAAGGAGGTGGAGGAAGGAGCTGAAGAAGTACAACAGGGAGCTTCAACAACATGACCTTGATGAGAAGCCTAGGGAGTGAATCAGCTGAGTGCTGGGTAAGAGTCTTGGAACCAAGTGTATGGAAACAGTCTTCTGACATGACTGTGTGCAGGGGAACAGGATTTTGTAAGTAATGTTGCCTCAGAAAGGGACCTGAGAAACGTGTTTCTTCTTTGGATGGATGAAACCTTATGGCTGATTCAGTGCAAAAGAGACAATAGTGTTATTTAAAAGCAACATTTATTTGGCACAGGAAGAAAAATAATCCAGAGCACGCACATACACTAAAGGTGGAGTTGAATCAGATCCTGCAAGAGGTGTATTTTTATGTGGTGCTAAGCATCATTCATTCATTTTATTTACATTTGCAGATTCTGAGCAGGTACAAGGACATCTCAAATGGTAAGTATAGGCCTGGAAGTAAGAACTCATACAGGATCAGAAAGAAAGAACCATCAATTCTGACCATGCCTTAAATCACTAAAACAGAAGCTAAAATCCACGGCATTTTATAAGCAAAGGTCTGCCACTTTGGAAGGATTTCCTCACCCAGGACATGTTAGCAGGTAGGTTTCCCCCTTTGCCCTCTTTCTGTTTTGGCATCTGCCTGACAAGTGTAAGGAGCAAATTTATTCTATGAATAAGTGTCGTTATATACGAGACCAAAGACACAGGGATCAGAGCCCTTGACTGCATCGATGCATTACAGTGGAAACTCTTCCATATTAACTCTGGTTCCATGGACAAAGAAATAACGTTTGTCTAAGGCCTGTTCTTTTGCAGACAAACAGGCTTTGCTGATGCTTCGGTTACAAGTATCTGCCTCTTCTTGCATATTTCTGTTCCGGCCCTGCACTGTGAGTGAAAGCTGCAAAGTCCTAGGGAGTGTCTTTGTGATGTGGCTGGTCAGTGTGGAGTGGTCCTGACTGGAAAGGCCTAGGGAATTTGTTACTCTGTGAGGATGTGAGGAAGAGAGAAAGACTTAAAAGTTGGTTTTTGTCATTAAAAACCTTAAATTAAAAAAAAAAAAACAAAACCTCCCAGAATAGTTTGCAAAAGCTGGGGGGAGGGGGCTGTGTGTTACTTTTTTCCTCTTTGTAAGAAGTGGATTTTTGGAAACCATTTTGGGTCCAGTAAATTCTATGGGGCAGGTGTCAGCTAAAACATTTTAATTTCTGAGGTTTTCTTGGTCACTTCCTTGGAACGTTGGGAGAAAGCATGGGGTTTGTCTGGTTTAGGTGGGATAACCCTTTTCACACACACTTCTTCATCTCCACCAGAGGGGGAAAAGCAGGTAATAGTTGCACATCAGTCAACACTGCGGGAAAGCTGTAGGCCCTGCATCTGCAGTGGGTGTTAGCCACTGTAGCCAAGGACATCCCCGTAGCACTCCCACTGCCAGGAGAGCCATGCAGCACGATGGGTGCTCTTCCCTTGTCACCATATTCAGTCACCCTTGCACTGCTGTTGAAGTCCCAAGCCCCTAATCTCAGTCTTGCATATTTCCCCTGAGACATTGCTCTTGGCCCTGCAGAGACAGTTCACAACCTCTTCAGGTGAAGCTGTTTGATATGACTAGTGCCCCTACCCTGCCAAGATAAGGTGATGAAACCACGTTTCCTCTTGAGACTGCCCTTAGCATGCCCCAGCTTCAGCTAACGCCACAGTCCTGTGCCAGTGGTGCTCTTGCTGCTGGGGTGTGACATGGATATCGTACCAGATGGCTGTATTTGTCTTCATACTTTGTTTTTAACAAAAGCTATAGTCTTCTGCAGAGCATGGCGCTGAGGGTTTGCCGTGTTGAGATGTGATGAGGGTGGCATTTGGCCTTGTGGGAGGAAGATGATCTTTGCACAGGAAGAAGAGCTTGTGACTTTGCACGTGGGGCACCTTTGATTTCCTTGCCCTCATGCCTCAGTTTTAGTTAGAAGTATTGCTCCAAAGCAGGGTGCTGCACGTGATGGGTCTTGTAAGGTGATGTCAGGCCAAAGAGAGTTAGCAAAGGAGTATTTCAGGTGTATTACAGACCAGGAGCCAGGATACTGGTTGACTGTCAGTATCTGCATCAATCCACAGTGGGGGTAGGGTGGAGAAGAGTCTTCATCTCTTGTGGCAGACCCTGGGCTCAGCCTGCATCACCTGCCTGGAGACAGAGGCGATTCCGACAGCAGGAGCAGAGGTTCATACAGCAGGAGGCAATTAATTAACACCATAAAAGGTGAAGGAGGATTCTGGGGAGTAATAAAAGTCCGAAAGAAAGGATGCTGCTGGTTAAGCAGTACAAAGCCAAGGTGCTTCCGCTTAGACCTTCTCAAACAGCAGGGTAATGTGAGCTGCCATCCTGGAAGACATCTTTAGTGGTGGGTTGGGTGGTTGGTTGGGGTGGGTTGGTTGTTGGTTGGGTTTTTTTTTGGGGGGGGGGGGGGGGGAATGAAAGTGGAGAAAAGAAGGGATTTCAGGCTTCTGGGCAGGATGCCAAGGCTGCAGAGGTAACCCTGCTATTGTGGGGTGAGCCCAAATTAGACCTGGCTTGAATTTGGAAGAGACGATGGATGGCAAATCAAGCAGCGTTGGGGGATGAGGGGGAGGAGAAGATACAGGGATTTGGCCAAAGCTTTCCAAAACTTTCTGAGGGAAGTTCAGTCAGGCAGGGGTGAAGGCTAGCAAGTTCCTGTGCTTACTGGACCTGCTGGCTGAGCTACACTTCAACCCATAGCCTGGCCCTGCCCTGTGCTAAGAGCAGGGATGCATTTGTAAGGCAATTGTGACAGTCTTCTCTCCCCCACCCCTCCACCTACTGTGTTAGCAAAGGGGTACTTGGGGCCTTGCTGTCTGCCTCCACCCTCGGGGACCTGGGGAAGCACTGTTGCACTTAGGCTGTGGCCTGCCTTTCCTGGGGCTGCTTATTTCTTTTTGAAGAGCTTGCGGAAGGAGCTCCGGAAACCCCCCTTGGGCTCGTGCCGTGGGTTGTGGTCGCTGAAGGATGTTTGCTCATTGTCATCCTTCTGGCAGAACCTGGTGTTGTCTTCTGCATGGAGCTCCTAAAAGGGAAAAGACAATTTAACCAGCATTTGCAACCTCACATCTTTGTCCCCTTCTCTCTTTCTCTCTGTGCTAGGAGGGACCTGGTGGGTGAGGAGGTGCTGGCAAGGCTGGGAGATAACAGGTCACTCAGGCCTCTGGCAGCACTGGTAGCCTCTGGCAACACTGATACCTTTGCAGAGAGCTTGTTGCTGGCCCTGAGGCTGCGGCAGAGGACTGGAAAGATAAGCATTGTTAGAGGGAACTGTAGCCTGCCTTCCTAAGTTTTCTGTTTACGGGGAGCTTACTAGCCCCTTTTGCCAACAAGGGAACAAGGCAGCATGGGCAGTTGAAGGAACTTCCCGCCCTTTCCTTGCTGTTTACCCTAGGGCAGGGAGGCTTCAGGCTTCTTGAGCTGCTATGTTGTGAAAGACTTCTGTTTGCTCTGCTGCTGCCTGGTTATATATCTGTGGGGCAGAAGGCTTCATTAGCACACACACCTTGCGGTGAATGTGCCACTAAAAGATCTCTCCCCCTTGCTGAGTCCCTCTCAGCAAGGCTCTGGACAGGTCCCTTTTCTCCAGTTCTGCCTACCACTGCCATGGTGATCTCCTTCGCTCTGTGGGGAGAACATGTCCTACAGTTCTGGATTAGCTCCACATCTGCGCCCTGCTGTGGGCCATAGCACTGTGCAGGTGAATGCCACAGAGCTCACAGGCTCCTTCTTTAGGGAAAGAATGGACATGGACAGGGGAATGGATGGGGGGACACGGGCTGTATCCCCATGGGATTTATCCTTCTAACTCATCTCCCTTGCTCAGCCATCCACCACCTGTTTCATTCAGTAGGCTTTTTTCTTTCAATGTTTCTTTGCTGTCTTCTCAGTCAGGCTGTTGGAACCATCCTCCCATCATCACCTGCATCTACAGCCTCACCCGCGCCTTGCCTCATTTTAACAGAAGGCTGTTTCTCTACACAACACGGAGAACCAGCAAAGCACCTCACAGCACCCTAAGCCTCTTCCACAGGAAGTGTGAAAGGCATCTTCCCCCCAACTGTGACAGCTCAAAGCTGACTCTGAACAGGCACTGCAGGCTACAGAAACATTTTCTGCAAGATGTTGTGTCCCTGGAGGGCAAGAGTGCCACCTGCCATGTCCCATCTAAGAGACACTATCGCTGGGGTCTTTCTGTTTTCACACAGGTTTTAGCAAGGGTCTGTGATCCATGCAACAGACACAGGTGAAACGAAACCCATGGACCAGATCCTTTCTGGTATAAAGGCTGAGTTTGTCCAAGTCATGCTGGTTTACACTGGCTGAGGATCTGATACTAAATCCACTGCTTTTCTTAACCCAGCACTCCTCACAGAAAATAGGCACCTTTATAACTGGGTGCCCCCCTATAGCTCTAATGTCAAACAGCTTTGCACGTACATAGTGACCCTGATCAGACACAGGATTTCCTTGTGGGTGAAGCTCAGTGACAGCTAGAGACACATGAGAGGCTAGCTTGTCCCAAGGTTGTTCTAACTGTCACTCAGCCAGCTGTGTGCCTCAAGCCCACACCTGTCCCTGGGGAAGATGTGTGAAAAGGAGCTCTTGTACCTCCCTTGGGCATGTACATGCAGATGAGCACTTTGAATATGTGGACTGGGAAGCTATTTTGGAATGTTCTGCCCTAACTGCATCTCAGATCTTTCTCCCGCTGCTGCTTCTGCATCACCACGTGCCTTTCTTTTTTCCTCCTGCTATTTATGCCTCCTTACTTCCAAAAAGCTCTGTTTTTCACCCGCTCCTCTCTGTGGGGGGAAGTAGCTCCTTTGGGAGCTTCGAGATGAGGCTGAGATCATGTGAGGCTGGACATTCCTCTCCTGCTTCTGCTGCAGCCGGCTCCCGCTGCTGCTCCGTGTGCTGTAGAGCCTGGTGCTCACACCCTCAGCGCTCCTTGGCAGCTCCTTCAGAGACCTGCTCAGCTGCTTGCCTTTGCTGTGGAACATCTCACGCTTGTAAGTACTGCTGCTTACAGGAGTGCAGCTCTTAGGCAATGGCTGTAAGGCATGATCTGTCCTCTCTGGTTCTGATGTGAAGTTAACAGGCCTAAGGAAGCAAATGTCTAAGCTGGACTCGGAAGAGGCTGGGGAGCAATTCTCAAAGAGAGCGATGTTTTGGAAGGCATCATCTTCATAGGGTCCTGGCAGGGTGAAAACCTCCCCGGGGTAGTCAAACTCTTCATAGCTTGGTGCAAAGTTTCTCGCATCCTGCAGCAGCTCCACAGAGGTCCTGATGGCTCTGTCGGTGTTTCCCACTGCATCAGCTGGCGGTGCCTCATACTCCATTTCAGGGATGGATTGTAAAGGGGCTGTCAAAGCCTTGAGTTCCTGCTCTGTGAGCTGGGAGGATGCAAGGATGTTCTCTGGCCTCTCATGTTTTCTACTTTCCATTTCCCAGTCAGGGGACTTTACAGCCTGGATGTTCTCCATCACAGTTGGCTGGGGTTTCTTCATCTGGGGCATCAAATGCCTTAAAAACAAGAAACAAAACAGAAGGGGTGGAATGCTAAAGGGTGACTGAGAGACAGCATGACAAGCCTCTCTCTTCCCCCCTCCCCCCCCCATCCTCCTGCTTTTAAGGCTAAGAGGAATTTTCATATCTTGGAGAGCAGTAACAGAGTTGCCATTAACAGAAATTGCCTGGTTGGGTTAGCAGGAGCAAACTTGCAGGGGTAGAACTGCTTATCCAGTAGCTTTAGCTGATTTGTGTACTGCACACCATGAAATGAATAGAAACTGAGATGAGAATCCAACTGCTCCATCCCCCTCCTGTTTATCAGCATTTTGGATTTTTACTTCCATTCTCTTACTGTAGATTGGCCTGGGTAGTATAGTGAGAAGGAGGCTAGGGGTTGATCTAATAACACTGCCACTTGGGGGGACTCAGAATCATGAAGCCAAACTTCTTGTTAGTGTCAGATAACGTAAGGAAGTGCAACAGCCACAAACTGCTGACACTAAAAAAAAAAACAAGGCAAATCTACTGTGCTTCTCTGATCATCATCTCATATCAGTAGGCTAGAAACGGCCAAAGATTGCTGGGTGCTACCAGTAGTCCTGTCTTGAATTAGTCTTCTGTCTTTTTGAGCCCATTTGTACTTGCGTCTTGTGATGGTGAGTCACATCATTCAGTGATGTGCTATGTGCAAAAGTGGGGTTTTTTTTGCTAGTCTGAGACTTTGGTCATGTTTCCCAATTCTTGTAATGCTGGCAGTGAATAATGCAGTGTTACTATGCACATCACTGCCAGGCCTACACAAATACATGTCCTCCCTGGTTACACTGTTAAGACAGCTAGCAAGAACACTGATGACAGCCCTGGGTTGTTTCTGAAACGTTTCCTGCTTATAAGCCACATGGTAGTGGACAGCAGGAGGGAAACAGCCCTTCATCTCTCTGTGCATCCACAGGGAGCAATCTTGGAAATGACAGTCTGTAACTGCTTAGTGTCACGGGCGTAGTATGGGCAAGGAGAGAGGTTTCAGCCTACTTTGAAAGCCTTCTACTAGGACAATAGGCTTACGGGGTTGTGGTGCCAGGGGAAGGTGCTGGTGGGAATGACTGTATTGTCTCTTCTGAGTGGATCCCACTGTCCCGGATAGATGTCGCACTGGGTGTTGGAGAAACCTCTTGGCTCGTACACTGGGAGGTAAGACCTTTGTACAGCTTCACCAGGGATGACCTGAGGGAGGAGAAATCCATCGTCGTGCTAAGAAATAAGGCAGGGAATGAGCACGAGCATGTAGAATCACAGAAAACAGGGCTGGGAGGGACCTTAATATTCCCGTTCACCTCTTCCCACCCAGGGGAAGAACCTGTTCCACCTAGTCTGTCCCACTCAGCAGGGCATCCTGCTCTCTGTCCTGTGCTTAATGCCTCTCCTGACAGCAGTCCCTCCCCAGCAGTCTGCTCCACCCCTTTATCACCCTCCATATTCAGCAGCTTCTCTTGAAGTTTAGTCTTGATCTAATTCCCCAGTGAATCATCACAAGGAGCAAAAGCAAACAGATTTTGATTTTAGTCCAAAGTCTTGATTTCAAGGAACTCTTCCAAACCAGAGCTTGAGAATCTGCATTCAGGGTCATTTCTATCTGTCATGGTTTAAGCCCAGCCAGTAACTCAGAACCATGCAGCCACTTGCTCACTTCCCCCCTTCCATGTCAGGCTTCCCCGACACCTCCCTTTCCCTGGTGATAGAGAGAATGAGCTGATGTTGTGCTTACTTCTTCAGCTTTTTCCTCTTCTGTATAAGGAGGTCTTCATTGCATTGGAAGAGGAGACTATAGTGTGAGATGAAAACCCGGAGGCGCTGCACACACACCAGCAGCAGGTAATAGTCAGGATGCTCTTGGTCCGTGAATTTCAGGACATTCTGGGCATAGAGGAGAGCAGGCTGTTTGGAAGGTGTCTCTGAACCCTTTCTGGGGAGAAGGTGCTACTGGGACCACGAATTAGTGCTCTGGAGTGCCCATGGCACTGCTCTGTGGGAGCATGGTGGGACCTTTTCTAGGCTGTGCCAGTTTCTGAGGGACTTGGATGGGGCCTGCCTCCTGGTATACACACGTAACCACTGTAAATGTTATCATGGGATGTGTGGGTGATGCACTGGTTGAGTTTAGCAATGGATGAATAAACTGATCTCTGTTTTTATAGGGCTTGCTTTGTCTGAAATGTGTTAGTGCAATTCAGATAATCCTCCTGTGAACCAGAACTCTTTTTATGAGCAAGCTCTTTGTAGGAAAGATTGTTGGATCTGAGGAGCCTCTAGCCGCCTTAGTCTCTCAGCTAACAGGCCTGTGGACCACTCAGCAAAGAAGCCAGATCTGTTACAGGAGTTAGGTCAGAGCTCACAGTATGTGTGCCCCATCTCTGGGCTCCTGCTTTTCAAGAGCAGCAGGCAGCAGAGCTTTTGACTTCCCAGGGGACAAAAGTTGGTTCTGTCAGGCCAAATGGAGAAATTGTCAAATAGAAGCAAGCTTCAGGTGAGAATAATGAAAATTAAGCCACTTTCAGTTGACTTTCCCTTTCAAAAGTTTTTTGTTTTCAGAGAGCCTACTGGGTTAGCCAGAAGCACTGAGCCTGTACCAGCCTGAATACCAACTCTTGAGTTAAAAGTCACACGTAGTAGTAAAAGTTCAACAAGACAGTTTCCATCCTGGGGCCCTACCTGTAGATGAATAAGGTATTCAGGGATTCGCTGGACTATATGGAAGAACAGAATGTAGAGATCAGACTTGATTTCTTCTTCTACCTGAAAAAGAGAAAGCAACTTTAGAGTCTCTCCCACCCATAAAACATGTCTGCTTCTAAATGGTTCTGGGGTTTAGTGAGTAGTTGTGCTGTAAGTAATTATAACGGTTCACAGGAGCACACCAATCAAGTGGCAGTTGTGTGTGATAATACATCTTGTTTCTGGAAGGATGTTTGCAGCTCCTTCCACCAGCAATACTAGTCCTAAGAATGAAATCCCTTAGGTTGAGTGTTCCTCACAGATAATCCCCAGCATAATTAAGTAGGGGTGTATGTTTAATGTCCACTAGTGAAGTTTCATTGGAACTCCAGGTAGACACTCTTGTTCAGAATTAATTTCTTAAGTTTAGGTTCAGATAAATTGAACAAAATTGAATTGATTGACTTCTAAATTAGGATGTCTTTGAAGCAGCTTAGTGTGGTTTAGTTATCGTACTTTAAAACTACCTTTATATTTAACTTTCCTGATTTTAACTAAGAATCAAGGGTGTGAGACCAGATACTGAATCTGAACAGCAGAGGCTGTTTTGTCTCTAAGGCACTTAACAGCCTCACTCTTGGTCTCCCTGTTTGGATGAGTCCTCCATTTTCCAGGAGACAGTGACTGGGGTAGCGTAGCGTGTGTACAGACAAGCTTTCTGGGAGGTTTGATTTGTGACATGTCATGTGACAGCAAAACCATCTTTGGTTACGCACAGTAATGAGCACGTTAAAACTTCCCATTGTAGGTGCATGGCAACCTTGAGGAAACTGTCATTTAGTAACAGAACAAGTGGATTGGCAGAAGAGCTGTTTTGTGGGTGGCATAACATGAAGAGATCCAGGCTTGCATGTTGCCATTATGTGTCTGTGAAGCAGTCAGGAAGTTTACCTCCTTCAGGATCACCACATGGATCAGAGAGATGCATTCTGGCAGGTCCCTCAGGTAAGCAACGTAGTAGTCCAAGAAGTTATTCTTACAGAAAGAAAAAAAGAAAAGAACAAGGAAAGCTAAGAGACCTTTTTGGTCATGGAGCCAGGCAGAGCGTGGAACTGTTGGTCCTTCACTATTACTCCTGGGAGCTCATCACGCTAACTGTGTGAAGCTTTCAGAGCTAGGGGCTTTCTCAAGAAAGGCTGTGTAATAAAACTAACTCAGCTGTTGAGCATAGTTTGTAAAGATTTATAGGAGATGGGAGAGGTACAGAGACTGGGGAGCAAGAAGCTTTCCTTAAGACTCTTAACATTTATAAAGCATCAGATAAGTTTTTACACACCCTTCCAGGAGAGGTCCCACTACTTGCTAGGGCTTGCATAGACCTTCACCCTGAGAAGCAGGTACTTTTTTACTTGGGCTAGAAACTATATAGGATAAGCGGCCTGCCCACCCACTTGTCATAACTGTGAGCAAAGTATTAAGCAAGGGAAGCAAAAGAAACACACTCTTTTCACCCTGTTATTGTAAATAGAGACATCTGAGCTGTACAGGCTCCTATGTAGCTCTTGCAACCAAGTCTAGGTCTTCTGCAATTATTATAGGGCTGTTCTAGGTGGCTGCATGCCCACAGGTGGATCTGGCATGGGGACTCCCTGACCAACTAAGTGGTCCAACAGAGGGACTGCCATGCACTGGGACTATGCTCAAAGGAGGCTGAAAGGTCTTAGTCTAGCCATGGCTTCACAGCACAGCCCCCCTGCTGCAAGGTATCTTGGGCCATCAGCACCCCACCGTGATACATAGCAGAAGACTCCATAGAGGTCTGTAACATACCTCGTCATTTGTTAATTTCAGGAAGATGTCTCCTAGAATTCCTTGTCGTGGCCAGCTCAGGACTCGCTCCTGCAGAGCGTGAAGTAGGTCGACATGCTGCTGGACCAGGTACCGCAAAGAGTTGGGGAAGAAACTGAAGGGAGACTGTATCAGACTGGTTACACAGAGCAGCAGCTCAGCCCTAAGCGTGTACTGCTGAAGTGTGCATTCATGGGTGCTTCAAACACAGGTATTTTTAACTGCTTTTGTTGGAGTCCCAGCTGCACCAGGAAGCCCTGTTTTGGCTGCTACATACATGCAGGTACCCTCTCCAGTGGGCTGTTATTACAGTGTTTTGAAGGTTTCTTAGGCTGACTCTCTAGTGCATTGTGTAGGTGACCAGAATTTGTAGAACTAAAAAGTCCAAGGCCATGCTGCTGTGGCAGCTGGAACATGGTCCTGAGCCATCCCATACAGTGCTAGGAGGAGAGCTCCACAGCTTTGCATGTTGTTTCATTTGTCAGGCCTGTCAAAGCCAACCCTTTGATGTAGAGCTACTGCCTTGCTGTCATTTCATGCTGATTTCATTGAGAATCAGAATGAAAATGTCAAATATCAAAATATTTTGCCAGATGGAAATGTTCCAGGGAAAAAGAGTGAAAACAAAAACTCACTTCAGACTATCATGTTTCAGTTTGAAGTGTATGTGTCACCTAACTGCTTAAACAAGCCTACATCAACCCATGTAAAACACGTCCCACAGTGGACTTCTGTCAAATGACTCTTTGGATGTGGGAGGCATGTGAAAGTATAGGAGGCTGATGGGACTCTGAAGGAGACTGAAATGAAGTAGTAGTGAAATGATTTGAGATGCGAGGTAGACAGAATGCAAGGATGGACAGAAAAGTCTAATCACAGTAAAAACTTCCAGTACCTGCAGTTTTCAAGTAGAAATAAGCTCTAAGTGTTCAAAGATGAAAGAAAAGTGGGAGAGAGTATGATGCAGAAAGAATGTTCACTGAAAAAAATACTCAAAAGAGAGAGCACACTAAATCAAATACCTTCTCTCTTTGGTGCTCCTTTTCACATCTGGCCCTTGCAACGTGGCCTTGATCTTCAGGATTAGGGAAAGGTTGATGACATATTTCCTTTCTGACTCCAGCAGCTCCAAAGCGATGTTCTGCCTTTTGGCTTCCAGAAGATAATAGTTAAGTTTAATAATAAGGAAATGCTGACCTCAAGGACAGCCTCATGTTAGACCTGTGATCTGACATTAAATCATGAAAGTAGAAAAAGCGATACCAATGTCTTGTCTTTGTGTGTTTATTTTCCCCAAAATACAAAATTCTAGCCTGATGCTACAGCATGCCCCAGACGTGACTTGGAGGCACGGTTTGCTAAGAAAGCTCCAAAGCAAATGTGTTTTCCCCTGTGAATACCAATTTTTTGAAGGAAAACAAAACAAGTAATCAAAGGTAAAGCAAATCATACTGGGGATTCACATCCAGTTTCCTGCACAATGAGAAGTTGTATTTTTCACCCACTTCAGCAACTGCACTGTCACAATCCTATCACTACTCCAAACCTGCCAAGTCCTGAAAAGAAGAATGGATGTCCTGAGTGCAGAGCAATTCTGTCAACAGCACAGACCAGTAAATACAAAGGCCAGAAGTCTTAGAGACTGAGGCCCTGAGAAATTCCCCCCTAGCAGGAGAAACTGGCTTGTGTGTCTCCCTCTGTACAAGCTGATTACTGACCAGCTCACACCAGATGTGAATTTGAGCCTCTCTATCCCGAGTTTTCCACTCTGTCCTTACCAGCCAAAGAGGGTTCACATATAATGTTGTCAGCTGAGCTGTATCTGCTTTGGCCCATGTCTTTCCCTCTCTCTGGTTGCTCTTTTGAAATGTATTCATCTCCCCAGTCCTTGGTGTCCTTGGGCTGCTTCCACACTGTTGATGGCAGATGCACTTTCGGCTGCCCCTCTGTTGTCAAAGATGGCTTCAGGCTGTCATCTGTCTCTATGGGTGCTCCTGCCATGACAAGCAACTAAATGGATCTTGACATCTCAGCTAACAGGTTATGCTACGGCAAGCAGCTAAGCTGCATTATCAGCCATGTGAAGTACTGGAAGGAGAGTTAGAAGCATCCTCTGTGCTTCACAGGGGCTATAGCACTCTATTGTTAATTTACAAACAGAAGTGCAGTTGGCAAGCACTTTGGCAGAACAAGGTTTGCACTCTTCCAGCATTTATTTTCAGGCCAAATAAGGTACAAAATCAGATGTGTTTAGAAAAAAAAAGCATATATTCCAAGTATGGTTGCACTTCAGGGTTTTGGGATACTTCAGGACTTGATAATATGGCAGGTATTGTAGAAATAGGAAGTATTATTATAATTTGGATTTAAATGCCATTCTTAGTGATGTAAACTGGCATGGCTCTTAACATTTTTTTAGTGTGATGTGATTATACAGCAGCAGCAGGACTCGGACTCAATCTGAGGCTATTAAATCACAGAGAAAGTGGGGGGGGGGGGGGTGCAGGTGCATTAGAGCTGGAATTGCTTTAGTGCAAATGCTTTTAATTTGGGTTGCAATAAACCATTGTTCTCTTTATTTTCAAGTGGATTCCAGCAAAAGAGCCATCCAGAACACTGAATGCTTCTGGTGAATAGTGCAAACCTGCAATGGTTGTTCTCATATGTCCTTTTGCTGGCCAGGATCCTTAGTGTCCCCTTACTACACCCTTCTCTTAGTTCTGAACAATTCTTATTTTTGCCAGAAAAACTCCTCTGTTACCATTCAGATGCCTAAAAGGAATCTGGAAACTGGTGTGTGAACAAACACCTCACCAGTTCTACCGGGTATGTAGTCACTGCAGAAATCATCTCTTCCCAAGTGACAAAATGGCACACTTGTTATTCTTTGCCACATTGATAAGCCTCAATTCTTCCTTTCTGCAAAAGCACTTAGAACATGCGAAATAAGCAGCAGAAAGGCTTTTCCTGCCAAATAGCAATCATTTGTGTCTTCTGTCAAGTATTTGGCACTTCAGGACTCAGGTTTGCTCTCCTTTTCAACTGCAAGCATGAAAATGAAGGCACATGGCAAAGTGAAAGACATTCCTCTGAAATGCATTCCCTGAAAGCATTTCTTCTGTGCAGTGAAGCAAGCACCCTCGCTGAATCATTGCCCTACTGGGGTTTGACAGTTCGAGGTTTTCCTACCTGGGCCTCCTACGACTTTCACGCTTCCTTCTCCCATTGGCATGATCCTGGTGTCAGACACTGTTGAAGAATGAAGAGAAACTTTACAGGAGAAGGCAACTGTAGAGCAGGCTTCCTCCTCCCAAGCCTAGCCACTAGGGTTAGATCCTCCAGTCTTTCACATTTTTGCTATTCAAACCCCCCTGTTAGATGCTCTGCTAAGGAGGATCTTTACCGTTGTGGCTCTTGTTGTGGTCTTTGTTTCAGTAGCACCTGCAGGCAGGCTAATGTAGGGTCCCTGTTGTGCTTGGTGCTATATGACTGCAGAGGAGCATGAGCAGTCTTTGCTCATCCTTGCTCCATAGATACGTGTTGGGTAGAGGCACCTAGCAGGCAGAACGAGAGGATGGAGGCCTGACACAGAGGCACAGCTGCCATTTTGGGTGGAAAGGAGCTTACTGAAGAGTGGAGGGGTGAGATGACTGGAAAGAAGCAGGCAGTGGGAGAAGTGGGTGAGAGATGTGCAAGATGTGGATGTGCAAGAGGGATATCAGGGAGAGGGCTAACATAGGACCTCAGAGTAGGGCAGAGGGGGGCCATGACTGGCCAGATTCTGAGCAGAACAGAGCAGAAAACCACACATGATTTTCATCCAATCTCTGCCTTTGCTGACTTTAAATGTCAGCCCAGTCTCTGTGATCCTCCTTTCTGTGCTCTGCTCCCTTACATGGAAACAAATCCATGGATTGTAGGATTTTTATCAGGGGCTCCTACTTGGCTCAGTGTCCATGCCACTAGCATTACAGGGAAGGTCCAGCCTGCTTCCATTTTCTTGGAAGAGGCAAGCAAGGAATATTTTGGGACAGTGTTCACAGAGCAGCATCTTGTGAATCTGGGCCAGCACCAAGGTTGCTATCATAACACACTGCTAAGGTGTGTGCACAGACCCAGGAGCAGTCCTGCAGAGAAGCACCCCTGTTTTCTTTATGTGCTGCTCGCACCTGAGGAAAACTCAGTGTCCTCTTACCCTAGTGACCTTTCTCTGAATTTTTTCCCCTGGCCGAAGGCACTGAATTTGCCTGCTCTATTTCCTACCTTTTTCATAAGTCACATTGTGTAAAAGACTTGTAAAATCTTCATTGATCAGCACAGGTTCTGGGAGGTTAATGGATCGAAATGGGCTGCCCTGGAGAGGTGTAGGTACCGTCTGTGACCCATGATCATCCTTCTGTGCTCTTCTGTATGAATACAAAGAATGAGACAATTGGAAAGTATGAATGCTACAGGTGAAGCTCCTATGTTGCAGCTGTGGAAGACAATAGTGTAAGTATAAGCACAGAGTCAAAAGTAGGACAACTCCAGCAGAGATCAGGAAAGGAGTTGGCTTTGATGTAGTTTATGAACAATGTTCTGGAAGTAACTTCCACTGGCTATAGGTTATTTCAGATCTGCTCTTTTGCAAAGCGTCTTTCATCTAATTAAATGGCTTAATTAGCTAAGGAGCTAGCCTAGATTTGTCATCGAGGCAGCTGCATGCTCATCAAAACTCAGTTTTCGGAAGGAGGTTTATTAGGGCCAAGGTGGACGAGCTGACTGCTTCATCATAGCAACAGTGTGGCCCAGCAGCATGCAAACATGCTCCTGCATGACCCTGCTCAGAGAAGAAAAGGCTGCTGACAGGAAAGCAGAGCATGTCTGCACCATCAGGAGCCCACCAGGCTAGGGCTTCCAGTAGAAATCAGGGTTGATACACATGTCCAGCCAGGAAAAGATTAAGACATTGAAGCTATAAGGAAATTAACAAAACAGACACCACTGCTAATGAGCACTTGAAGAGCTTCGGAGTTCGTGCCCTTACTTAGCTTTCATTTTCCGTGATTCCCGCCGCTTCTCTTGCTGCAGCTGCTCAATTTTCTGTTGCATTTCCTCCTGCTTGGCACTGATTTCTTCAATCATTGATTTTGCATCGCTGAGCTCCTCCTGAGAAACAGACAAAAGCACAGCATTCCCAGGGTGCCCATCAGCCTTGCATAGCTCTGCTTTGAATGCTGGCTGGCATGCAGTACACAAGCTTCGGGATGCTGGGGAGAGCGGCTCTGTGGTTAGATACTCTTCCTTTGCAAGTCCAGTGTGTGTAATACACTGCATGGCAATCCTTAATTCAACTACAGGCAACTCACCCAAGCCAGCGTGATGTCACATGGTTAAGGCACTGGTGGGAGATGGAGACATGGGGCTTCACCCACCACCAGTTAAAAGCACAGGGAGGACTCCTGCCTTTAATGCCATTTGGAGGTGGGCCTGAGGAAGCATGTTACCCTCTGCAGTTCTCCAGCATGTGTATTCACGTTTCAGTTGGTTCAGAGCCCAGTTTTATCACTCACATGTGTAAGCTTTTGCCAGTCAGGCCTTGGAGCTGGCATTTTAGCCTGCTTTCCTAAGGAAATGAGGCCCTCCGTAACCTCCCTGTCAGCACATCCTCCCTCAGGCAGTTTCCACAAAGCTTTACTTGAATGTAGAGCTCTCTCATGCAGGAAGTTCCTGCAGGTTTCATCAGTGTGAGCAGCAGGGCGGAGGAGAGAGACTACAGAGTTCTTTGTAAACTGAAGGAGTGGGGTTTTCCCCAAGCAAGCTAGTGGCTTCACTGGCAGCTTGACATTTGGACAGTCAACATGGGCATGAGGCTGAGAGAGCAGCTTTTACCCCTCCTGTTTCTTACATAATTTCTTGTGTCTGGATTTTTAAACCCCTTTTTACCTCTGAACAATGCCGTGGGTAACCCTGCCTCTGGTAGCTTTGAGACCTCTGCCATGTGCAGAGGTGACACTTCTTGTTTTCTCCTTTGCTTGTCTGGGACCACAGGGCTGCTTTTGCCTGGTGCTATCCACGTCTCCCTGTCAGAGGGTTAGTAACAGGCTTTTCCAGTAAGCAGCCGTTTTTAACTTCACAAGGTATTACTGACTCAGCAAAACCCCATGGGGAAGATCTATCATAAAAACAATAAAACAGTTTCTCTGCCCATCTCCTCACAGGCAGTCATCCAGTTTCTGCATGGAGGTGCTGGTTGGTTTAGTGTACATGAAGCCTTCTTAATAGTCTCTCTCCAGTCCTTTGTCTTTATTCTCTTGGACTGGATGAAACCAGGTAGCGCTTCCTCCCAGTCATGTGGGAATGCAACTTCAAAAGGCTGTAGGGTTTTGTGTTAATTCCCTGCTCCACAGCAGCTTGGGTTACTGCAGGAAATGCAAGAGACCTGGCCCAGGGAGAAATATTGCACAGAGGCCCTGTGAACAGGCCATGTGCCTATTGCATGTGCAGCCCCAAGCAAGGGTTGCTTGTGCCCAGAGCAGCTCACAGCACTGCCTCGTGGCCCATCGAGAAGGCTCAACAGGCCAGGGCATGGGCTACATTTGGGCTGGGGTAGTCAGGGAGACACAAAGCCAAAGGAAGACCACCAGAGATATCTGAAACAACTGCTAGCTCATTTTCTTTGCAAGCAGGAAGGACTGATGGAAGCAGGGGAATTCTGCCCTATGCCACCCAAGCTAGCATGGCAGGTATGCAGCCCCCTTGGGGGTCACACTCCTACCTTGAACGTGTTGAGGGAATTCTTCATCTCAGCCACTTTCTCTTCCATGGCACAGCGGCAGCTCTTGACCTTCTCCTCCAGGGCGTACTCGCCATGCTGGATCCGTGACAGCTCCTGCATCGCTTCTGTGAAACCCGCCTTCAACTCAGAGGCTAATGCCTGCAACTAGAGGAACCACAGACATGGTGGGTTCAGTCCCTCCTCCCAGATGCAGGTGGCTGTGTTCCCGAGGGTCACCCATGCTTCAGAGTGGCATGAAGGCTGGGTGTAACCCATCCTGTAAGGTGCTGACCTCTTTCTCCTCCTCCAATTATGGCTGGGAGACATGGAGGGAGGTTTGTCCCCTGCTTCAGCCTCAAGTACAGGGTAGGATGTGTTTGTCTTGGGCAGTCAGTGTGCCCCTTTTTAGATTTAGAGTTTTTCCAGGCTCCCTGGCAGTTTGCAGCCTGTCAGTCTGTAGAAGGAGAGGACAGCCTGAAACATGCCAAGGTGCTTTGCAGTAACAGCAGCCAGATTTATCAATCCCCAAAGCAGCTGAGCAATCAAGAATATGTCCATTTTGACCAAGTCCTCCTCACCCACATGCTTGTGGGGCTGGTGCTCTCCCCAGACAGGTCTAACACCTCCTTGCTCTCCAAGGGCTACGGAGAAGCTCTGTCCTGGTTCAGCAGGCCCTTTCCAAGCAAGGAGGCAGCTCTTTAACTCATGATGGGGAGGGAGCGGGAGGTTTTCCCCTGGCATACAGTGACACTGTGCCCACTCACCCTGTTTGCTGTCCCTAGAGGCCCTAGCACTGCTGGAAGAGCTCACCACCTAAGCTAGAGGCAGCCAGTTGATAGCTGCATGAAGCAGGAGACAGAGCAGGGTGAGCCAGGCTGGCATAGCGAGCAGACAAGGCAGTGTGGAGGTGGGCAGTGAGGGGAGGCAGCAGGGGGCTAAGCGGGGACACCCTCTTCAGGGTCAGCTTGGGCTGGCAGCCCTGAACTCTGCCCCACTGCTGTGAGCAAGGAGCTCGTTCTGCCTGCACAAAGCCCATGGTGAGGTCGCAGGTTTTTACCTTTACAACAGAAATTCGGCCTAACATCTGGTTATAAACTGAGTCCAAAACTGGAGCACTGATGGTAAGAGGACAGCCACCCCGGGGAACTCAGGCGCTTGAGTCCTGTAAATGGAGCAGAGATGGCTTCCGATACCTTGGGGCAATGGCATGCACCATCCTCCTCTGATCAAGACTGACAGTGTCTTTACAGAGGACGTCTGCCTGACATTCCCACTCCTACCCCAGTGCTTACCCCACTGTCCCCAGTCTGGTCTGGCTGGACACGCATTCCCAGAGTTGCCTGGCTAAGAGGAGTGGGACTGACAGGCTGGGACAGGGCAGAGAGGAGCAGGAGGCTGAGGGCATCTTCCCTCTTCAGGCAGTCAACCCTGACTCCCCAAGCCAGCTGGAGCTCCAGACCCCTTGGTTCAACCCCTTCACCCATCCTTTCTAGCCACAGTGGACACCTTCCTGTGACACAACAGTATCACAGGAATTGTCACCTTGTGAGTGTAGCCTGAAAAGTTAGAGGGGCTGCTTGGGGCCATGGCTGCTAGGGGAGGCAATGACCATACTGCTGCTGCTATCTCAGCCTAGGGGTTGAGGCAGATGGTCTTAGCATCATCAGACATCCTGACACATCTCCATGCTTGGAGATGTGGGGGGATACCAAGTGCTGCAGCAGTGCAAAATGTTCATATTCACATGCCTGCTCGCAAGTGCTTGCCACACTTCCACACTGAGCTGACATTGCCAAGGCAGAGTCTCCCTGCTAGCCTGCATCAGGGCTTGGCATCACATACTTTCCTCCAAGTGAAAAGGAGTGATTCACCAGATCTGTCCCTTCCAACTGAAATATGCTATTCTGTTGTATCCTATGCTAACCATTTCAGAAATCTGCTTGAGGATGGGGATGTCACAGCCTCAAAGTGGAGCAGTCTGGAAACTGGCCGTGGAGATAATAACAGCTGGGGAGGATAACCAAAAATGAAATGGTTTTGCCCATAGGCCTGGCCGTATCCTCCTCATATGCTTCCAGAAAGGGTGTAAACTAGACAGATCCTTTGTAAAGGGTACAGGGATTGGAGTCATTGCTCATCTAGAGGTTTCAGATTCAAGAACTGCTAGACATCAGCAAAAGTCAGTAAAAAGGGACTACTGCAGAGACTTCAGTATCCACGTGCACCGAAATGCTCTGTGAAAGCAGAGTTCAGACAGCCAAAAGAAAAATTGGGACTAGAATAAAATAGGCTTTCCCTCTAAGAGCAGAAAGTCACTTGTTATTTTGGGGTTCACTGTTGGCCAATATGCTCTTGCAGTCACAGTGCTAGCTTGGTTTTTTGTGTATCCTTTGTGCTCCAGACCCCAGCCTGGGTCTGCCCTACCCAGTACATCCTTCCTTGGCCCCATGCAGCTTGCAGTGGCAATTTCAAACTCTGAAATGCATCTTGCACTTGCATTTCCTTTTGTTGATACTTGATGGGTAAAAGCAGCAAGCAACGCAAATCAGCCATATCTGCCAGGGCTTGTATGGCTGGACAGGAAGTGCTGAAACCCTGAGAACTCCCTTCTCCACTGCCATCAGCGCTGAGAGTAGAAAGGAAACACTAAGAGCCTTGTGGCACTGGGTGCAAGTTTGATGCAAAAGTGAGTGGCACAGGAACAACATATTTTCTTTGAACTCCTGCCAAGCACAGTGTAGTGCTTGAACCATGGATTTTGGTTTGAGCTCCTTCTTAATGACACGCTGTAGAAAACCACCCTTTAAATCCCCTCAGCTGTTGCAGAAAATGGAAGCTGCTGAAGCGTCAGCTCATGCTTATGTCTTGCCCAAGTTATGTCTACAGGACCAGAGACATTTCACAGGTTTGTGAACCCCTGGAAAGTTAAACCAATTCAGTGCTTCTAAACTGCAACACATACCATATAAAATAGACAGATTTTATACTAGCACAGAAACTTGGCAACAGCTTAACTGTAATGTGTTGTTCTGCCTCACCTATTCATGGAATAAATAAACTGTAGTACTTAAGTTGTGGAAGTTAAGGAACACACCTTAACAAGTGAAGTTGAACTAATGCCTAGAGGATAAGTGAATCTGCATGGTCACAGGGAGTCCTTAGAACATGTCCAAGAGCTGTTCAAAAAAGCATTTGGACACCTAAATAATTTAGGTTAAGATACACATTTCAATCCCCACTTGCCTTTGGAGTGTGGCTCTCAAACTTGACAAAGCAATGCACTGAGGGATCCAGCATCATGCATGTTTAGCAGATTATGTCTTTGCTGGGGAGCATGACTCCTATTTTACCTGCTCCCATGATATTTTTCAGCTCTGTGGGGAAAAGCCATGCAAGTAAAATCTCTTAACAAGACCAAGTAACTCTGTTGCGCTCTCCTGGTAGCTGCCCATAGGGAAATGAAGGGTTCTCCTTCTCTCCCTACATGACTGATTAATAAGACACTGGGAAGCAGGCACTTGTGACTCTCACTTGCCCTCTAGCACAATGAGAATATGAATGCTCTATTGTAGTCCACCTGGAGAGGGGAGTAAACATTTCCTAACATGGGGGAACTGTGACAATGTGGAGGAAGTGATGATGGCTAGAGGGGAGGAGAAGGGTGAGATTGGAAGATATATGGGGAACATTTCTCAGCCTGGTTTTGACTTTACTTTCAGAGAGTGGAGATATATATGTCTCTCTCTATATATATATACACACATATATGTATACACATATAGAAACCAGCTGTGAAATCTCCTTTGCTGAGCCTCTACTTGTCTCTGTTGTACTGTCCTCGAAGGGTAGACAGGACTGATGTTGCTTCTGGGACCAGAGGCAGCAAAACTGTAGAGCCTTCCCATCCTTCCTCAGTGAGTGCCAGCAATTTAAGCCATTTGCAGTAGATGGTGACTGTCCATGCAGTCTAATGCTTTGTTCAGACTTTGAGGCTGCTCAGGGAAGGTGGTCGTGGACAGGATACAGGGTTGACTTATGGAAGGAATGGCTGGGGTTGAAAGCAGAGGGCAATCCTGGGGAGCTGGGTTTGCTACCCTGGCTGCCACTGAAGGGGTGAGAGGGAAACTTTACTTCCATGAGTATATGTGTCCCCAGATATGTCCTTCAGTAATAGCCAGGCTGTCCAGAGCTCTGTGTCTCCAGAAGAATGGCTATTTGCATCTGCTGCCCTTGGCAGCTGCCCTAAGGTCCTTACACTAGAACAGAGCCTGCCTTCAGGAACCTTCAGCTGAAGCCTGTCAAAATCGGTGGAAAACAATCTCAAGATGAAGAAGTTCTGCAGAGGAATAATTCTGTTGCTATAAATATATCCTAGAAAAGAGCAAAACCGCCTGCAGCCATGAAGAAGTACTGCCTATTAACTTTGCCCACCTTATCTACTATCCATCACTTTGCACATCATCTTATGTAGCTGATCTGAAGAAGAAAGTAAACATTTTGTCACCCAAAAAGAAGGCTGCCTGAGGACACTGCCTGGAACTAAGCTGAGACAAAGTCCAACAGTTGCCACAAAGCCTGGAACTGATTTCTCTGAGCTGCATGGTGTATGCTTCTACCAGGGAACAACCAATTTCTAGCACAGCTACTAACTCCTATGTCTAAGGGCAGCACTTCTACAGCCAAGCATCAGGAAGGCTTGCAAAACCTCATAGCAGGAAAGCAGCAGAGCTGTGCTTATTTACAGTGGCAGAGAACCTGGCCCTAGGAGTATATCCAGTATTTATACTCCTAGGTAAGCATGATAGGAATAAAGGCAGAGCAGCATGGTAAGGATAGAAGAGAAGGATGGAGATACTTAAAGGGGGCTGCAAGCACTATTGTCTCTTGTTTCACATCTGTGCAGTCTGTTTTGGTAACTGCAGTGTCCATAGGGCCCTTGCTGAAGCAGAAGGGGACAGCCAGCTGGTAACTTGGTTGAAAGATTCATTAGGGTATCCACATCTTAGCAGGGTTTTTCTGGAAAGCAGCATGTGTACATGTTGTATCCACTGTGCTGGGCCCTTCAGCAATCCAGTCACAGATCCTGCTTGGAGCTGCCTGGATGGGAAAAGAGGACGTGACAAGAGAAGTACTGGCTAGTTAATGGAAGGCAGTATCTTCTCCACTTGCCATGGTGCACTTGAAAGCAATTACAGGCATTAGTGTTGCAATGGTGACAAGGGAAGGCTCAAATAGTCAGGGTTTCCAGTTCACAGGTATGCTTGTCTTTCAGAGTACGGTTCCATATTGAAGCAGACCAAAGTTTAAAGTGCTCAAAACTCTGTTGTGTTTCCTGCAGACTGGAAATGCTTAGGAAACATCACTGTGGAAACACTGAAACTGCATCTTACAGGAAGGATGCAACCCTTGCAGAGACAATCTTGTTGCATCTGTAGTGGCTGATAGCAGCAAGAATGTCAACATGAAGAGTGGCCACAGAGCTCGGGAAGTCCTGTTCACCTTGAAACGACATAGACTCAAAGACAGGGTTTCCAAGCTCCTGGCTGGGGAGCCAGACAGAGAAATGCAGCAAGACTCAAGGCTCTGGCCAGCCCGGCTGGTCTGGATTATCAGGCAAGAAGAGCACCCCATGGTCCAAGGAGCTGCCAGAGCCCCCAGGAGACTTGGTTCCCTGCTGGGGAAGACACCCCCACCCCATGTCAATCAACACATCCTTGCTCCTGGGACAGTTAATCAGGTTTAGCCATGAAATCTCCCTCCAGCCCAGTGAATTGACTTTCTCTAATTGATGCTAATGATACCAGCTATTTAATTAGCTGAGCTCACAATCACCCGTCTAAACACAACTGGAGTGTCTTTTAAGATGAGGCCCAAGATGTATAACATTCATCCATGCAGTGTGCACGTTTTAGTTGCCATGTTCCTTGTAAGTGTCTCTATTTTTCCTTCCACTTATTTAGCTTTTTAACTACTATTTATCTATCAGTAACTCTTTAAACTCTTGGAGTTATTTAGAGCATTTTGCTCATCTTTACCTGGGAAATCTGTGTTGCAGGGGTACTCACAGGCACACTTTCAGTCTCTCCTGTGGGAATAAAGAACTTCAGTCAATTAAAATTACTTATTATAGTTGCTATAAATAACTGGAACAGAGGGTTTGAAGTCCCTCTTGAGGTACAAATCAGTTTTAAAGGACTCAAGTCTTACTTTAGGAGGTGTGAACACCATATCATTTGTAAATTAAGCTGCAGTTATAAAACAGACATTAAATTCGCCTCATTTGCTGTCCTGTGTCTGAATAAAGCTGATCCCTGTGAAGGGGTGAGAAACCTTGTATGTGCAAACAGGGCTACTTTGCTCCCTGTGAAGTTCAGTGCTGTGTACCAGCCTTAAGTAACAGGGTTTTCCCCCTAAAGCCTCACTGATCCCTCCCCCTTCTGAAACTGTGGATTTTATCCTTTACTCTATTTGTACATATTTCTGTTATCTCCACAAAAGTCTGATCTGTATATTTTAAGTCCTAGGTTAACAGACTTAGCTCATGGAGGAGCTTATATCTATTTTTCAGAAGTGTTTTGAACACTTCAGAGACATTGTCTCTAGGCATTAATGAGTTCTGAGGATTGATGAGGACTGAAACCAAGAAGTCTAAATATATTATTTCGTCTTTTAACATTGTCTCTTCACTGCAGAAACCAGTTATCCAACAGAAGTTATCACTGCACTTTGAGGGAATTACAGTCAAATAGCCATTGTTTTCCATGTTATTCCCTAAGATGGCCTTTGCTCCCAGGAAACACCATGCCACCCAGTTCTTCATCTGAGTCACCTTTCATTGGCAATGTCACTTCATGAGACCACTTGCCTCAAAGAATTTGCTTCACCCATCTCTGCTGTCAGTCGCAGACATGATTGGTGATCCCATGCCCAATTCTAGGGGTGCCAAGCTCTCTCTTTCCATGCTGGCTGCAGATGTTAAGTCCCTTACCCACCTGGGCGTTTAACACCACAGAAATTCAGTCCTGCAGAGGCTTGAAAACGGTGCAGGGAGGACTTTACACAGTCAGACAGTAAGTGAAGTAGAAAGCTGAAGCCTGGAAGTCAGAGATTTCCAAGGCAGACACGTTCTGATTTCTTCCCCCCCTGCGGGGGAATATGGGTTACTGCCAAGGGCACCTATGAATTGGCCCTGTTCTGGTCCTTAGGATTTGTCCTGATTCAGAGGAAAAGGAGCAAATTAAGGTCTTTTCCAACCCTAACTATTCTATGAATCTGTGATTCCCCAGTGACTCACAGGAGTGTGAGGCAGGGGGAGGAGAGGCTGTACGCCCCTCTCTGGCTATGTACTGCTTTCTCCTCATGCTGGCTGGTTCTGCAGCCCTGGGGAGGGGTAGGTTAGCAGGGTCAGACAGTGATTCCCTCCAGGGAATATCCTCTAAGGTTCCTCCTGTAGAAAACAAGGGGTAGGAGGCTGACTAGGAAAAGTAACTGTGAACTCAAAGAGCCAGCTGTTTGGGGTGAAATCTCATCAGCCCAAGTCCCAAGTTTCATCTTTTAAATGACAAGTTGTTTTCATTTTCAGCTTTGGCCCTTCTGGGGCTAAACTTTGTCTGCAACTTCACAAACTCGAAACTGACTTTTGACCTTAAGTGAATGATGAAGCTTTCTCATGGTGCCTCACTGGGGCTTGAGAAAGCAGATGGTGTTTAAATGTTACTGCTGGACCCTTACTGTTGGATGGTAATGACTGACCCAAAAAGAGCAAAAAGGCATGTTTCTTAATCATTAGCACAATACAAACCAGGTGCTGGGAGGACAGTGAGAAGCTGGTTTTGCACGGTGATGGGCATATTGAATGCTGAGCTTTGTGGAGGTCTGGAGGAGTCAGGTAGCAGTGCAGCAAGAGAGAGCAATGACCTGTCCTCACATTTTCTTTGGAAGGGCTGGACCCAAGCACTGAAGAAGTCTGGATCTTTCATTTGGGTTTGGATAGGAATCAGTCTGTAGTGTCCTTGGAGAAACTCAAAGCAAAGAACTCCTCCTGAGCAAGACCAGACGAGGGGAAAGGATCCCTGCTACCTTGATTTTACCTCCCACCTTTGTCATGAGCATGAGCAGAAGCACTGTCTGCATGTTCTCTGTCAAAACCCAGATAATTGCTATTAAAGTCACTGCTAAAAGCTGGAGCAGAGGAGGCTCCTCACAGTTGCCCTGTGGGAAGAAAGGGGATTTGTGGTTATCTCCCAATTTCTGCAGTGAACATCTGCAGCCCATGGGGGCATACCAATTAATTGGAAAAGATCTCTGAGTTAATTTCCTTTCCAGGCTACTGTAGTGCAGGGGCCGAGGTACACAGACCTAATTTATCAAATTAGAATAATAATAATAGAGAAATTAACTCTTCCATTACCTATGCCATGAATGAATGTTCGCACCACCAAGCATCTTCTAAGAGGTAAAGAGATAGTTCAGGCTCTCTCCTGACCTGACAGTTATGGGCACTCCTAAATTTGCTCCCCCTGCTCCTCATAGTTTCTCAGCATATGGACATAGTCACCTCTGAAGTAGCAAGGCAGAGGATAATGCTGCAAGGGGTTTGAGGTGAGAAGCAAGTACTATCAGCCCCACATTGCTCTGTAAGAAGAATATTTAAAGCTGATAACCACTAAAACCCTGGACCTGAAACCCCTGAGCTTTGCAGGCTTTCTAGAAGTGTTGCTGACTGTAGCAGGACTGGTTGCATGCAAGCAGTGTGGCCTGGATGCATCTTGGTGCTTGCAAGATCATGACTGGTGCAGAAGTCTGGGTTGTTGCACTGACAGGAACAAGAATCCCTTGCAATAAGCCATGTGGGGGGGAGAAGCAGATCCTCATCACAGTGTCCTCATGTAAGACAAAGCGTCTGATAGTTAGAAGTCTCTCTACATCCCAAGGCAGAGATGGGTCCAAGGCAAGAGAGGAATGACTTCCCACAGTGGACATTACATATGCTACAGGATTATTTTCCAGAGGGGAGAGGGAGGTGTTTATAAAATAAAAGATAAAAACTTCACACCTCAGATATTTCTATGAATTTAAAAGACGGGAACATTTGCCCAAAGCTGCCATGGCTAAGAGGTGTTCTCAGGGGCTAGCTGCCAACAGACAGCTCATACGAGAGCAGGTTTCCTCCTTGCTGTCTTTCATACTATCAAGAAGTGAAATAAGAGGATGCTTTACCTTCTTGTTTGTTTGAGTCCATGGCTGCTATAGGGTGTGCGTCCTCGGAGGGACTCCTGTCCTTACTCTGGAAGGTTCTGGCTGGTCACTGGGAACATCACATGGCTTAGAGCTGCCCACATGTGAGCCCTGCGATGGGTCAGCTGGTCTGAACCCTGAGTGCAGAAAGATGCAGAAAGGGTTTACTGAGCAGAGATGCTCAAAATTCAGAAAACAGAGGGCAGAGGAGTAGGGATTTGAGAAGGAATGAGGCATCTTAAAGGTCTCTTTGGGTTCACAGTGCCTCCACAAGCAGAATAGGTGCCAATCCAAGCAAACACTTCCCTCCCAGCCCAAGGAAGTTTGTATTTATGTGGATGGGTGATTAAGAGGTTCTATGTAATCCCGCAGAGACTATTTGCTCAGCAAGATGCTTCTTGTATGAACACAGAAGTAAAATGAGACATACTCTGAACGGAACATAAACATCTTGCATGGGTGCTCTGCATCAAAGAACCAGCTTTTTGCTATGCAACTAATCACCCAAAATGTCCTCCAAACTTATGTTTGGGACACAGAGGTATTGCCTTCACAGTGCTGCTGTACAATCCTGCTGGCACTTTTGGACGTGCTTGTACTGCTTTCTCTGCCAGTTGTCTCCCTGACTTTTTGAGGCACAGGAGTGCTGCAAGGCCACCTCAGTGTGTAGAGCTGCAGCCTCTCTGGAAACCTAGTCAATCCCTTGGTAAAGCATCTCATCAGTCTGGTAATGGAGTTAGGACTTTGGAAACAGTCTTTAGATAATGCCTGGTTAATGGCTCAGGCAGAGCCCCCCAAAAATGGATTGCTCCAGCTAACACTTAATCAGCATGGGCACTGCCCCACATCCATGCTTCCTCTCCCCAGGGTTGAATTCAAGTCTGCTTTTGTCAAGCCTTACTAGGAAACCAGATGTGATTTAGGACTCTAGAATAACCTCACACCTCCATTCCTGTCTGACATAGATATGCCCAAGGCTGTTGTGAGTTATCATTAGCTTTGTTAATGGGATTGGAGGGGCCAGTGTAATTATGGCACAAAGCTCTGCTGACACAGCTCTGCCAGGAGAGCTGTGGTGATTCAGAGAAGCCTGGGGTGATATTTACAGGGAAGCAGGCACAGAGAAAGGCATATAGCATTAAATAGATGGGAGAGATGCAAAAGATGCAAGAGCCCTGGTGGCTTTAGGAAATGGCTGCAGAAGCAGTTGTTCTGGTGCAGTCAGGAGCATAGCTTAGGTGCCACACACTTTTGATCTGATAGCTTTCCAGTGTGGAGTTCCTGAGGGGGGAGGGTGATGGCACCATCAGGGCCCCTGAGATGGGGTGATGCTGAGTGTTTCTGAGCTGTGGCAAGGGATGCCTCATATGGTCAGGCTGAGAGTGGCACAGCCAATAGCGTACACAGCCAGCCTCCTGCTGAGGGTATGATGAGGACTGGAAGGCTTCCAGAGCACAGTCCTGGGGGGACATGGGAGTTTGCATCTTCCTGAGATTGAGGATTAATGAAAGGATAAATGTGTTATTTATAAGAGAGCTGCTTATGTGATGTCCTCCTACAAGATCCATTGTCTGCTCAGGACAGAGGATCGTTTGGTGACACTTGGAAAGTCTGAGCCAAACTGGAGGGACTTTGGATGTAGGCTTTGTACAAACAGGCTGGGAAAGCTTCTAGGTGGGCACCTGGTTACAGTAAGATAAATGCAATAGTTTATTTAATCTGTTTTCTATCAGCTAATGGTGTAAAAGTAATTTTCCTGTTCTGAAGTCTCTAAGTCTCATGGCAGAGTTTAGATGGCCAGGGACCTCTGGAGTTACCCGACTCAAAGTAGGGCTAACCCCAAAGCTGGATCAGATTGCTCAGAGCCACTTCTAGTCCAGATCTGACTGTCTCCCAGGCTGGCAACTTCTCAACCTTTCCGGGCCTGTCCCAGGGCTGCACTACTCTCATGGGCAAGATGTTTCTCGTTACAGCCAATGTTTCAATTGCTGCAGCTTGTGCCCTCAGTAATTTATCCTTTCATTGTTTCTGTGAGAAAAGCCCAACTGTCTTGTCTATAAGGCCCGTTAGGTAGTTGCAGATGGCTGTAGGACCCCCCAGCCTTCTCTTTCCCAATCTGACCAAACTCAACTCCCTCAGCCTCTCCTATGCTGTGTGCTCCAGTCCTCTTTAGGAATAAATCAATAAATAAATAAATAAATTTTTTTTCTGATAGGTATCCAGACTGGCAAGAACACGATTTGCTTCTGAAACACATAAATATGCAGTCATTTTTAAAGTAGCTAAACCTCCTCTCTAGTAGTTTTGAGGAGCAGGTACTTGAGTTTGGGCCTCTGAGAGAAACAGACCTTCAACTTCAGCTTCAGTAGTAGCTTGTTTAGTAGCAAAGCTGTTAAGCTTTGCTTCCAGCTTAGTCTAGTCAATGCCATAGCAAATTCATGAGGCTTCTGTTATTGGGACCAGCTTGTTTAACACTGAGAACTGTTTTAAAAAGTCAGAATTGTTTCTGCAATGCTGGGGATAAAGGAATACATAGAAAAGGCAAAACAGATATGAGAGAAACATAAACCTCACCTGTGATAAACTTTGGCACAGCTTTTTGCTGGAAATTCTTTTTTTTGGTAATAAAAACATGTGCATATTTTTACCCATTCTACTTTTATATTATTAATGTTTTACCATGCCGGTTATAGCAGCATAACAGTATATAATTGTTATCTATCAATAACAAAAGTTAACAAACATCAGTTAGTATGGAATTAGTTATATTAATATACATTAAATACACTAACTGCATGGTATGTCTTAAAGATTTTATAATTTTACTATTCACTGGCTCAATTATTCTGGGGCTTCCTAAATCTCTGGTGACAATGTGACATTGGTACCTCTGGCCTTCTCAAGGCAGGGTGACCACACCTGGCCAGTACCAAAATCATTTACTGTGGGAGAATGCCAAAATGAGAATATCTAACCCATGCTGCTGCACAGCTTTAAATGGGGAAGTCAGGGGACTGTAATACATGAGGAAACAATGCATAAGGCAGACATCCAAGGTGAAGAAAAGACAGAATTATAGTATAATTAAGTTCCATCAAGTGCTCTCTACTTCCACCAGCTCCTCCCAGGCCATCTGAGATCTCAAAATGCTTGTGTCTCTGTCTAGGTCCCACTTGGGCATGTTCCCTTGCCCATCACATCACCAGGGCTATGCCACCAGTCTCACAGATGGTGATTCAGACTGAGGGATGCAACACAAAGAATACCTGTGTCTACCTTCCCCTAACACATGGAAACCTGCAGTTCTCATGGAGGAGAAGTTCACAGGAGGGCATTTCCCCCTCTGCTGTGCTACAGGTGATGACAAAGAATGAAGTTTGTCTGATACAGAGAAAAATAACCTGCATGAGGTTTTAATGACAGTGAAGCAATACTTGTAGAAGAAGGGCTTGTATGAGGATGTGTCATTGCCCTATTACCTATCTTCTGTTCTCATGCACTTTCAGGGCCACAAAGGGCTGGAAGATATGCCCTTGGCATTGTATCTTCTTTTATAAAAACACTGTGAGTTCCTGCTATCATCACAAGTAATATTTTCCTTAATAGAGGGAAGTCAAAGCAATGGAGATTTAACACTCGTGCAGACAAGGACAATGTCTGAGCACAGCCTCTGTCCTCTGCAGAGCTCAGAAGTGGGGTTTGAAACTGGGACACTGGGGATGCCGCCATCCCCTCTGCTCCAGCACCACCAGCTCTGCTATATGACTGCACTGCAAAGTAGGTTGACCTTGGTTAAGTGGGTCCAAAAATTTTCCCTGCTTACAGTTATGGAGTTACTGTCTTTCATGTGTCCTCTGGCTGCAGACTGCAATTTCCTGAGTCACCCCTCTGTTCTTTGTTAGATCAAATAATTGCATTACAGTGGCTACTTTACATTAAGGAATCACTGCTGGACTCCATGATATATATAACATTGCCTGCCAGTCCCTCATTCTTCTGAACTGCTGAATACACAGAGCAAAACTTCCTTCCACATCACTAAACCAAGCAAAATGTGCACCTCACCATGGTTTGGAGTGAAGCCTTGTCCTCTACTCTTCCTGACTGCCAGGTAGGGAAGCTGTTAACACTGTCCTTACCAGGGACAAGGCTTTTAGTCAGCCTGAGCTGACTGAGCAGTGTCAGGCTTGTTCCTAAAGGGAAAGGGATTGGAAAATAGGATTGACTTCTGGCCTTAAGACCCTTGATGTGGGCTGCTTGGTCAAATCCTGCCTCTGCTGGCAGTGAACAAGTCATCACCTCACAGCAGAGCCTAGGTGAGTAGAAACCCTTGTATATCTTTAGTCCAACTTCCTGTTTGGCTCAAGGCTAACTCCAAACTACATACGTTCCTTAAAGCTGTATCCAGTTCAGGTCTGAAGATTTCCTCCAGTATCCTGGGGAAGAATATTTTTCCTTACATGCAGTCAGGATTTCCCTTTGCTGCAGCTTGTGCCCACTGCCTTTCACTGTGCACCTCTGGGAAGAACGTGAACTCTGTCTACTTTATAGCTCCCTTGAGGCAGTGAAAAACTGCAAGAGGATCCCCCCCTTCATCTCTTTTTCTCAGTACTCAGCAAACCCCATACCCTTAACCCCTTCCCACATGCACACACATAGAATCACAGAATCATAGAATAGTTAGGGTTGGAAAGGGCCTTAAGATCATCAAGTTCCAACCCCCCTGCCATGGGCAGGGACACCTCACACTAAAGCATGCCACCCAAGGCTTTGTCCAACCTGGCTTTGAACACTGCCAGGGATGGAGCATTCACAGCCTCCCTGGGCAACCCATTCCAGTGCCTCACCACCCTTACAGTAAAGAATTTCCTCCTTATATCCAATCTAAACTTCCCCTGTTGAAGTTTTACCCTGTTACCCCTTGTCCTGTCACTATGGTCCCACATGAATGCATGTGCACACTGGAACTAAAAGCAAGTCCTCCATAAGGCTGCTTTCCTAAACCACCATCAGGCCTCTAACCCTGGCAAATACAAGGTTTGCCTCATAAGGTTTGCCTCATATGCCAGCCCACCGCAGGGTAGTTTTCTCATGAACAAGGATGTGTTATTGTCCCTCTGCAAGCTTCCCACTGGACAGGTTCAACAACCAGTCTCATGAAGCCATCATCAGACTGTCTTGGCGTGCAATCCAAGCCTATGCCCCCCCCTACTTTAAGGACAAGAAATGACAAAGATGTTCTTGTTTCTTCAGAGCTGAGCATTAAAACACATTTACCTTCCTGCAGCTCTCATACAGCTAAAATGACATCTTCAGAGCAAAACCCAGAGAATAGTTTCAGGGTGTTAAAGCCACCAGGTTCCTCCATCATGGCTAAAGGAAATATTTTCCTCTTTTCTCTCTATCTTCCCTCCAGCAGCCAAATCTGACAAGCCCAAGAACCAAAGCTGTGCCACCTCTGACACTAGTGATTGCCATGATTCTGGCCACTAGTGTGCAGCAAAGAATACTGCCCTGATGCCTTATAGCTGGCACTGCAGCCCCCCCAGTGCAGAGCAGAAGGCATGTGAAAGTTAACAGAGCCTGAGCCAGTTCCCACTTCCCATGAGATCCCTATAGAAAATGGTGAAAAGGTGTGGGTGGTTGGGGAGGTCCCAGGGTTTGCCCTCTCTAGCTATGCTTTAGGCACAGGGTCAAAGACCACAGTGACGTGCCCCTGAGATGGGATTCCCACATAGAGCTGTGCATGAGAGAGGGAGAGGAGGTAGGTCCTGCAGCCTGTGCTGCGTTTGTATGACCATGCTCACCCTTCCAGTGCTCCCCATACATGGAGTGGCACAACTGGGAGAAGCAATCAGCTGTGGAGATGATCACTTGTTACAAAGAGTGATCAAATAACCCAAGCATCAGCATGCAAACAGGCAAAGTTGAGTAAAGCATTTACAGCCTAGCCTTGATGGACAACAGTAACTGTCTGTTTGGCTTTCTGTCCCATTCTGCTTCTGAAATCATGACATGGGTAACAATGCAAGGAAATCCGTATGCACTTTTGCTGCTTCAGTTGTTAGACATCCACAATTGTCCTAAATAAAAGCTTGGGATCTGCCTGGTGACCGTCTCAATCCTGCTGGCTGAGATTGCTGGCTGGTTTTGAGTAGCCCACTTGAAGAACAAACCTCAGTCCTCTACAGAGAGCAAAAATTTAGTGATTTACTCTCACCACTCTCATGCTTTGTCTCCAGCTGTCATTCAGACACTTCAGTTCAGCATGATACCGCAATTTATCTCTTAAATGTTAACAGCAGAAAAAACCAAACATCTTTTTAACCTGGTATTTTAGAGACCTTACTATAAATGCAGCCTCACAAGACTCTCCAGCACACTAAGAAGCTAGATCTCTATACACAGTCTCAGAAGAAATCAGCTGGAAATAACTGGACACGTAAGATGCAAAATACTTTAAATACCATTGTATGTACTGCACATGCAATGTTAAATAGCGATGTCTCTAGCTTTTCCCAATAATACAAAAAACTATTATTAGTCCCACTCTTCATTCCACGCCGCGTATAGTTTCAACTTACCCCAGGCTGTCTGAAGATCCTTCAGCACTGGCGGTTGCCAGAGTTGGGAATTAGCACTGTGCAGGAAAGGAGAGAGAACAGTAATGGTGGTTTGACGTTTCCCGGGATGGGACTGTCACATGCTAATCACTGATTTGAAACGCAAGCATAACAAATGCCTTCTAATTATGTAATCTTTGGGTCACATCCTTGCATGCCCATGCGGTAATCAGGGCTGTGCGCTGGGATGATACTGACTTTTTTTTTCCTCTTTAATTAGAATTGCACACTGCTGTGAAGGGAGGGTTAGAAGCCTTGAGAAGCGATGGGCAGAGTGGGCCACGTGGTGGGAGCTGATGTGATGTCTCTGATACTTCCGTGAGCTCCAAGGCTCTGAAGTACCTCCTTAAGTACCAAACCAGGTATCCTGCAGCTGGGGACAGGGTGACGGGACCAGCTCCTCCCTGCTTTCCCTGACACCCTCAGTCTCCTACCATGCATAGCCTCATGAGGGATGCCAGGGCCAAAGGGCACCCTTTCTTTCATTCAGGGACAAGAGAAAGGTTGCCAAAGTAGAAACTATTAGCATTTCTGTATGTTCTGTTGCTTGTTGGATCATGAAAAATGTCCTTTGAGTAAAAATAAAGCTTGGAGTAAGGTGGGAGAGTGGGAGGCAGAAGCCTTCCACAACCTGCTCCGTTTCTTCACTAAGGTCCTCCAGGACTTTTTACTCCAAAGAGCATCAAGAAAGCAGAGGAGAATGCAGGTAACCCAAGGCTGTGGGTGTCAGGAAAAGGTTTGAACCAATCCAGTGAGATACTCCAAAGCATAAGTGCAGGGAGACATAAAGGAGGCACAGTAACAAAAGCCAGACTGATTTCTCCCTAAAAGGCAAAGCTCTGCTTCAAGGTATCTTTCAGGCAGAAAACCTGAGATGTAAAAACCTAAAATCAGTGTAATTGCCATGGAGGACAGGCTCACAGATTAATGCTGTGTGGAAGATGCTGCTACCTCTGAAGTCAAGGACTAGGGACAGGGATTCTGTATTTCTTTTTTTGGACTATTTTAGGAACAAAACACAATAAAATTGAACAAAATAAAATGATAATTCTGAAGGAGTTTGCTGGGAAGTGCATTTTTGGTGTGAATTCAACAAACAGCTCAAGCTTGGAAAGATTTAAAAAATAAATAAAAACATATAGCTTCACAAATCTGTGAACAAAACATTTCAAATAGAGGTTTTCCTGCAGGCAGCTTTAAGACAAAAGACTGAAAAGTGTTATATTGCCAAATGATCCATGAGCCATTTTATTTCAGATGGCCCAGTATGTTCCAGTCTGCTGATAATGTGCTTGGCTTTATTTTGCTAATAAACCACAAAGCCCAAGATTTTTCCTAATCCTAGAAAAATTAGCTGAGTATTTCAGAGCACTTCTGAAGGAATGGTATTTATACATTGTGTCTGCAAATTGAAGCAAGGACAGGTATTTACTAGAACTCCCTTAAATATCTGGCAAGTGAACACTCAACAGACATTTTTCCCTGACAACACTGGTATGTTGTGTGGGGTTTTTAACAAACTAGAAAGCAGGTTTTCTACTTTGTAAGGCAAAATTTTCAGATTCATAGTGCAGAGACCTGTGATGAGGCAAACAAAAATAAAATGGGTATTTCATTGCATTAGACTTTCTGATCGGACAGAGACAGTGATTGGTCTCCCCTGTGCCTTCTCCTGTCTGCTTCCTTTCCCCATAGCAGAGGTCTGTCCTTGAGCAATCTGGTATCAGAGGCTGGGGTTTATGGGTCTTGACCTGTGAGGAGTAACGACCACATTCCAACTGCACTTGTTCTCTGCCCTGACCCTGCTATGCAACATCCGGCTTAAGGTAAACATAATCATAGGAGCACTGTGTTTGCAGAAAGAAGCTTCTGTGGGTGGTGAGGTTTGTTTTCTGGAGAAAGTTCTAAAAGTTGAGTATAAATTAGGCACTGTTTTTCAATGACAGGTTTTTTCTTTGAAAGACATTCCTAGGACAAGTTAAACATCCTCAGTGGTTATTTGTAATAAATAATGAAGAAATCAATCAATGCCTGTTGAAAACTGGTCACAGCTGTTGAGCCCAGAATGCAATTAGAGAGCTGCCTTTAACCCATGCTACTGTCCATACTGAACAGTCACATTTACAACTTCTGCTTCAGCCCCATTGGTGCCTAGCCATGAAATGTGCCATGAAATGTGCCACTCCACTGCATTTCCATCCTTCTCTTGCCATCCTATAATGACATGAATCCAGCCTGTTGAGAATGCTGTCACTTTGTGGCAGTATGATGATGTGTGCATTACCCAAATGAGGAAATTGCCAAGAACAAGAACCTTCCCAGTGTAGAGTAAATACCTGCCTTAACTTTCTCCCTCACTGCAGTCTGTGAAAGTTCTCACCTACAAAGCACACAGGTTAGAGAGCCAAAGGACATATTCCTTTCTTTGAAAAAGTGTATTTATACCAACATCCCAGCATGCAGCCTCTATGGGAAAAACTTCGTAGTCCCAGTCATGATTTGAAGTTACCAGGCATTAAGTCCTATGAAGTTTACCCTGAATTTCATTAGAGGCATCTTAAAGATGTGTAAGTTTATGCCACCGGTTACTGTGTGCTCTTGGTGTAAAACGCCATCCTCTCTTCCCTATCCTGATATAAGATGCTGTGACAAAGATTTACAGCCTCCTGTCCTGAATTCAGCCCTTGTAAACTACGTATTTCTCCTGATTTTTGAAATCTGTGGTCAAGTTCATCATTGTACCTGAAAACTGCTATAAATAAGAAATACCTATGCATCTGCATCCCTTGCAAATGAGGGGAAAATAACTTCTAAAATCAATTACTGGAGATCTGTTTCCGTTAAAAATTTAAGCCACCTTCAAGTCGCAGCAAGTTGCTATGGTGCTGCCTATATATGTTCTGCCACAAAAGCCACAGTGATTTGGCGAACTGACTCCTATCTCCTGTGAGCAGGAAGAAGCTAGGAATCCTGAAGCTTGGCAAGATAGCTGTCATTGGGCTGTCAGGGAGTGGCATGTATTAACAGTCACAAAACAGTGTCAAAAAAGAGAAGTCTTAATTCCCTGTAGTAGAGGCACAACTTAATGTAATCTTCTAAAGTACTGAAATAAATGTCTTCAATTTTTCACCAAACATTTGTCATACAGGCTCCCATTTTGTATCTAGGTACATTCTGTAACATGTATTTCATTTGGTGTCTAATCTATTTAAAAATAGAATTGGTCATCCTTCTAGGACTATTGTGGCTACTATTTTTGGTCAGCAGGGCAAGACAGAGCTTTTTTTCTGATGAAACGCCACAAATTATCAAACACACATTTTAGATTTACTTCAGATACTGCACTGAGGAGGTACTTAAAGAAAAATTAAACCAAAATAAAACATGAATGTTCTCATATCATTTTTTATGGTTAATTTTCTCATTAAATCTGCAAGTAACTCATCTGCCCTGACAGCCTCAGGGGTTAATCCGTTTTTCTGGATTTTCATTCAGTGGAGCAGGTCTTTCAGCCCAAGCCACGCTTGGGACTTTAAATCTGTGCTGTAAAGCATTTATGTGCCATAAAATTAGTCCTTATATATATTTATGAGATACTGAAAAAAGGACAAACTGCATCTAATAAAGCCACAAGATGCCATTTTCTAATTGCAGATCTTTATCTGTCTTTGTTATTCAAGTTTGTTATATTGTTATTCGGTTTCAAGGACTGTCTCCTCTCCAGCATCAATAAAATAAGCAATTTTCCTATACTTACTAATTCATTCCTGCAGAACTCAGTGAACAAGGGCAGCTAAACAATGGTTATACAGAGGTCCCCTGTTCCATGGTGGGATGTGTGTGTGGCATATACAGATGTGCAGGAAGGCCATGCCTACCTCTCTGTGTGCACAGCCTGTTTGTGCAGGGCTTTCATGTTGACCCCAGCACTTGTCACTCATATAACCGTCTCCCTGAAACTGGTATAGATTTCTTATGGTTTAATCCTATACACCCAGTTTTGAAAAAGGAACTAGAAGATGTGCGTGCAGCCCTGGAGTTCTCAGTACAGGAAAGATATGGACCTGTTAGAGAGGGTCCAGAGGAGGGACATAAAAACGATCGGAGGGCTGGAGCACCTCTCCTATGGAGACAGGTTGAGAGAGCTGGGCTTGTTCAGCCTGGAGAGTGGGAGGCTCTGGGGAGACCTTACTTCTGCCTTTCAGTTCTTAAAAGAAGCATATATGAAAGATGGGAAGAGACTTTTTATCAGAGCCAGTTGCAATAGGATGAGGGGTGATGGTTTTAAACTAAAAGAGGAGGATTCATGGACATGAGGAAGGAATCTTTTACAATGAGGGTGGTAAAACACTGACACAGGTTGCCCAGAGAGGTGGTGGATGCCCCATCCCTGGAGACATTCAAGGCCAGGCTGACGTGGTTCTGGGCAACCTGATCTAGTTGGAGATGTCCCTGCTCATTGCAGGGGGTTGGACCAGATGAGCTTTGAAGGTCCCTTCTAACCCAAACTATTCCATGTTCTTACCAGACCTGTCTTTTTGGGGGTATGGGAAAGACACTTTAAAAAGTGCAGCACGTGTTGAGAACCAAGCCACCGGTGTCACTGTTACAACCAGTGGCTGAAGTTCGTACATTCAAACACACAGCAGCTCGAAACCACACATGATGTCAATGTGCCGCTTGAGCGGGCGATCCTTCACAGCCGCAGGCCGTGGTTGCCATGCGGAAGTGTGAACGGTTGCTAGGGGGGGCAGGAAACCTGGAGGGGGAAGGCGAGAACTTCCGGGTCAGAGGAAGTGGCGCCGGGCCGGTGCGGAGCGGAGAGGAGAGGTGGGAGCGGAGCGAGGAGCCGCCGGTATCCCCGGGGATGGCGGGCGGCGGGTCCCGGGGTGCGCGTAATGGCGCCTTGGAGGGCGGGGTGGAGAGAGTGGGTGCGCGGGTGGGGTGTGTGAGAAGGGGGCTGAGGGGAACATGGGGAGAGGTGGGGGACGCGGACCTTGCTGTGAGGGAAGGAGGTTTGGGGGTGCTGGTGGCCGGACCCCTCTGTGAGGTGAGGGATTGGGGAGGTGCTGGAGGAGTCGGCAGGGAAGCGGTCCCTGGGAGGGAGCTGTTCTGTGGCGGGGCTCCGGGCTGGGTGTGGAGAGGAAGGAGACGGAGACCCCGAGTGACACTGTCCTCGGGGACGGCTGCAAGTGTCTCTGCGTCTCTGCCGTGCCCACCCTCTGGCCCTCCCTCAGTTATGACTCTGCCTGTCTGTTAAATCCTGTCCAGTCCCGGTGAAGCTCCAGTGGGGAGAACTGCCACAAAAGCGAGGGTTGCTTCTCTCCAAGCCCTCATCTGGGCTGTTACTCTTTCATAGCCACATCAGTTCTTGTCCTGGCTATGGAGGTGCCGATGCAAAGATGAAGATAATAACTTGTGCCAGAGTGTCCTGTCCCTGCAATAGCTTTCTATTTGCAGGAGCATGATCCTGGGGCATGTGTTAGTGTTGGGCTGTTCTGTCACAGACAGCAGCTGCTTAATACTAATAGGTTTTTGTCAGAGCTGGTGAAAATCCTGCTGTGAAAAGGAGAGGAGTGCTTCTGTTTCCCAAGACAGATCACCAATCACTCCTCTGTCCAGGCTCCACAGAGTGCTCAGCCGTGCGGGCAGCTCCTTGCAGAAAGAGCTTGCTGAAGAGCAAGTTAATGTGGAAGCAAAGTGTATCTTCGGCTTCAGCTCCCCTTTGACCTTTTACTCTCAGCCCTGCAAATTCCCCAAGTCAAAAAGTGTCTGCTTTCTGCTGTGAAAGTTCCCCTGGAGGTTTGTCCTTTGGGTTCCCATGTCCACAAAAATTCCATCAGAGTGGCACAGTTGGAGCTCCCAGGCTAAGCAGTGCTGCTGTTGGGCTCAGCCTTTTGCCAGAGATCCTGCGGTTTTTGGTAGAACAACTGTGAAGAATATCGCTTCTGTTCTCTAAAACCACAGAACTTGTTTAACAGTGTTCTAGAAGAATGTGCTTTGCTTTGGGGGCATACAGATACACCAACATGCAACATATTAACTGTGGGTTGAGGGGGTATCTTCTCTTGTTACACTGAAAAAATAAATAGTGTGATTATTTATCTGCCCAGACATTTGCAGTGTGCTAAAGCATCTTCGTAACTAAGAGCTATTTTATTCCCTTCCTCAGCAAGAGAATATGAGTTCAGCAGGGAGAAAAAGAGGAAAGCCCACCGGAGGAAGAGGAAGAGGGAGAGGAGGCAGTGGAAGAGGAGGAAGAGGAGGAGGCAGTAGTAGCCATTCAAACAAATCTCAGCTTGGTGGAAATAGGAAATGTTCAACCAGAATTTGGGATGATGGAGATGATTTTTGTCTCTTCGAGGGACCAAGACTGGAGTCCAGGTCTTTCTGTTAATTTGGAGAGTTTGGCATAGAGATGTTTGGGATACCTTAGGCCTGATATATGGATGAAAGAGTGAAAGGGTGATGAAGCTGTTTCCTTATAAAGCAGTTTTTACATGTGTTTTTTATTAACATTTAAATTTTTTTTTTTTAGTTAGGAAAGTGGTTTTTTTAAGATTAGAACCTCTGATTTTCTTCTTCGGTCGTAAAGTGATTTCAGGACATCTTTGATCAGAAAATACTAGTAAACACAGGATATTAATTTTTGTGTATTACAAAGCAGAAACTGGGCCATGAAAAATAAGCAATTTAGAATTAATTTGGTATCCTGTGTGTATTCTGACCAATCTGGCTTGGAAGTGCATGGTCATACCATAGTCTGAGAGCAGCTTTACCTACCAAAATGTTTATTAAATCACTTTGGATTTGACACAGGATAAAATCCATATATGCATGTGTGTGTGCACAGATATAGACACACATATTGTGGTCACATAAGAATGAACCCAACTGAATAATCTCTAGGTGATGGACTTGTCTTATTTTGGTTTTCCTGTTTTGAATTACAGGATCAGATCAAGTCCTAACACATCCCAATTCAGTCAAGATCATTGTTATGTTCTATTTTGTTTTTAGGTCAAATGCACCTGCCAGAAGAGGAGGGCAAACAAAACAGAGACCTGAAGCAAAAATGCCTCTGCAGACTATACACATGACATCAGAGAATCAGAGAAGAGTGAAGGAACTTCTTCAAGAACTTCAAGGGCAGGATCTTGCTCCTGAATCAGAGTTAGTTGAAATGGGGGCACTACTTCTAGCTCTTTTAAATGAGAACACCTTAACAGGCACACTGTTAGAAATTAAACCGGTATTCTTTTTCCATTAACTTTTAGATGGATCTCACATACTTTGGTTTTGACTCTGCTTTATTCTCTACAATGTTAATTCTGGGAAAGGGGTAGCAGAATCCTCCATTTAAATGGAACATTTAAAACTGCAGAGGCAGAATTTTGTGTCTACTCAACAGGATAATTTTGTTCCATTTTAATTTGATAACTCTTTTTATCAGAGTAGCTGGTTCTGGTGAAGACGAGGATGAACCAGATTACCTTGATGATGAACAGTGCTGGTCAACGGATTGGGAAGTTTCTGACCTACTACCAAGGTCATCTGCTGAGCCAGCTGAGCACAAAGTAGTGGAAAGTGAAGTGTCTTCATTTGCTGTGCACAAACTCTCCAGGTGATGCTTTTCAGTGAATAATTTGTATCCTGAAGAGATAAATTACTAGTCTTGATACCATAAGCTCTCAGCTCTTGGGCTTCTACTTGACTCCAGGGAAGTTTGGTGTGCAGAACTGATGAGTTTATATCTCCTACAAATTTAATCACCCGCTAGGTGAATTTAAAATAATGATTTTATGAAAAAAAATAACTCCAGCCTTTTTTTCAGTAAAGTTTTCAGTTCTTTCTCCAAGACAATGTAACAAGTATTGAGAAAGCTCAGGGAGCATTGTTGTTATGTGTATGTTTCAAAACCTTGTAAGTGTTCTTCATCTGTTTTGCTCAGATTTGAACATTTATTAACAATTTTTTGCTTTGAGAATGTTTTCTGTGGGACAGCCTGTTCTGAAGAGTTTAATTTATATAGTTCAACTCAGAAATCTAATTCTGTAATTGTTATGTGCTATATTCTGAGGTGTGAGATAGTTGCTACCTAAACTAATCTCTCACCCTATAAAAAACAGACTAGCATTCACAGACACCAAATTGCTGTCTGCCACTGTCTTAGTATAAATATTTTTGTCTAATTTTTTTCCACCACTAGTAGTAATAGTACCTCATGCCATACATGCTTCGTTACTGTAAGCCTAATTAATAAGATCTGTGGTTATTTTGCTTCATACATGTCTTTGTCACTCACTTCTTGCCACGTTGTCTGTTTTGTTGTAGGTATGGTTTTGACAGTGAGCGCTGTAGAACAGTACTGGGATCCTCCAACGGTAATATTGGGGCATCACTGGAGTATTTGCTATTGCAGTGCTTTACAGAAAGATATGGAGAGAAAATGCAGGTTTCGTCAACAGCTGCTGAAGCCAGTCAAGAAGAGTGTTTAGAACAGAGAAGAGAAGAGGCTTTTGCCCTCCGGTCAATCTGTGGAGAAAAATTTGTAGAGAGAATTCAAAACCGTGTTTGGACTTTTAGTTTGGAACTGGAGTACCTAGCAAATAGGCTCAGCAAATCTAAACAAAAGAGTGATTGTACAAGGGACACGGCAAAGCTGACTACAAAGGAAATATGTAAATTTTATCTCCAAGGAGGCTGCAGGTTTGGTTCAAAATGCAGATTTGGACATGAATTCCCTCCAAACCACCCACTAAAACCAGCCAGGAGCTCTGTAGATGATGCTCATCTCAGAGTTGATTGTCCTGTATATGAACTTGAAGTAAGATTTCCTGAAGAAAACAAGTATCCACTTCAGGCACCTCTTGTGGCATTTTATTCCACTGATGAGAATCTACCTCTTGCTTGTCGTTTACACATTGCTGAATTCCTCTTTGGAAAGGCCTTGATAGCTGCAGAGTCTGGTGAACCAGTGGTGTACACCTTAGTGACTTGCTTAGAAGATGAATACGAAATGATCAAGTTGCTTGAAAATACTCACCACAAGTACAGTGTTCCTCCTGTGTCCCTGCTGGCTAAACCTTCAGTAAAGCTACAGGCGGGGAGTACATCCAGTTCGAATCGGAAGTCTGAAGGTACAGCAAATATCCCTCTTATGTTTCTGGGTTAATAGCAAGTCAAAAAGATAAAGAGAAGGCAGAGAGCCTAGTTCAGGCATCTGTTCCAAATCTATTTCTGGAGCTTAAGGTCATGTGGTGAGCCAGACCCATAATCTGCTGTGCCTCAGCAAGTCCCTTCCATAATAAAGCTGCATCAGAGTTCTTGCTGCTGGCAAGAACTGAGTTAAAGGAGCATAGAGCTAATGAGTTTGGGTTGGCAGAGTGAACGATGTCTATTCCCACACAATCAATGAAAAGCCAGTGAGAGACATGGTGTAAGCTTACCAAAATTGACCAGAGAATTTTGCTGGGAAGGAAACGGAAAAGGTTGTTTGCAAGCTTTGGTGCATCTGCTACTCATCAATTCAGAACCTTTATTTTTAATTACTTAAAATTACCAACCCCTCCTCAAAAATAATTCTGTAAAGGTGGATTTAAGGCTAAGTAAGTGTTGGAAATGGTTCTAGAATGTTGCTGAATGTACCATCCTTTTTTGCATGCAAGCACAACTACTTTGATTTCACAGGGGGAGAGTTGGGACTGTGTCATGGCAGGGTTACAGCAACTCTGTGGCATGGATGACCTTCAGGCTGTCAGTTCCAAGCCTGTTTTATCTAAGGCAAGCTTTCTTCAAGATAGTTTTCAAGAGCAACTGTTACCACATTTTAGAGAACCTAAATAGTGACAGCCTATGTTTTTGTTATAGTAAAACTAATTACTCAGTTTCTTAACAGCTCCACAGAAAGGCAGCTTTGTTCCAAAAATTCAGAATTTGTTCCAGAAATCAGAGATACCAGATAATCGTCCTTATTTTATACAATACTTTGGTTAGATAAATGTAGCCGTAACACTTTCAAGGGCTGGCCTACTGTCTGAGCAAATCCCACTTGAACTGATAGGCAGTAGGCATCACACTACCTGGTCCAGTTTCGGTCTTGGTTTAAAAGTACTTGGCAGTGGTTTAGCAATTAATGTTATAGTGTAGTTTTAATTAGTTTAAGCTGGTGTTTCCATCACAGTCTTGTGCTCTGGAGAAGTGGTCGTGTGGTGAATTGGAGAGGGAAGCTGAGACACATGAAAAGCATTCAGGAAGGCAAACCAGTTATCAGTCTGGTTCACCCTGTGGCCACCCAGACCATGGTGTTGGAGAGCACAGCTTAGTGCAAGGGGAGTGACAAGTGGGTTGGAGCTGGAGAAGTTCTGGTTTGTTTGATGAGGTTTTCTGGTAGTGTTGAACTAAATGCATGTTAAACTAGGCCTGCAGACCTTCAGCTCCAGTCTGATAAGGTACTTGTTGAGAATGCTCCTGGAACGTGTCTCTGTTCTGCAGTGCTGATGAGGTACTGCTTGTTAGTAACAAGAATAACCAACTGTACATTCTCTGTCTCAAGCCTCAACAGTGTCAGAGCCTCAGGAAGAAGAGGTGGCAGAAGAAGAGGAAGGTGAGCCTCAACAAGTTGTTGTGGAGAATGAGAGTTACGTGCACCTCAAGAAAAAGCTCTCCAAAAAGTATGATGTGCAGGCAAAGTCTCTGTATAACGAAAATGTTAAACTCTGCACGCAATTTCGGCTGAAAAAGGTATAATGTACAGAACAAAGTGTCTGTTTTCATATTTACTTTAGAGAAATAAATATCTAAGCCATAGGCTGCTGTTTCAAATGGTTCTGTTCCACTCCAGTGGTGTTCTTACTGCCATGCCATATCTGGTTTTGTGCATCAGTCTTCTAGGCACTTCCAGTCCATGTTGTATGAAAGACAGAAGCTCCCGGCATGGCAAGAGAGAGAAACCATTCTTGATTTGCTGAAGAGCCACCAAGTTCTTGTTGTGAGCGGCATGACAGGGTAAGAGTGTGATTGCAGATGCATCAAAGCATACACAGAAGTATGTGAAATATGTATCCATGAAAAGGTTAGAATACAGCAGTCCTACCTGACATGTGATGATGACACTAATGAAACAAAGTGAATTTCAATTGGAATGCAGTTATCTTAATTTACATGGATAGAAGGTGTTGGGTTTGTGGGAGTTTTTTGTTTGTTTAATGAATCCCTGATTTTGTCCTGCAGATGTGGGAAGACCACTCAGATTCCTCAATTTATTTTGGATGCTTCATTGCAAGGATCTCCAAGCAGAGTTGCAAACATCATCTGCACTCAGCCTCGCAGGATCTCTGCCATTTCTGTGGCTGAACGTGTAGCCAAAGAAAGAGCAGAAAGGATTGGACTTACTGTTGGATATCAGATCCGTCTGGAAAGTGTAAAGGTATATACATGCATTGCTTCTTGTTTTTTATTTAGTTTATTAAAATGTGCTTAGTGCTTCTTCAGCATACAGAATCTCTGCCCTGTAGTGAGATCAGCAAGTCTGTGTCAGCTGTATTTTATATTATATTACGAAATCCTTTTTTTTTTTTCATCTCAAGTTGCACAGTCCACTTTACAGAATAAGAGTTGAGTACTATGTCTTACATTGTTTTGCTTTCTGTTGAGACAGGCAAAGGGGTCTGAGAGCATGAATTCTGTCCTCTGGAATGCTAGTGAATCATAGAATCAGAGAATGGTTAGGTTTGGAAAGGACCTTAGGATCATCTAGTTTCAACCCCCCTGCCATGGGCAGGGACACCTCACCCTAGATAGTGTTGCCCAAGGCCCTGTCCAGCCTGGCCTTGGACACTGCCGCTATTGACTTAATTTCTCTTTGTCACCCAAGCGGATTAAAGGCTGCAGCTTGGGTCAGCCAGAAGGAGGGGTTGAATTCAAACTGCTGTCTTGGAAGTGAAATTTTGTTTATGTTACAGCTGATTGCTTTTTACATGAACTACGTTACAAAAGAGATTCAAAAGATCTTTCTAGGGACAGAGATTCAAGTTTTTTATCAGAAAGCAACTTCCACAGGAAAAACAACTCAGATTTTTTTGTTTATCCCTTATAGTTAGCAGTGCCCCTTGGTAAAAAGCAGGTGTTTTCAGCTTTTAATCACAAAAGAAAAATAATTTAGCCTGTATACAGCAGGAATTGTTTGCTCTCTTTCTGTCAAACCTGACACTCAGCTGAAACCGAATGTTTAACAGCAACACGTGTTCTCTTTGCACTATGTTAAGTTGCACAAAGTCAGCTGAATGTTTTGTCTTATTGTTCAAGTCCTCAGCTACCAGACTCTTGTACTGCACTACTGGTGTGCTGTTGAGAAGGCTGGAAGGTGATCTGACTTTGCATGGAATCACGCATGTTATTGTTGATGAAGTTCATGAAAGAACAGAAGAAAGGTAAATAATCTCTTATCCCATAAGCAAAATCAAGGTCATAGTCAGAAGGATAAAGGTGACTTTGGTAAGGTGCAAGTAACTGAAGTCAGACTTGTTGATCCTGTGGCAGTAATGCGAGCTGGTGGAAGAAGTCTGGTTTTAGGTTCTTGTCTTTGGGCAGTAGGAGATGATGTTGCAGCAGCTTGCAAAGAAAGCACATCTCTTATATTTTTATACATCCAGTCTGCCATCACATTAAAGTAATGTTGAAAAGAGGTTTTGGATGGGGCTGGAGGGTTAAGTAAGTTTTTAACCACAGTTGTCAGGTTCTTACTCTTCCCTTCTTTGAGCTTTTAACAAATACCTTGATTCTTCACATGCCATTTTGAGAATTATTGTTCCTGATGCAGGCTTCAGCAGAGCACCTGCAAAGGACAAGTGCTCGCATTTTCCTTCAGTCTATAGATTTTACTAGTTCTAGACAGTCTGCTCCAGCCTCCTACAGTTTTACCCACTTATCTGCTGATGCTACCCAAAAGATAATGTCTGTCAGTATCTCTGTAAAGTAAGTGGCAAGGATCCTTTTCTTTGATGTTTTCCTTGTGAAACATTGCAGTGAGGTAGGTTTCAGGATGCATTCTCTGTGACCCGTTATTCTACAGCTCAGATTATATTTTAGCCTCATAAAGGGCTTACATCTTTCCAGGATTCTTCTCTCTTCTCATCTGAAATCACTGAGACCAGTTTTGTAGGCATGCCACAAAAGCTCTAAATCTGTAGGGAAGAATACAGTGAGCAGGAAGAAGTTTGAATAACTCTTTCAGTAAGGAAAAGGAGCAAAAAGGACTCATTTGTTACTTTGAGTTAATTTGTTACCTAATGTTCTTGTCTTATCATTAATGTAATTAATTTATAAGGTAGCCAGAGCTCTTTGTTGCTTAAATGAATTTGCCAAGTAATCCTGACACTCCAGTAAGGAACAGCCAAAGAATAAGCAGAGTGCCTTCCATTAATTTATTACATGATTAGCCTCCAGCCATTCTGAGAAGCTTATGCTTCTGTGATGATATTTCTGTGCTATTGAAAATGCCAGGAAGGTGGACAGAATGGGGAGAAAAAAAGAGACTTTGAAAGTTAACACTGAAGAAATTCAAATGTCTTTTTGCTTGTTTTCTGCAGTGACTTCTTGCTGCTGGTTTTGAAAGATATAATGGTTCAGAGGCCAGACCTGCGCATTGTACTAATGAGTGCCACCGTGAATGCGGAGCTTTTTTCTCAATACTTTCACTCCTGCCCAATTATTAACATACCAGGTGAAAGCCATTCATTTTTATTATCTTCTCACATTCATTGTTGTAAGAGTTTGTTTTCAGTATTTCTACTTCTGAAGTGTTTCTCAATTCAAGTACAAGGGGCTAGTCTGCAAAGTGGCAAGGTCAGGATTTATATAAGAACTATGATTCCAATGGATTATAAAGAAAGACCAATGAGATTTAAGAGAGAGAAGACTTGGAAAATGAGGCCTTTTTTGTGCTGTCTCTACACCAGTAGAATTTGCCTTCCAAAAGACAAAAATGACACAGCGTGCATGATGTGGTTCCCTGAGCTAGTTTTAGCACAGCTGAAGACTCCTCTGTCCTTGTGAAAAAGTTGTCAAGCAGTGGGAGGATCCAGCTGGATGGGTACACATTTAGCCAAATGTACCTTTTAAATCGCTAAGTTATTACATGGAGCATGACAGAAGGATTTAGCCTCATGGATGTGTCTGTTAGCTCTTCTCTGACTGTGTAAGTGCATGTTACCAAACCATGCTTGGAAAACATCCCGTTTGTCCCAGACAGAAATTGTGTTGAAGAGTGCAGTACAGATGAGAGCTGTGAAGCCAGTGTATGACATAATAACCTATCTGAAATGATAACCACCTTCAGTCATTTTCCTCTTTTCTGTGTGTTGTGCAGCATGTAGATTTATTCTCTTTCCTCTTAGGACGAACGTTTCCTGTGGATCAGTTTTTCCTGGAGGATGTGATTGCAATGACAAGGTATGAAAAAGCTAAAAATCTCAGGTGTCTTTGGCTTTTGGGGCTGCACTGTTGACCTTGCAACTGCAGCAGTTCTTTGCGTAGATTTAAAAATGAATTTCTCTCAAAACTCCCCCATCACCTGCAGTCCTAGAGTTGTACTAAAGCACTGATTTTAAACCATACTTATATTGCAGTGGGATCTAGGATCTCATGATGGCATGGATGGCATGGTTTAGTGTGAGGTGTCCCTGCCCATGGCAGGGGGGTTGGAACTAGATGATCTTAAGGTTCTTTCTAACCCTAACTATTCTATGATTCTATTCTATGATTCTGCGATGCTGAAACAGGCCTTTCTGCATTAGAGACGACATAAATACTCAAGAGTGGGTGAGCTTTGCCATGGAGAGTTTGTTAGTGCTTGTGCTTTACATGTTTCAGTGGTGGTTAGCTGCTGGCAAGCAAAAGAAATTTGAAGGTAGATTTCAGCACTGAAGGTGACAAGTGCAGGATACCAAACAATTCCTTTTTGTAAGCCCTGCCTTGCCGCTCGGGATCCAGATTCCTCGTACCTTTTATAGGTACTATACTTTTGTATAGTTATTGGAGAATCACAGCAGCTCAGATGTTCCTCAGATGGTAAATTGATCAACTATTGTAAGTTACTTGCAAATTCTTGCTCTGAGCTACTCAGTTGTCAAAATCAAGTTTCCAGTCCTAGTCTTCTGCATCACAGCTTTTACTAACATCCTAGTATGGAAGGACACCTGACCTTGATACTGTCTGTGGTTTTGCAACCCACTTAAGCAAAGTTCCCCTCAGCCCCTCAGCTTTATATCTAAATACTTGTGATACCCTCTCTCTTTAGCAAGTTATTTGGAGGAGACAGTTAGGCTTCTTTCCGAGGCACTGAGTGTTCTTCTGCTGTTTAGATATGTTTTAGAGGACAGTAGTCCCTACAGGCGCAAGACAAAGCAAGAAAACAAGCAGAATGCAAGACACAAAAGAACTGCATATGAAGAAGTAGAGGAGGACCTGAGACGTGCTGGCATGCTTGAAAGCACTGACACAGTTGTCAGAGATTCAGACCCAGACCAAAAATTAACTCTGAAGCAGCTCCTTACACGATATAAAGGTGAGCTCCTTCCTAAATCTAATAAATCGGCATATAATATTTGCCAGCCAAATGGCATGTTACCGTATAATATTGTATGTTGAATGCATATATCTAATTCAGAGTCTTGTAGCTGTGAAATGAAGCAGGTCACTACTTCTAGATGAGATCAGAAACCTCCTGCTTGCCAAAAAATAAAAGAAAAAAGAAGAAATAGAGAACCCATTGTTCTCTCAAACTGGAACAAACGTCTTGGCTGAAAACAGTCCTTAGCATCTGAAAATGGACAACAGTTTTCAGTTACTATCTGTTCCCATCCCTTTTCAGATGCCTTGTTAATTCTGCTTTCTTTCTCTGTATCTGTTCTTGCTGGAGCACTAGTAGATGAATCCTTGTCTAGGCTGTGCACAGGGCAGGTTTAATCCCCAATAAGGCATATGAAGGGAAGGGCAGAGCTGAAACAGGAGAGCAAAGGAAGGGGGAATGTGATGCATTGAGTCACTTCTGGAGCTACCTCTTCTGATCTAAGTCAGATGCTGTTTAAACCAAGGTGTGCTTGGTTGTGCAGCCACACTGGTTCAATGCATCAAAACATCCAGCAGATGTTTTTTATAAAAGATGGACTTACTGTGTGTTTTATTTCTTTGTCCCCAGGAGTTAACAAGTCAGTGTTGAAAACAATGTCTGTCATGGACTTGGACAAAGTTAATTTGGAATTAATTGAAGCCTTGTTGGAATGGATAGTTGCTGGCAGACATTCATACCCCCCAGGTAATCTCCTTGTCCTTGAGAGATAAACAAAAGTAGATTCATGGAGGCTGTGCACTTACAGGCAGCCCAAAGCTAATGTTTTGCATGCAGAGTTTCTGTAGTTACTATTTTGGACGGGTAGGGGGAGAAAGTTCTAGCTGAGTAACAAAGCCATTGTTATACATCGAATGGGGAAGGTGAGAGAACTGTCTGCTTTGGAATGTCTTTGGTGAAGGACTGTTGCAGCCTGCATGTTTTCTTTGGTAAAATAGTTGTGAAACAGAGCCATGGGCCTTCTGCAAACTGATAAAATATCCTGCTGTCCTTTCTGTTGAGTGATTTTTAAATGGCTTTTTATTTTAATCTACATATATAGGTGCTGTGTTGATATTTTTGCCTGGTCTAGCAGAAATCAAGATGCTTTATGAGCAGCTCCAGTCTAACGCCCTTTTTAATAACAGGCACAGCAAGAGGTAAGGCAGAAAAGCGCCAAAACTATTGGTCTTTTCCCATAAATAAAGAGTAGCTTCCTGCACAAGGCCTGCCTTTATCCAGGGTTAAATAAAGGTTATTCAATGTGTAAGACAGCTTGTGATATGAGGGTCCTGACTTGAGTTAGGATAATTCCTTTTCTACTGTCTTACTGGCTTCCTCTTTTTGTTTTATTCTCCTCAACTCAGACAGGTTAGTTGTTGAAGTTCTCAGAGATCCTCGTGATGGGTGTTCTCTGTCTTGTACTCTGCATGATCCAGTGAACTGTTGAACACTTCACCTCAGTCCTTGTTCTGTTTCAGGATGTTTTCTGAGACATTCAGTTGTAGTTGTATTTTAGAGTAGATTTTACACGGAGATGCAATTGGATCTCTTTGACTGAACAGTTTTTACACAGATTTCATGGCAAGGTTAGCTGGAGTGAGTTCTTCCAGTCTGACATTTTCAGTGGCAGATTCTAGACTCTTCTAAAGAAGCAGAATTTTTGTTCAACTCTATTCTGAGACCTGTCCCTTCTGTAAACTTCACCCTTTCTAGGAATATGTATCAGCAATAGTGTGGCCAGCGGGTTCAGGGCAATGATCATCCCCCTGTACTCAGTACTGGTGAAGCTGCACCTCAAATACTGTGTTCAGTTTTGAGCCCCTCACTACAAGGAAGACATTGAGGTGCTGGAGTGGGTCCAGAGAAGGGCAACAAAGCTGGTGAAGGGTCTGGAGCATGAGTCTTACAAGGAGCAGCTGAGGGAACTGGGGTTGTTCAGTCTGGAGAAAATGAGGCTGAGGCAAAACCGTATCTCTACAACTACCTGAGAGGAGGATGGCGCAAGGTGAGGGTCAGTTTCTTCTCCCAGGTAACAAGCGATAGGATGAGAAGAAATTGCCTCAAGTTGTACCAGGGGAGGTTTAGATTGGATATTAGGAAAAATTTCTTCACCAAAAGGGTTATCAAGCACTGGAACAGGCTGCCCAGGGAAGTGGTTGAGTCACTGTCCCTGGGACATGGTTTAGTGGTAGACTTGCAAATGTTTAGTTATGGTTAGACTCGGTGATCAAACCTAAATGATTCTGTGACTCTATGTCTTATGTCAAAGTGGTTTGCTGGTTTTACGTTGCTTTGAATGGCTGTGGGCAGTGTCTAGCGCTAGTGAGGCAAAAGTGTGTGCAGGTAGATTTTTCCCAACAGAGAAAAGGCTGGAGATGCACTGAGAATGCTGTTGTATTCTCCTTCCAGGTGTGTTGTTTATCCACTTCATTCTTCACTGTCTAGTGAAGAACAGCAGTCTGTGTTCCTCAGGCTACCTGCAGGAGTTATCAAAATCATCATCTCTACAAACATTGCAGAAACATCTGTCACCATTGATGATGTGGTCTATGTGATTGATTCTGGAAAAATGAAAGAGAAAAGGTACTGGGATTCATTCCTCAAGGCTTTGTGATCTGGGAAACTGCCCTATGCCTTTAGCTACATACTTTAGCGTTCCAAAGAGCTGGGAAAAACTTGAAGGAACTTCATTTGCAGAAAGCTTCTGCAAGGGGAGGAAGCCAGTCTGGCCTCAAAGCCAACTACAGGGGTGGGAATTTTGTCCATACAGAAGTAGGCAGCAGCTGCCTGTTTGACCTCCATCCTGTTCACTCTGCAGTCATGATTATAAGCGTGTTTCTTGCTCTCCTGTAGATATGACCCAAGCAAAGGAATGGAAAGTCTGGAAGACACATTCGTGTCCAAGGCCAACGCTCTGCAAAGGAAAGGGCGAGCAGGCCGTGTAGCCTCAGGTGTCTGCTTTCATCTTTTCAGTAGCCATCACTATAACCATCAGCTTATAAAAGAGCAGTTGCCAGAAATACAAAGAGTTCCCTTGGAGCAGCTTTGTCTAAGGTGAGCTGTTGTTCCTGTACTGCCTAAGTGCAGAATGTCCTTCCTCCACTGCAGAGAGCACCTGGAATGCCATTACCAAGGTGCTTAGTTTCCACATTGTTTTCTCACATCATGAAACAAGAAACTGCTCTGGAGATTTAAGGCTCTTTGATCTTAGTATCAAGTAAGGTAGCAGTTTGGTTGCTTTGATCTTACTATCACATTGCCTCTGCATCCAGAGCTCCCTCTCTAATCACACTGTCCACTAATTCTCCCTGTGCTTCTTCATGTTCCTTAGCTCTCATCTGATAGGAAAAAGACATGTCTCTCAGCTCTCTCATCACCAGAGAAGATAGTTGCATTCTTGTACTCCAGACCCACCACAGATATTTGTCCCCTTATGCTCTAAAGCCTCCTGTGGTGTTTCTGTGCAACATAGTGCAGTAAAGCCACAATCTGGATCAAGCACCACTATCAGGCAAATGCTAAATGAATGAGTCCTCCTATTCCTGCTACGCACTGGGCATCCTTTTGTACAGAAAGAAAATAGAACAAATTCCTTAGTATATGGAACTAAGCTGCTTTATTTTTCTTTCTTTCTTTAAGAATTAAGATTCTGGAGATGTTTTCTGCACAGAGTCTTCACTCTGTCTTATCACGACTAATCGAGCCCCCTAGAACTGAGTCTTTGCGAGCATCAAAGCTGCGACTACAAGACTTGGGAGCATTAACTCCAGATGAAAAGCTCACCCCTCTGGGATATCACCTGGCTTCTCTGCCTGTTGATGTCAGAATTGGCAAGCTGATGCTGTTTGGCACCATCTTCCGCTGCCTGGATCCTGCGCTGACTATAGCAGCCAGTCTGGCCTTTAAGTCACCTTTTGTAAGTATTCTTAACCATGTATTGCACTTTGAAAGCAGTACGCTTTCATACAGCAGCAAAACACTGTTGTAATTTGCAGTATTCTACACTTCAGTATTTTAATTCTCCTTCTTAGCCTACATTGTTTGTATGTGAATACAGTGTTCGTTAAAAATCTCCAGTTAAAAGCAGAAGACCAAAACTATGCAGCAGCAAGAAGAATGTTATTTATTTTATGAGTGCACAGTAGAAACAGAGTTGATATTAGTTTGAATTTGAATTAAGAAGTACAGCCAGGCCATTTTGTCCAAATTTGGAGTAAAAATTGTAAATGAATGGTAATGTAAGAAGCAGTTAGAAATAATTATGAAACAGTGCTAATGATGAAGTTGATGTTTGAGCTGTGAAGCAAATCTCAGTTTGTGTTCACGTTCACGTTGGCTTTTTGAATTAGCTGCTGCACTTAGTACTGTTAATCCTCTACTGCGGTGTACAAACTTGCATGGAAAGTCAGGCTTTCTTGAAGTTTTGATTGCTGTTGTTAGTGGTGCAAATAGTTTGTACTGAGGAAAATTGTGAGAGAATTGGAAATAGATTGTTCTAGTTATTTAATTGCATGTTGTTTTCCATATGCTTATTGAGCATTTTCTAGAGCATTTTGACTTCAAGTGCTACATCTATATGCTGTTATAGAATAACTTAAATTCAGCTTTTTTAATGTCCTGAGTTACTGCTGCTTTCTCTCTCTCAGACCCAAGTGGATTTAGACTTTATTTGCTCTTTTGTATTATAAGCATTCTGATTTGAACTTCAGCTCCATTAACTTGCTGAGATTTGTCAGATGATGTTTTTTTAATGGATGTTGGCATTTTGCAACTGCAGAGAGGTCTGCTCAAAATGAATTATTTTCTGTGAGCTGATTAATCGCAAGTTTACCTTTGGGTCTCTTATGGTTACATAGGGCAATAGGCTTAGGTGCCCTGCTGTTGTCTAGGCATTTTTGAATGCCTCGTGTTTTCTGTGATCCATGGAGAAAGCTTGCTTTCTGACCTGTGGCCTGCTGTGAAATACCAAAGTTTGTGACATGCAGGTCTTGCAATGGACTGTCTAGGCATGAAAAACACAATCTGTTACTGCTCATCTAGGTGTCACCATGGGATAAAAGGGAAGAAGCAAACAAAAAGAAGTTGGAGTTTGCAGTAGGAAACAGCGACTACCTGGCTCTTCTGCAGGCCTATAAGGTGAGCTAAAATTCAGCTCTGAAGCTTCTGGTGTGCTTGAAATTCAAGCTGAAATATTTTATTAAAGACCTCATCCCATCCTCTCAATTAGGGGTGGCGTTTGAGTATCAGAGAGGGTTCTCAGGCAAGCTACAACTACTGCAGGGAGAACTTTTTGTCAGGAAGAGTTCTTCAGGTAAGTCTGTTTTTGTGGCCTTGCCCAGAGGCTGCTTGCTACACTGGCAGAGCCTTAGTGACAAACATAAGCAAGTGGTGAAGACTCTTCTGTGTGCAGCACCCATCAGTCACAGCCCTTTGTCTGTCTGTAGGAAATTGCCAGCCTGAAACGGCAATTCACCGAACTGCTTTCTGACATCGGGTTTGTGAAGGAGGGATTAAGAGCCAGGGACATTGAGAAGAAGTGGTCCCAAGAAGGTGATGGCGTGTTGGATGCTACAGGGGAAGAGGTAATTCCTAGCATTTCAGTGCTCCAAAACAATGCTGCTGTATGTCATTTCACCCAGGTTCCAGGTGGGCTCGACTTTGTAATCTCACACTGGCAATAGCCATCTCCTATCTATCTGCTCCGTTCCTCCCTGTACACCATACATGCTGGCACTAGACTCCATTGCATGAGGCCTTATGTGTACAGGAAGAACAGGCCCAGATGTGGAAGTGGGCTGAAACTTGTTCCTTTGAGACAGCGAGCACTGCTGACTTGACATGTTAGATATGAGCAAGTGGTGCAAAGGCATATATGACTCATGACCTGGCCCCAGTGTTGGGATTAGTAACAACCTTATTTTGGGAACAAAATTACCTTACAGAGCAGGCAGGGAGATAATTCAGCATTGCAGACAATCTTCAGAAAGCAGTATGTCTGGAGCTAGAGACCTCCTGGGGCTATGTGATGAGGTGGTACTGGTTTGGTAGTTCTAGACTCTCACTGTGCACTGGGATAACTTACGCTTGCTTTTTCCTGGGGACAAGCTGCTTTGTAGCCAGCTGTTATTCCCTAATGTCTGGAATTAATAGTTGGTGGCCAACTTGATTGATTGATGGGGGGGGAACGAAGGCCAGGTTAGGCTGAAACCTCAGGACAGTAATTAGTCCTCCCCTACAAAGCACAGCACTGCAGCTACAAAAAGAAACCCCTTTCAGGAATTCAGTCTTTCCAGAAGCAGGGCTTTACCTTTATAGACTTAACCTGTAGAATACCTAATGCATACATTAATTTCACAGGCAAATTCAAACGCAGAGAACATCAAGCTGATCTCGGCTATATTGTGTGCCGCGCTGTATCCCAATGTTGTGCAGGTAAAAGAATGCTTTCTCATTTTCTCTTCTGCTGTCTAGCATATCCTCACAGCCTGCTTTCAGTCTGGGCTGGTTGTGGCAGCCTTGAGCCTGGCTTAGGGTGCCAAAGCTTGCTGCTCACAGTGTTACAGCCAGGCAGCTGAGCTCCAGTTTGTATCGCTTGAGATTGCTGCTGTTCCTACAGGCTGATTTTAGTGTCACACAGGAGCCAACAGCAAAAGTTCTTAAGAAGCTATTTTAAATTACACCTTTGTAACCTCAGCTTTAGAAGGCTGAGGTTACAAATGAACACACGCTCAGGGTTAGACAGCACCTGGAGTGCAGTGTCTCTAGTGACCTGACATCTTACTACTTGAGAATTTCATTGATAAAATGAAAACTTAAGCTAAAAATGCTTTCTGGTAAAGCAGATTTTTACAACTTTTTTTCTGACCATACAGGTGAAAAAGCCAGAGGGCAAATACCAGAAGACCAGTACAGGAGTGGTCAAATTGCAGCCTAAAGCAGAAGAGCTGAAGTTTGTTACCAAAAATGATGGTTACGTTCACATTCATCCTTCGTCTGTGAATTATCAGGTCAGGATTTTTTTTTTTCTGCAAAGCTGAAAGTGGGGTTTTAATCATTAACCACATATTTGGGTTATACAGGCTTTGAACTGTTGTTATCACTCTTCTTTGAAAGAGCATAACAAAGGCGCCCATGAAAATGTCCTTAACATGAAATGGAGAACTTGGGGCCTTGATGAATTAGCTGATTTCTCACATGCTCACTGCAAAGCGGGATGGAGCAAGGGATAACTGGCAGTTATTGGCAGCTCTTACAGGTCAGACTCAAGGTACATTTTAAGCACATTTACTGTTCTTTGCAGCCATAGAAGAGGCAGGCAGGCCTGTATTTGAGCAGGTAGGAAGAGATGTGGCACTTAATGAGGATGTGGTGTATGTGTTCCAGACTAGGCACTTTGAAAGCCCCTACCTGGTGTATCATGAGAAGATCAAGACCAGCCGTGTGTTCATTCGAGACTGCAGCATGGTGTCAGTGTACCCACTGGTCCTCCTCGGAGGTGGGCAGGTCCACATGCAGCTGCAGAAGGGAGAATTTGTCATTTCTCTTGACGATGGATGGATACGGTTTGTGGCTGCCTCTCACCAGGTAAGGAAAAGCATGGATACTCCTGGGAGTGCTGCAGAGCTCTGCTTGTGTGGAATGCAGGAGATGCACCTCTGTGTTTTACCATAGGTGGCTGAGCTGGTGAAAGAGCTGCGCTGTGAACTAGACCAGCTGCTGCAGGATAAAATCAAGAATCCAAGCATGGACTTATGCATGTGCCCCCGTGGATCTCGGATCATCAGTATGATTGTAAAGCTTGTGACCACGCAGTAACGTGAGAACAGCTTTCTGTACTCACTGTTTGCTACTGTCTGAGAATGGACCAACTAACATCAGTGTCTTGATGTATTTGTCATCCCCAAAAATGGCACGGATCTCTGGAAGACCAAGTTGGCACCTGTATTATTGACAGGTTTTGGATTGGTTTGGTTTGGTTTCTTTGTTTACAGAGAGCTCTCTTGTTGAAAGTAAGGTTTGTTACACTACACACTGGAACATGGGAAAATGGCAAATCTCGCAAGAGGAGAAGAAACTGCCAGCTAAGGAAGTGTTTTTTCATGAGGCCATACACTGGCAATAGTGTTTTCTGGGCACAAAAATACCTGCTACCTAGCTGCTTTTTTGTACTAGTGATGTCTGGAGGCAGCAGAGGCAGCATATGAGATCATAAACTGCTCCCGAATTGGGTTTAAACTCACTTCTGCATTTGGCCGAGACTTTACTGAGTTAAGTCAGTCATAGAGCTGACCAGAGATGGAGCTGTTTATGGTTCGAGCCAATGCCCTCAAAAAGGTGAGCACGTTTTGATTCATGTCAGGTGGTTCTGAAATAGGTTTAGAGAACATCTTCTGGTGAGGAGGCTGTACCAGATCAGTTGGAGTAACATGCTGGATCCATGCAGGCTGTTCTGGTTAGTGTAAAGCTGCAGGAGAGTGGAGGTTTCCCCTGGCAGCCAGGCTTCTCCGGTTTCACCCTGTGCTATGTAAAAGTCTTCCAATACCTAAAGGGCTGACAAAAAAGCTGGCAGAGGGGCTTTTTACAAGGATATGTAGTGACAGGATGAGGGGGAATGGCTTTAAACTGACAGAGGGGAGTTTTAGCTGAGATATTAGGAAATTCTTCCTTGTGAGGGTGGTGAGGCCCTGGCACAGGTTGCCCAGAGATGCTGTGGCTGCCCCATCGCTGGCAGTGTTCAAGGCCAGGCTGGATGGGGCTTGGAGCAATCTGGGCTAGTGGAAGGTGTCCCTGCCCATGGCAAGGGGTTGGAACTAGATGAGCTTTAAGGTCCCTTCCAACCCAAACCATTCTGTGATTCTGTGACTGCTGTAGTGCACTAAAAATGGATCCTGGGGTGGATGGATGGTTACTGTCAACCTCCTCTGGTGGCTGGTATACTTCTGCCACCCTGCAGAGCTGGAAGAAAGCCCCACTTTTGGAAACTTCTACCCAAACTCCTACTCTGGGGATTGGACTCCTACAGAAGAGTAGCAAAATGCTGCAGTAGTAATATTACTTCTTTCCTTTGACATTGCTCAACTCCAGTGCTGAGCATTGCTACAGCTGAGCTGCCTGATGTACTAGCAATTGCAAATAATAGCAAGTGCCTTAAGTGAAATAACTTTGCTGTCATCTGTAATAGTAAAACCAGAGTAAATGCCGTCTCTACCACCAGCCCTGCCTAGAAATAGCCTCCAGGCTGAGGCATGATGCGTACAGAGGGAAGCACATCCTTGCAAGACTAATGTGATTTTTCAGAAAGTACACTTACTTGTAGAAGCAGTTTCACAGCAACACACCCTTGTGTGTGGAAGACAGGAGTATCAAAACCAACATACCAAGGCAGCAAAATGGTTTTTGCAGATGATATGTTGAACTTCTGTTGTGGTTTAACCCCAGCTAGCAACTAAGCAGTGCACAGCTGCAGTCCACCCCTGCAGTGGGATAGAGGAGAGAAATGGTAAAGATAAAAACAGGTTAACAGGTAAAGCAAAAGCCATTTGTGCAAGCAAAGCATATCAAGGAATCCATTCACCACTTCCCATCTCAGGCAGGTGTTCTGCCATCTCCAGGACAGCACAGCTTCGTCACACGCAATGGTTACTTGGGATGACAAACACCATCACTCTAAGCGTGTGTGTCCTTCCTTCTACTTCTCCCAGCTTTATATGCCAAGCATGACACCACATGGTCTGGAGTATCCCTTCAGTCAGTTGGCATCAGCTAGCCTGTCTCTGTCCCCTCCTCACTTCTTGTGCCTCCCCCCCAGCCTACTCAGTAGAATGAGCAGCAGAAAAGGCTGTGTAAGCACTGCTCAGCAGTGATTAAAGTATCTTTGCATTATCACACAGCTGTCAGCACAAATCCAAAACACAGCCCCATGCTATGAAGAAAATTAACCTTATCCCAGCCAAAACCAGCACTACTGCAGGTGACTGGAGTGTTCCCACAGCTTGATGTTAGTCACCAGTAGCACCATACTTCTGTACCTCCCCACCTGGACAGGGTTAATAAAGAGCTGTTAGGGTGTAGGGATCGTAGGGCAGGGTGTTAAAGCACTAGAGGCACATGGAGTTTGCTGTCAGCCACAAGCTCTGTGTGAAGCAGGACTAATAGAGCATTAAATGGGAACTGATTCTATTTTTCACCTCAGACTTCCATAGAAGTGGTATCCTCTTGAGTAAATGACTTCCCAGCCATCAGAGTGTTATATTTTGGATGAAAACTAGTGCTCAAGCAGGGGCTGTATGACTCTTCCCTCATGTACAAGCTAAGTTCCATGGGAAGTGAAGTGAGGACAAGGACAGCTGACTGATAAGTAGCTACATTCCCCTAGCAGAGGCAGGACTTGTGCAACATCCTGGTGTCTTGCCTGGTGGTAGAACTGCTACGTCTGGAAGGGAGCAAAGCATAAATTGATGCAATCAAAAGGTGACAGTGAGTATGGAACTGTGAGCACACCCCTCCTATCTCACCCCCTTGGGCTGCAGCACTAGCTGTTATTTCAGGATTTCTAAATAGTGCCCTATTCACTGACAAATACGCAATTCCTGGAAATTGCATATGCACTTCAAGGACTGGGCACAGTGGTTATATTGCATCTTTCAGCAGATGTAATATCTCCCCAACGCTCCTACCCCCAGTAATCCTCCTTCCCTCCATCCTCCTCTATCCCAGCTGCCCCCCCACCTTGTGACACTCTAATACCTGACTGAAAAAGAAATGTATTCACTAGAAGTGTTTTAGTCTACAGGTTTATTATGGAGTCAGCTTGCTTTGCAGTACAGAGAGGAAAAAAGCCACCCCCCTCTCCCTCTTTAAAAACACTGTTGTACAGAGCAATTGTACCATTGATGCAATAAACCGTGATGGGGCAGGGAGAAGTGAAAATCACCTGGCACTGTCTTTACTAGTCTGTTACCAGCCATTATCAGCTGCAAACTGATAATGACCACTCAAAACTTGCAACTGCCTTGCGCTAGTTTATCATACTTCTATTATATCCCCCAATGGTGAGATGGCGGCCATCTGTATACAGGCAGCCACAGTCCAGTTTCCAAAGCAGCAACTGGTAAGGACAGCAGTAAGTCCCATGGTTGCACTTTACTACCAAAGGAGATGATGTGACCAGTCACACCAGGTCAGTGTAACATGAACTCTCAATGCCCCAGATATACTGACTGCTACTTAAACATGACCTGCAGGTTCTGCTTGTGACCTTCAATCTATACAAAAAGCTTTAATTTCCCCAAAAGAGTATTATCTTCTGCACCAGAACTGCCAGTTTATCCTAACTATCACAACTGGACACAGAACAAGATTTCTAGAAGTATTTACTTCAACAGTTTACATTCCAGAAATATTCCAAATACCTCCAAGTGAGAAGTCCACTGGTCCTTTAATCATTAGGACAAAGGAGCATTCACAGTTCTTGTTTTTTTTCCAATCGGTTAACACCCTTCCTAAGCATTTCTGAAAGCCAGTTCATCAAGTGCACAAACACCCCCAGACAGATTTTCAGCTTCATTGAGCTTTGAGGAGGTGCAAATAAAACTACACAGTACAGATCACCATAGCATTTAAGACCAAACATTAACACTGGCAAGCTGGTACTGGTACCCTAATCCGTGCTCCTGCACACACCTGCAGAGCTACTGACTGGCTGCTGCACTACCCTCAGTTCACAAGTGCCTCCTGCTTTTCACCAGTAACCCGTAACCTGCTTCAGCTACCCAAATATTAACAGAAAGAGCAGGGTTATCACAAAATACTTCTTTAGAAATGCAGTTTATTTCAACGCTCCAATAAAAAAAGCCCAACATTTCCAGATCACAGAACATTAACACAACAAAGGAGTTTTGCATTAGTCTACTACTAAGACTTTTAAAATGTTCATGCCAATTGTTAGTCAATAGAAACAGCCTTCTAGGACTAAGCCCTTACATTTATAAAGACACCACAAAATCCCTTATAATAATGTAAACAAAATAAATTTTTCTTCTTAAACTTTTTTAATTCAAATCCATTCTTTCATGACTTCCGCTCCTTCAAGGGCTTCCTGATGGTGAGTGACTGAAAGGGAAAGAAAAACATTAAAAGCAACTCTTACAGCAAACCCAACAAACAGAAATTTTATGTGCTACCCCAGGTTTCCTCTGCTCGGGAGCCCTTCCTGCCTCATAATGTCCCTTACTACAATGTTCTCATTTACAGTTGATGAATAATGAGAAGTGTTATATTTTACTCCTTTATAAGTAAAAACTGCACTAAGCTTGAAAAGGGCAGGCAAAACAAAGAGCCATCAGCTGCCATAGCTAGGTGAGACATCAAGCCTGCTCAGGAAGAACCTTGGAGGCCTATGCTCCAGCTGTGCAGAGGAATTCCTACTCTGCCGTAACCTGCTGTTTCAGTTTAGGGCTCTCTGCAAGGCACCAGCTCAGACTATGTAAATTCCAGCACACACCTCTCTGGTTCCGTAGGAAAACCTTCTTCCTTCACAGTGCACAGCAAAACTTGGCAGTGGTGCAACTGAGACCCAGCTGCGAGGAGCCACCACCAGGAATTTAATCCTAGCACACATACATAGTTTGCTCCATGCCTCACATTATTCACTTCTTCCCCAGATTCTAAGTTCCTCGGGAACTTTGGGAGACCTGATTCTCATTTGCTCACGTTTTCTGTCGACTTTAACATTTCATTTAAGTAGGTTACCTCAGGGTTACTGTCATGAAGTTCTGACTACCAGTGGTAGGAAGTGCCCATGAAACATCATCTTTTCATAGTAGGAAGTGCCCACAATAATTCATCTTTTCACACAGTTCACAGATCAAGACAAACTTTAAGCTTCTATGCTTGCACAAGTTAACTTCTCCAGCACTCGTGTATGGAGTGGTTGCTGTGTAACTGTATGGCACACTCAAGTTTTAAGGTATTCCTACCTTCTCTTTGGAGATGGTGATCTGGACTTTGAACGACTGTTAAAATAAAGAAGAAAAGCCATCAATGTGATAAACCTGTACACACTCAGCAACTGCTTCGGGCGACTTAAAACCAGTAAGAACAGTTTGATGTTAAACATGTTAAAATGCTGATGACAGCAAGTACATGAAACTACATCAAGCAAGAAGCTGCAGTGGAGAAGGACAACTGCTGAAAACTGGAGCCCTCAGGAAGAACAACACAGCACCAAAGCAGCTGTAAAATGATCACAGCAGAACTGCAAAGCAGGAGCAGTGAATCACAAGGTCAGGAACACTAAGAACTACAGAGTTGAGAACTAAAGGTAGGGAAAGACATGCCCCAAATGCTGTCAAAAATACTTTCTGTCACAACTATGGGTTAAACAAAAACCTGTATCCTAGGAGAATTGTTTAATGTCCAAAAAAAAAAAACAACAAAAAACATTAAAGTATGAAAAATACTTTAAAAACAGCTATTAAAAGAAACCTAGAAGAAAAAAAGAAAAGAGAGAATGCCCACCACACCTCATTCACATGCAACTGCAATACTGGTCCGAGGAAAAAAAAACCAACCACCAAACCCCAAAACACAACATATTGAGTGTTGCTTGTATGTATATGCTCACCTTTTAGCAGGTAAGCCAGATTTAGATCTACCATGGGACCCAGACCTACAACAGGAGAAAAATAAAGCTCAGCAAAGCAGCCAGTAGCATGCACATACAATGAAAGTTAGCTAAACCAGCAACAGCAAGTTCATATGATGTGGTATCACAAACTAGAGAGGGAGGCTCTGGTGCTGTAGGCTTTTCTTGTGATGGTTCAGAAGAATCTTTTAGCTCTTATTCCAGAGACCCCCCTCATCAGAAGACAAGAGTACAAGCACAACAAGCTCCCCAGCAAAGCTTCAGCTACTACCTTCACAAAACAAGACCTTGTAAGCAGCTCCCAGACATTCTCCCCATGTATTTTCAAGTATAGTACAGCTCTTCCATTAGTTATCCCAACAGCATTTTGGTTCTCTCTTTATTATCTGACTAGTAAAGTGTAAACTATTCCCAGTTCATCTTATGAATTAAAACTACTCCAACAGCAATACTTTCCTGACATTTTTGTTCCTTTACCAACTCAAATATTTGCTGTTACTTAGAAAATAACTGTATTCCCAGAATGCTAGAATTCAGGCATGAACATCAGAAAGCCTGGTGCTCAAGAGTCAGTTGTTTAGCAGACTTAGCCAAAAACCAAACTTTTGGTACAGGCTGCCCAGAGAAGCTGCGACTTTCCCATTCCTGGCAGTGTTCAAGGCCAGGCTGGACAGGGCTCGGAGCAGCCTGGTCTAGTGGAAGGTGTCCCTGCCTGTGGCAGAGAGTTGGAACTGGATGAGCTTTACAGTTCCTTCCAACCCAAACCATTCTATGAGTCTATTTCTGCTTAGAACTGCTTTTAAAGGCTAACCAAGATTCACCTTTACCTGACCTATTAACTTATAGAAATACTACTGTAAGTTAAAAAAAAGAGTTACATACCACTGCTTTGAAACCTTCCTGGTCACAGCTCTTAACATTAAAAACAGTTATTTTGCTACTGTATCACAGTTACACAGAATGGGGTTGCTCTCAACTACCCAGAACTTGCATTTTGCAGCACAAGCACAACTTTCAGCACACAAGAGCATCATCTTGCTACCAAAACTGCCAACAAACCTTCCAAGAGGCACAGCAGCAAAGCAGAATTGCAGATCAAAAGCTCTAAAAGCAGTGCTGGTTTTGTACTTGTGTTTTGCAGAATTAGCAGAGAACAAGAACCTCTGGAGTTTTCATGATGTTGCCAATACTCTAGCCCTGAACTACCACTTCTTGCACACCTGCACAAAGTCAGCATTTCCCAGAAATTTCAACATGAGTATCAAGTCCTTCATGCAGGAACATGACTGCCCCAGATGTCCCTGAGCAACATCAGCAGCATCCAAACTCTTCCACAGTAGCAGCATGCATTTTGAGCCTTCATTACAGGCTTGTACAAATAGTAAGTCAGGACAGCTCTAGTAATAATCATCATCCCCCTTTAGGCTCAATGTGCAAGTCCCAAGGTAGCAGACTGCTTGAAAACATTTCTCATCCCCCATTCTAGTACAAAACAGAAGACAACTACTGCTAACTTCAGATCTCCTGTCCACCACATTTTTATCCTATTCTTTCACCCTTCTTCCAACTAAAACTTATTACGGAAGATGGAGGAAAAGAATACAGGAACACTTACTCTATGCCCATTTTACTCAGCTTCCATTTCAGCATAGAAAATAGCCAGATCCACAAAACTAGGGCTGCATGTCAGCGAAGTCCTTCAACACACCACCTGTGGCATTAGGACTCATGGTCCTGTCCACTCAACCCTTCGAACCTCTCAAGTCAAGCACCTTACCCCATGTAATATAGTTCTCAGCAATTTAATTTGATCTAACTCTCAGAACTGGAACTGACAAAGCTGAAAAGCTGTAAGCAAGAGTTAACAGTAGCAACCACCTCATTGCTTCCCACCCAGCCCCACCATTTGGAATTTACAAAGAAACCATGCGAAGAAAAACCTAAGCAACATTTCCTGCAGGTCTCAAGGTCAAGCATTCTCTACATGCACAGGTATTAACTAGTCCTCAATACTTCTCTCCACAAACCTTAAGGCATATATATGCTTTGTTTATGGCTACAGAGACACGATATATAGAGTCCACAAACCAAACAAGCTCATGTTTAGTCAAGAAATCAGCCACTACTAGTCTGTGAAAAAGCGTAAATTACTAAATGCAAACATTGCTGTGCAATTCAACTTCCTAAACCCTTCCAGTCAAATTCTCCCAGGAAAGCGAAAAAACCCACAAAAAAAACTACCCCCAATACTAGTATAAGTTTCAATTAAAACAAGTATCTTACCTGCTTCGAGGCCATACAACAGACCGGGACCTTGAGCGTGACCTGGACCTAGATCTAGGAAAAAGCAGCAACAGATCAACTACTGCTATATAATTCATATAGCTGAGATAATATTCTTTGATTTTTATGATACTAATCTCAGATAATTTTGCTGGAACTATTAGTTTTGCAAGAATAACTTTTATTATTAGAAAGATGTAGTACATTTAACCAGTACTACCCAGAACACATAAATTCTACTGCCCTAGCTGATTAAGCACAGTTACTCCCTGTAGCTTTAAAAGTGAAGTATGAAAACTTAACCTTGGATCAAAGCTGTATCTTTAGTACAGCTGAAGTATAAAAGACCTCAGAAACAGCAATTCCAGAATTTTATGTTTCGTTTTTAACATCAAACAAAGCATTCAGCTAGCTCTCGGGAATGTTACACCATAAAGGCTCCTGCAAACACATGAACTGCAAAACAAGCTAAATGTTAACTCCAATAGTTACGTTCCCTTCAACAATGTTGTGGGCTTAATGAAGAACACAAACCTTGATCTCCTTAAAGAACCAGACCGAGATCTGCGGGGTGAAAATGACCTATACCTACGAGGAGAGATTGACCTGGACCTGCGGTAGGAAGCTGATCTCGATCTACAAAAGAAAGGGAAAACCAATTAGAATTACTGCAAGTGATTTTTCACAAGGAGCAGAGAAAGGAGTGGAGCAGAGGGAGGAGTAAGGAAAGGCATGTAAATACAACAGGCAGAAACCTACCTCCTACCACGACTCCGACTGCGTGAGCGAGAATACCTTCGTCCTCGGGACCGCGAACGGGATCTCGACCGGGACCTAGGTTTAGGTTAGAGAAAAGAGGTATGAGGACAAAGCTGCAGCAACCAATGCATGTGAGGCCCTGCTGAAGTCAAAACTTATTTCAGACAACTAAAAAGAAAACAAAAAAAAGAAACAAAAATATATTTAAAAAAAAAACAACACAAAAAGAAAACCACACCACTAGCATCTGTCAGCTGGAAAAATCTCTGGGCCTACTCGTCTTGAGCATTTTACTACCTAGGAAAATGTTAAAAGCTGAATGACATTGCAGAATTACATTAGAATAGAAAACACTGTAATGCGTATTTAAAATAAACCTTGCAAGTTTGCAGGTCGACCCTCTTTGGCCCAAGGTCTAGCAGATCTAGACGATCTAGAAGTATCTATAGCCGATCGCTGCATCTAGGTGTTCTCTTCAATCTAACGACGATCAAACTGACAGCCCAATGAGCCAGGGTGAGGCTTGATTGACGCAAGAAGATTTTTCTAGGTGGGAATGTGGTCAATCTGGTGTTCCTCTTTCTAAACCGGAGGGGGGCCCCAATTGAAAGCCAAATTTACTGTTACGGCGATCACCGTCTCAATTTTTCTGCCCTTAAAGAATAAGGTGAAGCTACGTGTAGATGGCTCGAGGGGATCTGGCCTCTTATGCTGATCACCTCAAGGTCTAGGAGGATCTTAAGTGTCGGATTTGCAAGGCGCCTCAGCATGAAATCTTAAGGCTCGTGACATTCTGAATCAAGGCGACTGACTCAAACGAAGAAACCTGAAAGGTTTTGACCAGGTTGATTATTAAGATATTAACATTTTATATGTATTAGCAAAAAAAAAAAAAGTGATATACACCTGCTGACTTACAATATTAAGAGTTAAAGCTGGTGCAACATTGTGTTCTTGGCTAACAAGAGCTACACAACAGAGAACTGGCGAAGCAACCCAGCCACTCTGGCCCCACACGTACCTGCTCCTCCTTCGGCGACTATAGCGGTGACAATCATAAGCATAGTGGCCTTTCTCACCACACTCATAGCATCTGTCGTTTGGGTCAAAGGGGCGCCGGGCAGGAGGCCTGTCATAACGGGAGCGACGAGGCATCCCAGTTGACACTTCCACTCTAACTCTGGAGCCACATATTATCCTGAAAGACATAGTATGTATAAATCACAAGAATACTTGTCTCCCCTGTGCCTGCTACACACAGAACGGGTACTGATGATGCGTGCAGGCTAAAACTGCAGCCACAGCAGTCAAGGACATTTCAGGCATAAACATACTTTCCATCGAGGCCAAGCACAGCATCCTCAGCATCCCTCGGATCTTCAAACTCCACGAAGGCAAACCCCGGCGGGTTCCTCGCGATCCACACGGTTCTCAGGGGCCCGTAGTAGCTGAAGGCTCTCTCCAGCTCGCCCTTTCCAGCGCCCGTGCCCAGGTTCCCCACGTACACCTTGGTCTCTGCATGGATGGACGCCATGTCAGGCCCGCACGCCGCTCCGCAAGCCTGCGGTGCGCAGGCGCGGCCCAGGACACGAGGCCCGCCGCTCCGCTCCCTCCCTTCCACACCGCCCTCACCGGGGCCCGCTGCCCACCGAACCCGCGGCCACCGACCCACGGCTGCTCCAGGAGCCTCTCTCCTCGGCCCCCTCCGCTCTCGCAGCCGGCCGCCAGAAGCCAACGGCCACCTTTTCCCATCCCTCAGCGGAGAGCGAGCGACGCCGCTCCCGCCATGGGCAGCCCCCGGCTCGCTTCACACTCCCCGTTCCCCCTTACCATAACGCCCATAGCGCGACATCTTCCCGGCTGCAGACTGAACCCCGCGCACGACCCTTATGCACACGGAGTCTCCGCTGCGACTGCGCGCCGCGCCCCGACCGCTCGGAGAGACTGCGGGGTGGGCTTTGGTCGCTTGGCAACGCGGGGCGGAGCAGCCCCGCTCCTGGCCGCGGGGAGATCTCGCGAGAAGAGCGGCGGGCGGGCGCGTTCAGGGCGGCAGGCGTGCTGAGTCTGAGGCGATGAACCTCACCAGGCTCTTCGCTCCCGGGCAAGGAGGTGCTACATTCTGCGTGACGGGGCGTTCACAAGCTGTTCTTAAAGCGGCTGAGCAGAGTTTGACCCGACACTAGCTCTCACACCGAATACAACCCAATGAGCCTTGCGTGCCCTGGAATTCAAGCACTGCCCAATCCCCTCATCCAGACAGGCGGCATAAGCATTTTTGTTGGCATCTACCAACCTTTGCAGGGAGACACACACAGCAGCATACGTGCAGATAACTATTTTTAAGAAAAAACAGAGTGAACCTGACCAATCTGAAGTGATTTTAAATAAGCCACAGCAGGAAGGAGCATGGCATTTTATTAACAAGGGTTAGGCAGGCTTCCAAAGTGCATTTGATCACATTTACATGTTTTGTTGTGATCTCAAGACAGAACAAAGCAATATAGGAAATAAATGAGGGCTGTACGTTAACAAGCTCAGGAATAATAACACAATGATTCTTGCACTGTGTGCTGCCAAAAGATAAAACCAAAGCAACAGGAAACAAACATTGAATTGCACGGAATTCTCTATGAAGCAAAGGTCTTCCAATCACTGCTGCTCTAAAACAGCAACGATAGATAGGAAATGTTTTAAAAACCTTCTCTTTGCCTGCTATCTTTCCCTAATAATTTTAAAAACTTGGACCTACATTATAATCCATGTTCCAAATTAGGAGAACAGTTGTGGGGAAAAAAAAACAACAAAAAACAGAACAATTTTTTCATCTGGTTCGGTGATTCCAAATTCAGATAAACATGTCTACACCACTGGATAATTAGATTAATTTTAAAGGCAGAAGAAAACACAGTTTAAATTTATCATATATCATCTTTCACAGTGCTGTTACAAAAATAGCTATTCAACTGATACATTATCTTATTCCTGATACAGTAAGCTTACATCATCAGTTTAATACATTATCATTACCCAACAGCTTGCTTTTAGTAAAAAACAGTTCAGGGAAAAAATGTTTCATGGTTTTAGTTTATACTGCTTGTTTTAACCCTTTCTTAACATACAAAAATCAGACAAAAGTATCTAAACCCAGCATTTTTGCAAATATTTATACCCCAGACAGTTCCTAAAATAGGCCAGGTACACTCATTCCTAAAGGCAACTGCTTTAAACAGCAGATATCATTGGTTTTTCTCAAGATAGCCCTGTATTAAGCCTTGAACTCGAGACAGAATAATCTCATTGGAGCTGCTGCACTCTTCTGGGCCATATGGTGGGTCAATAGTCAATACCCCTGCCACACATAGCGTCTTTCCCGATTCACCTTGCTCTGTTATGGGGATGTGGTTTGTTTCTAGCCAAGTCTTCAAATTGTTCTTCCTCTTTTCAAGTTCCTCTGGGCTGTAGGCTTTGCTTTCCTCAGGTTCAAATATGCAAGAAAGCCGTTGCTTCATTTCATCGTCCCCTTCTTTCAGTATTTCTACCTCCTCGACAGCATGGCCCAAGACAACTGATATGGACACACTTTCATTCTCCGGGAATGTTGCAAGGACAATACTGGCAAGGAAAGAAGGATGCATGAGTCACTGTATTTAAATGAAGACTGAGAAAAAAGAGGCCAAGATTCTTGGAGATGAGTGCTCATTAGTGTCAGCATAACCCAGAATTTAGTCAGCATCGAGTACGCAGCATTCTTCTTGAAGAGCATGCTGCTATACCTTTAAAATAATGAAAATGTGTGGCTTTGCGCCTTCTGGCCTTGAATTTGAAACCACTCTAGACACGATCAAGCAGAACGTTACTTTCACAAAAAAAAAAGTGTACATTAAAAGCAGGGCTGGGAATCTAAATATTTTTGTGCAGCATTCCCAACCTTGCTGAAGAACCTTAAGTCTTCCAACATTCAAAACCAACACTTTGAATGCTGAAGGCAGTGGTGGTAGTTAACATCAGAACCTTTTAATGTCAAATTATTAATACCTCATTATTGATCATGACTTTTTTAGTTTTACATGAGTGTTGCTAATTTCTTAACTGAAAACTATAGCTTGCATACTAAAATGGGACAGCAGGTTCAGGCTCATGTTGTAGCAGCCTGCTCTTTTCCCAAGGACTTTTTCCAGAAGTCCTAAAATAGAGGTAGGAAAGCAGCTTGTTACATTTCCAGGATCTCTTCCCCATCTGTCAACACAGAGGATCAGAAAACCTTTTTCTGTCTTGTGGGAAGAAACACTCCTGAATTTGATGCCAGCACTTTGTCAATCTACTGTTGCCACCATCAGTGGAAGTAATGACTTTCTGGGAAACTTGTGATGAAATATGCCTTGATTTTAGCCTGAGCCATTCCCAGAATCACTCACAGCTGTGTGTACCTTTCCTCCTAAAAGGATGGGCAACTCCAAGAGAAGATTAGAGTATTGGAGCTACTCCAGAGTTGAAGTAACAACCAGTTCTTCTGAAACATCAGAAGCTGGATGGTTTTGTTTCTATCCTCCATCTTGTGCTCAAGTGGGACAAGCACACAACCAAAAAGGTCTGAAAATGCTCTGGCAGCAAGGAGACAAATTTCTGCCCATTCTCTGGTGCGTCCTACTTCTCAAACCCTGTTTTCAAGTTACTCATTTCAAATACTAGAGACCTGTGGTACCACTTTCTGGCCAATGTCATGGCTGATTTTCCCTGCTTCCTCTCCAAAGCAGCCACTGCACTGTCATGGCTGTTTGGCTGCAGGAGAGAGCTGGGCATCAATGTGAGAACTCTGGACAGAGGATAAGGATTTGAACATCTAAAGCATTAAAAATATTCCTTTATTCCTGCTTTCTGGAAGGAGGGCTTAGTATATTATTAAAAGTGATCCTGAACACATGGATATCATTTAAAGTACTAACCTCAGGCCCACAATAAAGTTAGCATGAATTCAGATTATCCATTCCCCAGACTCTTCAGTCCTTTGAATGAGATTACAGTGGTTTTAGGTAAACTGGCCTCATCAACTGCAATGTTGCTTTCTTTTAGGTCTTGACAATCAAAACAAAAAACAAAACCAAACCAAACCAACCAAAAACCAGAATACACAACCCAAACGTGCATTTTTTTTTCTCCAAATAAATTTGCTTCAGTCTTGGAATCTTTTCCTGAAAAACTAATCTTCCCTTAGCTTTACGGAAACAAAAGCTTTGGTACTTACCTAGCAGAAACTGGATCAACTGTTAAGACCCATCCTTCATATTCATGTTTCTCAACTACAGCAACTTTCACCAGTTTGTTCAAATATGTTTCCCACTCTAGAGGGCTTTTCTTCTGCCACTCATTCATATTTCCTGCATCCAGAACCTAGAAAATAGAGCAATTAGCAGAAGCAATGAATCCTTTTGCTTTGCCTTTCACATGAGAAGCAAATTTGCATCATGGTACGAATCTTCCATTTGTCTTAAGCCTAATTTGCTTTATTTTAAAAGCCAACATTCACACAAGTGGTTTGCATATTGCTGCAGTTCTGCAATTTCCCACCCAGTTCACCCATTTTTAAAGGCACAAATATTGACAAAAATTATTGCTCTGCTGATATAACACTGTCCCGTGGCATTAAATATTACATGTATTATTCTGCCCCCTTACAAAACCTCGGTTTTCCTGATCCTTAAGGGCAGAATTTTACTCCCCTTACTCTGTGTACTGGCACATCCCTGGTGTCTATGCCCTTCCATTGCCTGCTATCCACCCGGATCCTGGCTCTATCCTCAACCCCTACAGTACAGCAAGTGCTCTTCCACTCTCTTCTCCGTACCAGCTGCACTACTAGCAATCAGAGCAGAGCCACCCTTGTTGCAGCGTGGTGTCGCACAACCGTTTGTCTCCATCCCCGTATCCCACCGGATGTGGGCTGGGGAGAGATGGAGGGCGGACAAAGGGCAGGAGGAAGCGCCCTGCTTTGTTCCCCCAAGGGTCCTCAAAGCCTGAAGCGGGACGGGTAGGGCAGGCAGCGAGCTGGGCACGGCAGGAGAGCCACCCAGTGCCACAGGGCAAGAGAGGGGAGAATCCCCGGCCCTGCAGCCCGGATTCCCGCTCACCGACTCGATTCCCGCGTCTGCCGACGGTGCCCGGGAGCTGGGCCCGCCGCTTCCTGCTGCCGCTCAGCGCCCTCCCCCGACACAGTTTGAGTATTTTGGGTTATTTTAAGCACGGAATTGGAGGCTTCCGAGGCAGGAAAATGCTCAGAGATGCGGTGTTTTAAAAATAAGGGTGTGCATATAAATTATACATAGGTTTATATACATAAGAGGCCAGATTGCGAAACAAGGAGGTGGGGCATGCACCTACCCCGTGTGCTGCCTTCCGCCTAGCTAGAATTCGGCCGGGTTTGGCAATCCTGCTGCTAGAGCTGAGATCACTCACTCCAGCATGCAAAACCACTGCCTCTTCAGGAAATCTGGGTACTTAAATAGGTATAGGTGCGTGCTGTGTGGATCCACTCCATAAAAATATATCTGCTCCCTGGTTTACAGTTGTCTTCACAAGCACTCCTGTGTAGCCATGAAGGTGAGAAACTTGTTTTCCCATCCCAAAACCTCTCTCTTAACAACGAAAAGCTGGAAAAGCTTCCTATGGATGAAGCAAACCAGCTGCCATTGTTTCAGTAATTTTAAGTGTAACCGAGCATGTGATGGTTTTGAGAGCGTAACAAAAAAAAAATCAAGGATATAAAACAAGTCTCATGTTGCAAGCTTGAGGAGGTTAATTTCCTTTTCTAAAAAAGTTTCAATTGAACTTCCACAGTGCTACAGTGATTATTTAGGAATGGTCTATGCCTCTGTATTCGGCTACTGTTTTCTTTCAGAGTTATGATTTATTACAAAAGCAGGGATGAACAAATCTGACTGTTTTCATTATAAAAGCAAGCAACACAATGGGGATTCAAAGCTCCTGTTTGAAAGAAAAGCAGTGGAAAGACGGAGTATGGTTTGGGTTTTATATATTTGTAAGCATAGCACATTTTAGGTTTACTTCCTAACCAGTCCCCTTCTGGATCATGGAATGGAGGGCAGTAGTCCCTTCTGATCAAAATACTCCAAACATACTCGGTTTTAATTTTTGCTGGTCTTAGTCCATACTGATTTTTTTCTTTTTCTATTGTAGTTAATTGTTCTGACTACAAAGCCCCTATTTTTTTTATCCTGTCATCTAAGCTGTATTTACAGACAAAGGTCACTATCGTGAGCAGTTACTACAGCTTTTACACCGTAAATTTAACCTTAAGTCACAGTCAAAAAGCGGCGCAACTCTCATAACTCCAATAGCTGTACTAGTAGTGGAAGCTGTGGCACAGATGAAGTTGTAAATGCACAATTCGTGAGACCAAAGAACTCCGCCGGTATTACTGCACCGCTTCCCCAGTCCTACAGCGCCCTTTTGGGAGGACCGGCAAAGCCCGAACCGCTTCCCTCCGCCCCGGGGAAACGGTGCTTGTCAGGCACTACTGGGCCTTCGCTCCTCCTCCCGCCGCGGTCCCGTTCGCTCACCGCGAGGACCCACCGGTGACCGGGCGGCTCCCCGAGACCGTGGTAGGCACAGAAGCCCGCTCCGCCGGCTCAGGCGCTCTCCCTCAGCCGCTATAGGCCGCACGTCGCCGTGGCAACAACGCCCCGCTAAAGCCCGTCCTACGGCCGGTGCGGACCACGGCCCACGCGCATGCGCATCGCCTGGCGCCGCGCACTCCCGCGCCGCCTGAGGGAGGAGGCAGAGGAGGGCAGGGAGCAGGCGCGTGCGGCGGCGCGTGCGCGCGGAGGGGTGGCTGAGCGGAGCCGTTAGGATGTCGCGTTACGGCCGCTATGGAGGCGGTGAGTGCTCTGCGGTGCGGTGAGGGGCGGGGGGCTGCGGCGAGGGCAGGCTGGGGGAGCTTTCGGAAGGGGCAGTCGCCGTGGGGGGCCGGGTGGAGCGGCCAGTGGCGGGGAAAGAAATCGAGGCGGCTGTCGCTGTCGCCGCCGCCATTTTGCGTCAGCGGCTGGGGGGGGAAGGGGAAGGGGGTTGCGCGCGCGTGACCGCCGCTCGTGAAGGCGGTAGCGGGCCCCGCACACAAGATGGCGGCGCCAGGGGTGAGGCGGAGCGGAGGCGCCGCTTCCTTGGGAGCGCGCTCCTGCACCATCGCTGACAGCGGCCTTGCTCCCGGCAGAGACCAAGGTGTACGTGGGGAACCTGGGCACGGGCGCTGGAAAGGGCGAGCTGGAGAGAGCCTTCAGCTACTACGGGCCCCTGAGAACCGTGTGGATTGCGAGGAACCCGCCGGGGTTTGCCTTCGTGGAGTTTGAAGATCCGAGGGATGCTGAGGATGCTGTCCGTGGACTTGATGGAAAGTACGTATGTATATGTTTTCAGAAGCTACAGCCGGTTTTAAGACCAGGGTTTTTTTTTCTCCTTTTTGTAGTTCTGCAATAAACAGTGACAATTAACTTAGGGGCATTATGAACCTGTTGCAGGGTGATTTGTGGCTCCAGAGTTAGAGTGGAAGTGTCAACTGGGATGCCTCGTCGCTCCCGTTATGACAGGCCTCCTGCCCGGCGCCCCTTTGACCCAAACGACAGATGCTATGAGTGTGGTGAGAAAGGCCACTATGCTTATGATTGTCACCGCTATAGTCGCCGAAGGAGGAGCAGGTACGTGTGGGGCCAGAGTGGCTGGGTTGCTTCGCCAGTTCTCTGTTGTGTAGCTCTTGTTAGCCAAGAACACAATGTTGCACCAGTTTTCTTTAAACTTTAACGCTAGAATAATTGTATAGGTGTATATTACAATTTGTTGCTATTTCTATCAAATGTTAATATCTTAATAATCAACCTGGTCAAAACCTTTCAGGTTTCTTCGTTTGAGTCAGTCGCCTTGATTCAGAATGTCACGAGCCTTAAGATTTCATGCTGAGGCGCCTTGCAAATCCGACACTTAAGATCCTCCTAGACCTTGAGGTGATCAGCATAAGAGGCCAGATCCCCTCGAGCCATCTACACGTAGCTTCACCTTATTCTTTAAGGGCAGAAAAATTGAGACGGTGATCGCCGTAACAGTAAATTTGGCTTTCAATTGGGGCCCCCCTCCGGTTTAGAAAGAGGAACACCAGATTGACCACATTCCCACCTAGAAAAATCTTCTTGCGTCAATCAAGCCTCACCCTGGCTCATTGGGCTGTCAGTTTGATCGTCGTTAGATTGAAGAGAACACCTAGATGCAGCGATCGGCTATAGATACTTCTAGATCGTCTAGATCTGCTAGACCTTGGGCCAAAGAGGGTCGACCTGCAAACTTGCAAGGTTTATTTTAAATACGCATTACAGTGTTTTCTATTCTAATGTAATTCTGCAATGTCATTCAGCTTTTAACATTTTTCTAGGTAGTAAAATGCTCAAGACGAGTAGGCCCAGAGATTTTTCCAACTGACAGATGCTAGTTCTTTAGTTGTCTGAAATAAGTTTTGACTTCAGCAGGGCCTCACATGTATTGGTTGCTGCAGCTTTGTCCTCATACCTTTTTTCTCTAACCTAAACCCAGGTCCCGGTCGAGATCCCGTTCGCGGTCCCGAGGACGAAGGTATTCTCGCTCACGCAGTCGGAGTCGTGGTAGGAGGTGTGTTTAAGTTTGTCTCTTATTCCTGTTTGCTTCTTCTGCTTAAAAAGAGCTACACTTGTGCAACTCTTTTTTCATCAACTTCTTTGCAGGTCCAGGTCAGCTTCCTATCGTAGATCCCGCTCCGTTTCTCCTCGTAGGTCTAGGTCTGTGTCTCCCCGCCGGTCCCGATCGGCATCCTTGAAGAGATCAAGGTAATTGGTGTTAATTTTTAATAGCCTGTGTGCGTTGTTTTTGTTGGGTTTTTTTGCTTTATTTAGAGGATTCAAGGAGGTGTTGGAGAGCAGACTGCAAAAGGTGTTGACCTCTAGAAATCTGACTTTAGCACACTTTATTTATAAAGTCTCTGATATAATCCTAGTTGAATTTACAGGTGTGGTTGTATGATGAATTTTGAGCACTTACCCAACTGCATATCCCATGATGAATTTTGATGTCTAAGCCATCTAATGATCATGTAGATAGAGTTGACTTTGATTTTATTTCACCTTGTGTTTATTTTTTATTACAGGTCTAGATCAAGATCTAGATCTAGATCCAGATCTGTTACATGGCCCCGAAGCAGGTAAGATCTCTTCTATGACTGCAAGTGCTTAGTAAAAGTTGCTGGAAAGTCTGTTTAGGCTTTCTAAGAGCTGTTCAGATTTTCGGAAAAAGCTTTGTTTAAACCCCATTAACATCGGGGTCTGTAGTTCTAAAAAGCAGTGCAGAAGGTGGTTGTTCTTGTTTTATGTATTACTGATATCCAGGTCCCAGTAGTCATCATGGAACCATTTTCATTAGGTTGTATTAACAGCTAACATAGCAAACAAATTTAGAATTAATCAGAAAAGGTTTTTCCTTTTTCTTTGTATAGCACAGAAGAGATTGTGCATTCTTCCCTTTATTTGTCAGAGGGATAGGGATGCCCTTCTGGTAGCATATTAAAGCACTAATGCCTATAGCCAGGCAAGTCACAAAGGGCTTGTTAGTACTGAGTATTATAGCTGCTTCCAGCTCTGTTGACAAGTGTCAGCCTGCAGGAGCTGAATTAAATTGGAGATAAACACTTGTCAGAATTATTTTGTACCAATAAATGTGCCATAAGATGAAATTTCAAAGGCACACAGGATGTCATTCATTCTCTCAAGTTGTAGCTTAATCCTTCCATAGTAAACGAATGCAGTGTCTGCTTTATGCAATTTTGTCCAGGCAGTGTGGCTGATAGAGGTTGATGAGATGTCCTGGGCAAGATGTCATAGGAGAACAAGAGTAAATTGAGGTTCTGCTCTGAAGGAGATGGTACTGCTCTTGCCACAGCCCATTCCCAGACTTACTGTTCTGGTTTGATGGCTGCTGTTTGAAATAAACAACGTAACCATAACAACCAAACACAGGAAAATAAAAGGGAAGTTTTAGCTGAGGGGAGTAAGTGGAAAAGGCCATAGCTGAAGATGGGAGATTCAGTGCTCAAAGGTGGTGGTATTTTCTGAGAGTGGAACAGCAAGCAGTAGCAGGAGTTTTTAGGCAATGGACAGATGAAGACGAGAAGACGGCTGCATTAAGAGCAGACATTCTTACAAACAGTTCAGAAGCTAATAAGAAGGGAAATTCCCTGAGGCAGTAGAGCAATGCCTTTCACTGATCAGGTACACTTTCTCCACCTGTCAATAAAATATGTCGCATCTTAATACCAGGTCTTACACATTTAGTGTGAATCTTCCTGTCTCAAATATGGGAACATGCGTGCTACCAGCTTCCCTGCTGAGCCATGGTTTTTCTTTCTGTAGGTCTAGGTCCCATGGGAGATCAAAATCTGGCTCGCCAGCTAAGAGGTAAGCATACAGTGATAAACCTGTAGTAGTAGCTAGTATTCAGTAGTAGGTTTGAATGGCTAACAGAGCCTAGTCCTTTACAAAAATATCTCCCCAAATGTGTGCCCAGCTAATCTGGTGGTGGTGTGACTGAGATAGAAGTTCCTCTGCAGCTGTTTGGAATATGTTCCTTGTCTGTCTCTTTGGTTTCATTACCTGTTTGTAGTTTCCAGCATAGTAATTTTGTATGTGTCTGTGCTCAGCTGTGTTAAATTTTTCTATCCACCAGGAAAAGGGCTTTAGCTTTATGAAGGCTGTTGATAAAACAGCAGGAGTCTGTGATAATGTTTCTCAAAGCCTTGCCTCTATTACCATTTGTTTGCCTGTTCAGTCTACTGAAGATGGTGGCTTAAAATAAGGCTCCATGCTAAATACCCTGTCACAGTAAAACTTGATTTGAAAACTTAAATATTTTAAAGAGCTTCTGGCCAGACTCCTGTAGTGATTCCATTGCTGTTTAAGATGCTTATTTATTAGGTTTTTAATATAAAAGTTGAATTTGACCTTTAAGCTGCATTGATGATATTCTGTTTTGACAGTCGGTCAAAGTCCCGATCACCATCTCCAAAGAGAAGGTACGTTCATCTCCCTACTAATAATGTAGACTACATAGTGCTGGCAGTTTAGTATCTGCAGTGATCTCTGCTGGGGAGTTTGACTGCCACTTGTAGGGAAATAATGGAGAGGTATTTTGCCAAGATCTCTTCAACAGAAATAATGTTGTGATTGTGGTTTTATATATGGTAAATATATAGCTGGTAATAATTCTTTGGGATACTGGTTATATACCAGCATTACTTCTTGTCTTTGTCTGCTCCTGTGTTCAGTTCACTAACAGTTTTATTGCACAAAGACTTTCAACTACTGAGTTTAAAGCACAGAATAAATGTGGGGATTAGCTTTGAGTCTCATTAAAAGCTACAGTGAGATTGGGGAATTGAGAGTGGAGTAATGTTGCATACCAGTCAGGAATGGATGATTGAGCCTGTTAGTTTTATTGCTGTTACTCAGGATTAATTTTTGCCCCCAGTAAATTAGTAAATTGTTATCTCTCTGTGTGTTTGCATATAGGTGTAGTGACAGAATCAGCATCTTTTCCCCTAGTTTGAGTTCTTTAATAGTCCATTTGGTGTTCAGGATTTGTGGGGAGGAGAGGTATCATAGTAAATAGTAGTAGACCTGCCACAATGTGTGCCTTGCCTTGGTGATCTTTTGGGTCACAATCACAAAGGATTTGAATAAATGCTCAATGTTGAATGATCATGATAAGTTTTGACAAGTTGCTGTATCAGAACAGTGAAGAAATATCCTGCTTCTGTTAAGGTCACTTGATCACATTTTAATTGTATTGTAAAACTAACAGTAGAGAAATGCAACAATATGAAAGTTAACAAGAAAAAGGTAGTATCTTTAACATTAAATTGTCAACCCATTAACTTTGTCAATAGTGATTTTTTTTTTTTTTAGTTTATAAAAACAGTGCTTAAAGGATGTGGAGTAGTCTGAGTATCCTCTTGTTGCTTTTTCTGGTATTTGTGAATCCAGCATGACTACTGAAATGTTAACTGTGGATTCTTTTCCTTTCAGTCGTTCACCATCAGGAAGCCCTCAAAGAAGTGCAAGTCCTGAAAGAATGGATTAAAGTTAATCTTTTAGGAAGAAAGTTATTTTGCTTACATTATTATAAGGGATTTTGTGGTGTCTTTGTAAATGTAAGAATGTAGATAGGGGAGTATATCAACTAAAATTTGGCATGATCTGGATCTTCTGAGTTAGTCACACTAATAGACTAGCACAGGTCTCTTTTTATTGTATGAATTAACTTCCCGTGAAACGAAAATGCGGGACTTTTTTATTGGCACATTGAAATAAAATGTGTATTTTTAACTAAAACTCCTCTGTAGTAACCCTGCTGCTTCTGTTAACATTTGGGTAATTTTAGCTGTGTGCCATGTAATGTGGATGACAAATGTCTAAAATGGATGGGAATGACTAATACCGGTGTCTTCTCCAAGCAGTCACTTTTCACAGTTATTGTTGAATGCTGCTTGGTGAAAGGATCAGTTTCTGCTTCCTTTGAAATGGAATTTAAAATCCATCTCTGTCTGCAGATGGCCAAAAATCAGCATATGCACTTTTTATTCTTATATTTAGTGGTCATTCATTTCCTCTCCCTGATCTGACTATTCTGCAAGGCTTATTACTCTGATGCTTGACAACTTGTGATACCAGATGCCCAAAGACTTAGGATGAGCTTTTATTCAAAACAGTGACATCTGTGTAAAAGAGTAACATCTGCATAAATCTCTAAACATAAATCATTAATAACTTGATGACTGCTACTGCAGCTTGTTGCATTTTTTGGTTCTTTAGGCTGTTAATACAAAGAAAACTTGTGTCTTGAAACATTTTAACATTTTCCTTTTTGGAGGGATGTTTTAAGGTCTTCTGGCCTACTTTCTGAAGGACCTTAGGAGAATGTGTTGAGAGGCAAAAGAAAGCTGTTACTAGTCTTTATGCATCTCACTTAAACCTTCCTCCTTAAAGTGAAAGATTCTCTCAGCTGACCTCAGGAATTCTAACCTGCTTCACAGAAATCCATACGGTTTTAAAGCGGCCCAGATCCTGGAGGTGGTTTTGTTGAATTAAGCTATTTTCTCATAGCAAGTGCACACCTGCAGAAATAATTATTTGTGTATAGGTATGTCAAACTCTATGTTTGTCCTCATTCTGTAGAAAAGAATTGCATGATAAGGCATTTTGACACAGATCCCGGCAAGAGACTGGAAACGATGTTAGACTGAACAAACAAGCTGATAGCTGGAGGGGAGAAAAGCAAACACATCTAGCAGAAATAAAGTCCAGTTTCAGCAGCAGGCACTGAAATGGAAAGTGAGGCTTATTTCAACTTCTTACGGTGTCTCTCATGGCAGTTTGCTTCCAGTGTGTAAAGCACAGCAGAAAAAAAAACAAGAAGATTAACTTTGGTCACACTGTGGGTAACCCATGATTTTTAAAACCCGGTTTTCCTGTTAATAGTGATTTTATGGAGCTTCTTCAGTGTATGAGTTAATAGTCCAGTTCTGAGCATACTGTCATGCTGCAGTATTGTCTGGCCTTTATGCCTGGTTCTAACTGTTGGGTGCTTGGTGTCTGCCAGGACAGTCCTGTGGTGCTCAGCGATGGGGATAAGTGTTTCATCTGCTGGGAGCAATGATCGATATTCTGGCAATATCCATTTTAATTCCATGGTCACCACAGTGGAGGGGGGCGGGGGGGGCAGTGACACTACAGTGATGTAGCAGAAATTCCCAAAGTCTGTGTCTTGTGTTTGGAATATTTCCTGGTTGTGCATTGCCTACCCAGTTCATAGTGTACCTGGTGAGAGGCATATGTATGCCAGCGCTCTGGAATTTGATGAGCTTTTTTCTTTTCTGTACTCTTAAGGCATGCCTACTCCACAATAAACCTGCAGACTGATGTGACAGCTGTACTGGTACCTGTTTTTCAGTACCCAGAAACACTGTGGAAGATGGAGGAGAGGAGGCTGCAGGGGACTGAGGTTCCTCTAAACCTAGGATTAGTGGTGAGGACCTGAGCAAGGAGGACAGCCAGCATTTGTGAGGTACAGAGAGAGAGCAGTACCAAATCTGTACAGCTGTCGTGCCTCCTGCAGCTCCAGTCTTTATCCTTGGAGCAGGCTGCGCAGCTCCAGCTGTCAACTGAGTTTGGTAGTTCACCAAAAACTGCATGCAATGTTTGCATGCTCTTGGAAAAGATGCCCGGAGAGGGATGTGTTTGTGTGATGACTGCTGCTGTGACCATAGGCCCTGCACCTCTGGGTGGGGTATGTGCAGCCTGACTGGGGGTGGTGGGCAAGGGGCATGGGCCTGAGGTAAACCCACTCCCACAGGGGTGGTGGTGCTTCTCCCCCTGGTTTACAACCTGAACTAAGCATTTCCTGGACTTATGGCTCTATCCTCCAAATGACAACCAGCCCTTAGGTAGTGTGAACTGCAGCCACGTAACGTGTGACTACTGTGTGTGTCAGAATAGCAGGGTGCTTGTTTTGGGGGTCAGGGTGGCAGAACTACTGTAACTGAACTACTGTAATGAACATCAGAAACATAAGAGGTTATAATCAGACAGGTCCCTGTTACAGAGTTTGGGGAATGATGTGTAGTTCATGTGGAAACACAACATTAAGATGATGGTTTTCTTTCAGCTGTTGTATATTCAGAACTATAGATGGATGCACCTGCTGCACTTCAGCAGCCAAGGCATAGTGCAGATAGATGCTCTTAGGCTTTAAAATAAGAGTTAAACCAGAGGAGGCAGGGCAGCTGGCTGGGATAATCCCAGCACGCTATCCTCTGCAAAGCTATTCTGTACAACCACTGCATAACTATGTCACTGCAATGCTGCTGTCAGACTTGATTGCTCCAGCCGTGACAGCTGCCCTGTTGCCTGTCATGGGAAGAGCAGGGATGATCTGACATCAAGCTGTGGCGCAGGTCAGCGACAGAGCAGCAGCGAACACAGCAGAGAGCTCTTTAGTGGGAATAGCTGATGTAAGGAACAACCACAACTTTATCAGCCTTCTCATGCCCATTACCAGATAGATACTCTCCTGCTGTAGTTTGAGCTGTGACATGCCATGTCCTAAACAAGGTGCTTTCAGTGCATTTTTACTGAAAAATAGAGCCTAATGCCCAGGGTGAGGCTGGACAGAGGGTGAGAGCTCTTTGCACAGACCAGACAGTGGCAGGGGTGGTGACAGGAGTTAAAGCCAGCAGAAACCATGGGTGAAAACCACAGAGGAGGAACAAAGTTCCCAAATGGGATGCATCACCCAGGGTGCTTTGAAAGTGCCATTCAGCACCTGGTAGGATTTCTGGCTAATCTGTTAGATGCACTTACCCCTCTCGGTGATAGGAGTCAGCATCCCCCTATGCAGTGTTGAACACGAGCCATGTAGTATGGTTGTACTCCTCACCCGGGTGGAGTAGAGTGTTGGGGAAGTGGGGCTGGGGAGGGACAGCAGCATGTCAGTGATTGTGAGTGCACCCCAGGGACCAGAAAGGGTCCTGAGGTTCATATATAGACATGGGTGGCTGTGGTGGTACAGTTCCCTGCACAGGACCCAAACAGCTCCAGAGGTGAGGGGAGGTTCACCTTGTTGACAGCATCAGGCCAGTTCTGGGTTTCGAGGCAGAAAGCCGAGTGCTTGGGGTACACAACAGCACCTTTGCCCTTCAGGGAGCCATCCAGGTTGTTTCCGGTGTAAAACTGGATGCCAGGCTGGGTGGTGTGAACTTCCATAGCCCTGCCAGTGGGCGGGTGGCGAGCCCTGGGGAAGGAGTATTTTACAATGAGGGTGGTAAAACACTGACACAGGTTGCCCAGAGAGGTGGTGGATGCCCCATCCCTGGAGACATTCAAGGCCAGGCTGACATGGTTCTTGGCAACCTGATCTAGTTGGAGATGTCCCTGCTCATTGCAGGGGGTTGGAACTAGATGACCTTAGAAGGTCCCTTCCAGCCCAAACTATTCCATGATTCTATGCCAGTAGAGGATGCCAAGGAGCTGGCTGAACAGGCAGGGGTGGAAAACTGCTGCTGGGGTCCCAAGCCTACCTGGCTGCAAGGTGTCGAGCCTGCTCCTGCTGCAGGCAGAAGTTGTGGTCAAAGCCATCCAGGCCAAACTTCTGCAGGTGCTTCCCCAGCTCCACAGGCTGCCGGAGATCAAAGCCAGTGCCCTGCACAGCGGCCACCTCCCCTGGACAAGGAGAATAGCAGTGTCATCTGTCACGTGCCAGCAAACACCCATGGTTCTGCCCTCTGCGCAGGGCTGAGATCCCTTCCTTTGGTGAGCTGAGGGTTTAACCTGTTTGTGATCCTCGTATCATTGAGGTGCCTGTCTTTGAGCAAGGCTGCCTTGTGGCCGCTGTGACTCAGGCTGGGACATCACCACCTTGTCCTACCAGCAGCCCCTGTGGACACTGCTGTGCTTAGCTGGGATAAAGCAAAGCCAGGGAGACAGAAAGCACGAGGGGGAGCCTGTATGTGTAACTATATAAGTTTTAGGTTTGTAATAATTAACTTATTAGCTATTAATATTTATATATGCATAAGATACGTATACATATGCTGTCTGTCTTTAAATGAATGAATCCTCCTGGATCTCTGAACAAACATCCGTGAGATGGCCACAGAGGTGTCCCACCTCCCAGAATGGTGACATATGGGCTATATACTGAGACCAGTCCCCTTCTGCTTCAGGGCACTGTTTTGGGGAAAAAAAAAAAAAGCTTAAGACAATAAACCCAGCATTTTCTCTCAAGTCTTTTTTAAGGCCTGATGTGGAGACACAGCATCCTGCGATAAAGCTGTTGCAGTGAGAACGACTCTAAGACATACTAAACAGTGCAAAACAGCCATCCCAAACCCTTGTGAGAGAGGCAGGGGAGGGGTAGGGAAGGGAGTTTTTCCCTAAAATCATATTTTTCTATCCCTCTCTAAAGGCAGAGCTTTCCAAAGGTGTTGGGCATGGCAGAGCTGGGGCATCCCAGCCCCGCTGCTGGTCCCATGTGCTGTGCTCTTGCTCGCTGCAGTAAAGCACCCAGCTCAGCTGCAGCTCTGCACCAGTTCTGCTCTGCAAACCCTGAGAAACAGGACATCTCTGTGGCTTCTGATCCTATCTAAAAGGAGCACATTCACTGAATTCAGCTGTGGGGCACAAAAAACACCTTGAAAAAACAAAATTAAACCATTTTGATTTACGCACTTAGATAAAACACAGCAGTCACTGCATGCGGGGGCTCTGCCTTTAAACCTTGTCTAACCCCAGGGCTAAGACTACACACAGTGTTACCAGCTTCAACAGCTACATCTACCCAAAACACCAAGAGGGAACTGCAAAAAGCTGCAGGGAAGCTGTGAAACAGCTCCATGCTGAAACCAGTGTGGAGAAGCAGGGCAGTAGGTTTGGTATGGCCTTAAGGTCTTCCCCAGCCTGAGCCCGGGCTTGGCACACCAAACTGAGCAAAAGGCACTGGAGCTGTGAGACCTCCTCCTGCAGATGCAAGCCGACGCACGCACACACAGCATGAACACAGATGTAGTGCTGGTTTTACCGGACACCTGAGCTAAAAGCTTTCTTTTGCCTTTTTAAAGCTTCTCTTGCTCTACCTCGTGAAGCCAGAAGGTGCACTCATCAAAGCAGCCCTGCGAGAACATCAGGGAAACAAGCCCTGCCATTTCCAGCAGAGCTCACGCTTACCAGAAGCCGCCCAGGGGCTCAATGCAGCACTGGGGCACACATCCTGCCCTGCACCCAACTTCTCTGCCCTTTGTGCTTTTCACTCTTAAAGCCAATATAACCTGGTATCAAGAATCATTTTGCAATTAGATAAACTCCTACTGCAACTCAGCAGTCACACTACATGAGAAGCTGTTTTTTGGGAGGGTTGCAGTCAAGCCACCCAAAGCAAGGTGCCCCCTTGTTGAGTGCAGGGCCATTGCTAAGTGCATGTGCTCAGTGCTGGATCTCCTGCAGGTATAAGGAACATGTTTCTTGTCCCAGCTTGTTCAGATTGTTTAACTTATCAGCTCGATCATTTATAGAATCATAGAATCACAGAATGGTTTGGGTTGGAAGGGACCTCATTATGTTCCAACCCCCTGCCACAGGCAGGGACACCTTCCACTAGACCAGGTTGCTCTAAGCCCCATCCAACCTGGCCTTTATGGGGAGAAACATGCTGTTTTCCTTAACTGGCTTTCCTCTTTTAATCATGTAGAACATTAAAGGCAGGAAAGAAAAGTGTTGGTTTTGTGTTTTCAGCCTCCCAGCCAGCAGTGCCAGATCTCCTGACCCAGTGAGGGGACTGATGGCTTAGCTCTTGCAGGGAAGGATGATGCTGGGCTCCTGAGTACCAGAGATCCCAGCAGCTCTAGAGCTCAGTGCTGGAGTCCTCACCTGTGGGTGAGAGCCCTCCTGTTCCTGGGGTCCTGTGTTTCCCCTTGCTGGGCAGTGCTGTTCCTTAACACCCACACACACTCATGCGTAAAACCTCCTCCACCATGTGCACCGCGTGTCTCACCACCCACCAGTGGGGATCTTGGTGTTGTCCACAGGCAGGTAGGAATCTGCTTCAATAGAGATCTCATGGTCGTAGATATCCCGTGAGCCCTGCAGAAGGATGGCAAATATTGGGATTCCTGCTGCAGCCCTTCCACCATTCAAGCATCTTTAAGCACAGCCCAGATGTGACTGCCCACAGTGGTACAACTGACCTTGTAGTGCCTGGGGGACCTCCTGGCTGTCATCCCACCTTCACTTGGGGTACAGGACAAAGGTACCAACATAGCCAAAACCTGTAAATCCTAGGGGTCCATGGGACCTAGAATCTGTAAATCCTGCGAGACTATCAGACTAGCCAAAACATGCTGTTGCTGAGCACACAGCAATGGGCAAAAGGGGAAGGAAGCATGGGGAAGTGCAACCCATCCTCCTGGCTCATCTCCTGCAGCAAAGCAGAGGCTGGCTGCGCTCCTCTTCCCCCTCCTGCAGCCTTGGGGATGCTGGCAGGGAGCCTGCTGGGTTGGGAGCAGGATCTAAGCTGAGCCTGCACGTCACTGTCTAATCTGAGCAGCAATTTCATGGCCAAAGGTCTCCTGTTCACCTGAGCTGCATGCTGCAGGCTATTACGGTACCACTGGGAGGACAAACAGAGGGTAAGCTAACAACTGAACAGCCATTACAGAATCACAGAATGGTTTGTGTTGGAAAGGACCTTAAGGTCATCTAGTTCCAATCTCCTTCCATGGGGACAATTCCCACTGGACCAGGTTGCTCAAGACCCCATCCAACCTGGCCTTGAACACTGACAGGGATGAATTGTTAGAGCAGAAGCCTGAGCAGACCTTCTGCATGGAGGGACTGGGATGTCTCTCACTAACCCTTCTAAGGGTCTTTGTCTCACATCCAAGTGTGCACTATCCCATCCTATTGCTCTGCCCAGCAATATTGAATTTCGCAGATCCTTTTCCTCCAAGCACAGTTATAAAAAGGGTGAGACTCAAATGCAGCTACAATACAGTGCTTGTCTACTTGGCAGGACTCTGGTATGTGGCAGCTCTCTGCACCCTGCTACTTCCCCACCTTGGCTGCCTCACATCCTCTTTCCATGTTGCTTCTCCTCCCCATTTTGACCTCAGTATTTCCATGCTGCACTGACTCTGGCTGGCACTACAGGCACTGATCTCAGCAGCACCATCCAGCAAAGGTTCAGTGTGTTGTCTCAGAAGTGCCAACATAAGGCAACTAAGAAATGCCAGTCCATCGCTAGGGCGTGCCAGTTCTGTACATATTCTGAGGGACCAGGAGAGACTTAAACTCCCCATTCACACACAAAAGGAGAGTTAATATTCATGTCTCTGTTCACCACGCTCTGGGATAATGTGTCCTCAGTTGAGGTCTATGTGATTCAGTCCTGTCCCAACCCATGATGCATAGAGACAACCCTCACTCGTGTGTCCCAGGAATGCTGATTCCCCACAGCATGTTGGTTTCAGCACCTCATGGGAAGCCCATGGATCATCCCATGGGTCCCCAGGCTTTCTTTCCCTGCAGTGTCCCCCCATGGCGCTCATCTCCCCACGCTTACCTGCCCTGCCAAGTTGAAGTACGCGTGGTTTGTCAGGTTGATGGGTGTTGTCTTGCTGGTCTGGGCTCGATAGTTGATGGCCAGCTCCTCACCATTGAGTGTGTAGGTCACCCAGACTTGCAGATCACCAGGGTAGCCTTCTTCTCCATCGGGGCTGAGCCGGAAGAAGCAGACACCGTTCGGGAGGACCTGGGGGCTCCAGAGAACCTGCAAGGACCCAGGCACAAAGGTGCTCAAGGAATAATGCATTGAAACACAGCTTTTTCAATCATCTTTCCTAGGAGGGGAAAAACCCCAACAAACCCAAACAGTCTCCCTGTGAAGGACTAAAAACCAATATCCCCTGGTTGAAAAAGAAAAAAGGAAGCAAGAGGAAACACAAGCACCAGCCTGCCCTTGGTCAGCCAGTGCCAGCAGCAGGGAGCAAGCTTTCCAATGGGCAGCCAAACAGCCAGGGCAGTTTGCTGTGATGGGGATCTGCCCCAGCCTGTGTTACTCCATGCCTCAGAGGGTCCATGTGTTTGATTTTTGCCCTCCAGTTGGACTTGTTCCCCCTCCCATGGATATCCTGGTGTGCAACATCACCTCAACAAGCTGCCACCCCTCCCTCAGCTCACTCAGTGCTGCTTCTAGGACAAAATACAGTCAGCGAGCTCCTGGGTTGGGTTAAATGATACCAAATGTATTGCTAGGTACATCCATGTCAGTGCTAATCCACAGAACTGAGACCTCTCCATTCCTTGCCCCTGCCAGAGACTAGGGCTCTGCTTGGAGCCAAACCTGCTGGTGAGTGAAGCAAGCCAGCACACTGGAAACGTAGCTGTCCAGACAGCCTCTCTGACCCTGGCCATGGACCTGATGCTAAGCAGATGTCTCAGTCCCTTGCAGGACAGATATGTGACAAGAAGTGAGGTTCCCAGTCTCTGGAGCTTTGCATCTACCTAAGGAACAGTCATTACCGGTCAAAGAGGACAGAGCTAGGGGGAGGGACCACATAATGCTTTAGAGATGACCCCTTTTATGTCCTATGCAGACATCACAAACTCAGAGCACTTGTCAAAAGCCATAATTTTCACCGAACACGGGAACTGAGGGTGCCAAATAGAATCACAGAATGGTTTGGATTGGGAAGGACCTTAAAGCTCATCCAGTTCCAACCCCTGCCAGGTTGCTCAAAAACTGTGATGAACAAGCTGCAGAGCAGGTCCTCCTGCACCGAGTGCTTCCACTGCAGCTCCCACTGCTGTGGGACACTGTGGCTTTACGTATGAGTTTCTATTTAAGATCTTTGAAGCAAAATCTATTAAGGGCCCGCAAGCACACAGATACCACTGTCTGTTAAAGCTAAGTGTTATTTTCTAAGGCTCCCCAGCCTCCCAGCAGTGCGGTCAGATATTGCCACCATTTAAGTGTGTCTGCAAACTCCCTTGTGATCAGAACACACACTGACCACAGCACCTAGGTCTGCAAGAAAGGAAAAAACAATGAGCAATGAGTCACAGCCAAGAGCCAGCGTGTCTTGTTTTTGTTAGGGCTGACCATTACTTGGCTGGAAGGGGGTCTTGAGCAGGGGCCTGAGCTTCCCCCCAAGTTCTTACTGGGAAGTGTTGCTGCCTTGTTGGCATCAAGCTGGCATGTCTTCAGCAAGGGGAAGAGGTAGGGGAAGAGACCATGTCTCCTCTGCTGAAGACAGCCTGGAAGCATGGGTGCAAAGGAGTGCATGGTTCCAGCTCACTGCGGTCAGGGTGTATAAAGAAACTTTGAACCAAGTTGTCCTCTTTGGGGGTGCAACAGCCAAGTCACTCCCTTTATCCTAAGGCTGCTGAGGAGCACTTGATCCTGATCTGATGCCAATTCACGCTGTGCTGCCCAAAGGTGACTCGGACTTTTGCCCCTGGGTGTCCTTTCACAAACAAAACATTAACCCAGGGAAGCAGCTCGACCAGCATATTCACGTGTGTTCCTGTGGGGAAAAGTGTGCTTGCTGGTTACAAATGCATTTGATCCAACAAAGCCCAAGGCTTCAGGCAAGCAGAGACTTCTGAGCCTGTATATGCAATCAGCAAGGTTAATCAGCAAGGCTTTCATGAGAGGAGATGCTCCACTGCTCTTACCACTTGTAGTGCATGGGTGGTATCTGGAATTCAGCAGGAGCTCTTGGGAAAAGATGGGAAGGACTGAGTGCCCTGAGGCCAGGGAAAGGCTATTTTCTCTCTGGAGGTCACAGAGAAGGGCTGGCGAGGGGACACAGCAATGTCAGGTAACAGCCTGAAAGCACGCACAAGGATGGCTCCTCACCACCATGTCCCAACCGCAGTTCTGAGGGAGCAGCACCTCATCGCAGGACACCCCCATAAAAACTGAGCTCATGAGGCTTCAAGGGCGGCACTAACACAGAGGAAGCACAGGAACCCTGTGCACGGCAGCCAAGGATGACAGAAGTGATCCCTGCTAAGCCACCCACCAAAGACAAGCCAACCCAGCGTTCAGAGGTTCTCACTTCCCCATCCCTGCACTTACAGCACTTTCTGGGAGCTGATTCAACCCAACAACCACCAGAAAACCCCGCAGGGTGGGGAGCGAAGACACCAGTACCCTCTTGCCACAGCCCCGCAGGCTGCGTGCTGGAGGACACCTCGACCAACCAGCCTGGTTTTCACCTTGTCAAACCCCCTGGCTCCGCCGTGCAGGCTGTTGGGCCCGTTGTTGAGGAAGAGCTGATAGTCCTTCCCGTCCACCGTGAACCTCCCCTTCGCAATCCTGTTGGCAACGCGCCCCACGACGGCACCGAAGAAGGGGTGCTTCCTCGTGTAACCTGCGCGGAAAGACAGCGCGTGGTTAAACAGGGGGAATGGGACAGGATGGGTGGTCTCCTGAGAGGTGTCCCTGCTTCCCCCCGGTACTGAATAGGTGACTGCAGTCCCGGTGCTTCACAGGACACACAGCTCAGGCACATTTTGAGCAACCTGGTCTAGGGGAAGGTGTCCCTGCCCGTGACAGGGGGCTTGGAACTGGATGAGCTTTAAGATCCCTTCCAACCCAGACCATTCTGTGATCATATAATTCTATGATTTTTTTATTAAAATAGCCTGATGGGATCTTGTATCCTTTGCAGATACGCAGAAAAGGCCTCTCACTGCCAGTCAAAGCATGACAGAGACCTGGAGCCACCAATGTCCCCATTCCCCCTCCACCACCCAGCCCAGGCAGCAGAAGTTGCATTTATTTATCCCATGATTTGGAGGGGCCTGTTAGGAGCAGCTCATGCCCTGTTGCAATAAAACCAGGAAACACTGGTTAAATTGCCTGATTTCTTAATTATTTCGTTTCAAAGAGACAGGTTCGGACCCACCTTCCAAAGTGTCAAAGCCCAGGACAACATCCGAAAACACCCCATCCCTGCCCCTCGTCTCCAGGGCCGCGATTATGCACCCTAAGGACAGGATCTCCACCTTCACGCTGCCCGACCTTAAGGTGAATTTTTCCACCTCTCCTCCTCCTTCCTCCCGGGGCATGTGCCCGAACACCTCCCTCGTCACTTCTGTCATCGCTCCCCAAACCTTCCCCCCCGGCACCACCACCGGGAGCCGCGGCCCTGCAGGAAGGGAGCTCGGGAGGAAGCGATGGGGGCCGGGAGCGGAGCGAACACGGATCTAAAGAGCGGTCATAAACATCACATGGCTGCCTCACATGGCGCGGGGAGGGGTTTGGCCGCGCGTAGGCTGCTCCCAACGCCCCGTGTCGGTGCGGGGATGCGGTGGGGCTATGGAGGGATTCGGTGGGGCTATGGAGGGATGCGGTGGAGCTATGGAGGGATGCGTGGGGCTATAGAGGGATGCGGTGGGGCTGTGGAGGGATGCGGTGCAGTGCGGATCGGTGCCGTCAGCCTTCTGGGTCCGGGAAGCTGGGGGAGGCAGAGGAGAGAGGGAAGGGGGCCGGAAAGAGGGAGGAAAAGCGGTACGTGCTCTGGCTTGTGCTGCCGGGGGACGCAGCGCGGCTGCCAGCCTGCATGTTCAGGGCGTTCAGGGGGCAGAGAATTGCCGCCACCAGTGCTGCTTCCCCAGTTTCATGATTACAGTGCTACCGCCTTCAGGGCCCTTGTGAAGTATGACATGACAAAAGGGTGCTTTATCCCATTATACCCCTCCCTGAGGCCCTCCACAGGAAGGACAAGTCAGGTCTAGTGCCTGCTGACAGAGCTCTAAATTGGTCTCAGGGCACTTCAGTGCTCATAAAACCACAGAATGGTTTGGGTTGGGAGGGACCTTAAAGCTCGTCCAGTTCCAACCCTGCCACGGGCATGGACACCTTCCACTAGACCAGGTTGCTCCAAGCCACATCCAACCTGGCCTTGAACACTGCCAGGGATGGGGCAGCCACAGCTTCTCTGGGGAACCTGTGCCAGGGCCTCAGCACCCTCAGAGGGAAGAACTTCTGCCTAAGATCTCATCTCAATCTCCCCTCTGCCAGGTTAAAGCCTTTCCTCTTGTCCTGTCCCTACAGGCCCTTGTCAAAAGCCCCTCTCCAGGTTTCCCGTAGGCCCTGTTCAGGTATTGGAATACTGTTACAAGGTCTCTCTGGAACCTTCTGGTTGCCCAGGTGTTAATCTCAAATTCACGTGCACACGGTCCTGACCCGGACTCCATTAAAAACTCATCATCTTTTGAAACACCAGCCTTTCCTGTCTGTCTCTTCAGGCAATATCAGTCACAGAGAAAAAAACCATACCAACATTTAAGCAATGTGTGTGCACGTTTTTGACATCTCTTGGCAAGGTTCAAGTGCGAGGTGAAAGAACCTTACTACAGTTCGACATTGTTGTGTATTTCTGAGGCCCCTTTTCAGAATTTGCTTGAAGAACCAATAATTCTAAGAACTGCCACCAAAAAACCCTCAATAAATCAACCATTGGTTGCCAAATACTCATTTCCAACACAGCAATCGCTTTTAGACAGGAAAAACTACGGATCCCAAGCTGACCCAGGAACAACCACGGGGCTGAGCAGAGGTGGTTTTGAAACCTGCACTTCTTTGTTACTGATGGCCTCATGTTTGCAGTGAAACACAAAGAGCTGCTCCCGTGTTTCCTTCTGCACCTTCACAACCAGTGATCTCTATCTGAAACCAACATTGCAAGTATACGTATATTTTACTGCTCATCAATCCCACCTCCTGTTTGAAACGGCACAAACTTTGGAGCAAGAAAGGCAGGTGGAAGGGAAGATGAGAGCCACATTTATAACTGATTTGTGAAGGGTTTTCACGTGCACAGAATCTCACTCCTCGGCTCCTTCAGCACCTCTCTCTCAGTGTGCTTTCTCCAGACACAGGAAGCATTTCTGCTTTGCAAAGACAGGTTTCATTGAGGTGTTGGTTTTTAGCATGACAGGAGCTGCTATTTGTATTCATTTCTCTGATCCACACTAGAGAAGATCCAGAACTCTTTGTCTGATAGCCACACACACTCTTTCATTTCTCATATACCGTCACAGATGCAAGATCACTGAAGCCCCAGTGACATCTAAGGCTGTGCAGGTGCAGAAGCAGTACCACAGACAAATCTGTTCATGAGCCATCCACAGAGTTTTCAAGCTGACAGTTAAAGCAGAAAGTAACCAGCTTGCACAAGACTCAATCTTGCATAAAGCAGTAAGGGCAAGGGAGCAATGTCAGCTTCAGGACTGGAGCAAAATATTCCAGGAGTCCTGCTTCATTACATAGAGGATTTCTCATAGTTCACCTTTACATGTGTCCTACCCGTCTGCCCCTGGCGACTGGGGGAGGCAGACAATGGGAAGAGGCAGGATACAAGTGAGTCATGTTCAGCATCTCACTACACTGGATTTCTTTTTTATTCATTCCTATTTATAAGAGTTTGCTTCAGGCCTTATTCACTGTGGCGCTGAGGTTTGCTTACAGTGAGAGTCAAATACAAGCTCCTTGCATTATTCTCTTCTTTCTTCCCAAAAGAAAACCACAGCACCAGGCCTGAACATGCCTGACACTGGCAGCAGGGCACTTCCACTGATGAGTGTTCAGAAGAGCTTGGGGTGCATCTCTTTGGTTTCACTTCTCTGCCTTGTGGCTCTGCACAAGCAGCACCAGCTCTCTTCTCCTCACCTCTCCTCCTTGCTCTTCTCACCTTCTTGCTTGCAGTGAAAAGGTACTGCAGCAGCCTTTTGCATCCCAAAATGCTTGTGAAGAACAAGCATTCATCCTCTCTATTACAGCCAGTGACCCTGCAGGTATAGCAAAGGCATGGGGTGAAGGCAGCTTGTGTGCTGCCCAGAAGCCTGGCCCCTGCCCCTCTAAACCACGCAAGAGATTTCTGTTTAGTAGCAAAAGCTAATAAAAAGGCAGTGTGAAAAAGAACAGAACAGGTTTGTTTTCATGGGGGTTTTGTTTTTGGCTTGGTTTTCATTTTTTGAGAGGAAGCCATTTAAGGCACTGTCAACTACAGTCAGAAAATAAACTTGTGAGAAAAATTACAGAGGAGAAATCATTTCCCTGAGATCAGCAGTTTGGAAATTCCAGGTGCCTGCAGGGCAGCTGCCATTCCACAAGGCAGAAGTGAAGCATCAAGTTTTACACATCCTTGTGCTCTTTTCTTACAGTGACCTTATTTTGTACTTTTTTTTTTCCCCCAGATGTTTTTCTTTAATCCAAAATAAGGTGACTTTGCTTAAAAAGGTACAGTCAACCAGAACTCTCTGTTGTGCAGTACCTGCTATCACAAGATCCTTTTTTGTTGGTCATAAGGCACTTGTGTAATAAATTACATCAGCTACATTTCCGTCCTCAATTTTGTCTTTGTTTTCAGCCCAGTTGTGATTTTCATCTGGGACCTGCGGCATGACTGTAGGCCTGCACTGATGAAAAAAAGATCTTAAAAGGCAATTCAGGTTTGTGAAGGGATGTGTTGTGCTCACTTCCAGGATCCAGCTTTGTTCTGAGCTACCCAGATCAACAGCCCCCATTTTCAGCAGAGCTGCCTTGTGTAACAGAGGAGTATGATGTTAATGCCACTCAGTGTCCTGAAGATAGGTGACATGTCTGTATCTGCCCTGTGGGGAGTCTTTGGACAGCACTCCTGAGCCATTTTGCTTGGACCACATCTCTTGTTCTGGGGAACCTAATCTGTTTGTGGTGCAGCTTTGCATGCAGAGCCCAAAAGCGATCCAGCTGCACTTTGATTTGAAGGTGATGCTGGAAATGCTGCAATACTTAAGCAATGGCCAATGATTACAGTTTTCTGTTCTCCAAGCAGCTTCCTTATTCACTGATAGCACCTGTAACGTACCCAGTGCTGCAGCTGGAGATGGGTCTGTTTGCTGCACAGACACAGAAAAGAATGCGAACGTCACTTGTTACACCCTCCAGCATTATAAAGCTGTGATTAAATCCCCTTCTCCCAACAAATTTCATGTAAGCCCGAGAGGATGAGCTGGTGCTAAAGTCTGCATCAGAACACAGAACAAGAGGGGACACATTCCCCCACCATTTCACTGTCTGTTTATTGAATATATCTTCAGCTCTGCTGGGTACTTCCCAGCACTCAGGCTTAAAATGGAGCCCACACTGGTTTTGTTTCATCTCTTCAGGGGCAAATATACCAAGCCATTGATTAGGTTATTTTAGGATCATGCAGTCATTTATCAGGAGCCAGTTTTGCCCATTTATACAGCTCTTCAAAAGAACACGGCTACCCGAGAACACTTTACGCAGCACGTTTCAGATGTGCCTTTGTGTGCAAGTTGTTTGTGTCTCAGTAGCAGCCAAAGAGCCATTCGGATGTGTTGGTTGCTATAGTAATTACTTTCCTTGGGAGCTAAAATAATAGCTTACAGCTTCTGCAGCTCACTGCTGTGTAGGCTGCCTTGAACCAGAGACGCTTCCATTTTGCTTTGGAGGGGGCTGGGGTCTATCACGTACACTGAGACACAGACTTTCCTTTCTACAGTTGTGTGGGTAATCTTGAATTTGGCTTTTGTAGAGGATGTGACATGGATCTGAAGCTTCAGAACTAAAAGCGGCATGTGAAATGGCTGGAAAGCCTCGTGGCTGAGAGTTCTGATGGGGTGACGATGTGAATTTGGTTTCCATTTCTCTTACTGGAAGCTGTTAAGAAAGGGACTGAGTGTCATGCCGAGACTGATTTTTGGAGCTGAGGGCCATAGGAAGCAATGCAGGGGGGGCTCACTGGAGTTTCAAAAGTGCCTGAGCAAGTCAAGCAGGGATGTGACAGGAAGCACAAATGACACGAGTTGCCAAATTGCACTGGTGACGGCACTGATGAAATAACTGCAGCTCTGGAGAGGGTAAGGGGTCTCACTGCGGAGAGAGCAGCATTTCAGGCAGACACCAGCTCTCCCCTTCATCTGCAGGCACAGAACATTCCTGAGTGACATTTCAAATTGCAGTTCTGTGGGCTGCGGGACTTCTGCTTGAAAGGGCACTGTGCAGAAGCACTTCCCAGCAGTAGGACAAGCCCCGTGCTCGTGGCTCTGCGTGAAGGAGACACCAAATGAGAAGGTCTGTAAGATGCTGTGAGCCAGGGACTTCTGTGCAGCTTGTAGCCACATGGGCTGGTATCTGCCAAGGAAGCAGAAGAGAAGCAGGGATGAGAGACACAAGAAATGATCAGACCCATTTTACCCTCCTGCATCAAGAAGCCACTGCAGGGACACTGTAGCTCAGATTCATGACTCACAGCGGTTTACCTACATAGGTCCCAGCATCAATAACAAGTATGAGTTTGGTTTTAAAGACAGAGGTCAGCAAAAAGGGAGGAGGATATAAAAAAGGGCTCAGAGAAGGAGGCAGGAGGAGCTGGGATGCAAGGAGAGGGACAACAAATAGGGAAAGAATTTTGCCTGACAGTACTGTCCTTGAACATTTGCTCTCAGATGTGTACACTGATGCTGCGCTGGCAATTGGCAGGGAGATGCCAAAGGGAGATAAAAGAACTGCATTATCTGCTAAAGGCTGTGAACACAGACAGTTCCTGTTTGAGTTACAAAGATGCAGGGAGGGAAGGTGTCTGGGGAAACCACAGGGCAAAACTGGGCCTTCGGACGGTGTGTATGTGCGTGCTTGGTTTGCAGCCAGCAGGTGATAAGAACTGACTTCACACATGTAGATGTGCGGATCTCCCTCCCTGAATTTAGGCATAGCATACACACGGATTTTGTGGCTACACAGCTTTGCTGCTGAAGTGTACTGCTTTACCAACAGTTAAAGCAGCCTACCAGGGATTTGTGTCAGCATCTCCTTTATCCCCAAGCAATGCTGGATGAAGTGCCCTTTGGCATGTTCCTGTATGAGGCTTGTGTCTTACAGCACCAGTACAACTACAGACGGGTGACTGTTTTATGAAGGGATAGCTCTGGAAAGCCAAGGCTGATGCTGATTTTGCAGTGAACAGCAGTCCATCACTGCTTTGATGGCCAAGCTGTGGCCCCTATGCTTGCATGTATGTCCCAGAGCCCCAGGGAGGCAGGGAGAGCCTGAGCACCCTGCCATGTGGGGGCTTAAGTTTTCAATTCACAACAGTCCAGTTGTGCAGGCTTCAGCGCTGAGAACATTTCAAGTGTCTGTTCTGTATTAAACTTGCTGTGGTGGTTCAAATTTTTAATCCGTGAATTTCCTCTGGCCTTTTTATAAAGCACTTGGGCTGAATTTTCTGCTATTGCATCAGAAAATTTGGCTGCGTTTTTTGCCCTGGTGGATTGTGGCGTACCGAAATCTCGAGATTGGCACTGAAGCACTCCAGCAGAAACAAAATATTTAAGATGCAAAATCCTAAATGCAAGGGGAAAGAAGTATTTCTCAAGCAAGAAGCTTTAAGAAACAGAAAAGTAAATCAAAAGGCATATGAAGATAAAATTTCATAATCAATCCAATGTATTATCTGGCTCTATAGATTATCTCTTATCTTTGAAACGTACCACCTGCATTCACCAACACCTGCGGTTTTAGCAGAGTAACAATATGTGTTTCTTTACCCAAAATGGTCAGGTATGGGAGAATCTTGGCTTTCCTTAAACAGAAATCTGCAGCTGTCATGGGGACTTAAAATCTTAATAAAAACCATGACCCAAGTATCAGAAAAAATTACTTCTAATTTTTAAGCCCTAATTTGGAGGGAGCAGGACAGGGATAATTCATCACTTTTGGTTTCTAGGCTGGGAAGTACTGCTCTAAAGAATGATTAATAAGAGTATTTCTGGACCAGCAGATTTTTCTTTGGGTTAATTTGGAAGTAGATTTTGTTATTAATTATTTGATATTTGACATTTGTAATGAGCAGAAAATGACTCAGAGCTTGTACTTTAGGAAGCTTTGTGATATTAAAAGCAAATGCTGCAGCTATGTTAAAAACTTGGAGGAGATTGCAAAAAAACTTCCTCTACTGGAGAACTAGTTTGTGCTGATAAGTATTCCTGCTGGTATAATTATGATTTCTTCTCAGCAGCAGCTATCCTTCAGCACAGACATCAAAGATGAAAATACAGTCTTGAAAGTTTGTTTACATGTATCATTAGAAGTGACCTGGTCTAGTGGAAGGTGTCCCTGCCCATTGCAGGGGGTTGGAACTCAATGATCTTAAGGTCCTTTCCAACCCAAACCATTCTAGGACTCTATGCTTCTATAACGTATGGTAGGTAGCCTGTCTAAATGTCTGGCTCAGCTGGACGATGTATGAATGCTCCTGTGGAGTATGAAAACATGAAGTGTGTCACCCAACACAAAGTGTATCAAGGAATAGTCATGGAGTAGCTCAGGTGATGAATTGTATTGCAATTGCCTAAGAGAAAGCTCATTGCATACAGGTAGTAGCACACTTTCACTGAGCCTGATTCCTCCACCCTCACCACAGCGTTGTCATCTTTGGCTGTCAGCAGCAGCCATTTAACTGACACAGGTTTAGATGCTGTCAGTTAAGGCAAAGTGAAAATGGTATTTAGGATTTTTTTTCCTTCTTCCGCCTTGTGAAAGCAACTGAAGCAATACTTGGGAACTCACCTCCTTTGCAGTCAAAATCATTGTACTAGTGCCCTGCTCAGAGAGCCTTGGAAGGTGGCAAAAGTTATGTTATATAATATATAGCATATAGGGAAATCACAAAGGATTTACTTCAAGGCTATTGCATCTAACTAAGTGAAATGGTACAGAATGTTTTATTTGGCTTTAGCCAGAACAACATTCTTTGTAACGGGCAAAATAGGCAGAGACAACATTTTAACGATAATCAAGAAAACTAATCCTCACGTACCACATACAGCACAAAGACACTAGAATCTTAGAATCATGGAATAGTTAGGGTTGGAAAGGACCTTAAGACCATCAAGTTCCAACCTCCCTGCCATGGGCAGGGACACCTCACACTAAACCATGTCACCCAAAATTAGTAAGCAGAGCTTCTTTCAGCTTACAAAGTGTTAGTGCTGTACAATGTACATTAAACCACTATGGGAGCTCAAGCAAAGGTATCTATAAGATGTTGGTACATGCTCTGGGGAGATAGCATCTTCAGCCAGCACGAAGATGGAGAAAACTTCTGCACTGCACCCAGTCTCACCCTGTAGGCATTCTTGCTTACTAGTCAGTTCAAAAGCTACCAACAATTTGCATTCCTGTTGCAGCAAGCAAAGTAGTCCAGTGGTGCTGCTCCATTCTGGATAGAAAGAGACAAAGGAGATTAAGATTAGAAATTAAATACAGTAACTTGTAGGAAAGCACCTGGCTCACTTAGACACTGAGCCTTATGCTCCAGTTAAGTTTTCACCACCAAAAAGCAAGACGCAAACCACAGAACATCAATTAAACTTCTATTTTAGTAATGCATATCCTTTCTGGTAGCTCTTCCTCACAGGTGCTTACAAATGGTGATTCTGGGAAAAAACACCTGCTTCACAAATTGATCACTGCTCATTTTTAGAAACTGCTGCCTAATATAAATCCAAAGCAGTGACCTGCTTCTTCTTGTGGGATCCAACACACAAATGCTCCAAAATCTGTCTTTAAAATGAAGCAACTATTTTAAGAGAGGGAAGACAGTCCTCATGTCTGGGCAACTGTGCCCACAGATGGCAGCTGATGTTGTAAGCAAGGGTCAGAGCTGGCTAAGGGCATGCTTTTTGTCCATGAGGCAGGAAAACTGTCTGCTTCCTCAGCAGGAGAAGCTGCCAGGACTGTTTTGTGTGAGCAGCCCCCACAACATTATACTGACAGGCAAGGCCTCTTACCCTGGCAGGCCATGTCGGTCAGCCTTCTTATCTCCCTGCACACACTATGATACCCTAATATCCTGCTGGTCTCTCACGGTTCTGTGTTCACATTTCCTGAGCCAGGCAGGACAAGGAAGCTGCATAGTATGCATAGCTGAATACTTATTTCAGTGCACTTTGCTATGCACAGGCCACAGCTGATGTGCATGCAAATGGACTGCAGGTAGGCTGTGAAGTCTGGCTTAATGGGACCAGGTATGTGTGTAGAAGCTGCAAAACTGACTTTAGGCAAGGACAAAGGTAGTTTTCTAGCACAGCAAGGCAGCCATGGCTCTACCACTCATTTCACTCACACCAAAACCCTGTAGGGATCAGCTACCTCTGCAGCCAAGAGCAGGTACGGAATGGCTTTTTTGAGACACAAAGCACCTCTCTGTGGCACATCTATATGGGTGGCACTGCAGTTGTCCACCTCTTCTGGACTGGCCAACAGATCAGCAGTCCACCAGCAAAAGGAAGAAATTTCAGAACTGCAGTTATTTTATACTACAGCCCAGAAGCAGCAAAACCAGCCCTGTATGGGGATGTGAAAGTGCCATGACAGTGTCTTGAAGAACAAATAGTATCTAGTATTTATGCAGAGAAAGGTGATTGGACTCAGAGAAAAGGAAGAACTGACTAGACAGATATGTTACACTGTCCGTCCAAGAAGGAATGCTGGCAACCAAACAAGCAATAGAAGTAAAAATACATATACCACCACCCTTAATCCCCCAGGGGCCCCATACCTAGGTAAGAGCTGTGTGTGACACTAGGGCTTTTATCTCTGCTGGGCTGCACTAGCACAAATGAGTGCAGTGGCTCTTGTCTGCTGGTGTATCTCAGGTCTGAAGCATACCACAGTATGACTGTCAGGTTGCCTTTTTATCCTTTCAACAGAGGGAAAGTAGATTACAAAGAAAAGGAATCACACATGCCAAGTCAGAAACTGCATACATAATGGAAACATACAGAATGGAAAATGGCAAGAGAACGGAAAATTTCAAGATCAGTTGTAGGCTGATTTTGTCCCATCGTGGCCAACTCATTGTGATACGGACTTCACTTTTACAGCCATTGATTCATCTGTTGATGGGGTCTCAGTCACAGTCGGTGCCCCAGTAGCAAGTCAGTGCTCAGTCTCTGCTTCCATTCCACTCTCACAAGGAGCCCAGGCCATGCTCAGTGCAGCTCCTCAGCTCTTTTGCTGGTAACAGAATGACTTGATTTCTCCTGAGTGTTTTTCACTACCACGGGAAGTGCATCACTGCTGTGTAAGGTGAGCAGGTGCTGCAGTCTGCTGCAGAGATAGAGGACTGATACGTAGGCAGGTTTTGGCCAGATGTATTCTGAATGCTTTTCAAGGGACAATTTGAAATACTTGAGGCCTGATTCCACAGAAAATGCAATTTTATTTTGCACTCAGTTGTGAAAATGAATTCTGAGGTTGTCAGCTAAAGTGTAAGAAAACGAGTTAAAAACAGTGATCGTAAGCAACTGGTTTAAGTGACTTGCCTCTTATCGCATAGAGGAGAAAACAGGCAGTGTCATTACTCCTAAACTGTGCATGTATGTGCGTGTGTGTGTGTGCACTGACTCTGTATATGCAGAAGAACAGCGGTAATAAAGTCAAATACTTGACAACTTTGTGTAAAGACATCCAAAAGAAAACCTGAGATTTGCTTGTGAGATTTTATGGATCATGTACTTGAAATTACTACAGCTGGGCTGGCATGGAAGCATCTCAGAATCATGTTATTCAGTTGCAACTAAAAGAATTAAAATCTTTCTGCACAAGTCCTGACTAGACAGAGGTAAACTTCTCTAAGTTTACTTAGAGAATTAAACTTGGAGTTACTCAGAGTCTGATGCTTTAAGAAGCAATAAATACCACAGCATTTGTGATCCTTTTGAAAGTGCTAGTAATAGTGCAAGGCTTGGTGATTCTGCTATGTAAGGCAATGATTTTAAGTCCTTATTGGTGAGTAGATCTGACCTCTACCACAGCTGTTTATGGAGCACACACTAATTTAGGTATTCAGGCCAGTGTCAAACATACTCAGCAGTCATAGTTTCTCTTGATAGTAACTAGTGTATTGCATGCTTAATACTTCTAGGGTGTTGGCTTCAGAAGTCTTGTCATGGGTACCCAAATGTAGGGATTTATCAACTGTGGTGGACTGAAGAAAGTAGCAAGGAGCTGTAAGTGCTGTCCAGCCCGGAGGAGGGCATGGGTAAATCCAAACCAAAATCACAAAAAATGAGAACTGAGAAAGATTTTGCAGTTCAATTTGCACAGGTATGTGTTGGTGTTCTCACCATCCCTCTGCAGCTGAGGTAGCAGTAACTTCCCGTGGGAGAGTGATCAGAGCACTCATTTCTTAAGCTGTTGAGAAAAAAAGGAACAAAACCCCTGCACATTCATGCTTCAGCTGTAGATAACAAGCACCAGAGTAACCTTCCTTCACACTGCTACATGCCACACTTCATATTCAACCTGCATGCTATGTGCTGCATGTAATGTGATTCCACTGACTTGCTGGTGGGATCCTGAGTTCTTGGTAAAAGGGAATAAGCTGACATGATCAATGTGGGAAAGCCAGTCTAATCAGTGCTGTTGGAAGGGAGGCCTTAACTCCTGAACATGAAATTCCAGCAATGGAAAACTTCCTAGGAGCTGTTGCTCCAAGTCAAGACCCCATCCTTGGTCAGAACAACTGAGTTTTAGCTGAGCAAGTGCTTCAGAATTAAACCCTGCAACAGCAGAGCCTTCCCCTTTGGCAGAGAAGCTGTGCAGAGCTCTCCATTTATACAGATCTTGCCCTGTGGTGAAATTACTTTTCCATCAAAACATCATTGTCTTGGTTTCAGTCCTTAACTGGGGCTTCTGCAGTTGCATGCCTCAGCTGCAACAGCTTGTGTCAGCAGCAGACACAACACACCCGGGGGAGAGAACTGTGGCCAACAACCCTGATGTCGATGTGTTGAGAAATGTGCTGACATTTTCCCCATAAGCTGTATGTCTACTTATGATTCTCCTCAAGCCCCAGGAAGTTCCCCTGCATTGTTTTCCATCAAAATGTGTATGTGAAAACATGCAACCTGAGGGTAAAACATAATGACATGGGAGAACTCATTGCTATTGGAGAGCCTTTATGAAAGCAAAAAATATAAATGTGGAAAAAAGGAGCAGAAAAAAAGAACTAGGCAAGAGCCACCTTAAGGCTATTAGATAGAAAGGTATGGAAGCAGCGTCTGACTCAGAAGATCCTTAGACTGCTGATGGCTGAAAACTGGAAAGTATATCTGGGAATGCTCACTCCGTGCATTCCATTTTTTATGTGTTGCTATATGCACCCACTCCTGGCAGCTCTCCAGTGCAGGAGGATGCTTTGGTACCTTTGGTCTCACCCATTTTTATGTTACCTCTTGTTGACTCAATTGAAAAGGGTAGATCAGGTCTTAGGTAATATAACCCCTAACACATTCAGCCCAGTAATGTGTGATGGCTGAAGGACTACTTTCACCTCACATCTGAAAGTCATATCCAGACCATTTTTAGGTATCACCTTTCTGTTAACGTCCCACTGTGAATGTCATTACTGGATCAACTCATGAGAACTATTTTCCGCTTATGGACAAGCAAACTAAAACCTTTTCCCATTTTTATTCTAGCTTTTACATGCATTCCCATGGTATCTAAATACACAGATCTTAGCACTGGAAGTGTAACGTCTTAGCATGGTAAGAAACATTCCTCACTACAATGAGCTAATAGCTTAATGGAATATAAATTACTGTAAAGGATGTAAGAAACACAAGGCAGGAAAGGAAGAGGAGAGAAAATTGTACTGGTAACAACATGTACTTCCAAACTATGTGCGTAATTATGTCATTTAACTTTCTGCTGGGTTTGGGGAGTTTTCTTCATGTCATTGTTCTCCTCTTTATGTAATTATGTGGTTGTACTTGACTGCACAGTGGTAAGCAAATAACACTAATTGCTTTTCTTATTGGATGGTAGTGGACTGAAACCATGACTTCTGTTTATCAGCTCCAGGTAATAAAAATTGTATGAAAAGGACTATTTCAGGCAGTATTAGCACCTTTCATCTCTGTTTTTTGTAACAAAAAAAGAAGGTCTGACAGGCAATGTAACAGTGAAATCCTTCTGCTGAGTCAGATCCTCAGTTTTAAACTTACATAAGTGGCATGGATTTCCATATTCCTTCTCTCCTTTTGTATGCCTGAAGCTCAGACAGGAGAATGACTGCTCCTCACAGTACCTTAGTGTGGAAGCCTCAATGTCAAAACTTAAATATGAAAAACATCTTCATATACCCACTGTGGAATAATTAAATGCCGTGTTAAGTCAGCAAAGCAGGGTCTGCTATCAAGTGCCACTGAAGACCCTATGCTGTACAGGGGCATGCTCAAACTTTTCTATTTCTTGGAACACTCATTAAATAAGAATTTGGCCAAACAGTCAGTTTCTCATTTTCAGAAAAGTAACTTTAAATACATGGGGGGGGGGGGGGGGGGGGGGGAAGGAGTAATTTAATTACTACAGAAAGTGTAATTATTGCAGCATTTCAGTGCCATTTTCTGACTAAAACTCTGGTATGTTCTGTGATTTCTCAGGCTGTTACTTGCAACTGTATGGTATAAATGTCTGCTAAAATCCCAGAGGTCTAGAAAACTACAACTAATTTACTAGAAACTTCATCTGGCAAGTTAGCATTTATGTCTATAGCAGAAATATCAGTAGTGTATTTACAAGTCAAGTGCTATGAAAAGCAAGTTTAATGCTCACAGATGGCATGTTCCTTGTTGACCATTTGAACCTACAACAGATGTATGGCCAGTTTCAACCCTGTGGATTGTATGCTCTCAAAGCTGTAATGGTTCTTTGTTAAAAATGAAAAATACATATAACAAATACTGATAGAAAAAAACCCAAATATATTAATAAACAAAGACCAAAGAGGAAACAAGAAGGTGAGAAACACAGCAAGTTAAATCCAGTGTACGTATTTGTAGATCAGATGATTAGATGAGCTACCTGACAGATGCAGAATGTCAGGCAGAATGGGAAACTGAACCTCCTCCTAATTCTTCTCGGAGGAGTGCCTTTACAAATGGGTTTCAGGGTTACAGAAAACATTTAAACAGCAAACCATTTGCTTTCTTTTCTAGCTCACGAGTACCATTTCAGGTTGAACAACATGTTTTGTTTGATACAAGTGTAGGGTTTTGGTTCCTCCTCCAAAACAAGAAGAATAACATTTGTTTTGGCCGTCTTCTGTATTGCTTCCCTCCCTCTTATTTGGCTGCTCAACTGAAAAATCAATTACTTGCACAATCCTACACCCATTCTCCATTGACCTACTTTCAGCAGGGTTCCACTCCACATCCACCTGGGTTTGACTGCCACAGCAGCAGAAGCTAATTCGGCTAGAACATCCTGTAAGTCACTTACAGCATTGAAAGTCATCTTTCTGTGCTTCCATCCATGAGGAAGCCTTCTCCTGGACACACTGGCAATATACAGACAGATAGGTGGTCTGCAAGATGGGTAGAAAATGAGCTAACAGGCTGCACTCAGAACGTGGTGATCAATTCTTTTTAGTCAGGCTGGCAGCCTGTCAAAAGTGAGGTTTCCCAGGGATTGACACTGGTCGTGAACCCTGTTCATCTTCACAGTGACCTGGATGATGGGATTGAAACCACCTTTGCCAAGTTCGCTGATGACACGAAACTGGATGGTGAAGTGGACACATGAGAAGGGAGAGCTATCATATGGAGAGACCTGGATAGGCTGGAAGAACGGACTAGGAAGAACAGTGTAAAGTTTAACAAAGACAAGTGCAAAGTCCTGCACATTGGACAGCACAAACAAAGAGCCCAGTACAGGCTGGGACCTGTGTGGCTGGGGAGCTGCCTTGCTGAAAGGGATCTGGGGTCCTGAACAAGAATCAGCAGTGTAGTGCTGCAGCATTGAAGACAAATCAGATTCTGGGCTGCGTCTACAGGGGTATTACTAACAGGGACAGAGGTGTGATCATCCCACTGTATTCAGAGCTTGTCAGACTGCACCTGGAGCGCTGCATCCTGTTCTGGTCCCATTTCAAGAAAAACACTGACAGACTGGGTAGGGTCTGAAAGAGGGCCACAAAGATGATCAAAGGGCAAGTCAACCTGCCCTGTGAGGAAAGACTGGAGGTAGGTCTGATCTTCCTGGAAGAGAGAAAGCTGGGGGGCAGGGGGCTCATCACAGTCTTCTAGCACTTCAAAGAGTGACTACAAAGAGAATGGAGGATCTCTCTTCACAAAGAGTCAAGTGGAGAAAAGAAGGGGCAAAATGCATTTTTACAATCGGAATAACCAACCGCTGGAACTCAGGGACATGGCAGAGCCCCCCATGCGGGATAGATACCTCACCTAGGCTCCCTCCCACAGAGAGTTGGATCTTTCCAGTTCCCTTCCAGCCTGAGCTGTTCAATGGCTGTGTGCAAACAGGCACGGGCTCCAAGAGCCACCTTCAGCAACATCTCCCTGAAGGAGCTGAGCTGACCAACCTAAGCTTTGCACTGCCAGCATAGACATGTATGTAATGCACTGCAGTTCTGAGAGTACGTTGGTACCCTTAGAAACAGTAGTGCCAGTAACAGAGCCCTGGGGGCACGCAGACAACTGCCCAGGCAGCTCCCCACGTTCATCGAGCTTGTGGGAAGCGTATTTAGTGCGGTACTGTTCTTCTTGCGATGAGCACCGGGCCCACCCGAAAAAGCGCACGAGCTTCCCCTTCGTGGCCAGGAGCTACGGGCTAGGTGTGGAGCTAACGGCTGTGCCTGGGGAGCCACCTCACGGCTCTCTAGATGCTCCGTGACCTTGGCAACTGGGGGCCGCAGCGCGGCGGCCCGGAGCGCTTCCCGCTGGGACACACCGGCCCGACTGCTCCTCACAGCCCACAGTGCCCGGGCCAGCAGCGCCTGTACGAGCCGTGGCGCCGGGGGAAGAACAAAAGCGGTGAGGGCTGCGCGGGAGGCGGTCGGTGAGAAAAGGACCTCGCGGCCAGAACGCTGGGCCCGGCCCTCGGCGCGGCCTCCCAAGCCCTCAGACATCAAAGACCGACGGAGGGAGGGAGGGAAGAGAGAGGCGGTGCCGGGACAGCCTCTAGGGGCGGTGACGGGCGCGCCCACTGACCAATCACTGTGCAGGCAGCGTCCGATGGGCATGCCCACTGGCCTATCGGCTCACCGAGCTCGCCCCCGCCCTGACTCGGAGCCAATGGTGGCAGCGGTGGCCGCCGGGGAGGCGTGCCCCACTCCCGGCGAGGGAGGGGTGTGTGCTGTGGGGGGCCGGGGCGCAGAGCATCTTTGGGGCTCGCTGCCACCGGCCTTCAGCCCCGTTTTCTCGCTGCCTGTCTCCCCCCCTCAGCGTAGCTGGGCCGTTCCTCCCCTCTCTGTCGCGGCCATGTCGTCGCCGTCGTCTGGGGAGCGGTATGAGGAGGAGGAAGAGGAGGACGGAGCCTACGAGAGCCAGGCCAAGCGGCTGAAGCCCAGCGCCGCTGCCGAGGAGGGCGAGATCGAGTACAGCGGCGCGGAGGAGAGCGAGAGCCGGCGGGACAAGCCCCCTGCGCCGCGCGGGGCGGGCTTCTCGGGCGCGGTAAGGGACGCGGCGGCGGCCGCCGGGGAGGGGTCGGGGGGGACCTTCCATCAGGATGCCGCCGGGGGGAGGGTGCAGGCGAGCCGCCCGCCCCACCCCGCACTCCCTCCCCTCCCGTGGGACCAGGCTCGCTTCGCTCCCCGCCTCATTCACCCGCGGCGGGCGGCGGGCTTCATCGCCGGCCACGCCGTGCGCCCGGGGCTGGAGCCGGAGCCCGCTGTCCCTGATCCCCGGGCATGGAGGCGCTTCCGGTGGTGTGTGCTCCCCCCGCGCCTTTCCCGTAGTTGGGGGAAGGCGGTGAGGGAGCCGGGCTCGGTCCCGCACTCCTCTCCCTTCTCCCCGTGGCGGGCGTGCTCAGGGTGTGCGGCTGATTGTTCCTGCCGTAGTTGCCTGGGGGAGAGGGACTGAGCTCCGCAGTCTGCTGGGGCTGCGTGGTTTGGGTTTCACAGGTCTGAGATTGCCTCTGTTCCGTGGGCAGCTTGTTGCCTCCTGGGATATTGCCATTGCAAGTTTTGTGTTTGCCCTGTTGCTGAGTGTAACTATAGAAACGTAGAGCGGAGGAAGCAAGCGAGGCAGAGCGTTTCTTTCATCCTTCTGTTTTGCCGTTGTGTCTGGCGGCATATGGCGACAAGGTTGATCATAAGTGATTACCTCCTTTTAAAAATCATTTGTATTTTTACTCCCCCGAGCAATGTTAATAAGCTGGTTCAGTTATTTTTTTGCCACATACCTTCTATTCTGCATGAATCTAAGTATCGGGATAGTCCTTGACCCGTAAATTTGGGCTAAGAGTACTTTTGTGGCTGCTGCTTGATTTTGTTTTTTTTTTAGCCAATTGTCCAGCTGATTTTAACCATTTTTCTTCTTGATGGCTCTTTCTGTTTCTTACTTGAAAAAGCAAGATCAAGAGAGCATTGGTTTAATGGCAGACCTTGTATAGAACAGCTCATTTCATGATTTTATAAAAATGAACTTGCTTGGCGCTGGGATAAGGTAGCATCTCTCAAACTTCTTGATGGGGAAGGTACCTGCTAAATTAGTACGAAAGGTTCCTGATAAACTGCAACAAAGATATATATCTGTGTTACAGAATTACAACATATCTATTTTAATTCTATGATTTCTTGTGACAAAGCTTTGTCTCTGTTTCAGTCAGGGTTTATCAGTGGGCTCTGTCTTAAAGGTCAGTTGTCAATGACATCCATATGCTTGCTTAAGTTACATTGAAGCTTTGTCATGTAGGGGAGCAGGACATCACACAGTGTTTCAAATAGGAACAAGATACTGCTCTTGCCTTTCCTCTCCTGCGGTATTTTATGAAATCAGCTAGTTCTTACTTTTTCTTCTTTTTTCCCCCTCCCCTCATTCTGGGTTCTGGTTCACATTGTCTTCGTGTTGACCTCAGTACCTCAGTTTATCCCAGTTAATGTGCAGAGAGGCAGAAGTTGTCTTGATGATAGAGATTAAACTACTTCCTTAAGAATGAGCTATAGCATCAAGTGAATATATGAGAAATGAACAGCTGAGTGCTTTTGTTAGTAATTTTATGTGGGGCATTTAATAGCAAACTGCTAGCATTTTCAATTAGTTAACGTGAATTACAGTTTTTTTTTCTCTAATAGATTAAAAAGTGCAGGAAACTTATTTATTCTTTGACATATCTTAATAATTTCTCTCCAGAGAAATGTTCTTATCTTAGAAAAGTTGTATGCAGTTCAGGGTGAAGATATGTAAGATGAAGGTAGGTTGAGAGGAAGGAAGAAGTGTAAGTATCCTGGGTTGCTCAGAAGGGAGAAGAAAAACAGCAAGTGGAGTGGGAGGAACTATAGGGGGTGGGGAATTAGAAGGAAAATGGGGAAATGGATGATCAGGGTAAGAACAGTGGTAGGAATCTGGTGTCCTCACTGTTGTCCATGTCCTGTCCCCTCCCCACTGCCAACATGTGTCCTAGAATAGTGGTGAAGTGTACACTCATATGGATTATATACTTTCTTTGTATAAGGCCTGTTCTGTGGTAGGACCTGCCAGCAGGTTGGTGGGGTCTTCCTGCTGGGCTGTATTTATTATTTATTATTATTGTGGCATTTTCCTATTCCTCTGGGGTTGCTTCATTGGTTTGAATAAGCCCTTTGTGTCTCTAAATTATGTAGGGTTTTATAAATGCCTGCCTAGGAATCTTCATGCAAGATACAGGTGGGAAAACCAACATTTATTTTGCTCTTTTCTTCCTCTGTTTCCAGTCCTGTGGACACTCCTCATAGCCCAGAGCTGTACCCTCTTCCCCATGGCTCCTGTCAAGGCTGAGGAGCATGGAGAGCCCGACAGACCAGAATGTTGACTGGGGTAGAAGCAGGAGGTGATCTTACAGAAGTATTTTGTGTGGGAGAGTATGATTTGGAAGAATTGACTTTTACAGAGCCTATGTTGAGTATTGGTGAAGCTTCAGCAGAGGAGTTGGAATTGTGGTGTAGCATAGCATCAGGACATTGGGAAAATGTGGGTCAAGAGCTGTGTTTGGAGGGTCTTTCAACTCCATCCACTCTTCCTCCCTTAGACTTCAGTTTTGTTGATTAATGTATTTATACAACCCGTTTTTTCTTCGACATCCATCTGCCTCACTATCTCTAACATACTTGCTCTTAAATATGTCTATGAAGCAGGGAAGGTCTATTATCCCATTTTTACTGTTGGAGAAGTGAGATGTGGTGTTTACATACACAAACATAACTATCTTATCTTGCGGTAGCTCGTCGGAATGTACTTGACGCTTCTCAGCTACTCTGCTGTAACTTCCCGTATGGGGTGGTTTTGCTTTGCAGTAAATGGAAAGAAAGCAACCCGCTTTGCAACATGCTTGCTTCATGACTGTGGCAGGCAGTTGTAACAGCAGCTAGAAGGCAGTGAGTTCAGATCTTGACCTATTTTGCAGTGACATATTCATATATGCATTTCTTAAATGAAGTACATTCTAGAAATTGGTTATGGAGTAAGTGTAAATCATCCCCTCTCCTTTGTCCTCCATCAAAAAAGTAGCTGTTACCTTCAAGCTAGATGAGGTGGAATCTCCTGATGATGCCATGGGTTGTGTGAGGTTTTGTTTGTTCAGTTTTTGTAAAGGGATATCCAGATTGTGCTGAGTAGAGAAGAAAATAGAGTATTTTGGTTGGCAGGGACCTACAGCCATCATCTAGTCCAACTGCCTGACCACTTTGGGGAATATTCAAAATTAGCAGAAGGGGACAGAGTACAAGTATTCCATTCTGTAGCAGTTGTGGTCATTGAAAGGACACAATCGTAGAGAGTACCAGGAAGAGGTATGCATTAAACAAGAGAAACAATACCCCAAAATCACATCCAAATCAAAACTAAATTGCCAGGTAGCCTTCCAGGATATAAGGTGTGATTAACTGTAACCCTCAGGTCCCAAAACAAACCAGCAATAACAGCTATATGCAGGATATACAAAGCTGGTATATTCTTCTACTGCCATAGAATCTGAACTTGTCTTTTTTGCTTGGTTGTTCTGAAACTGTCTTGCTTCACTGTGTACTGGAAATAAAGTCAGTGCAAAGCTACAGGAATTTCAGGTGGCGCAGAGAGAGGAGTCTCCTGTACTCTGTAGGGAAGAGACAGAACTGCTAAAGTGAGGCAGATGTGTGTGATCAGTAGAGATGATGTATGATGGTAAACAGTTTCAAAAAATGCCATCATCATGTACTGCAACTGGTATTTGAAGAGTGTGCATGAGATGCTGTGTGTCTGCTTATGAAAGTTTCTTCATCAGACCATCACCAGTGGGCAGAGCTGAGATTACTGGGTAACGTGTTGTATCCTTTCACCTTACCTTTATAGTGAGGTAATTTTAGTTACCCTTGACATTCTGCAAGGCAGTTGAATGATCAGTCCATAGTTACGTATTAATGAAGTTTGGGGAACTTGCATAACTAATAAGAAACCATGTGGGGCTCCCCACCAGTTCTGTCATATTTCTAAAAGCAATTTCAGAGCATTTAAGAGGGGTGCAGTGAAAGGAAAAAGTTGAGAGTGAATAAGATAATCTGAATGATGAGAAGTAAAATAATAGTATAGGTACCTGAGCGGAGGAAAGATGCAGTGCTGTCCTTTTGCAGTAAGGAGAAAAAGAGGAAGAGGCAAACAGAGAAAGGGTAAAGGAGCAGATGGTCCAAAAAAAGGTAGTAGTGACTAATAGAACTAAGGTGAATATACTGACTGGAAAGTGTCTGGAGGAAGGATAAAGGATGCATTGATGTGCAAACAGCTGGTGAAAAATTCTCTAGTCTGGAATTGGTGAGCAGGAGAAACATCATCCTGGAGCCCATGATGAGATGACTTTCTTCCTTTTTGGAATGGCAAATCAGTATTTGTTAGCAAGAAACCAGTGATATATTTACAGTTTTGTCTAGAACTATGTAGGTCACCAAAGAATGGATGTTCAAATGCTATAGCTGCTCTTTGAAGTCTCCTGCAGTCTTATATATGTGAAGTAACTTGTTTGTGCTTCAACTGCTTGGTTATATCAGCACTTCGTGCCTCAGCTCTCTGCAGAAGCTCAGTTTCAATGTTAAGCATTTTTATGTTCTAGCTTCTTTTTGTGGTGGAAACTTTTTTTGTCCTGGTTACCGGACTTGAGCATTTAGAAAGGAAGTCTGTTTCCGTTATCTATTAAATGATTGCATTTTCTGTCCAGCTAATGATTCTTCAAGAAATTGTTACCGAGCTTTCAGAAGCCCTTAAGCCATACGTATTAATGGATGCAGCAGTGACGTTAGCTAAACTGTTCTTCTGGCTTTGGTGGGGCACAAGTGTCGTTGGAGTTTTGCATGGGGCTTTTGTGCCATTGTGGGGGTTGGCATTAGTGAAAGACTCCTTTGTGAGCAGAGAAATACTGCTAGTTGTTAATCTGTATGTGAGCAGATGCTTTGATGTAACCTTTGTCTGTGTGCCAACTGTAGCACATGGAGTTTTCAGGGTACAGTGACCATGAGATTTTGGCCAAAATCCTGTATTTTTCATTTCTGGGAAGATATTACGGCAGCAGTTGGATGAGTTGTATACATTCTGACCTTAGCTTTGGAGGTGCTTTAGATTTACAGACAGGTTTGATTTTTTTCATGTGGTCTAGTGGTTTTATTTCTCCTTTTAGAGGAAATCAAGGATCATTCTAGATTTGCTTGCTGCTGCGGCTCGGTAGCTGCAAAACTTGTTTGACGATAGTGCGTATGTCTGCCCTTCCTGAAGACTTCTTCCACTCAAACATGTGCCTGTGGCCCATGTTCATGTCTTTCACTAGTATGCTTTGTGAATGTTAGTTTGTGGCTTCCTGGTTCAGGACTGGCTTATGCTTGGTTCTTGTGCTGCTGTTTGCTGCTGCTGGTTAGAAACTATTTTGAGTAAAGCAGTGCCTTCTGATTTGGCCATTTATAACATCAGTGGTTTTACCTGTGTAAATTAGTTTTTGAAACGCTATGTGGATAAGTCTTTAACTTCACGGCAAGTGACTGAGATTTCACTGGCGTGTATTAAAGTAATAATTATTATTATTATTTTATTGCATGCTCTTGAGCTTCTGTGTGAGTTACTTACCATAGCACCAGTGTTGTGACTTTCGATTCTTGCTAAATCTCCTATCAAACAACACCCTACTAATAGATGCTTTCTGTGTGGTGTTGTGAAAGAAGGAAATTTGGCTTGGAAAGCCAAGTGTTGCTTTAACTGCAAAAGAAAGCAAAATTTGTATCTGCTGATGGCTCAGAGAATAATTCCAGTTACAAAATTGCAGACACCTCTGTGTGCGTGTCATTTGTTATAATGGATTTGAAGATGCAAGTACAAAAGTCTTAATTTTTGAGAGAGTTTGTACTGTTAGAGGGAGTTATATCTTCAGTAGGCAAGCTTAAATGAACTGCTAATAAATAAAAATACAAAGGGATGTGCATGACAAAGAAACATGAACTGAAACTATTAAGAGAAGATTGAACTGAAAAGGGAGGAAGCGAAATACTGTTGTGTTATGATCCACTCTCTAAAAACTTTGACTTGATGTATGGAGTGCCAGTGAAGTAAGGTGGCTCTTTGTAGTGTGTCTTTGCTTCAGTGAGAAAATCTTTATGCATATTTGCCATCTGAGGAGACAGAAATATTTTTAGGTGAGATTCTTGAATGCATTAAAGAGAAGAAAACAAAAGAAAAGAAAACACGTAGCCCTAACGTTAACAGGGATCCTAATATAGTAACAAGTCTGCAGGGCAATGAATAATTGATTTAAGAGCTTCTGATTGTTCTGTAGGCTGTAAATAAAGTAAAGATGCCTGCTATCATAATGTCTTAGAGTAATAGACTTTGCAGGAAAAACTGGTAATTATTGTTAGTTTTCCTTTGGAAATTTCCTTCCTTAGGTGGTTCTTTAAGCTTTAAAAAGTGTGTATGTGGGTGAAGAACATATAAGCTGAAAATAAAAACCTCTGTGTGGTTCTGTTCCTTCCACAATTGCCAAAATATTTGCAGTTCAAAGTATTAATCTTTTATGACTACTTAGATCACTGCTACCGCTGGAGACCTCAGATGATTAATTAATTCAGGATAAATGTTATCTTATGCAAATATCACTAGTGGTGTTCTCCCACAATTGTCACAGCTCTTATTCAAAGAAAAGTGTTGCCACTTCATGCTTTCATACTGCAAATGAATCAAACGTAAGCTAAGTTAAAAAACTTTACACAGCGGATTATTTGATGTCTGATGTAGTTTGAAGTGCTGGCTTTTGGTTCAAGCAGAATGGTCAAATCCCTTTTTAAGGAATTAAAAACGTAATTGCTTTGGGAGAGCTGTGAATGGAACACGGGAATTAGACACACAGGACTCAATTTGTAGTTATCTGGAATGTGTTTTTTTCCTTGAATCTGTAGCTCAAACAGAAAGGGAAGAGAGGAATGTCTGTAGCAGTAATAGCAATCATTGTGGTTACTCAATTACTGGAGCTGAATGCTCCTTTGTGCTACAAATGAGAATCTCTCTTTCTAGTTCTAGAAGATGCTACACTACTTCTTATGAAAAAGTGAAAAATCAGCAAGACTTGGGCTGTTAGATCAAACACATCTAACAGGCGTAATTGCTAAATTTGAATACATGATGTTAACGCCATTACAAAATGTGGGTGCTGGTGCTTACGGTATATTTTAGCGGGTTTTCTCTAATCTTTCCTTGTTTTTTCCATTATTTGCTTACGTTCTTTCTTTTTTTTACCCCCATGTCTCAGAATGTATAATGTAAATTTCAGCCCTACTTCAGGCTTTGCGTGGAAAGGTGAGCTGATTCCAACCCAAATTCTTCATTCACACAGAACCTAGACTGAAGTCACAGCAGTAGCTCTGAAAAATGTTTATAGTGGGAATTCTGTGTGGTAATGTATGGCAGCTGAATCTGTTAATGGTAGGCAACCTTGAGGTGAAAAGAGAGGGCATGCCCATGGGTACAGAACCGGTGAGGTTTTATAAACATGTATTAAGAGTGTTCAGAATTAGACGGGAGCTTGGGTTTATTTCAAGTGTAGCACGGAACAGGTATTTCTTTCTGTACTGTGGGGCACCTCACCGTGTATATTAGAAAAATAATCCATTTTCATTTAGTTTACTCATGGCTCTTTGCTTTTATCCCCCAGCCTGTCACAAACAAACAAGCAGGAAGTGTGTCAGAAATATTTTAGCTGTTGTGTATTTTTTTGATGCTTTTAACAAATAGCGTAGATCTCCTGCAATCCAACCAAGTGTTAAATGGCCTTTTTTAAATTAGGAAAATCTTGCCTGTGCTAGCACATTGACTAAATCTGCAGAACGTTTTATTTGAAGTAGACCGCAGCAACTAAATTTGGCAATCCGTTTGGAAAGAGATGTTAAATTATTTAAAATATGCTTGGATTGTACATTATTTAGATGGCTGTTTCTGGACCCAGCAGAGTCTGCCAAGTTTTAGTTAATTTTAATTGATTTTAGTTAATTTTAGTTAATGACGGCAGTATTCCTCGTTCTGTGTTGAATTTAAAAATCTTTTTGTTGCTAGGATGCCGGGGGAAGTCATCACAAAGTCTCCGTTTCTCCCGTTGTTCATGTCCGAGGGCTGTGTGAATCAGTTGTGGAAGCAGATCTTGTGGAAGCTCTTGAAAAGTTTGGAACCATATGGTATGTCAAGCAGTGTAATGTCATGTCTCTGGACAAGTTGTGAGCATTATTTAAAGGTCACTTGGACCTCTTTATGATAACTATTTGAAATCCAGAACTTAGTTAATAGTAAAGCATTAAGATTTTCTAGCTTTCTGAAGATTCTGTGTTTCTGCATATGCTGAGTCTGGTCAAGCAGAGTTACAGCTGGCTACATGTGTGCTCTGAGATTGCAGTAGTACAGTCTAGTCCTGGCCTTAATATGAGCTCTAGGTTAACTGAATTGCAGAACAGCACAGGGGTGATTGTATGGGTATAGGTGAATATACCAAAAATAAGGATGGGCCACAGAGCAGATGATTCTTTTTCCTATGGTTTTGTATGGAAGAGTGTTTGTGATATGGTAGAACCTTCAGAATGAGATGATTGTTCAGAGAAAGCCCATGCGAAGGTCTTACAGCCTGAAGATTCCTCATCTGTGAACAAAATAGTAAAGGTGAATGGGTAGTTCTGAGTGCACCTTTTTGGAGTCATGCATTTCTTTTGGAGTGAACGCGTGTATTGAAGTGAAATAGGGTATTGTAAATAGGGCAACAGTATTTTTCCGTGGTCTTAATATTCAAATAATTGAATTATGCTTGTATCAGTATTTTTTAAAATAAATAAAATTAAACAAGGACCAGCTTGTTCAGGAATACAAATAAGTACATGTAGCCTGGAAGTTTTACTTTTCAGAAACATAATTAACTGACAGAGCTTCTTGAGTTTGTCTGTCTGGATTTGGTTAGCTACAATACTTCTGTTTATTTCCTCTACGATAGTTTTGTGTCAGAAATAGTATTTTAAATTCCTTAGCAACAGCAGCAGAAGTTTAATGTATCATCTTTGAATGTGTTTTATAATTGGCATTTACTTTGATCCTTTACTTCAGATGGCTTTAGCAAGATTTTTTTTAATATTGCAGGTTTTATAATTTAGTAAATATTTAAATGTTTATTTTATTGTTTGAATATTTTTATGCATTAAACTTTTTCATGAAAACAACTCTATTACTTATTTATCTTATAACTTAATTTCTTTGTTTTGTGCAAACACTTTAGAAATGTGTTGACCAGGTTTGGGAAGTGTGAGCAGGGAGACCCACCTTCCTTTTAGTCCTTGTTAGGCATTGTTTAGAAAAAAACATGTGAGACTTACAGAACTTTGGATTTGTTTTGAGTAAGCGGATAGGAAAACTTACTGTAATGTTTCTCTCACCAGTTATGTCATGATGATGCCGTTTAAGCGCCAAGCTCTGGTAGAGTTTGAGAACGTAGAAAGCGCAAAGAAATGCGTAACATTTGCAGCGGATGAGCCTGTGTACATTGCTGGACAGCAGGCTTTTTTCAACTACTCAACAAGTAAGAGGATTACTCGGCCAGGGAACACTGATGATCCATCTGGTGGAAATAAAGTTCTTCTGTTGTCAATTCAGAACCCTCTCTACCCAATTACAGTGGTATGTTTCTTCTTTTTCTTTCTTCTTCTTTATAAAATAATTAAAGGCAGGGAGCAGCAATCTCATACATTATTACCATTGTTTACCATTTGTTAAAATGATACGCTGTTAATTTGAGTCAGGAATAAAATAATGTACCAAAGGTTTCCACTACCCTCACAAAAGTAACATGCATGCTCTAGAAAAAAGGTTTTCGAGGGTGATTCAGTCACATTGTACACGTATTTTGCAATACATTTGAAGTCTTCAGTGGTCAGGATCTTGAAATGTTTTAAGTTGATGTGTGCTTTGGAAATATTGCCAAACGTGTTGCCGTAATATTGAGAATGTCATTTAGTTTTTAGGCTCTGAGTGGTGTACGTTTAAGTAGCAAGTAACTTTTCCAGTGGGAGGCGTTATTTTATGCAGTCCTTCATTCTGAAGTATTTCCTTTGTGGGAAGTTGAAACCTTTATTTGTTGATTATCAACTTGAGTTTGATGGAATCTTCCTCACTTTTATTTGGGTTGATACATTCTGCTTTTCAGTATTTCAAGTAATGCCGTAGATGCAGTTGTATCCTAATTTATTGTCATCTGTTTATGGCACACGTGCATTTTTTTATGATACAGATTATGATTCATGCACTGAATGCTTATATTTTTCATAGAGATCTTATAGTACACATTGAAAGGTACAGAAATATGTCAGGAAAAAATTGCTGTAGGCAGAGTTGTAATTCTGTGATACAAGCGTAAGTTACTTGTTCTTAAGGAAATATATGGGATAGTATGGATCAGTCAAAGTGTTCAGGTTGTGTGGAACCATGTAACTTAAAGCAAGCGTTAACTTTTGTTTAATGTGACATATGTTATGGCAGCAAATTGATTGAAACTTAATATTCCTAAAATTGCTTCAAGCAATCAGTCCCACGTCATGCTTTTTGCTTCACTGTATTGTGAATGTTGATAGGTTTTTGGTTGTTGATTCCTTAGTGGATGCTGGTTTTTTTTCTCCTGACAGTTTTCTCTATAGAAAAGCATGGCAAGAATGAGGTGTTTTTTCATCAGTGTTTAAAAATATACCTGCTTTGAGCTATGGGAACACTTCCACTGGAAGTTGAAGTATTCTTTCCATGTGACTATAATACAAATTTTGGAAACTGAGTTTCATTCATGCATTTGAAATTTGGCTTGCAGAAGCAACTGAGTTGAAAGTAGATGCTTGAGGAAACTGATAGCAGAAGCATCCTTATGGGCTGGGAGAGCTTCATGGAAATGCTGAGGATGAAGCCTGTAGAACTGCAGTTGCTTTTGAAAAACAAACACTACCCCCCTCAACCTCTTCTTTTCTGCTGCCCCCAGCTGTTTGTCTAGAGTATACCAATGATCACTAGGGGCATCCTAGCACCACATCATAAGCCTGGCCTGAGGTGCAGAAAGGCGAGCTTTTCTCCTTACTGTTTGGTTCCCCTGCAGCACTGAAGATGGTCTTGAATTTTATTGGTTCCTTGCAGTATAGACAAATGCTGGTGAAAGCAGTCTTAACAATGAGTTTGCATTGATCTAGTTTCTTGTCAGAAGTTTTCTCTGACTTAAATGAAGAAGCACAGCAACCACTTTGCAGTGTCTTTGATTCAGGTGAATAAAAATGAAATTTTCCTTTTGATAAGCCGCCAAAGCTTACATCATAGACTACCCCCAGCTACTCTTCTGAAAATGAACATGAACAATTAAAAAAACCCTTTCAACCTTATGAAATGAAATATTCTATAACTACAGCGTCACTTTGTCTCTCTTCGCTTTGGTGAAACTACTGCAATTCATGCTTTAAAGGGAGCATAGGTTGAGACATGGATGGAATTACTGGGTTTTAACACAGTTAAAGGTACATGTTTAATGTTTGCATTAGTACTTGTAGTGACAGGACAAGGGGTAATGGGTTCAAATTTAAACAAGGGAAGTTCAGGTTAGATATAAGAAGTTCTTCCCTGTGAGGGTGGTGAGGCATGGGAATGGGTTGCCTGAGGAAACTGTGAATGCTCCATCCCTGGCAGTGTTTAAGGCCAGGTTGGACAGAGCCTTGGGTGACATGGTTTAGTGTGAGGTGTCCCTGCCCATGACAGGGGGGTTGGAACTTGATGATCTTAGTGTCCTTTCCAACCCTAACTATTCTATGATTCTACTTCTTAGAGGATTTTTTCCATTTTTCAGATTTGACTGCCTGTACTGTATTATTCCTTAAAAATGCTAATAATGAATGTATAAATTGTATAGGGAAAATTATAAATGAAAAGTGAACAAGCCTTTTCTTTACTCCCTGGCATTTAAATGCCAATGCGAGAAAATGTTCTGTGGACCTCTTGTTTGAAATGTCACATCTGACTAAAACATTTTTTTCTTCTTCCTTAGGATGTCTTGTATACTGTGTGCAACCCTGTTGGAAAAGTTCAGCGCATTGTTATATTCAAGAGAAACGGAATACAAGCGATGGTTGAATATCCTTTTTGAGTGTGATTGATTTTTTTTTTCTGTAGGTTTTTGACTGCAGATGCCATAAATACTGTGTAATTTTGAGACCAAATTATTTTTTAGTTTCTGTGTAAGACATGATGATTTCTGTATGTCTGCAAGCACTTAAACATTTAATCTTTATAGGAAAATGATGTTGTCAACAATAGTCTTGATAACCATGTTTATAGGTGGCCCTAAGGCAGGCATGAAATGTTCTTGGTTTGATAACACATTATACACAAAGCTTCATGGCCTCTGCTGGTATTGATACTCAAGAAATGGGTGAGGGATTGCAGAAGTGCAGTTTGACTTCTTCAGACTCCTCTAAAATAGTCCTAATATATACTGCTTGGGACCAACTTGGGCCTCCTTGACCTGTTCATCATGTGTTGGGGAAATTCCCCATGCATTGTTATCCTACTGTTTACTCTATCTGTAGTGTTAAGTTGTACATAGGGTGACTGTTCAGAGTTGTTAATGTGTTACTGTGGTTTGCAAAGTCCAAAGTCTCATATGATTATGCCTTAGTTTATAAAACTCTGATAGCCTTCTTCCTAGAGGCTGATTACCCTCCACTTCAGAGCTGTTACCTGGACAAAACTGTACCAAAATCTCAGAAATCCTTTTGTAATTTCAGATGCTACCGATGTAGCAGGCTTCATTAGTGGGTCTCTTCGGTAATGTGTGACTTAACCAGTGGTTGCATTAATGATTTGCCAGGCCAAAAGAATTACTCTGACTTCCATAAAAGCAAGCTAACTGCTGTTTGTCTATGTAGAAGACTTAAACTGTATGTCCTAACAGGCAGTAGTTTGACTTACTGTGTATTGAGTTTGTGGTAAGCAGTGTTTTCTGGAGCAGATGACTTGTACAGTTGGGGGTTATTCTGCATTTTATGAAAGATTAGGGAAGTTATATAGAGGATCCTGCACATAATCTGAGACTACTGTGCTTCTGTCCTTTGATTTAAATTCTGCAACATGCCTTTTGAAAACCAAACCAACAAGCAATTGAAAGAAAATTCAAAATGTGAGCAAAGTAATGCAGCAGTGTAGGTGAACAGCTCCGTGGGGGAAAAACAGTCAGCTTCATGACAAGTGTTGCCTGAAAAGTTCAAAAATTGACACAAATTTCAGTGCTAACTGCAGTACCCATTACTTTTGCAGATGTGCTCCCACAGTTCTGGTCAGTGTCTAGTAATTTCTTAGAGGCCTGTGAAGCTTAACTCTTTTCACTCTTACCTTCCACAGTGAACCTACATCACCTTAGAAGTTGGTTTGCAGGAATGTGGTAAAACACAGGAGATACGCTGTTGATACAGACTACTTCCAAAATGTCATTACATTACATTGCAGGATGGTCTGCTGCAAGGTTCAAGTTCTCTGACACCGTATGTTATTGAGTATGTATGATTATTGAGTATGTATGAGATCATGGATTACCATGTGCCAAGGCTCAGGTACATTTTTCTGCTAGTCATAGGTCATACTCTATATAGAGGATATGAAATAACCTACATTTGGAGCCTGGTAAATGCAACTGCCTTGGGCAGGAAATTTAAAGCAGTTTGCTGCTTGTATTTTTTGATGCAAGATGATTATTTGGTCACTCAAAGTATCTCTCTTAGTTCTGTGATTTTATTTGGCTAATAAGCTAAAGAGGCTATAGTTTTCCTCAGTTTTTCGCTGTAAAGTGATTACTGAGTTCATGTTTTCCCTACCCAGAGGTGTCTAGCTAATGCTAGTGGTGAAAAGGGATGCATTGTCTTTAAGTCACGCCTTCTCGCCCTGAGCTCCAATCCCTTCCCAAATGCTGCAGCTTGAAGTTTCCCTTCAAGTATTCTCTAGGCTTGCTGGTAACTTTCTGTGTCTTCTGATGAAAATATCCCCTTCCAACTGGCATAAGATCATAGCAAAAAGCAAGCTTACATGTATGTTATCCATACTGAAGAATTTACTAATTTATAAACAGTCTCATTATGTGCTGCTTACATCTCAAAATGAGATGGTTAACATAAGTTGAACCCATATATATTTGTTGGTGATTTATATATTGAAGTTTGTATAGAAATCTTGTATATGATAATGAAATATCTGCAGGCTACAAATATGAAACCATATGAGAAGAAAGGGGCATGAATGAGACACCTGGGGGAAAAAAAAATCCTTAACATTATGTCTATGTTTGAATCAGTGTTTTGCGCCCAGAAGGCGAAGGCTGCACTTAATGGAGCAGATATCTATGCAGGATGCTGCACACTAAAAATTGAATATGCAAGGGTAATGCTCGGACCTTTTCTTTTAATTTTTCTAGAAATACATGTATAATTGAGACTTAACCTTTTTTTTGCTTTTACTTTATTTGAACAGCCAACTCGACTCAATGTCATTAGAAACGACAATGATAGTTGGGACTACACTAAACCATATCTGGGCCGACGAGGTAGGTTTTCATATGTTATTGCTGTAGATGTTTGTACTAATGACAATCCTTTATACATGGTCAGGCTGTATCGCAATAGTCATTTCAAAGTGCTGCTGAAGGCTGTACTTACAAGCCAGGAAATTAACCCTGAGCCCTAGTTCCCCCCTACTGCCGTGTGCTTGAGCCATTTAGTTCAACAAGGAGCCCACACCTCCAAGCACCTTCGCAGTTCTCAAGGACTTGCATTTCTCCAAGCAGCTCTCTCCCTTTGGAGGAGAGGAAACCTGGTACAGACTATTCCTTACAAACTACAAACTTGCACACTGCTTCTCCTTCGAAAGGACTCTTTTCCCCTATGTTGGACGAGGCATTAAGAAGGATAGAGGACTTCAGCAGGCTGACTCTACACTTCATCATGCACCACATCGGCATCAGCAAAAAACCCCCAAACAAACAAACAAACCCTCTGAAAAACTCAGACTTGCAATTCACCTTGTCTGCATACTGCATGCACCATCACCACAAGTTTTTAAAGGAGGACACTTTCAGTACTTCAGATTTGTATGGGATGAATAACATAAGACTGTACCCATTCTGTTCATGATTGTATGTATGCTGGCTTATTTCCCTTAAAATTACAACTGAAAATTTGAGAACCTCCAAAATTAAGAATCTGTCTTGTTGATATCATTGATGTTGTAATATTTTTATTACTTGCTGTATGTGAGAGTTGCATTCAGTCTTAGTGTAAATACTGTCTAGTAGGGATGTTTAAACTTTATCTGTAGACAGCTGGAAATGAGCAGTGCAATATCAGATAGGTCCCCTCAGGTTTTTTTAAGTATTAAAATAGGGAGATTCATAATTGGTACAGTCATACTGTCTCTTAAATACTCAGCTGTAAAAATTACCAGAGCTTAACTCATGTCAGTGGGAACTATAACTATATATGTAAAGACAAACTGCTGTGTAGCCTAACTCATGTAAAGTGTTTATTAAAAAATAATGATCTGTATCTTTTGAGTGCAGTGTTCAGTAACTTCTGTACAATAACGTGTGCAATGTAAAGTTAGAAAAGTGAAGACAATGTGTCCAAGGTAGATTATCTACTTATGAAAGGCTATATGAGAACCAGGGCTTTGGCCGTCTCAAGCAATATGCACTTCAGAGTAATTCTGCAGAGACACTGGGCTTGTAAAACTGTTGTACAACTAAAAACTTAGGGCTTGAATTAAGTTCTTGTAAAAAGTTAACAAGGGAGCTACAGTATTGGTTGATTATGACTGTTTGTATCAGGATTCAGTTGTTTTTTTTTTCTCAAATTCCTGAGCTAAAAAAAGAAGTCTGAAGAAGCTCAAGGGCAAGAAAAAGATATGAAGGTTTGAATTTGAAAAACCTGAAGGATTAATTTGACCCTCATGTCTTTTGATTATTGCAGTGTTCAGAAGCTCACTTGTAACGCTGTGCATCTAATTACATTATGTAATTGGCCTTCAAATAGCTATGGCTGTATGGACTAAAGGTTCCCCAAGCTAGAGAAAACAGTGGGAAATGAAAAACACAGGATACCTATGTCTTGTTCTTTCATAGGTTACATTATTACTTTGACAGCCTGTCTCTATTTGCTATACATCCCTCTACTACATGTAAGAGGAAAAGAATTAGACTTGGATTTGATACGTATATATAATATATTGTATATATCATAATTTTTCACTTATTGTGACCCATTTATCTAGAAAATGGGAACATAATTTTTGAGTGAACACTGAAATGTCTTTGAGAAGGCAGGCATATAGAGCAATTTTTCCTATAAAGGAATGAAGTGGTTTTGCTGCTTTTTTGAGAGAGGTTTCATATTTGTACTTCAGCTAAGTCCTGCAGTAGTGTTGTTTGGCTTTTGAACTTAATGTGACCTGAACTGTAGGACTCTGACTATAGCAATCAAAGTCTTAGCCCAAAGCAATTTAATTCTGAGGACAGACATGCTAATATAGCCTTTCAGAATTTCACAAACTCCCCCTCAAATCTTAGGAAAGAAGTGTATTTTGCTTACAGTTCCTATGGTAACATATTACAGACTTGCATATTGTATTTGTCCACTTAAGTAAGCTTCCTAACAAGTACCTGATGCTTTGAACACATATTGCATTAGATTGAAAAAAAAAAAAAAGGAAACCACTGACCTTTACTATTCTAATTGCTTTTAGCCAGAAAGCTCAAACTATAGCTTGGAACATTCCTTTTGGGGGTAATACCAGCAGACGCAGTGACTCAAGGACGTGATTTGAAAACAAAAGCAAAGAACAACAAATCCCAGACTTAAAAAATATTATAAAGAATCTTTCCTTTCAGAATTATTTTTAACACAGATCAGGTCTTGTGTTTCAATGCCTGTTTTTACAAGTAGATTTATTGACACGAGTGTGGGACTTCAAGGAAGGAACAAGTATGGGGGTTTGGACTACACCATCACAGGGAGGAAATATTTGTCAAACAGTGTTCCCCCAGATTTCTTTATTTGAAGAATATGGTCCTTTATTACTGTGTGCAGTTTCAAAGGATTTAGCTCCGTAGACTAGAATTATAAACTTGATTTTCCTGAAAGATTACTGCATATAGTTTAAATGCCTAAAATACTTGATATGACTGCCCATTTGCTTTTTAGAGGCAAGAACTGAGCTGTTACCCTGAAGAGGGAATGGAGGAACAAAACTTGATAAAAGTAGCCTTTCTTCTATATGTTTGAAAGCATTTGGCACTGTTCTTTCTGCAGGCTTTATTGCCAAAGTAAATATCTGAGTTGGAACCTGTCCTCAAAACCCTGAGCAGAAAGGGCACATGTGTTTTCATTTCCCATTGTTGTGTTGTGTAATGCAAATAGTTTCTGTTTTTTCAGAGGAAGTACCTCCAGCTGCATTGGGCTGGAGTTGCTGTTTTCGGCAGTCATAGAATCATACTTAAATTTCCTGGGGCAAAACGTGTATCAGTTTACAACAATTCCCATCTTTTCAATGTGGCTTTTTTAATTGTGAGAAACCAGTTGTTGCTTACCACAAAGAAATCTGTAAGTTTAGTTTTTATCATGCAGAATGGGTCTGATTTAAAAAAATACAGCTTTGGCTGTGATGCATTGCTTTTCTCCAGTAATGTAGACCCCTTGCTTAACTTTATATCCTAGAGAACTGGGTTTTCTTAAAGGATTGAGCGTTGTTTTAAATGCATTATTCAGTGATGTTTTTCTTCAGTTGAACTGTTATGTGCTGCTGATAATGCAATAATGTACAATCCTTTCAGCACGCCCATAAATCAGTAGGTGTTCTGTAAATATATATGTACACGTATGTAATGCTCTCTGTTTACTGATTATGAAACCATGTAATACAGGTTGTTGTTGGCTTATGCTGAAACTTCTTGAAAGAAGCCTACTTTGAAAATGTGTTGCTGTTGAAGCTAATATTATGATTCAGGTACTGTCTTTCAAAAGTACTGCATTTCAAATTTGTTTTAAGAGACACATAGGTAAATCCTGCTGTATGGTGTTATCTATACTAATGTGTGGTGTCTGTTTAGGAAAACTATTGGGTATTTCCGTAAACTTTAAATATCTGCATCTCCTCATTGGCCACTGCCCCCAGTCAGTTAAGTGCAATTTGTTACACAGATGGCAGTCTTTTTAATTCTGGTGTCCCAGGGTTACAGCTTGTGGTTTTAGACGTATTATGAATGAGAAATTGTTCATAAAATTAACAAGGACTCAAATTACTTTTTGCGTTTTAACTAAAAACTTTGTGTCTTAACTGGAGAAATTGGGTGCATAGTTGTGCATACTAAACTGTTCTCTTTCCCTTCCCACATGTTAGACAGAGGGAAGGGCCGGCAGAGGCAAGCTATTTTGGGAGAGCATCCATCATCATTTAGACATGATGGTTATGGTAAGTAACATAGGATGGCAGGTGGTTTTGATTTCTTTGTATGTAATGTGGAATTCTAAATATTCAATCAATGTTGAACTATGGACCATTACAGCATGAGCAGTTCACTATTGTGCTGTACATGCGGTGCTGTCAGTCCATGTTCTGAAAATGCTAGTGATGGACTAAAATCTATGTGCATTGTTGCCGCACCTCTTCCTTTTGCAGAGAGCATCCAGCTCTACAAATTCATCCCTTGAAAGAATATTTCCTTTCAATTGCTATCGCCGTAGCAATGGATGGAAAATGACATCTATACTGGGAAAGCAGCTTGCTTCTAGAAAATGGCAACACATCTTGATCAATGGTTTCACGCAGCACAAAGCTCTTTGATGTTCTTGCATGCAAGAATTGTGAGCTTTGTGTTTCTTTTAATTTAGCTAATTCAGAAAAGTTATAACTGTGACTGTATAAGAATGATGTTTTGGAATTAGTGCTGTGAAGTGCTGTAGTTGTTACCAGTGCTATCTGTAGATGAAGATCTGCTGTCACTTTCATGTGCTGGGACTTGGGTTTCTCAACCCTGAGGTCTTGGTTCCAGTTAGATTTGACTTTTCTAGTTAATCACTCAACTGTCAGATGCAGTGTGATTTGTCTTGCCTCTTTATTTACAGATATATTCATGATATTTTACAGTGTAGGTTGACCTACCTACTCTTTCGAAAGGTTTTTCAAATCTCCAGAGTTCCTGAGTTCTACTTTGTATTCACTGATAATCTTTTTTCATTTTTCTGATACATCCTTCTCTCTTAAGAAATGTGGCTGTCTCCTCCTATACCACTGTTTAACTCTCATTACTGCTTTTTCTGGGGAAAAAAAGGACAAAAGGTTCCTTTAATACTTGGTTTACGTGAATTTCACTTCGTATTTGTCTCAGAACAGCAGGGACCATCTCCTTGTCTGTAATACTGATGTTTCTTATAGAAAGGTATTGCATACTAGTTATTTCTCTTCATGGGGGGAAAAAAAAAGAGAGAAAGAGAGAAAGATTGTTTATTTCTGTGAAACTGGTCACTTTATCTGTAGTGGAACATAGGACAGCTTAATTTTGCATTAATGCAGGGGTTTAAGTGTTCCTGTTTCTTCCAATTGAGCTGTTTGTAGAAAGGCAGTTTTCTGGCTTCATCTCTTGTCTGTGGAAGAAGAGCTGTGTTATTTCCTCTGCTGACGTCTGGCTAAGAGTTCATTCCTTCTGGTTTGTTTTTCCTACTATGTAGTATTCTTTCTTGGTGTCATGTAGCTCTGAAAGTAGATATGGCAATACTGCTGAAGGTTTATGTCAGATATTTCTTCTGATAGGTTTATGTTCAAGCCTTCTGTGTGGTGCAGGGAAGATACTATTTTTATAATTACTGAAATACGTTTTTCCACTTGTGTAAAAGCAATACCATGAAACAGCTCCTTCCTCCTTATCTGCTAATGTAAGAACAGACTTGCAACATTAAGGGAAATAGAAAAGGGTTTTTTGTTTGCTTGTTTGTTTTTGTGGTTGGTTTAGGTTTTTGGTGATGCAGTTTGTTTTTTTTCTTAATTGGAAAAAGAACTAATGGAAACTGCTGTAACATTTTCCCCCCGCCTCCTTTAATTACCCATTACCTGTGTGGGCTTTAATGCAAGATTAAGTAGTGAAACTTGTTTCATACAATATGAAAGCATGGTCTTTCATCTCCTTAGGGTCACATGGTCCTTTGTTGCCCTTGCCAAGCCGGTACCGAATGGGGTCTCGGGACACTCCAGAACTTGTTGCTTATCCGTTGCCCCAGGCGTCCTCCTCTTACATGCATGGTGGAAATCCTTCTGGGTCAGTTGTCATGGTTAGCGGGTTGCATCAGCTAAAGATGAACTGTTCAAGGGTCTTCAACCTGTTCTGCTTGTATGGCAACATTGAGAAGGTAAGGCATAATTTATTAGAAACTTGGAAACTACTATAGTAATTTCAGTTGTTTTGGAAAAAACTTGTCTGAGATGATCTAAAACTATTACCTGATGATTTATAGAACTCTTGGTTAGGCTGTTGCAATGTCATTTTTTTCTCTTTTCTGTTTTAGGTGAAATTTATGAAGACTATTCCAGGCACGGCACTGGTTGAAATGGGTGATGAGTATGCTGTGGAAAGAGCTGTCACACATCTCAACAATGTCAAGTTATTTGGAAAGAGACTTAATGTCTGGTAAATATGTTTTATCAGATTAATAGTCTACCAGAGGGCAGATGGAATGAGGTTGCAACCAGACAGTATCTCATTGTTCTGTTATCAATTTGCAACTATTATTTATTTGTCGCTATTTATTATTTTATTTCTACTAATAAAGCATATGGGAATTACATGTATTGGCTGTTAATAACTGTATCCCCTAATGTGTCTTGTACATCCTTTCGTTTTAAGGGAAGGTATCAAATCCAACCCATCTGTTCTCCTTCTATTTCAAATTGTAAAGAAATGTCATCTCTGTTCTGGTTAGATCAATAATCTGCATGTAAGTCTTAATTATTTAAGAAGCTTTAACTATATATATCCTTAAATCCCAGTGTTTCCAAGCAGCATTCAGTAGTTCCAAGCCAGATATTTGAACTGGAGGATGGCACAAGTAGTTACAAGGATTTTGCAATGAGTAAGAATAATCGCTTCACCAGTGCTGGCCAAGCATCTAAGAACATTATCCAACCACCCTCTTGTGTGCTGCATTATTATAATGTTCCTCTGTGTGTAACTGAAGAAACATTTGTAAAGGTAGGCAGTTGAAAGGACTGTGACATACAGTGCTTTGAGGCTCTATCCTAGCTTTACACTGTGCTACTTTTGAAGAGAAATAACTGAGAGGACTGTTTTTTTAAAATGGGTTTGTAGCCTCTCTGTATAGAAGCTGCTATATTTTCACAATTCTGGCATTCTCTCTTGGAACTAAAGTTGAGTTTAATGTGTTTGGGAATTTTTGTGGAGGAAGGGGAAAAGACTCGCATAAATTCAACTATAGGGAAAGTTAGGACTACAATTCACGAAAGATTTACTGACTTGTTGAGATGGTTACTTAAATGACTGATAGGTGGTTCAGAATGGAAAGGTGCATGCACCTGAAACAGTTTGCACAGTTCAGTCTTAAATGAACTCTGTATGCTTAAAACATGCAATACTGGGCTGCTTAAGTGGAGGCAGTGCTAAAACTGATGATGATTCAGCAAGTTCTTTTTCAGTTCAATATAAAGTTTTTTCAAGCTCTGTCTGAAGGTTAAGTCTGGCTCATGAGTGACGTGCTTGTATGTACAGCTTCTGAGCTGCTGGGTTGAAGTGAGCATGTCAAAAAGAAGAGCTTGTTTTTTTTTTTTAAAATGTTGCTTGAGGTAGTAGAGGTAGCAGTATTCCAACAATTTTTGTACCAAAAAAATCATTTCTCATGGGACAGCACAGATATAGGAACCTTGTTTTGCACACTACAGAATGGTGTTCTAAAGAGTTTCCAATCCAAGCATATTTTGAAAATACTAATTTGCCATAAATTCTCTTTAAGAGTTGGTGTTTTCATTTTTGGAGCTTAGAAATTTTGGTAATGTGTTTATGTGCATTTTTAGTGGAGTTTTACCTCTTGTTTTATTTTTGTGACAGCTATGTGAGGATCATGAAGTTCTCAGCTTTATTAAATACAAAGTGTTTGATCCAAAACGTAAGTAAACTTTGACCTGTTTGGGGAAATATTTGAATTCCAGTTTTGATAAGAGCAAAGGAGACTTCACTCATCCCCTCCTTCCCTTTTTTTTTTCGTTTCTCATTCTGACAGCCTCTGCCAAAACACTGTCTGGTCTTTTGGAATGGGAATGTAAGACAGATGCAGTGGAAGCTCTCACTGTACTTAATCACTACCAGATAAGAGTCCCAAGTAAGTCAATTTTAGTGATTTTACTGCTATATTTTTTTCTTTCATGTTGATTACTACCTTTGTAAAAGGTGAGCCTTCAGCACCTCAGCCTGCAGCTAGAAACGGTGTTCTTGTTGTATTTATATATGCTATTACATATATATACACACACACATAATGTAGTATATAAATACAGTATTTAATCTCCAGTTTAGGTTCTGTTACTTTCTGTCTAAATGGCATTCATTTTTCTTAGGGTTTGAGTCAACCTGTAGAACTCAAAACATGCTCCACAATTTTAAAGTTCTGGAAAGAAAGTGAAAAAACCCAATTGGTTTGGGATAAAAAGAAGGAAGGCAGGAATTCCACTTTTAGCAAAATCAAACTTAGTGGATAATTATAGAATCACAGAATGGTTTGGGTTGGAAAGGACCTAAAGATCATCTAGTTCCAACCCCCTTACCAAGGGCAGGGACACCACACACTAGACCATGTCACCCAAGACTCGTGTCCAACCTGGCCTTGAACACTGCCTGGGATGGGGCATTTACCAGTCCTTCAGGCAACCTGTTCCAGTGCCTCACCACCCTCACAGTAAAGAACTTCTTCCTTATATCTAACCTGAACTTCCCCTGTTTAAATTTGAACCCATTACCCATTGTCCTATCACTACAGTTCCTAATGAAGAGCCCCTCCCTAGGATCCTTGTAAGCCCCCTTCAGACACTGGAAGGCTGCTATGAGGTCTCCATGCAGCTTCTCCAGGCTTCAACAGCCCCATCTTTCTCAGCCTGTCTTCATAAAGGAGGTGCTTCAGCTCCCCCGATCATCCTTGTGGCCCTTCTCTGGACTTGTTCCAACAGTTCCATGTCCTTTTTATGTTGAGGACACCAGAACTGCACACAATACTCCAGGTGAGGTCTCACGAGAGCAGAGTAGAGGGGCAGGATCACCTCCTTTGACCTGCTGGTCACGCTCCTTTTGATGCAGTCCAGGATACGGTTGGCTTTCTGGGCTGGGAGCGCACACTGAAGCCGGCTCATGTTCATTTTCTCATCAACCAACACCCCCAAGTCCTTCTCCACAGGGCTGCTCTGAATCTCTTCTCTGCCCAACCTGTAGCTGTGCCTGGGATTGCTCCCACCCAGGTGTAGGACCTTGCACTTGGCATGGTTAAACTTCATCAGGTTGGCATCAGCCCACCTCACAAGTGTGTCAAGGTCCCTCTGGATGGCATTCCTTCCCTCCAGCGTATCAACTGAACCACACAGCTTGGTGTCATCTGCAAACTTGCTGAGGGCGCACTCAATCCCACTGTCCATGTCAGCGACAAAGATGTTGAACAAGACCGGTCCCAAAACCGATCCCTGAGGGACACCACTCGTTACTGGTCTCCAGCTGGACATTGAGCCATTGACCACAACTCTTTGTGTGCGGCCATCTAGCCACTTCTTTATCCACCGAGTGTCCATCCATCAAATTGATGTCTCTCCAATTTAGAGACAAGGATGTCGTGTGGGTCAGTGTTGAACGCTTTGCACAAGTCCAGGTAGATGACATCAACTGCTCTACCCCTGTCCATCAGTTCTGTAGCCCCATCATAGAAGGCCATCAGATTGGTCAGGCAGGATTTCCCTTTAGTGAAGCCATGCTGGCTGTCACCAAGCACCTTGTTGTTTTTCATGTGCCTTAGCATGCCTTCCAGGAGAATGTGCTCCAAGATTTTGCCAGGCACAGAGGTGAGACTGACTGGTCTGTAATTGCCTGGGTCATCCATTTTCCCCTTCTTGAAAATGGGGGTTATATTTCCCTTTTTCCAGTCATTGGGAACTTCACCTGACTGCCATGATTTTTCAAATACAATGGCCAGTGGCTGAGCAGCTTCATTCACCAGCTCCTTCAGGACCCGTGGATGGATTTCATCAGGTCCCGTGGACTTGTGCATGTTCAGGTTCATAAGGTGGTCTTGAACCTTATCCTCTTCTACAGTGGGCCTAAGGTCTTCATTCTCACAGTCCCTGCATCTGCCTTCCAAGACCTGGGTGATGTGCTCACTTTGCCAGTGAAGACTGAGGCAAAGAAGTCATTCAGAACCTCAGCCTTCTGCAAATCCAGCGTAGCCAGTTCTCATAGCTTCTGGAGAGGGCCTACGTTGTTTGTAGTCTCTTTTGTTTGCTACATATGCATAGAATCCCTTCTTGTTATCATTCACATCCGTAACCAAGTTTAATTCTAACTGGGCCTTAGCTTTCCTAACCTGGTCCCTAGCTTCCCAGACAACATCCCTGCATTCCTCCCAGCTTAGCCTGTCCTCACATCCACCTTTTATAAGCTTCTTTTTTCCCCCTCTGAGTTTCCTCAGCAGCTCCTTATCCATCCATGGAGGTCTCCTGGCCCTCCTGCTGCATTTCCTTCTAGTCAGGACACAACACACCTGAGTTTGTAGCAGGTGATCCTTGAATATCAACCAGCAGTCTTGGGCTCCCCTGCTCTCTAGGGCTGTATCACATGGAACCTTACTAAGCAGGTTCCTGAAGTCTGCTCTCTTGACGTCCAGGGCAGTGAACTTGCTGCACGCTCTTCTCGCTGTCCTGAGGATCTCGAACATGACCATCTCATGATCGCTACAGCCAAGGCTGCCTTGGAGCATCACATTCCCAACCAGTCCCTCCCTGTTGGTGAGCATGAGGTCAAGCATGGCACCTTTCCTTGTTGGCTCCTCTGTTACTTGCAAGAGGAAGTTATCTTCCACACAATCGAGGAACCTCCTGGATTGCTTCTGCCAGTCCGTACCGTCTCTCCAACAGATACCAGGGTGGTTGAAGTCCCCCATGAGGACAAGGGCCTGTGAGCGTGAGGCTGTTCTTATCTGCCTATAGAGCACTTCATCCATAGAGTCCTCCTGATCAGGCAGTCTGTAACAGATCCCCACAGTAATGTCCCCCATTGCTGTTCTTCCTTTGACCCTGACCCACAAACTCTGTTGACTGATCACCTGTCCCCAGACAGAGATCCATATTCTGCAGGCTATCACTGAGATAAATAGCAACTCCCCTTCCCCATCTGCCTGGCCTCTCTTTTCTAAAGAGCCTATAACCATCCATTCCAACACTCCAGTCGTAGCCATCCCACCATGTTTACATGATGCCAATGATATCGTACCCCTGTAGGCATGCACACATCTCTAATTCCTTTTGTTTATTCCCCCATGCTATGGGCGTTTGTATAGAGGCATCTTAGCCGAGTACCAAATAAAGCCGACTTGTTGGCTGGAGCGGCTGAAGTAGCTCTGCTTTGCTCTGAGCATTTATTATAGGTGCTGGCAACTGACTGGGAGTGTTGGGATGGATCGATGCCCTTCTCCCACAGCATATCTGGTTTAAAGCTGCCTTGATCAGCCTGGCAAGTTTCCTACCAAAGACCAGCTTGGCCAGCCTCCAGTAGACCTGGCCTCCCAAATCAAGTCCCATGTTCTAAATAACCTAACCTCTGACTATGGCACCTCTGTTCTAACTATTTATTAACCTGCCAAATCCACCTAGCCTTTTCACGGTCCTCCTTTTGACCTGGAGGATTGATGAAAAAAAAAACAACTATCTGAGCTCCAGAGCCCCTAACCACCTCTCCCAGGGCTCTGTAGTCCTTCTTAATGTTCTCCAGGCTACTTCTGTCTATATCACTAACACCACATGGATCACTAGAAGTGGGTAATAGTCCATGGGACTTACTAGAGCAGGCAGCCTCTCTGCCACATCCCTGATCCTAGCCCTGGTAGGCAGCACACATTCCTTGAGACTGGGTCAGGCCGACAGATGGGTGCCTCTGTGCCTTTCAGAGTAGAGTCACCCACTACTATAACCTGCTGCTTTCCCCTGGAGGCACCGGTAGTGATCCTCTTTACCAGTGCACTAGCCGGTTGTTCATTTGGTGTGGTGTGTGTTTCCTCGTTAGCCCCCTGCAGAACTGCGAAGCTGTTCTGAGTGGGGACATCAGATTTTGCCAGAATCCCCTTGCTTTTAATTGTCCTCTTCTTCCTCTTTTTTGGTGTTTTTAGTTGTTTGTTTTTAACAAAATTAATGCAGATTCCTGCATTGACACCCTTCTCCTTTTCTGTATGCATTATGGTGGATGCTTGTGGCCCCTGCACAGTTTGGGCCTGGAGCAAGCGGTCCTGCTTCCTCTCAGCTTCCCTGACATCTTGCAGCCCATTAATAGTATCCCCCAGCTCAGCCCCGGCTGCAGGAGGACCTCCACCAGGGAGCACCGGGTGCAGCCCTGCCCATTTTTGGGTTTTATGTCTAAAAAATGCTGGTGGACTATCAACACTTAACTGACAGGTCATCTGGTGTCTGTGGGCCTCTGGTGAGTAAACGGGGAGGTGTGAGCCTTAAATCTACAGAATTGGTCAACTTATCGGATTATACATGGTGATCTTGATAAGCAGGAGAGTTATTCTCAGTAAAACGCCCTGAGTATGTTGTATGTTGTCTTCTGACAGATGGCTCCAACCCTTATACGTTGAAGCTTTGCTTCTCTACTTCATCCCATTTATAGAGAAGAGGACAGCATGTGAAGAGCTACATTCACCTTGATTTGCAAGTTTAAAACTACACTTCGTTCACAAAGCTCTAAGTGGTTGTTCTAATGTTGCCTTGTTTCAACTTAATTCTAATATCTTTTATCTTGTTTTATAAATAAATGGATGTTCCTTCATAAATACAAAAACCAGATTTTTTTCTTTCTGCCTCTGAGAAGTACATGTTGTAAGCTTACTACAAAGTTTGTATTTCGATAGTGTAGTATCTTCAAATGTCTAAAGAAGCACCAGTAGTATAAACAAGATCGTTTTCTTCCAGAAATGAAATATATTTGCATTTTCGATAATGTTAAAGATTAGCAAGTATTTTTCCATTTGTAGTTTTAATTGGCAGATAGAGCTATTACATGAGAATTTTAAATGTAGAACTTGTTTTTCAGTATGTTAAGTAGTGAAGTATGTTGCAATACTAAAAAGCTTGTATTTATAAAATGCTTTAATCAGGTTAATGTTGCACATACCGAATTTTTAGTGGTATAGACTTGATTTATAAGTCAAACAAAACTAAAGTAGAAGATAAAGTATGTACATGTGTATGGTGTGAATTCATGCTTATTTAAAGTGGTTTTCTTATTTTTCTTTTAAACCCAACGCATTTTCCATTTGCATTAGCATGATGCCATCTATAGCTAGTCCCACCGTAGGGGCCTTTTAAAATTAAAACTGCAAGCCTGTATCAATGTGTTCATCCTCATTTTCCATAATTTAAACTTAAATCTTTGGTATTTAACATATCCTCTTGACTTTTTTTTTTAAATAGTGGTTATGACATATTAAATGGTAAAAGTTGGATATGTGAGAAGATTGATCACAATAGAATCAAAGGTGGTAAAACCAGTTAAAACAAAAAGCAAGCCCCACCATACTCTCTCATACCCGGACAGTTAATTTGATGTTTTCTTTTGTCTGATTGATCTTATACATCTGTTTTGACCATGAAAGAATTCATAGGATGAGTAGACTTGGCTAGCCTCATTTAAACTAAGGCAGTCTAGATCTGATTCAGATAATGGAACTAATTACATGATGTGAAATTGAGGTGAAAAATCTTTCACTTTGGGAAAGATGATTTGCTTTGTCCCAGTACTTTAAAACCTCCATTCTCTCTTCTAGAACTGGAATTGTGTCTTAGCTAAACCCTAAGAAACGTGAATCCAAGCAGGGGAATTCTGTGAGCTGTTGTAGGCCCTGTGTTTGCTCCTCTTTCTGAATTTGCAGCAAAGTGTTTAGGGCTTTTTTTAGTTCTGCTTGTAATGATCAGAGAGAAGTTAGTTTATCAGATACTTTATGTTTTGTCATACAAGCTCTTTGTTCTGTCTTTATGGATTTTATCCATATCTATCCTTTAAGCAAGACTATTTGTGCAGTATGCTTGTCCTTAAGAGATTGTGTTGCGATATGTTTACACAGTGTGGGTATTGCACGTCTTTAAATACAGACTGAATTTTCCAGATTCTTAATTTCAAGGCAGTTACACCTTATCATACAAGGGATCACGTGTCAGCTGTCCTTCGGGTTTTCTTATCAACAATGATTCATTTTTGCCCTGTCTACCTCCATTTTGTTCATGCTTCAGGTAATGAGTATTTCAGGTATTCAGATCAGGTTTCCTAGATGGCAGCTGTTTCTGCACAGGGTTGGAATAACCTTAGCCTCTTGTCTGGTAGGTGGCAAACTGACTTGCGTTTTAGGGGCACTGCTAATACTCTTTCAACCTTAGTGCTTTCCCCCAGAAATTGCTTCCAGAGAGCTTCAGCATAGAAGGCTGTGTGCCATATCTCGTTACTTGACAACAGAAATGCTGGGTGCTAGTGAAATGTTTTCTGCTGCCTAGAGTTTCAGCTGTAAAGTGTCTCTCCTAATCATTCATTTCTTTTCCATCAATTTGAATGTTCTGTGGAAACCTGTTAATTCCATTGTAACTTGCATTGCTATTTGTATTAATGTAGTTTAAGAGGTCAAGTTGTTTGTAGTTGGGCATTAAAAATAGTATATTATCTGTTGGTCCAGTTTGGGATGTAGGATGAGTGACCCTTAAAGCATTCAGGTTTTACAAAAAAAGCACTTTAATCTATCAGTGTCTTCAGTAGATCACAGCATTTAGTGCCTAAGATGTTCAGGTGAAAGGCATCTTTTGTGTGGCTGCCCAGATCAAATAGAGGACAAACTAATTCAAGGTGTATCTGAGAGAACTTGTTACCAGCTGGAAGTCCTAAATGCAAAATGAGTAGCCTGTGCACATGGGAAAGAGAGGAGAGTGAAAAATTGTTCAAACTTTTTTTTCCTTAAAATAATCATCTTATGCATGTAAGATGATTGAGAACAAGAAAGATTTCTTGTTGGTGTTTTGCTGTAAAAAGAAGGTAATGTCTTCTCTTGGGCCTGCAGGAAAGGATGCTTGTCCTCAGGGAGGAATGAGGGTGGTCTCCTCCTTCCACACGAGGTGTGTGTTCACCTATACTCATGCTCTTCAGAATAGAGCCAGAACAGTTGTGTAGATGAAGACCTAGTGGCTCCAAGGGGAGGGAAGTTTGTCTGTCACTTGGCAGTGGTATTACTGTACTTGTTAGATTAAAATTAAACCATTGTGGTCTCTCAGTGCAGTTTTTCCTGTCTCTTTTGCATAAGCCATACAAGCAAAGTAATGAACATTGCTATGCACATTCCCTGCTTCTAAGCACCTGGCATTCACACTGTAATATCTTTGTGTCTGTTCCACTGTTTGTTGTCTTGGATTTGTTTGTTGGTTTGTTTCTATTTTTTATAATTGATCACCCTCCATTGGACATAAGTATATATTGAGGCAGAATCTGCTCATCTTCTCTCATGATACTTTAATCCTTGTTTATATTTATTTTTCCTTATATGCAAGAAGTGGAAATAGTTGCTTTTTGACTTTCTATACCGCCACAGCAAGATAGAGTGTATCGCTAGGCTGATACAAGAAAAGATTTAAAAAAACATTCAGGAAGTGTTTGGGTGTCCTGCTTTATGAAAGGAGTGATACAACTTCATGTGGTGTCACAAAGTCTGTCTTTTAGTGAGGGATAACATTTGGGGTAAGCTGGCTTGTACCTGGCTGAAACCCTTTTTGTTGTAATTAAATGCAACTTGCTCCTTTTCCTGCTGTGTGTTTTCTTGTGAACAGCACTTGAACTTGCTTGAATGCTGTGATTGCTTAGGAGGAGACATGCAGGCTCTTCTGTGAAATAATATGTTGAAGTCTGGCAACATGAACACACTTGGTCAAATTTGTTTTCTTTTTTCCACTTCTGGGATGTGTTTGAACATCTTTTTGTGTCCTCTTTTGGAAATACCTTGTATTCTCACATCTGTAGCTCCTACTGTTTTTTTTTCACCCATTCCAGGTTTTCATGTCTCCCCAGCCTATTGGTTTATTCTGTTGTGGCAGTTACAGTGGTGGTAATAATCTCAAAAATAATCTTGTTTGCATTTGCATTGCTTTGGCCAGAAATAATGTGCAAAAAGGCACAGGAAAATAAAACACTAGTTATGGGCTCAGCTTCCTGTGGAGAGTTCTTAAAGCACAAAATACCATTGTTCTGATTTTGACCTTAGTTGAGAGCCTCCCACCTTCATATATCTGGTGTATAAAAGGTAACTTCAGAGGCCTGCTGAAAACATGCCTTGAAGTGGTTGCATGTATCAGTGTGCGTGTTTGGTGCTGTGACCAAGCAATGCTCTGACATGTTCTTATAGAAGAGCTGATGGTCCCCTCTCACAAAAATGTGTCATCCTTAAGGAAACAAACCTTGTTGATTTGGGTCCTGTGGTAGCACCAGTCCCAAAGAAAGGGAAGAGCGTAAAGGGAAAAGCAGTCTGGTGCTCCACAGAGCGTGTCCAATGTGTTGGTTAGCTGCTGATACTGTGGTGCTGTCCTGCATCATAGGTTGTGTTGCTCTAAGCTCAGTGAGAAGGGCCTTACTGAAGAGCAACAGAAAAGTATGTTGTGTGACCTTATTTGTTGTGAAACTCAAGAGCAAATGGAGAATCCTGTCCAAGCGAAGGACGTGGTGCTGCAAGACCTCTGGAAGGAAGGCACTGAGGAACAAGGGGTGAGACAGTTCGCTAGACCTGCATTTCTTTTGCAGACTGCAGCTGGATGAAGTGATGGGTTATGCAGGATCTCACCTAAGGCCATCGTGTCTTACAAGTGAGGTGTTTTTCACTTCCTTCATTTCTTCTAGCTTGTGCTATTTTTGTTCTTAATTGTTAAGACCACGTTTAAAATTAATTTAGGCTCTTCTCAGTCTACTTTTGCTTCTGTCAGCAATGGTCTAGGAGTAGAAAGGGAATGTGGAAAATGTCAGTAGTATTCAGCAGAGAAGTCTGAGTTGAAAAATGCTTGGTGTCTTCCTTCATCTGTAAAACAAGGGATTTCCTCCTTTTCCGCTTACCTGCTATATCTTATGCATGGTAAGTGAGTAGTAAGACAGTATCTTCTCAGCTGCACCATTAAAACTGACACTTGTGGAGGGGGGTCAGCAGTTGTGCTCACATGGTAATGTGCTGTTTCTAGCATGCCATTTGGGCTCCATACCAAAGCTGGTGAGGGCATAGTCTGAGATAAGCTGAAACAAAGAGCTGTTTGGGATTATGAGCCCCCCCCGTCCCCCAAGTTGAATTGCTGAAGTATATGATTTGATAAAGGGTGAAGAGCTTACATTTCCAAACAGTTACATCAACAAGTTAAAAGAACAAAGTATTTATGTTAAGTCTGCTAATGCTTAATACTCTTTCCCTGTTAAAAATAGAAGATTTCTTTCCCTGAGGATTGTAGTTCCCACAGGATGTGGAGGAACCTAATGCAGCCAGATTACTTGTGCTGTGCTTTGGTCATGTTCCTCTAAAGGAAATAACATCAGTCCCTTTTCTTGTATTCAAGAAAGCTTTGGTATCTGTCCTGTGCCAAGCCTTCCACTTCTGGTCTTTCACAGCCAGCTCACTGGACTAGAGCCATGCATTAAATTCAGGTGGGTTCTCTGCTCTTCCTCTTGACTGTTGCAGCTGCTGATGTGAGGTCTTAATTTCTGGCATGATTTATTTAACTTCTTCCTTCTCTGGTGTTCCTGGAGCAGCTGCAGACTGAGTGAGCCTTCATGCAAGGGAATGAGTGCTCCTGCAGGAATGTGCCAGGGAGCCAGCAGCTATTAAAAAGGCAAGATAATTAACCCTCTTTTCCAAAGCATCTAGGATCCAGGAATACAAATTAGTCCCGGCAGGGGCAATATAGCAGCATTCAAAACAAAACACTGAAATGGGCTTTTAGCATGGGGTATAGCTGAGGTTCGCAGTTGCTGCAGAATGCACGATGTAAATTATACAATTTCATATAAGCCAGTACCTGTTTTCTCTTACCACCGTTCCTTCTTTCCATTTGTGGTCTCATCTGTCTTCAAGCTAGTAAGAAATTGCAGATGTTTGTGCTCCACTGAAATTTAAGTGGTCAAAATTAAGTAGTCAAATAACCCCCGTAAATTATTAGTTGGAATGCTTGCTTACTACATTATCTCCTCTCCTGAATTTTAGAATCATAGAATCATAGAATAGTTAGGGCTGGAAAGGACCTTAAGATCATCTAGTTCCAACCCCCCTGCCATGGGCAGGGACACCTCGCACTAAACCATGTTACCCAAGGCTCTGTCCAACCTAGCCTTGAATACTGCTGGGAATGGAGCATTCACAACTTCCCTGGGCAACCCATTCCAGTGCCTCACCACCGTTACAGTAAAGAACTTCTTCCTTATAGCCAATCTAAACTTCCCCTGTTTAAGTTTTAACCTGTTACCCCTTGTCCTATCACTACAGTCTGTAATGGGAAGTCCCTCCCCAGCATCCCTACAGGCCCCCTTCAGATACTGGAAGGCTGCTCTGAGGTCTCCACGCAGCCTTCTCTTCTCCAGGCTGAACAGCCCTGACTTTCTCAGCCTGTCTTCATACGGGAGGTTTTCTCTTATTTAGGCTTGTTAATACAGCAGGCTTGTACTGTAGATTATACTTCTGTTTTCTGTTCTGTTAACCACAGCACTGGAACTGCTAAATCAGATTAAATCGGTGGACACCAATACATGCCCTGTCTAAGGCTTTAGAAGCGTGTCTAGCAAATAGTCTGGTCAGACAGTGCCTGGCTCATCTTTTTTGAAGTTATTGCATGGCTTCTGTCTGAAGCACGGTAACATCACTAGTTTAAGGTGGGAATCCCACTCACTGAGCTCTTAATTCTCACTCACCTGTCTTCTTGGGGAGCACTTTAAATCCAAACCAAACTCCTGAGTTCTGAGGATAGAGCTCAAACTGCAGTATTTTAGTTATACTTAAATATGAAACCATTTCCCAATAATTCTGTGGATGTTCTTAATGTTTTTTGTTGCTATATAGGCAAAGACTTGTCTGCACCTTTTTAAGAATCCTTTTTGTGCCACTAACTCCTTTTGTGTCCTTCTAATGTGAAGCAATGAGAACTAACCACAGGATTTCAGATTAGGACTGCGCTACTGACTTATTTCAAAGCATTTCAGAGTAATGTACTCTATCTTACCTTTTTTATCTGTAGCTTTCATCTAATAATAATAAAAAACCCATACCCTAATAATCTAAAGGACAAATTTCTCTCCACAAAGAGAAATAGCGTGATAATACTTCCCCATGTCTTTCAGGACCCCAGGTTCACAGCTCAAGTGTGACCCTGCTCTTCTTGGTTTCTCCAGCGCTGGCTGTATTCAAGTGTTGCTTCAACCTGCCTCTACCATTACGTCCAGTGTCTGCAACTTTGATAACCCTGTCATTGCATAAAAAAGAAATGGAGCTCTTCCTATCTCCCAGAGCTTTCAGACAAGGCTCGTTCCTCTGTTTTCTGCACATCTTGAAAGTTCATAAGAAAATAGAGCAGGGATATTTGGGATGCAGGGACAACAGAAGCTAATCTCATTCTTTTAGACTGGGGGGGGGGGGTGAGGAGCTAGTGGTAGCTCCTGTCCTGAGGCTGGCAACACAACATCCATTTTCTTCCTGCTGAAAAGAGGCTCAGCTTTCCAGGAACTCTGCATTGTAGACCTTTCTGAGGAATGCCTAGCTAAGGATAAACCTTTCACACTGAGGACAGAGCAGTTAAGAAACCCTGATGACATGAGTTAATCTACAGTATGTGTGTGCAGTCAGGCTTTACATTCCAAGGAACGAGTTGCTTCTTGCAGCATGCTGCCATCCCAATGGCCTTGACGGGAGACCTGCTTCCAATAAGCTACTCGTAGCTGATCCATATTTGAGAGGGGCTACTTTTTAAAACTGTTTCAGAAGCAGTCACTTTCCATGTAAAGCTGCTCTTAAGGCATTTTGCAAGCACTTACTCTTCTTCTATGTTGTACTCCTCTTGTGCTGATACTCCCCATTTTCCCTGTCATTGTGTGACTACCTGTACCTTGTATTGGCTTGGTTGTTTTTAAGGACCACGAAGGTCAGTGTTCCCAGCAGTGTCATCCTCTGCCTGCTTTGAGTTGTGTAGAAGTTTGAGCTTAGTTCTGCCAGCTGGGAGGTTAGCTTCTGACCCAAGGAGGGTGGGCATCTGCCCTGATACAGCAAAGCCCTAAAGCCAAATTGCCCCAAGCTAGTAGCTCAGAAACTTGTCCACCCTTGTCCTTACAGCTCAGCAAGGAGTCTGCCAATAGCTCTGAATCAGCTTTGTAACTAGGGATATGTAACCAGAGACCAAGCTGATAATGACTGCATTTTGCTTTGTGTCCTTTCCAAGTACAGCCCAAGTTTCACTGCTGAGATCTAAGGAAATTGCGGATGGAGAGGCTGATGCTGTGTTCCACCTGGGAAATACTGGTCTTATCTGCTCTGTTAACAAGGAGTTGACCAAAGGAGAAGGGAAAACATGAGCACACCTTTACCTCCAGGTTATGCCAGCAGTACAGAATGACCACAAATATCTGGGCTGCTGGCCTGTAAAGCAGAGGAGCTTTTAGAGCAAGGCTGGTTGAGTTTTTACAGACCAGTGTCTAGTAGATTGCTGTAAAACTGAGTTTTGCATGCTATTTAGGTAGCTTTGGCTTGGTACAAGGTAGCTCTGTGCACGTGGCTTGCACATGATGAAGGCATGAGGCCCAAGATCTTTGACTTCCCTGTTGTTTTCTTGCTACTTCCTCCTGATTTACTGGTGAAGTGGTGAAATGGTGAAACATACCTTGCTGCATGCACATGCAGCTTGCTTGATGTTGGGGATTGCCTTGGTCCTCACAGACGTAGCAAACGTGCCTGCCCTTGTCCTCATGCAAGTCTGCACTTTGTAGGGGAATGTCACTGGGCTGGTTGTTGCATTGCATGGAGCCAAGGCTGTGTGAATAACCTGTCCGTGTATGGGTTTTACCTGCTGGGCTGCATGGAGCCAGGAGATAGTGGTTTCTGCCAGGAATCTGGTGAGAGTGAGCAGGCGAGAACAGTGAAGGATAGATAGGGCAACTATTGCCACAAAGGCATTTTCAACTACTTCCCTATGGACCTTTCACAACAGACTTCTGCCTCTCCTCCCTCTCCTGGTTCCTTTCAGGGTCTGTGGTTCTGCCTATAAATATATCTAATAAAATACACACATGGCTTTAGATGGCATGTAGTCCTGAATTCCCTTTGTGCCAGGCACAGCCCAGCTAATGCAATCCTGGGTTGCTCTGTTCATCTGAAATACAAAAGACTGCCATGGCAGAATGTGCGGGGTCCTGAGTGGGTCCTATTTAGGACCAAGCATCAGAAGCTCTGCTGTTGTCGGGCTTCTGTAGCATTTCAAGTGATTTGCCTCTCTGGGCCAGACCCCTGATTATCTGAAAGGCATTCTGGCACCCACTCCTCAGCTTATTTGTCCTGTCAATTGAAGCAGGAAACTTACTGTCTCAAAGTAGGTTTTTTAGATTTTATTTATTTTTTAATTATTATTTCCTTTATGTCTACATCCCTTACCTTTGCTTTTTCCCTCTGGTGGGCTGAGTTAGCAGAGAGGAAGTTCCCTTGTGGGCCTGTCCTGACTAGCAGCGAAGGTTGGCCACTGCTTTCCAGGGCTCAGGGTCACTTGCTGAAAGGCTGATGTTGTTTTCTTGCTGGTGAGTTCATGTGGCCAGCCGGAGCAAGGAGCATTCAGAAGTGCTTGACAGGGGATTGAGTTTTGGTGATGACTGGTCTTGCAGTGGAATATCACAGAAATAAAGACAATCTGACCTGGAGATTATGAGGCAAATCATGGGCCAATGACTTCAGCCTGCAAGGAGCATTCCTTGGTAAGCATCCCTTAAGTGTGTATGTGGACACAGATGCTGTCTCCAATGTCCTGTGAGTCCTGGCACATGAACTGGACGTGTTGCCTTTCCTGGCTGCCTGCAGGACCATCCTCCACTGCTCCGCAGCAACAAACAGTGACCTTGACACCATTTACACTAGCATAAAACAGGACCTTCTGCACAGGGGACAGCACTAGGTTAATCTGAATTTCATACAAGCGCTGCTATAAAGTGGATTGGTGAAACTGCATTAAACCCTTTGTGGGCACAGTTCCAGGCTGAAAGAATGGAAATCAAATATAGGCCACTCAAGCTCTGAGAAAGCATGTGTGAGTGGGGTGTGATGCCCATTGGCAGATACTCTTGGAATACCAAATGGAGTTCACTTTCTTGAGTGTTCCTGAATATCCTACTGCTGTTGTAAAAAGCAACATTTTCTCCTAGAAAGAGCTGTAGAGCCAATAGGAGCAATTCCTGGTTTAAAGCGTATGGAAACATGTCAGAAGACCAATTTTAGCTTACTAATAATATTACTGTCAGTGCATTGCTCAAACCACTCCTGTTGTGGCTGTGTTGACCCTTCTGTATTATACTTCCTGTCTCCTCTCAACTGTGCATCTTCTCAGTGTTTGTGGCTCAAGGAATTGCAAAATAAAATGCTTCTTATGGCTCCTGCTACCTTTGTGCCAGTCTCACCCTGGCTTGTGCTGCAGCGTGCTGGGACTTGTACAACCTTTCTGCCTTGCCTTTGGGGCTTTTAACTGTATCAGTGCAGCCTGGATTCTCCCCTGGGATGTCTCTGGCCTTGTGCTCAAGGCTGTCTTAGGCTGCGGATGGAAGATGCAGAAACCAGTCTGAGGGTTCCCAGTAGGAGCAGACAGCCCTGGCTTGCAGCAGGCTGAAAAGAAAACCAGGGGCAACTTTCTCGACTGTACTGGAGAATCAGAACACAGAAGCCACTGCTTTCCTTTCTTCGTTGGTGTCTGTGGGTGGACAAACAAGTCTTTGGGTCCCTCTAGTGCTTGGCAGGAGCCGGGCTGGACAATGGGTCCTGCACGTTTGCTCTCCCGGGTGCAGGCCCAGTCCCTAGGGCAGTGCTGGCAGAGAGCGGAGCAAAGCCTGTCCTGCTGGCAGAGGACAGCAGGTGGCAGCAACAAATCCCCTTGCTCCGCGCTCAGCGCCAGGGACCGGGTGTGTTGGCTGCTCCCCGGTACTTCACTTGGTGCAGGAGCCTGCAGCCCAAGGCTGGCTGCTGGACTGGGACAGCGACATCTCACACTAACTGCCTTTTACACTGCTTTTGGTTTGTGCTCATGGGCTGTTTGAGGTCATGGAGCTGCTGGAGCAAGTCCAGAGGAGGGCCACGAGGATGATCAGGGGGCTGGAGCACCTCCCGTATGAAGACAGGCTGAGGAAGTTGGGGCTGTTCAGCCTGGAGAAGGGAAGGCTGCATGGAGACCTCATAGCAGCCTTCCAGTGTCTGAAGGCAGGGCCTACAAGGGTGCCAGAGAGAGACTCTTCATCAGGGACTGTAGAGGTAGGACAAGGGATGATGGGTTCAAACTTAAACAAGGGAAGTTCAGGTTAGCTATAAGGAAGTTGTGGCTGCCCCATCCCTGGCAGTGTTCAAGGCCAGGCTGGATGGGGCTTGGAGCAACCTGGGCTAGTGGAAGGTGTCCCTGCCTGTGGCAGGGCAGGATGGAACTAAAGGATCTTAAGGTCCCTTCCAACCCAAACCATCCCATGAGATGCTCTCCTGCAGCATCTCCACTGTATCACGAATATAGATGCACAAAGCTAGACATGCAGAAGGACTTCCAGGTGTTGAGTCTGGGCTCTCTTCACCATGGTGGCCATTCTGGCTCATGCAGGGTGATTTGCTGAGACATCTGTGAGCATGGAGGGAGGCTGTGTAGAGCATGCCAAGGGCAGCAAGCACACATGCTGCTGAACACAGCTGTGCTTCAGAGAGGGCAGTGTGAAAGGTTGTTTCTTCAGAAACAAATCCTTGCCCTGGGAATCCTGTCTGTATTAACCTGGAAATGTCCAAGTTGGAAAACTTTGATGTCTGCATCTCTCCTGAGGTCTTGCCAGCTCTGGGGTGCGAGATCAGACATCTCTGCAATCCCTCTCCTAAGAACACCATTGCAAAAGAACTCTACTGGGTAACCCAGAAACCTGGGTTTGATTCCGCTTGCTTAAGCAATTCAGTCTATCAGGCAAGGGAGGATATTTCATCCCTCTTCCTTGAGGGAGCTGATGTGCTTCCAGGCATATGCAAATGCTCTTGATACATCAATAGTAATGGACAAATGGCAGCCTGGCTTAAGAAAAACAGATCTTGCAAGGTAAGTGTGATTGCTTCCACTGGGGACAGAATGGAGAAGGATCAGACAACCAAAGGCGTGAGCAGTACCTACAATGGCCTAGGACCTCTGAGGAGTGTTTGAAGCATGAGAGAGGCATGAGAAAACTGGCTGAGAGTTCTCTCATGCCATTGAGGGGCATGATGAAACTGGCTGTCATAGTGGTGAGAGGCATGCAAAAGCTGGCTGTCATAGTGGCACAAGCAGAGCCTGACAAAATACCAGGGTCCACTATGTGGCAAGACATCTGCCTCAAAGAGCTCACAAAAGGGATGAGGAGCCTGCAGGTTTATCTGGAGAGGGTGAGACTAGGTCCCATTCCATTTCTGCCTGCTCCTAGGCTCTGCCTGTTCCGCTTACCATGGGCTCATGGGGAGCCATGGCAGAGGTGGAGGTTTGTCTGCCTCCCTGGCTCCTGTGCTGGCTGATCATCCCCCTCCTGAACTATCCCTGTGGGCTCCATCTGGAGCTCACCCCCATGCAGGGAGCACTAAGCCCTGCCTGGGTTTTTTCAAGGAGGTAGGATACCTGTATTGTAATGATGGGCTGCAGAAGGAAGATGTGGGTGAGGGAGAAGCATTTACACTGGTGTAGATTGCCTTGGGCCAGAGTAGGAGCTTGGCAAAGCTTGGTCGCACCAGCTGTGTGCTGTCAAGCTCTGGCTGTTCTCTGGCTTCCCCAGTGTTATCTTCCTGGCAAAGGATGGGGCCAGCTTCAAGCTTTGAGCCAGATCGTTTATACCCAAAAGAAAACAGTTGTTTTGATACCAAATAAAGCATGTTGTTTATTTTGGGGAAATTTCCACCTTCTTTTCGTTTTCCATCCTTACTGTATGTAACAAAAATTCTCTTTAAACAGGGTTTCAGAAGAGGAACGGTGCATCACTTGTATAGCAGCTGCGTAGCACGGTGAGTAATTGAGCCAGTTGGAAAGCTGTTCCTTTGCCTTCCCTCCTTGGCCTCAGCCAGAGCTTGCTCCTGCTCTGTTTTCCCTCTGGATTTGTTCTTTTCTTTGTTTTCCTTTTGTCTGTGCTCTCTTCTTTCAGGCACGTGTTTTTCAACAGGCAGAGCCAGAGGTCACAGTCTCTTGGGTGTGTAACCTTGACCATGGATTTTGTAACTCTCAGCATGGGAAAAGAAGAATCAACCTCAGTTTGCCATTTCCCTCTGCCTCTGGGGCATGAGAACCCCTCGCTCCGTGTCTCTTGCACAAGCTGCCCCAGTGCTCTGGGTCTGCTTGCTGCACTGTGCTGTCTGGCTGGGAACAGGAATAGAGTGGGAGTGCAGGGCAGCTTCCAGCATCCCCAGTCCTCATGCAGCTGTGCTAGGCAGCAAACACAGTGACATTTGTCCTGGCCTGGGTGAGACATGGGGCCTGGGGTCTCAACGTTGTCTGTGCCAGGACACCTCCAGTACTTACGACTTGGTGCACATACCCTGCCATGCAACGTGGCAGGTTGTCCTTGAGGGTTACAGCACTGGTGGATCAGTGTGATCAGATGGCAAAGCAACTCTGAGCTCCTGCCCTTTGAGCAGGGTAGAAACTCCTGCTCACAGGCAGCCAGAGAAACAGCTGACATCAGTAAAAAAGGGATAAGGGATGATAAAGGAGCACTTGCACCCAGGCATACTTGTTGGGCATACCCTTTGTCCAGAGCTGTTAGATACCCTGCTGCACAGTGAGTGTACTGCGATCCCTAACCCCCGCCTCCTGTGGGGAGTGTGACCCCAAGCTGCCTCCCCTGGGAGTTGCTGCCAGCTCTGGTTCCTTACGGAGGCAAGGAGGCAAATTGTAAAGGCATCTCTTGCATCACGCTGGAGCATGACCTAGTGTGGCACTGGCTCCTTTGCAGTGGAACTAGGTATAGCTATGGCACCTTCAGCCACAGTGAGTGTATTCCTGTAGTATTACTGCATTCAAACTCTGTCCTCACTTAACTCGGCTCTTTCAGAAGCTGACCTGAGCCAGACCTTGCCACCCGGCTGGAGTAGAGCTCTCATGCCCCAGGTAGGCTGAGCATCCCCCCTGCCAGCAGCAGCACAGCAGGATACAGCTCAAGCCTACTTTGTACTGCAAGGCATCGGGCATGCATGTGAGGCTTTTAAGACCCGAGGACCCACTTCAAAGCAATTCCCCATTGCCTGTAAATGAAGCAGACTAGCCATGCAATATCCAAATATTCCTAACAATCCAAAGCTGCTTCCTCCAGCTGAGATCTGACTTGCCCAAAGGGAGGGCAGTTTGATTTTGAAACAGCCAAAATGTTTCTTCTGTTAAAGGCCCAATAAAAGCACTGACAGCTCATGCCACCTATTTATAAGGCAGCTTTGGATTAATTGTTTATGTAACCTATCAAAAATACATTCATTCACCCTTATATTCTTTTCTTCTCTGTCAAAGACATGGGTAATCATGCTTTCAGGTGAGCGCTGTTAGCTGGGTGCTGCTGCAGAGTGCAGCTCACTCAACATCCCTCTGTGCTGCCTGCAGGGCACTGCAGGATCGTCCCTGTACCTTGCTGCTCATCCTCTCCAAGTGCTGGCACAAGCAGACCTCAGGCTCAGTAATGTACCCTCCGCTCCTCAGAGAGGATCGCACCTCTTTAGCCCCCTGGTTAATAGTTGGCCTTTATTACAACGCAGCAGCTGGCTTTCCAGCCCAGCTATGGAAACAATCACACATTTTAAATACTGAATTTTCTGATCTTATCCTTTGAACCTATTTTTTTTCCTGTGGCTGTTGGGTAAACTCTGTGTTCCTAAGCTCAGTTTGCTGCAAAATCCTCTGCGGATTGCTGCATCTCTGAGCAGGTACATCTCTGTAGGCTGTACAAGAGCAGTGTTTGATGTAAGTTGACGTGTATGGCTGAAGGCATACCACCCAATTTATCATGGACTCATAAAAGTGCTGGCGGAAAGGTGGAGGCCGACCCTTGATTGGTGGGTCAGAGCAGCTGGGGCTCTGGGAGCTAAGGCTGAAAAGCTTCCAAGGATTGAGTCCCCTCCTCTCTGGGTGCATGGCCCAGGGTTGCATCACCCTTCTGCAGAGGGAGTTTTTCCTAATGGCTTACCTGAACTGGCCTGGATGCAATGTCTGCCTCTTGCTTTATGTTATAGTGCCCTTGACCTACTGGAAAGACCTTGGCTCCATCCTCCCTGTATCTGACCTCCAAGTCAATGTAAACTTCTCATTGCCCCAGTCTCCTCTCCTTCCCAAATAACTATGCCAGTCATCACCTCTCCCTGTATGCAATGTCTCCTCATATCAACCAGCCTGGTGGCCCTGCTGGTTCCTTTCTAGCTTCCCAGCAAATCCATGCTAATCCTGGAGGGGCTGCTCACAGCCACCAAGATCTGCTGAAAGGGGATGCTTAGACCTGGAGCACACTGAAGTCAAGCTCATAAACAAGGCTTCAGGAGAACTGGGTTTGGCTTGATTTCTGAATGAGATGAATCAGAACCAGCTGGCAAGTGCCCAGCAGTGATCTGTGGCCATGCCTGTCTCCTTGCAACATTGCAGCATCCTTCTGACCTCTGAGGGCTATAGATCATTGCCCTGAACTGTTTCCTCAGCCACATGAAGGAGCAACATGGTTTGGGAACATCACCAGCACAAGGCTGATGTGTCCTGAGCCCTAGACTATGTGGGCACCCCTCCACTGCCTTCTGGGCTGCCCACCCCTGGGAAAGGTCCAAGGGGCTCAGCTGCTCCCAGAGGCAGTGTGGCTGGAACTCAGGGGAGCTGTTAGAGCTAGTTTGCTGTGTCCAAGGACAGCTTATCCATCTTCACCTTGTGGCACAGCTAATCCTGACATGGAGAGGTGAGTGTAGAGCTTTATTTAGATGGGCAGCAGGGAGCAGGGGGGCTTTGCAGGGTCTGGGCATTTCAGCAGGGTCTGGGCTCCACACCTGAGCCCTTGTGGGGCCATTAGGTTCCTCCTCTTCTCCCCTTCGGGTAGGTACGGGGTGTGCTGTGCAGCTCATTCCTGCCCAGAGCTACCTGGTCCCCACTGATTGCTCCTCTCTGAAGGATGGTGTCAGATGCCTCAGGCTGCTCCTCTGAGGTCTGAAAGATTAGACTGGAAGTTTTCTGGGTGGGAGATACCCCAGGGCTGAGGTCAGGGACAGAAATGTAATGTCTGCCCTGCTCTGTTATACAATCTGCTGCTAAATAATCACTCAGGGTCACTGCGCCTGTCAGGTGGCTGCAGCTGGCAGTGGAGCCTGGCAAACAGGCTGTGGTTAGCAGGGCTGCTGTCCCTCTGACAACACGAAGGAGGAAAAGCAGCTACATGCTTTGGGGCAGTCCCATACTTGGACCCTTCCCAGCATTGGGGTTCTTTGTTGCAAGGTGCTTTTTGGTGATGGAGGCACCAGCCATGCAAGGGCACAACCTATTTGTAAAGCCATCAGCTCAACATTCTCAGTGGGGAGGGGAGAAAAGGCTGGTGTCTATCTGCGGGATGCTGTGGATTAATGGGCACAAGCAGGTACCTGTGCCTGGCACTGGGACATCTGTCCAGCACAGCTCTGTGTCCCCCGGCAGCCTCATTTCCTAAAGCTGCAGTGGAGCGTGTCCCCAGGTACTAATTTTGGGTGGTGCTGCCTGGTAGGGACTGATAGCCATTTAACAGCACTGTATTGAGTATATTGAAGGTGCTGCAGAATGAAGTAGCCAAACATGCAGAGGACATCAGAAAACCTATGGGAATGGCTAGTGACAATCCATGCTAACTGCAAATGAGCAGTCATTCAAGGGAGCTGGGTGGTTTGTCCTAGGAAATACAGGAAATCCCAAATCTAGGAAAAGAAACCACTCTGGCTTGGAAGGCTCCCAAAGCTTCCAAAGCAAGCCTGGGAAGCAGCCACATTGCGCTTTAGAGCCCCAGCCTCATTGTCCTGGTGTTGCCATCCTCGAGCACACATTTACAGCTCACTAGCCTATTTTTGCAGGAAAATTTCTTCCCAATACAGATTTTTGGTAGGTGGCCGTGCTTCCTGGAGAGTCCGAGAGAGCAGTTTAATATGAGCAAAGAGCTGGTGGGGGGCAGTGTGAGTTCAACTTGTTTTCACCTCAGAGTGTGGGTGGGAAATAGAAGCATGGGGAGGCAACTGGATGGCACTGAGGAAGCTTGAGTCATCCCTTGGTTGTTTTATCCCCCCAGATGCCATGCTAGCAGCAGAGCGTCAGTGTGACCCTGTGGTGATAGAGGAAAGATGTTCCAGGCTTCTCAGTTTTGCTGTGTCTCCCTGCACAGAGGTCAGGGTACCCTAGGCAGTGGGGCCATGCCAGAAGCAGCCAGAGGCCAGCACTGGTGTGGGAGTGCCAGGGGCCTGGGATGATGTGAAGCGTCTGAGGCACCTGCCAGATGTCCCTCATCCAGAGTTACAGTCATGTGGCAGTTCTGGTGCTCCTCTCCTCCCAAAACACAGGTTGCAAAGCCATGGTCCCTTCTGCTCCATCCCTCAGGCAGCTCTGGGGCAGCGGGGATGCTGAGCTGCCCTTGTGCCATCCCCAGAGAGCCCTGAATGGGACTGATGGGGCTACGGTGGGACCAGCTCTGCCACATCACTTGCACACATACTGAGCTCACCTGTGCCAGGCAGTGAAATGCCCTGCTCTTCTCATACAGTCAGTCACACAGCCCCCAGATCACAGAATCACAGAATCCCAAGGGTTGGAAGGGACCTCAAAGGATCATCTAGTCCAACCCCCCTGCAAGAGCAGGGTAACCTAGAGTACATCACACAGGAACTTGTCCAGGCAGGCCTTGAATATCTCCAATGTAGGAGACTCCACAACCCCCCTGGGCAACCTGTTCCAGTGATCTGTCACTCTCACAGTAAATAAATTTTTCCTGATGTTCACATGGAACCTCCTATGCTCCAGTTTACACACATTGCCCCTTGTCCTATCACTGGACATCACTGAAAAAAACCTAGCTCCATCATCCTGACACTCACCCTTTACATATTTGTAAACATCGATGAGGTCACCCCTCAGTCTCCTCTTCTCCAAGCTAGAGAGACCCAGCTCCCTCAGCCTCTCCTCATAAGGGAGATGTTCCACTCCCTTAATCATCTTTGCGGCTCTGCACTGGACTCTTTCAAGCAATTCCCTGTCCTTCTTGAACTGAGGGGCCCAGAACTGGACACAGTAATCCAGGTGCGGCCTTACCAAGGCAGAGTAGAGGGGGAGGAGAACCTCTCTTGACCTACTAACCACACCCTTTCTAATGCACCCCAGGATGCCATTGGCCTTCTTAGCCACAGGGGCACATTGCTGGCTCATGGTCATCCTCCTGTCCACCAGGACCCCCAGGTCCCTTTCCCCTTCGCTACTGTCCAGCAGGTCAGCCCCCAACCTGTACTGGTACACGGGGTTGTTCTTCCCCAGATGCAAGACTCTACACTTGCCCTTGTTGAATTTCATCAAGTTTCTCCCTGCCCACCTCTCCAGCCTGTCCAGGTCTCACTGAATGGCAACACAGCCCTCTGGTGTGTCAGCCACTCCTCCCAGTTTAGTATCATCAGCGAACTTGCTGAGGGTACATTCAGTTCCCTCATCCAGGTCCTTGATGAAAATATTAAACAGCACCGCTCCCAGCACCGACCCCTGAGGGACTCCACTAGTCACAGACCTCCAGCTAGATTCTGCCCCATTGACCACAACTCTCTGCCTTCTTCCTTTCAACCAGTTCTTGATCCACCTCACTACCTCATCATCAAGCCCACACTTCCTTAGCTTATCTATGAGGATGCTGTGGGAGACAGTATCAAATGCCTTACTGAAATCAACAAAAACCACATCTACCGCTCTACCATCATCCAGCCACCTAGTTACTTCCTCACAGAAGGCTATAAGGTTGGTCAAACATGACTTCCCCTTGGTAAAACCATGTTGGCTGCTCTTAATGACCCCGTCATCCTTGATATGTCTAGATGGTGTAGAGCTGTGGCACGGAGCGTGCTTGCCTGTCCCTGCAGGCGGGCTCTTTGGTGCCTGGCTTCCTGTGATCCAGGGAGGCATTCTAGCTTAATGCAGCTATTTTGTTATTTAATCCTGCTTGATTTTCCTTAACATCTTTCCAAATGTTTTAAGCTACCCTTTGTGGTGCTCATCCACTGTTTAATCAGAGATTAAATGATTGTATCTTAATCCCTGGATCTCAAATGAATTTGCCTTTGGTTTGGGCAGCTAAACCTCCAGCCCTTTGCTACAGCCAGGCTGCGTTTATCTAGAGCAGGCAGAATCAGGAAAGGAATAAATTGCTTTCTCTCTCTCCTCTTGCTATTTGTCTCTTTCTCACAAGTTAACATTACTGGAGTTGCACAAAATATGTGATAGCCCAGAAAGCCAACTGCATGCTGGGCTGCATCAAAAGGAGTGTGTCCAGCAGGTTGAGGGAGGGGAATCTCCTCCTCTACTCCACACTTGTGAAACACACTTGTGAAACACACATTCAGCTCTGGGTCCCCCAACATAAGAAGGACGTGAAGCTGTTGGAGCAAGTCCAGACAAGGCCATGAAGATGCTCCAAGGGCTGGAGCACCTCTGCTATGGAGACAGGCTGAGAGAGCTGGGCTTGTTCAGCCTGAAGAAGAGAAGGCTCCGGGGAGCCTTGGAGCAGCTCTGAGTGCCTAAAGGGGCTGATAAGAAAGCTGGAGAGGGGCTTTCAACAAGGGCCTGTAGGGACAGGGCAAGGGGGAATGGCTTTAACCTGACAGAGGGGAGATTGAGATGAGATCTTAGGCAGAAGTTCTTCCCTGTGAGGGTGGTGAGGCCCTGGCACAGGCTGCCCAGAGAAGCTGTGGCTGCCCCATCCCTGGCAGTGTTCAAGGCCAGGTTGGATGGGGCTTGGAGCAACCTGGTCTAGTGGAAGGTGTCCCTGTCCATGTCAGGGATTGGAACTGGATGATCTTTAAGGTCCCTTCCAACCCAAACCTTCCTGTGATTCTATGATTCTATATCCTCCTGCGTAATATTTCCAAATAATTTTATGTTTTTCTTGTAATGAGCCACTGGAACTGTCTTTTGTTAAACTGCCTAAATGCAATCAAAGTCAGTGCAATACTGTGCTTTTTGTGGTGGACTGGGTGCACAGAGCAAGCTGGCATGGAGTGAGTGTACAGGACAGCACCTGAATCCATTGTGCAGTCTTCCTGGAGGACCCAGCCACGCTCTCGAGCAGTCACCAGCAGCAGCCTGGCACTGTGCTTTTCCCAAACGACATGTGCACTTCACTTCAGTGGCATTGGAGTGGCTGCCTTTATTTTGATCTGCTTGCCTGGCCCATGGGGGTGCATTTCTCAGCTCAGCAAGGGGAGACCTCCAGTTGCTGAAACTCTCCTGGAGCCAGTGGAGCAGTATGGCTCTCTTCAGTTCCTGAGGGCACCAAGACAAGCGTGGGGACCCCATCAACACCAGGTCTGCTGCCTGGGAACAGGGCTGAGGCTGGTGAGTCCCAGCCCCTGTGATGTTTCCTTCCCCATGTCACACAGAGAGGTTTTGGGGCAGGAGAATCTCTGAATCAGACCGACACAAATCCAAAGGTGACAGGACACTGATCTCAGCCCCATCCTCTGGGTGCTGCTAAAACTTGCTTCTCATTTCATTGCAATTGCCCATGGCTATGCTGTGGGCCCTGTGCTCAGATGCATACAAAGAGACTTGGAGAAAGATTAAATGCCATCTTCCTACAGTGTGTTACAGATTTTATTGAGAGTAGATTAAATCTAGTTAAATTCACACATTATTCCAGCCAGATTAAGTGGCAAATTCTGCTTAGTGTCCTTATCTTGGCCCAGAGTTCCAATGTTCCAGCCTGAACCTGGAAAAACAGATGGCGAAACTGGTCCGGTCCTTCATGTTTAGACTCGGCCCCAGGCTTTGATTTGATGCCAAAGACTGGATCTAGACAGTTTCATCAGTGTGTTAAACATCATGCCACAGATTCAGGACTGGTTCAGAGCAGAGCACAGCAGTCATCCCAGCCCTGCAGGGTGCTGCTGCCTCAGGTGCCCTCTTGTAAATCCCCATGGCTGGTGGGAGAAGCTCAGGTCCTCATCTGACCTGGGGTTTCCTGTAGATGCTGCCATCACTGGCTATCACTGCTGTCAGCTCCTGCTGATAGCTACCATGTCTTTTAGGTACCTGACTCGCTGATGAGACAGCCTGCAGTAGACCAGAACTCCTGAGCTGGGCAAGGTGGGCTATGACTGCATGGCTCAATTGCATCCAAACCCATCCTGGTGGAGCAATGGGCTAATGCAGCCTCATCCAAGTGTGTGTGTGGGAACCTGTGTTGGAGGCGATTTGCCTTCCAGGAAAGGACAATGAGAGCTGCAGCTCATCTTCTCTGGTGGGAATTCACAGCAGGATCCTTCTTTTAAACACAACTCATTTCTATGCAGCTAGTCTGGACTTGCATGGGAAGAAACCACGTGAAACGCTGGGAATAAGCCTTCTGCTTCCTTGTGAGGACCTGTAAATCTCACCCAGCAGAGCCAAAATCATGTAGGTTCAAAGGATGCAAATAAGCTCTGCTGTGTAATTAGCGCCTTTTGAATGCCAGGGAAATCATACTCAACCCCACTTGCAAGCAGGAGTCAGGTCTGCCTGTGAAGAGCTCAGTGCAAAATACCCTCCTCAGGTGTAAACGTGCACCACTTCACTCAAATCAGTACCACACAGTGATGCTTTGCTCCAAAGAGGAGGAGTTGGCTTGTGATAGAAAAGATCACTTCAGCTGTAAAGACAAGTATCCTCTTCTAAAAGCTGACAGGAGTGTTTCCTAGCAAATACCCTAAGCAATCAGTCTTATTTTATTACATTAAAGAATAAACTGTCTACACAGCATTTTTCGAAGTGAGACTGAATTAACACCGATGCTTCTGTGATGGTGCAGTACTTTCTCTCATCCCAAACTGTCTCTGGTAACCTGAACTTTGCATGCTGCATCATGCAGAGAAAGCACTAGTACTGTGGACTGAAGTATGGCATCACTGATCACGTAGGCATCACTAGAGACTCCTCCTTCCTTGTGCCAAGTGCTGTCTGTACAAGCAGAGACGACACAGCTCTGTGCCTTAGAGGGAGGCCATACAGGACCAGTGGCTGGAGTGATTATCTCTGCAAGACATTTGATGGGAATCACAGTGACAGATGGAACAGTTACTCTTTTTCTAGGACAAGACATTTGGGAGCTAGGATCTGGGGGTGTGGAAAAGTTCTTTCTCTGTGGTGGCCTTGATGGCCTAAGGAGTCACTGGGAAATGCCACCAATGGGACCCAAGCCCCAGAAGTGCTTAGAGATGCTCAGTCAGGTGAGAAAAAGCAGTTTAAATCTTGTGTGGAACTGCATTTCACTATCCTGGCACCTAACGTGGGTGCATGCTCCCCAGCAGCAGAGCTGGTCTCATTTGTAGAGAGGCAGGTCAAAAATCACCACAGAGCAGGCAGCAGACAGACAGATATGTCTTCCAGGTGAGGCTGGAGGCAGCATGTTGGCTGTAGACAGATCCATCTCTGCAGTGGGGCAGCCCCAGAGCTCTCAGGTGTATTGGCACTTGAAGCAGAACTGCAGCCTCTACTGGAGTCGATATCTAGCCCGGGCTTTAAATGCAGGGGCATCTTGTTGTGCTCTTACATAGCAGTGAGATGGAAATTGCACTATTTATACACACCCCAAGGATAGGAGTCCATTTGAACAAATGCTTGCAAACGAAAGCTTCAGGTGGCTACAGAGCTTCATTCCCAGGAGCAGATGAAAACCACTTAGCCATTTAATCCTTTGAAGACTTCAATCTCTCTGATAAGGGAAAACAGAGGAGGATGAAGGAGAAGGCTTCCATTCACACCTGTGGGACCTCCAGAGAGCTCCCCTAACACAGGCAAGCATGGCTCCTGGTTCCAGAGTCTGCCCAGTGCTCTTTCCCTGGCAGTGCCACAGTCCCTTGATTTAAACCCTTAGCCCTGGGAAGATTGTGCAATAGCTCCTTCAGGCTGAGAATGGATTATGCCCATTTCAAAGGTATTTGGCACTCGGGCCCAACCCCTCCTGTGAAAGCACTTGCAGGTGATTCCTGCAGCTGGTGCCTAGCAACACACTCTGAGCTGCTCTGACAACAGCTAAAATTCAGCATTATTTCCTCCTCCCTCCCCAGAGGAGCAGCTTTGAGTCATCACCAGGGGAGAATGGGATGTGTCTCCCACTCGGCTTGCTATAAATGAGTGGTATGCAAGGGGCTGCTGCCAGCTAAAAAGGCATCTCGGCATGTGGGACAGCTGCAGGTTCAAGAGATTTGGTAAATTGTTCTTTTGCCTTCCTTCTCAAACAGCCTCTCTGCTTCCCTGGTGCTCTATGCAGGGAAGCCTGCAGGAGAGCCAGCTTTGGATCCATGCTGAGGCCCACCTTGGCTTTTCTTGGTCAAGCTCCAGGTCATGCAAACACGCAGAGGTAGCTACAAGTTTGTGATGCACAGCAACTTTTAGATTACCTGTGTGACAGAGGAAAGCACCCCTGAATCTGAGGGAGATGCTCTTGGGGAATAGTGGATATCAGAAAATTTCATAGAAAACCCAGCTTGCTTGTTCGTGGGGCTGAGATCCTTGCAAAGGTGGTGAGGCAAACATCAGCCAGCCCAGGCAGGACCAAGCAGCATGTTCCTGCATGTGGGCAGGGATTGGTGCTGGGAAGAGGGAGTCAACAGGAGGATCCAGCTGCAGAGAGGGCAGGAGCTTGGTGGGCAGCACAGCCTCCAAGCTTGCTGGCACAGTGCAGAGGGGAGGAGGGTTCCAGCTGGAAGAGGTGGGAAGCTGTGACGAGGTGAATTCATGAGCAGTAGGGCTGTGGTTCTGCAGCCTGGGTGCTTCTCAGAGAAAAGTAAGACAAGTTGCCTTGTAGGGCTTTTTCAAATTGGGGAAGGGGGCACATGTTTGTCTCTGGGTGCAAGCCTGACATCCAGGCAGATTTCCCACTGGAAGACTGTTAAGAAATCTCAGGCTTGCCCAAGTGATGCAGCTCCCTGCATCTGGTGTCTGGTGGGAGGGCTGCTGACCACCATCTGCACTGGCTGCTCCCAGTGCTAGCACTGGTTCACCACTGAAGGGCTGACGACTCCTAGTATCCCCATTCTTCTCCCTTGGGAAGCCTTGTGTGGCCCTAGGGACTGCAGCCAAGAGGCGGGAGGCACCTTATTGCTGGAGAGAGTGGGGGGCTGCCAGAAGAACCACCTTTATCTCATTACTGTCTGTCCTCAGCTCCCAGAGGAATGCAGCACTGTGTAGCCTACGGGGAAGATTGAGACACACCTTGTCACTAGGTTGGACTGAAGCAAATGAGGAAAGACATTGGTAAGTGCTGTACTGCCAATAGAGACCTCTCCAGCTCATCCCAGGACCCTCAGCCCTTCAGAATGGAAGACTGCTCTGTTCCCCAGCCCAGGAGTGGTGTTCAGCATGCTTCAGGTGGGTGTCTGACTTAGAGATTTGTCATCATGTTGGTCGCCTTAAACCCAGCAGCATTGCACAGGACAGCTGACAGGGACACAGAAGCATTTTATACAGGAAGGCATAAGGAACCTGCATCTAATCCAGCCTTTTCTAGTGTCCAGTGGATGCCTCTGCCGGCAAGGGTCAGGAACTGTCTTGTCCCATTCCATGCTGTCTTGAAGGGCAGGAGAAACTGTGGTGGATCGACTTGCCTTCTGGCTGTGGAAGAGGACAACTCTCCCAGCAGAGTGGCTGAGAAGATCCTGCCTTGGGGCTGTGTCTAAACTTGGCACCTTTAGGTACTGGAAGCTGCTCTTAGGTCTCCCTGGAGACTTCTCCAGGTTGAACAAGTCCAACTCCCTTAACTTGCCTTTACAGGAGAGGTGCTCCAGCCCTTGGAGCATCTTCATGGACTTACTCCAACAGGTCCATGTCCTTATGTTGGGAGCCCCAGACCTGAATGCAGTACTCAATGTCTCCTTCCTTCCTGCAGATGTGAAAGGACAGAATTTAGATTGAGCTTTCTGACCTCCAAGTTCTTGACTTCTGTTCTCACGTTACAGTAGCAGCAAATCCTGTTGCATGGAGCAGAAATCTGTCTGTATATGCACTATTTCAAACTCTCCTCCATGTAAACTGTTCCAGACTTGCTCAGAAACAAGGCTGTTTGCTAACAACAGAGCTGGAAAACTTCTTTAGTATTTCTTCCCCCATTTTTAAAGTTTCTTACTGAGTTGCTGAAGCTGAAGTCTATCAGTTAACAGTTTTTGGCTTTCAGTGCACTTTTACTTGAAGATGTTTGCCTGATTTCCTGTGTATCCCTGAAATACCTCTATATGTAGAGTGTGCTCTGCCTTCTTTCTGATGTCAGGAAAGGTTTTCCTCTTGGCTTGGCATAAGGTTAGAAGGACAGGCAATGGAACACTCATTTTATCCAAATAAGTAGAGAGAGTATTAAACTGCAAAAGGCCAATGGCAACGCTTTTTTTCCTTTCATTCATACCAATACTTCTGTAAAAAGGGGCTGAATCCTGATTCCATCTATGAGGGTGTAAATCTAGAAAATAGTTATTGACAGTTTTACAGCATTGCATCTTTTATTGACACAGGGGCCATAACTAGAATTGAATGTATTAGCTGCGATTACAGCATCTTTTAGACATTTTAATGTCTTTTAGGCATTAAACTCTCTTGAGGCAAGGAGTGCCACTGTGAGCATAGAAACAAGTGTAACAGACACCAGCGTTAGGATGACCCTTATGTGCTACTTCAGTAGTAAAGGACTGAAAAGAGGGTTTGAAGAAGGTTTGGTTGGGAAACACTTCCAGGTGCCAGGGCAGCCTGTTGCTTTTTTTTTGCTCAGAAGCTTTTCCTCCACCTCGGAACCCAACTCAGGTTGTTTTTGGATTGTTGTCATTCAAAAGTTGCATCTCCAGGACTAAATAAGTTAGCGCAGCTCAAACCTTTTAGGCAAATGGTTTCTACAGAAAGCATTACCACAGTGAGATGAGGTTTTGCAATGCTGTTGCTCACTTCACATGCTGATTTATCAGCCAAATATGTTGTTGTAACCAGGAACAAGGTCACACCGATCAATTTGATTGTCGAGGTTTGCATAACCTTTAGCAACACGAAACCTCACAGACCTAAAACCTTTGTGCAGTAAAGGCAGTTAGCTTTAATAGTTGGCCTTCCAAATGCACGCAGTAATGTCAGCATTGGGTTAGGGGAACGAGGCTCTCACAAAACCCAGAAACAAGCAGGAATGTTTGGTCCCTTGGAAACTTGTGTGGCTTGTTCTGATTCAGAGCTGTCCTCTTGTGTGTTTCTAGCCCAAATGCAGCAGCAGCAGCAGCAGCAAGCACTCAAGAGCGAGGAGCTGGTGTTCCTGCCAGAAGCAGAGAGTGCTCGGGTCACTTTCCTGGCTGTCCCCATGGACATGCTGTCCTCTGGCCCAACAGAGGTGGAAAAGGGCAGCGCAGCGTGAGGAATACCCTGACGGGACTCTCACCCTGAAGGCGTTTTGTGCAGCTGGGGGCATGGCATTTCCATCCCTATCACTCTGCTGCTCCTAAGGCCCCTCACTCAATGCTCCGCATCTGAGGTGGGGTGCAGCAGGGCCGTGAGGGGAGCACCCCTCCCGTCAGCCTGGGGGCTGGCCCGGGCAGTAAGCGCCGGCTGGTGCTGGTGGTGGTGGTGAGGGCGGGCGGGTGCGTATGTCTCTACCACAGAGGACACTTCGTCCCACAGCGCGTAGGACTTCGCCTCTTCCCTCCCTTCCCCGCTGCCCGGCGGTGGGAGCCCGCACAGCACCGCCTCAGCGGCAGAGGGGACGCAGCCCTCACCGGGGCTGTGAAGGCGCATGCCATGCCCCGCCCCTCCCTGGGCGGGCGGCCGGCGGCGCTAGGACCCGCCTCTGCCCGCGCCACCGCCGGCGGGCGATAAAGGTCTCTCGGCGGAGCTCTGACGTCACAGCGAGTTAATTTTAAACCCGGACAAGATGGCGGAAAGGGACGCGGCGCGGCGCGCGGGCCCGGCCCGCCAACGGCCCGCACCGGCAGGTAACGCGTACCCCCGGGGCGGTGGCGGGGCTGCCCGCGGGACGCGTGGAGCTCCCCCGCGGGCCCTGCGGCGGGCGGCGCCGGGGGAGGCCCCGGGGTCTTCCTTCCCCCCACCCCTCTCTGCCCCCCTCTCCTCAAAATGGCGGGGGCGGCCGCCAGCCCCCACGTCTGGCTCTGAGAGGGGCGGCGGGGGAAGCCGGCGCGGCGGCTCCCGGTGCGGGGTCACCCTGCTCGCTCTCCGCCGCCAGGGCCTCCCGCTGTGCCCACGGCGGCACGTACCGGAGCGCGGCCCGGCCGTCGGTGACCTTATTCCCCGCTGCGGCGTGGCCCTGCCGCCCGTGTGTACATGACGTGAGGAGGCGGGGGGTGAGGGCCCGAATGCGCCCGGGGCTCCCCGGGCAACGGGGCACTGGGCTGGCACTAGTGGGGCCGGAGCGAAGCAGCCTGGAGGGCTCCGGAGCCGAGTCTCCCTTCGAAGGGAGCAGCACCGGGCAGCTCGGGAAAGGAGGTGGCTGATCGTGTTGGCCCTACCCCCGTATGGACCTGGTGCGCTCCACTGTCAGTGCCGTTCTTGCTTGTAATGCATCCTCCGGTGGTGACGGGACGTGTCTCTGGCTCGGTGTTTAGTCTCGGATGTGCCGGAGTCTGCGCAGTATTCTTTTTTAATTATTATTACGCTTATTTTTCCAAGAATAGCTTAAAATCTAAGAGCTTGTAACTCTTCCTCTGCCGTACCCTGCTTGAGGACTGGTAGCTGTGGGGATTGTACTGACTTGAAAGCTAAGTTGATTGTGTGAGGTTCTTAGCGCTGCACTAGAACACTGAACTGTTTTAACATCTTTGTTGTATAACTCTCAGTTTGGAAGCAGAGTGATTGGACTGGGCATGATTAAACAAAATCGAACAGTTGCCATGTGCCACTATTGGTTTCAATGGCTTCATTTGTAAGCCAGCTAGACTGGGAAATCTAACCATGCTGTAAACTGTCAGGTGTGGAGTGGTGACTCTACTGACTTTTTTTATAGGCAGGAAAAGGCAACACTTCCGAGCATGTGGAAATGCTTGTGTTTGGCAGTTTTAAGATTTTAATAATTTAAGAGTCCAGAGATTGACATTGAGGACAAGATGTACTCCTTTACTGCTTGGATACCGGTTTCTCGTCTCCAAAGCCAGCACTGCTGAATTTTCTTTGATGGTTCTCTGTATTTCACCACTATGTACTTCAGTCATCTCCAAGCATTAGATGGTTGTATAACTTTCTTTGGGTCATAAAAGCACCAGCACACCAGTAATAAATGGCTTTTAAGGTAGCTGTGTCATCATTAGTGGTAGAAATGTGTGCATGTCTCTTAAGTTACTTGTGTACTAAAGGCATGGAACAACTGATTTGATAGGGTTTGCATGTACAGCTATGGATGATCTGTGCCTGCTTGCAGAAGAGCTTTCTGTACAATGAAATAAAGCAGAGTTGTAGATTGGAATAGTTACACAAAATGTAACAGGAGAGGTCTATAACTCCTCCTGTACCATTACTAGGTGTTGCTTAACAGCTGTTATGTTCTAGCTTTTCCTAAAGCCACTAATGGTGTTACAGTTCCTCCTCAAATAATAGCAATAGCTCTGTGGCATTTCAGCTACAATTCTTCTGAAAGCAGGGAGTGGGATTGAGGAAGGCTGTATTCTTTCCTTTTCATCTTCTGCCTGTAATTTAAAGACATTTCTGAAATAGTCCTAGTGCAGAACAGTTTTACTTCAACTCTCAGAAAAGCATCTCTTTAAAAACTAGTCTCTCCTAGTTTAGGTGGCCGAGTAGCTCTTGTTCATGTTGGGTGCACAGGAGTGCTTGAGCTAGGTCTTGGAGGAGTGCTGATACATCTCAGGCACTTCACGCTAACTGCAGTGTCTGTTTTGCTTAAATATCAGCAATTAGTGTTTGCTTACTGAATATATTATAACGTACCACTGGGGTGAGATATTGTAATAGATGAGGAATTGTTTTCCCTTGTCCTAATACAAATAAGGACGTTACCTCAAGCTGGCTAGATTGGATAAGAGCGGGTCTGTTGGAGGAGAGGAGGGCTGGGGATTTTCCTCTGGTGTGATAGAGCACTTATCTCCTGATGGTGGTATTGCATCCTCTCTGACTTTGTTTTGCCCAACTGTAAAAACAGATGTAATAAGCAGATGGAAATACATGTAAATTAAATTCTGTGTTGTTCATGTTTTGATACTGAACTGCAGTGTTGTTCATCTCCAGCGCAAGCTGCATCTCAGGTTTCGCTTCAGCACTGTGGTGAAACTAGCTTTAACTTTGTTGTCAGTTGACTGTTGTACATCTTAGCATAGTCTGTAGACGTTTCTAACTGTTCCAAGGACATTCATGAGGAGTACTGCCAAGTTTCACTAAACTTCACCTTATGTAGAAAAGTTAGACCTGAAGTTGCTTTTGTTACTGCACTGCAATCATGAACAGGCCATGTCCTTCGGATGATTTTTGATATCCTGGCATGGCAGTCTTTGAATGGGAAGTTTTAAACTTTAAAATCAGGTTAAATTGTTTCCTTGTCTTTATTGTTGCTGCAAAATGCACTTACAGTGAGTTCTGCAAGTTGCCAGTTTGAGTGCATTTTCCAGCTTCTTGCTAAATCCTGCATTAACTTCCCAAGCTTAATATACCAGTCATTACTGTTTTAAGGTTTTGTCTTTAATGGCAACTGTCTAAGGTGAAAAAGGCACAGAAATATTTTCTAAGCTTCTGTGTAGGCAGGGCTGCTGTATTTGTTGTTTGTAATCAACTGAAAGTTTTCAGAAGTACTTGTATACATTGGTCCTTAAGACTTTACTCTTAACTGGGGAATGACTGGGTCTCTTTCTCAAAACATTTTCAGCATTCTTGGGATGTCCTGGAGGAAGGATGGAGGTAACTTCCCTGGGTTTTTGGCAGGTTGTTCTTAAAATCAATACTGCCTCCTATAGCTGATTTTTGGGGAGTTGATTTACATGAATACATTTGTGGGGATGGTGTTTGTGTCTGAAACACCAGAACAAACAGATGAGCAAGTTTGAAATATCTCTGAAAACATCCCTCAGATTGTCTGATACTTCAGTTACCTGCAAAGAAATGACTGATATGAAATGAGTGATATCTATTAAGTCAAGGATTATAATCAAGTAACTTCTAGCAGCAAATGAATGTGTAATAGGGACTGCTGTTATGAGAACATTGGTAACCAACTTGTCTGACCTTTAAATTCTGTTTATTTCTGAACTAAATTAACAAATTTTCTGTAACGTTCATTTCCAGGAAAGCAAGATTTCATGTACTTGCTGAATGTGCTTTTTGAATGCGTGCAATATGAAGAACTCTAAAGGCATTTAAATTTTGGAAGTTGATCATCTGCCCACTTAAAAAACCTGGAATGAAATCTGAGGAATTGCAAGATTTGTTTTGCCTCCCCCACTGTTAATTCTTACTTGACTGAATGTATCTCTTAAGACTTGAAGGTAGCATCCATTGTATTCTGTAGCTGTACAAATGAATTACTGGGAGATGATCTAAGGTATAAATTAATGTTAGGCAAGTGACTACCTGTTAGGTGTTTAACTGGAATTCCTGCTCTGCAGCAAATCAAGGAGCTTACCCTCCCCCTTTGTGCTTGGGAGGGAGTGTACTGATGCCATTATAGTGCCATAGCTGGTAAATTCACTTAATGAATTGCCTCCATAGCAGGTTGTTCATGTGCTTATATATCCTAGAGCTATCTAGTTAGTTTGCCTGGAGTCCTGTCGCTGAGAATTCTGGCTGCTCCATGGGGACGTTACTCCTTGAAGTAACAAGACTAGTTTGTATCTCTTTCTAGTGTGAGAAAAGTAGATCCTTGTGCTCAGTGTGATATGTGAAGCTAAGTAACTCTTGTCCCTTTCCCATTAACTAAACAGAAAAAATAGCTTTGCTAAATTTATAATGGTTAGTGACTGGCTCCTCTTTAAGGTTGGAGAAATTGAAAGCAGAATGCTTGACACCAAAGATGGCGTTACTAAACCATACAGCATCCAAGGCAGTCTGACAGAGGTTACCTGAGTGAACACAGGTAATCTGGGTATTGGAATTCCTGTTTGATGTCAGCGTGCTGAACTTATGAGCAGATCTAATATAGTGTGAAAGAGAAGTCCATTTCTAATAGGAAATCAAATATAATAATTTCTAATAGGAAATCAAACATAATGTGAAAGAGAAGTCCATTTGGGTCTTTGCAGAAATGATTTGTGAAGGACTATCTTCTTTTAAAAGAATTGCCCTGCTCTTCTGTATCCCAGAGGAATAGGCAAGAGAGCTGTCAAAGCTGTAAGATTGCACAAAGTGCCTTTTGGGAAGGGACTCAGTTTACAGCTGGGTTACTGGGCCTCTATTTATGGCTTGTGTATGGTATGAGGGATATTCTGATATGCTTTTGCTAGAAGGGGAGATGTCCAATCTAATATGTTTTTCCTTGTTCTAGGTGTATTTCAGCTTTATTTTTCAGTGCAGACAATGAGTGAAAGACTGATTGTATTTTCAGCCTCGCATACCAGTGATTTTGTGTGGCAAGGTGGGGTTTGTGCTGCTGCAAGTCTTGGCAGATTTCTCTTAAGACTGGAATAGAAGTGAAACCGTGGAAGGTGGTGAAGTTGAAGGCTTGAGCTAATAAGATCTTGTACACATTACAGACATGAAGTGTAGAATGTAATTTCTAGTAAATGGATATTTGAGAGTAGAATTTAATTTGCTCTTATGTAGCTGTTGCTCAAGAGAGATCAGAATCAGGTTCCAGTCTGTAGTTAGTGTCAAGTAATATGTTTTCTTCCTTCGCTTTAGAGATAGTCATGTTGAATTTTGAGGATCTTACTGGTCTCAGTAAAATATTCGAAGTGTCTTTTGAGAATCGTTTATACAATGTGTTGTATAAAGATTCCAGGACAACAAGGTTTGTTGGTTTGTTTTTTAAGTTACAGAAACCTGTTGGAGAACATGTGTCAACTGCTTGTACTGATGTGTTAGGACTACTTCTTGTATGTTTGTGTCCTTGGAAAAGTTGTTCTCGCCTCTTATCTTCTCTAACAGGGTGGTATTGCTGAGTGGAAGAATAAGTGCAGTTATTTTAAGTGTCTCTATAAGCATAATCTTATGATATTACTACTTGCATGTTGTGTCATATTCCTTTGTCTTCCTCAACCCCTTCTGTGTTTTCAGCTCTTCGGGTAAATGTAATAAAGGGTCTTCTGGCTTTTTCTTGTGGCTCTTCTTTTATCTTGGTCTGTGTAGCGTGATCTACTTGGGGAACCATAAGCAATTGGGAAATGAAAGATGCCATCTGTCAGTCCTGTGCCTAATGTAGAAATCGTCACAGCACTGGTTTCAGGGGAGGAAACTCGAAGTGCATGAACTGCTAAGCATTGAGGCAGAAGCTTGGCTTCCTTTAATGTATTAAAGATATAGAGTGGTAGTGGAAATGACTGCTGTAGAAAATTAAGGTTCTTGATGTAAACAAATCATTTTCTTAAAACAAATTATCTTGTTTTCAAGAGAAATAATTTCTTAAATACTTTGTAATTCTGAACTAATAGTAAGGAATTGTTCTTGTTAACAACAAAAGTGTGATTCTGAACATGGCCTTAAAAGCTGCCCTCAAGGCAGTTATCACTTATCTTCCAAGCAACGAAGTTTTAAGCTTGTCATGAGGATAAGGAAAGGAATGCAGTATGAAATACTTAAAAGGAAATCTTTCTGAGTGCTAGTATGTCAGACTTCTTGGTACAGAGGTTGTTTGGAAGAGTGCAGTTAGTAATGCTTTCAGGGGCTGGGGCCCAGAACTAGGGTATTTTAGAGAGCTGATAGTACTGTAGAAATGGGTAGATACTGAAAACTTATCACATGTTATGCTCTGAGATTTAAAAGGTAAAATATCCTTCAAAACATAATAATGGTGATAGGGGGCATTAAGAAATGCAGCTTCTACTTTTAAGCTTATTTTTTTCAATGGAAAACCAAACACATTATCCACACTAATATAGCAGATGTGATTAAATACTTGTGGAACCTTCAGAAGCTACCAGGAATTCTGCCTGTTTGAGAAGACCCTCAAAATGCAGTCTGGTGCTTTTAAAGAGGTTGGAAGTTGGCTTGTGATAGACTGTTATTCTTAGAGTCTCTGTTTAAGTACTTGGTGTTGCAGACATATTACTGTTTCATTAATCAAATATCAAACTGAGCTATTCTGTAGTCTAAACTGTTCACTTATTTCTGTAGTGCGTTAGAACTGACTAGATTAAGTTTTTGTGAGCTTTAAACAGCAGCGCATTATCTCTCTTTGGGTTCACCTTCTAAAACCTGGACTTATTTTCCCAGTGTTTGACCTCCATATGCTCTAAGGAAAGATTTCATGGATCCTCAGGATGGAGACAATAAATATGATTTACCAGGACTGGTTGGAGGGGAGTGTTAAACATGTATCTTCAGACAGTTGTATTTCCCTCTTTGCTCTCCATCCAAGTGAAAGATGGATATTAACCCATTTATAATCTCAGCATATGTTATGGTGTGCTGTCCTGTAGACAAGCAGTTAGATTGGCTAGTTGTATTCAGACTAATTTGAGAACGTGATGTAAAGAGAAGTGGTAACCAGCTCCCCTTCTGCATTTTCTCCTTTCAGGAGGACAGTCTGTTTTGCCTTACCTCTGGAGTTACTCTCTGTTTTTGACCCTCGTTACTATACTCATAACTAGGCTTAACTGGCCAGCAGCCATTAGTGTACATGTAATAGCATTTGCTGTCCAGAAAAAGGCTGTGTCAGACCTGCTGCTGCTGTTAAGACCCTTGTTTTGCAGCAGTGGCTGAGGTTTTGTGGTAACAAGTGTTGTGAATGATGTTAAAGAAGCTTAGGTAAGTCTTAAGCCCTTTGAACTGATAATGAAGGTGCGTGCTGCGTGGAACTGAGCTGCTAAAGTGTAAGTGTTTTACAGCATCCTTGAGACAACTTAGCTGGTTATTTTTGAACTCAAAATTCTACTGAAGAGTAGATTAGAAGAAACAGCTCTTGGCAGTTACAGTATATTTAGTAGGAACATTCAAGGGAATACTCCTTTAGTGCAGGAAGGACTATGCCAAGCTTAAGGTGTTCCCACTAGCTATGCATTCTAGGCTGTTGCTGACAAAACTGAAACTAGTGCTAACTCCTATTTGGAAAGGAAGGAAACCTTGCTGTTAAGTGAAGGTTAACAAATGTGTTGGCTAGCCTAGCCTAAACTGAACTCTTTCAGATCTAGACAAATCCTTGGCAACACCCAGTCAGATCCAGTTACAGCCCAGTTGTCCACCCATCTTTGCAGTGTTATCACATATCACTAAGTCAGTCTCCACAGGAACATGCTTCTTAACTGTACTTGTGAGTTCTGAGAGTCTGGAGAAATTTTCCAGCTTAACTGGGCTGTAGTTGCAAAGCTGAACTATCCTGGCACCAGCACCCAGTCAAGCAGCTTGTGCCTCCCTTTCAATTCTGCTGGTGCAACTGTTTCAGAGGCTGTAAATTGCACAGCACATCACCTTCTGTTTGCTCAAGATAAGTTGGTGCCTGGACCTAGAACAATGGTGCCAACACAGAGGGCACCAGTCCTGTTCAGAAGTACAGCTGAGCTGACCCTGTGCCCCACACGTGAAGCTGTGAGACTCTGCTTTTTTGATTCAGCTCAGGTGCTCATTGGACTGTTATTGAGGTGATACAGTTTGCAGAAAACTGTTCATACTGGATTGTTGTTTCTGATGGTTTGGTTTATTTAGTTAACTTTCAGCAGCATTGGATATGTGGTAAAATTAGCAGGAAAGGCAGTGTGGTACTGCGTGGTACTGGAAATGGGAAAGAGTGGGAGAGCTCTTGTGTAAGTGGGTGGCTAAGGCTTCACTTTACTGGTGAAACAGGCTTAGAGAGGCAACATGGGAGAGGAGGAGGTAGCTACCTTCAGCATCCTGTTGGCAGAATAAATGTACTTTGAGCTGTTGCCTTAGCTAATGACTTTTGTGCAGCAACACCAGTGATGTTTGGTAGAGACTTGGGAGTTGTGGGGAGTAGGTGGCGCTCTGAAGTATATGAACATTAGTTAGGTGCTGTATCGATTATTGTGGGTGATATGACAGCCCAGGCCTCTTTCCCTATGTTCGTAGCAGCAGGGACTGTAATGAAAGCTACTTCTGTTGTAGCTGTGTGAGAAAAATATCTTCTTCCATTGGAGATAAAATGAACGCATACAAAATGTGATTTCCCCAGCTTCAATTATCCCTAAAGGTGACTTGGTGGGGCTTTTTTCCTGTCTAGATTCACAGTTGATCTCAGCATTAATTGTGTTGGTTAAGGTTGTGTTTCCCTTGGTCATACTTCCCTTTCATCTAGTGGGTGTGTTAGTGAGTACTAAGTGAAGTATAGTTGAGAAGGGAGAGGGAGGAAGAATTGAAATACTCCATGAAGGTGTCTGAAGGTAGTTACTCTATCAGTTTTGCTAGCTATGTGATCTTGAGAAGGCAGTTTCCTAAAGCAAACACAGTCTCTCCCTGTACTGCCCTTTATTCTTTGAAATGAATTGTAGAACTTATTATTAAAGCAGAATTATGGGGTTCAGTGCTGGAAAAGCTGGATGGGAGGCTCCCTTAGCTGCAGAACTTGAGAGGTGGAAAGCTGAGTGTAAATTGGAGGTTGGGCTAAAAGATCATTTTGCTTAGAAACTTCAGAATCTTAGAAGCATGATTTGATCAAAAAGTAAAGCCTCTTTGGCTTGCTCTGTTTCCGTAAACCTGTTGGTGTTCCTGACTGACAGCTTGTTTATCCTGGAAATGAGTATGAAAAATGGCCCTTCGGCATACCTCCTTGTACAGCAAAAGTACTTGTTTTACTTGCTGCTGAGCTCCTCTATGGCCATGGTACAGATGCAGATGCGTGACTAAACTTAATCTGGCTGCAAATGTGAAGTTCAAATATGGGGTAATTGCAGTTGGCATCTCTTGCCATATTCTTTCCTCCTTATCCTTCTTACTCAAAATATTGGTTTGGGTTAGCTGGTCGTTGTTTAAATTACTGGCTGCTGAGATGAGGAATACATACAAGGTATGTAAAATATGGTTATGGGCTAGACCAATTAGAAAATACCGACTGAATCATTCTGGGTGAGCAGCAACCTTAAATACAATCACTCTGAAATACAAGCAGAAGTCTGCCTAGTTTAAATCTGTGTGGCCTGCAGTGGTCACAAAGAGCTTTCACTTGCCATTTCCAGAGTCTGTGGTGAACTAAGGCATTGTCAGATCCCGTGTGTTCTCATTTCCGTCCTCAAAAAACTGGGAGGATGGGTAAGAAAGGGGAGAAAAGGTGAGGAAGAGGCCTTTTAGTGATTTCATCTGCCTTAGTCTTAGCATTCTAAAGCAGCATTCTTTGAGGGGGCTGGAAAAATACTGGTAAACCTTACTGTGGGTAGAGATCCTGTTAGGTCCTTCAGTGAGTGTGCTAATAATAGCAGTGAGTTTCAGGCAGAGTGGAAGAAGGATAAGAAGCATGCTTTGTGACTATCCTTACCCTTCGAGTTTTTCCTTGTAGCTGTGAAGAAACATCTTTGCTACTAAGTTCAAGATGTGTTTTCAGAATCCTTTTATATATATTTATATATATAAATATATATTTATATAAGCAATCCTTATATACATTTTTTTGTTGTTGCTTACTAGGTTGTGTCAGGGTTTTTTCTACTTCTGTCTTAATCTGTGCTTAGTGGTATTCTGTTACTTGTATGCATTTGCTGAAAATAGCTGAATTTGAGGGTTGACTTCTTTGCTGCACCTCTCTTTTTATACTGAAGTCTCCCTCTAGCTTTTCTATCCCCTTCAGTGGAGAATGCAAAATGCTAGCTTACCAGCATTTTGCACAGGGGAGAGCTGTCTGCTCCTGCAGACAATTCAACAGAGAAGCATTTTAAAGCACTTAGGAGTTGACAGGCCTATTGTTTGATTAGTTATGACGCTTCATAGGTATCTAGGTCATCAGAATATCTCCTTTTTCCCCTTCTCTGGCAAAATTGTAGCTTTGGGTACTTTTTGCTTCTGTTCACAGTTTATATAACAGCTCTAGATCTGTCCCTTAGCATCCCATCGCCCTGAAGGAACAGAGAGAGTTAAATGTGTCTTCTCTTCTACTCCTTTGTCAGTCTTACTGGATATCCAAACAAGTCTTTGGAACTTAGCTCATCAGTCCTATTTATAGTCAAAATATTCAAAACATTTAATTATTTCTGGCCTTAAAATGAGCTACTTGGTAGCATTTGCTGGTCAGCAATAGGAAAGCAGTGGTGTGTTACCGTCTGTGGTAGCTCCATAGCTTTAGTGTAGACCTTGCTGTGAGTTTATTGCGTGGAGCAGGGCTGCTGGAGAAAGGGGAGGACAACTTTGTGACTTAAATCTAGTGATTTTTCTTTTTTTTTCCATTAGATGTGCCAGAATTTTTACCTTACCAAATAAGGTTTGAAGGTTAACCTTTTTTTTTTTTTTTTCCTACGCTCTGGAACTCGGTTCACACATGCCCACACTCTCCTCGGTTCACTACACCAGAACAAGAAACATTTAAGCATTTTGTCTCCTTTCTCTCACAAGAAAACTTCCTGGGTGAAGCTCTGATAGAATGCATTACATTTGAATGTAGTGCAGCAGTTTCCTCATGCTAACTTATTTTAAGCTTTTGATTCAAGCTGTGAACTCCCTCAGGCCATGGATGTAGAACAAGATTTCACACCAGATGGTTTGAGGTTAGCGTAGCCCACTTCAGCTCGCTTTACCATTCAGGTATGTGGGAGAGAACCTATCGTGCATCTGTACTGAACTATGAGCGGGAGACTTGGATTGCTTTTGTATGGATGCAAGCATGTGATGTCTGTAGAGCACCAGGGAAAGAGTCCAGGAATGGTGAGAGCTGAAGTATCTAGGGGTACTGGCAGTTTTGACTTAAAGTTGGACTTCTAGCAGAGTGCAGGTTTCTGTACCAGCAAGGTATTAAGACTATCAGCTTGAAGATGTACAGAGTGAAGGCTTTGTAACTCCTTGTGATGGAGCAAATGGAAGGAGTACTGATGAAAGCTGTCTATATTAATGAAAGTAGCTCCTTTAGACTTCATTCATAGTCCAGGTCTTTAGCCACTAAAAGATAAATGGAATTTAAATTTATTTAATGTTTGCCTCATCTGTCTACAGTTGTCTGTGTCCAACCCCGTCTAGAAAAAAAATTACTAGTCATTCAGTGCTTGTATTGTACCTGTACTGTATCTAAAACCAACAGAGTTTAGCAATTAGCATGTACTTTCATCATGAAAGAATGTGAATGATGAGTTAAAGAGCTCAAGTTGTATTTGGGTTGAAACTTAAGGTAACTGTCTTGGTACTTTAATTAATGTGCTTAAAGGGAGGAATTCACATTTAAAGTATGCTGTCTCTTATTTTCATAGCATGCAGGTTGAGCTGACTGTTCATACACTGCAGGACAAATAGGTCATCAGCTGCTAGCTGTGTACTTAAGGGAAGCAGGAATTAGCTTTTCATTTCACTTCATACTTTAAGAAATGGGTTATTTAGTTGAGTTCAGTTGGAATACTCTGTACATACACAAGAAGTTACTGTTCTCAAAATCTGGCTTAGCATTTCAACAAATGGTGCTTGTTCTTGATACTTGGCTGATGAGTGTCAGTAGTAGTCCTGCTATAGTTATTGCTGAGTGTAGTGAAGAGCTTACAGGGAAACTGGGTGGTAGTATCTTTTCTTGACTGTATTTGTTTCCATTCAAGTCTGTCTGCTTCTGTGTCTTGCTCTATGGTATTGTTTCTCTTGTGTCTCCCAGCCTGCTTAACCTGGGTTAGGAGGTAATTATGCATAGTTAGAACTGTTCATTAGCTCATGTGATCTAATTGAATGATTCAGTTTGGAAGAAGCCAAAGTGAAGTAGGGAATAATTAGTGAATGGTCATAGTAACAGGCCGGAATGGATGGCAAATCCAATTAATGATGATCTTGCATTAGCTCCAGCCAGAGTCGTGGATCTGACTGTAGTCTGGAGTATGTCAGCTCAGTAGTACAGAAGCTTCAAAGGTCAGATGAACATCTTGGAAAAAGAAAAACGTAGCTGTGGCTTTCTGGGTCTGCAGCACTGTGCTACAAGCTCTGCTGCCGTATGCTTTGTTGGGTGAAAGCTTTTCTGTTATGTACTAAAAGCCTGAGGTCTAGTCTTCTGTGCATTTGGGAATTTTCAGCAGCATTGAGACCAACCCTGTGAGTTAATACCAGCCCGTCTTTAGTAGTCTTGCAGGAGTCAGTGTTTCCTTGCTGTTCTGCATGCAGTGCAAGAAGCCATCAGCCATGCTTCTGAAATAGCCATTGTATGACGTGGATGTGCTGTGTCCATAACCCCATTACTGGAATGGAACTGGTCTTTTCAAAGTGTTGAGATACTATAAGAAAACAAACAAAAAAAAAGAAAAAGGCCAAAACCAATGAAAGTCTGTTGATTTGGTTGCATCTGTAGCATTACTGAATGCATATCATGGAGACCTATACAGGAAGGCTGTCACGATCTTTTCAAGTCCAAACCTACTTTCCAGTTGGCTAGAAATACTCCAGTGTAGGGATAGTCATTCTGTGAATGCCACCTCTTCTAAAGTTAGTCCTCAGCCATTCCTATAGTGGATTTGCTGGGACTGGACTATTGCAAAAACATAGAGCAGTTTGTGGTTCCTAGACTGGGCCCTAGGACATTCCACTTAAATGTTGAATTTCAAGTAGTATGCTATGACTATCTGGGGCAGCTGGGGAAAATAAGGAGTAGGGCTTCAGGTTGTGAATTTCATTAATTCCTGGGCTGACTTGACAGTGCTATCAACTTGCTTATTTTATGAATTACTTACAGGACTTGTTGCAATGCTTCTGCAGCCATTGCAGATAAGTGGACTGTGAAGTGGGATTTCTTGCCCTGACTGCTGTTTTGAGAGACTGATGGGAAATTAGTTCTTGGAAATAGAATGTGATCCTTGTGTACAGGATTCTGAAGCTTTCTAGAAAGGCTTCTGAAGGGCTCCAGTGCTGCCTGAGGGTGACTAGCCAGAGTAACAGGGTAAGCAGCCAGAAGGTGGTATAGGGGACCAAAAAGGTTGACATCTGCTTAGGAGCATGTGACAGGTTAGCATACGCTGACTGTGCTCCTGGGATGAGCAGTAACACTTGTTCTACAGTTAATATACTTGTGCAATGTCTGTCCTGGTAATTGCTAAGTAGTTCAGATCTCTTGAAGGGAAAGGTGTTTTCTGCAACTCGGGCATGAAGTTATCAAACCAGCTCTTCTGGATGGGTCAAGTTTCCTTCAGGGCTGTCAACACTGTAGTTCTCCACCCTCTAAAGTGCTTGATTCATGGCAATGATGATCTTTTCTGTAGGTAGGTTGGGACGTTTTAGGCTGGCTAGTCAACAAATAAAACCAATAAAAAACCTGCAAGAAACCATTCCAAACCAGCCAAAAAACCCAACTTGATGCTCTGGCCTTGATTTTTATTATTTCTACTGGTAAGTGAAATCTAATAGTAATTAACTAGGGACTAAGATGAATCTGTTCTGTCTGAGCTGACTTCTGGTGGTGCAGAATACTCTTAACAAGATGTTGTGAGCTTTAACAGACACATTGTGTGCAAGCTTTTGATAGTACTGTCTGTTTGTGATAGGGAGAATTTACTTGTTTAGAAATAACTATTGATAGAAGACCAATCTACTTGTTTGCTGAGGAATCTTCTTGGCTTGAAGAAGCTTTGGGTGGCTATGCTCTGTGCTGGCAGAGGAATGCTGCTGCATCTTGCACTTTGAGGTCTGCTAAGGTTCTTATAACTTCCAAGTAGGAAAAGATGGTTAATGTCAAGCTCCAGGTGAATGAAAAGACGTTGCAGCTGTTGCTTCAGACTATTTTACAGTTCACCTGAGTTCACAAAATTGATACATTACTGCAGCTGAAGTACGCATTTAAATAAAAAGATATAAGGCTGTTTTAAGTAATCAAGTTAAATTTGTTGCCTGGGGATTATATAGGAGCAGAGGCTTTGATACATTGGGTGAATATCTGTTTGCTAAAACACAGGTGTCTCTTCTTGGAGCTATAAAATCTTAATGCTTTTATCAATAGAATTATTCCCTTTGTGTTTCTAGGCTGTGATGCTGAAGGCTTTCTTTCTGACTGTCAAATCTTCGTACCTCACCTTGGCCATCCTCCCAAGTTTTCTGGCATACCAAGGATGCTACTTATATGGGGCAAAACCTGTTTTGTAAACTCTTTCAGAAAGGAGGGCTTGTTTAATATCTGGGAATACAAAAGCTTTAGGCCAAAGGTGAGAGTTTTTCTTCTGCAGTGGTGACCAGTGTTGTGTCGGTGTAATTTTAGTTTGGTGTCCTGTAGACAGCTTTTCTTTTTAAAGCTACTCCTTCCAGTTGTCAGGGCTGAATTTTTGGGGCTTCTTTGTCAACCAGTTTGAGTTAGGGTGATGCTAGGGGCTGTTTCGCACATCCACTTGGATAATGTTGGTGTTCACTTCTGGCTGCCTAGGGTTTAAGCATTCAGGTTTACTTCCTGTTCAAACCAAGTACTGCACTAGCTTAATAGATTCAAACTATATACACACATATATATATAAAAGATTTAGTGCCACAGGCCTATGAGGCAGCACAGATTTAATGCTTAGAAATGGAAATGTCCTCTCTGATCTGCAATGAAGGGAAATGTTGTCAGAACCAGCTAAAGAGACAGCCACTTTGGTAATGTGGTGACCCTGGAGTTTCCCGTTTTTCAGGTTCATGGTAATAACTCAAATAGCTCATTACATGCAGAAAATGTTGTGTTCGAGCACTGTTTGTAAGTCTTTTGCCGATGATAGTATCTAGGATGCAAAGTCTGGCAGGAATGACTTGGCAGGTCCTGTGGGTATTGGCAGGGTCTCTGCCATGAATAAATTAAGCAGCGGTGTGTTCCATGATGCCTTACGAGGCATCCTGCAAGAGAACACTGCTTTGGGGCTGCTTCCACAGGAAGCATGAGACCATGTAACTTACCTGTGTGCAATGGATCAGGTAACTGGAGATGGCTGCTTCTTTGTCTTCATTAAAGCAGTGCTTGAAAATGCAATCCTTACTAGCAATCCAGCATACTTAAGTTCATACACTGATGTTCCCAGAGAAATAACTGCTAGGAAGGTGCCTCCTTCAGATTTGTGCATGGTGGGTTCTGATTAAATATGTCAAAATGTATATCTGGAGTTAGGGGTAATTTTGCAAGTACTAAACAGCTTCCAGATGCATGGTAGGAAATACCGAATCAGGCCAGTGGCAGAGTTTGTTTCTACTGTGGGACAAACTTCAGTGTTGTGGTACTTAAGTAAGAGGAAACTTCATCTCGGACAGGTCATTTTGTTTGGTGTTCTTTTAGGCTGCTATCCCAGTAACTCCTGAATTCTGGAGTTTAGGAGAATAGGGTAATTCTCCTATTGTGCTGTATGTCTGAAGGGCTGTGTTACCTTAATTTATCGTTCATTAGTAACTTAAATCTCATCTGAGTTACAGTTCTTTTGGCTACTGGTTGATCCTGAAAGAGTATTGATTCTTAAATTGTGCATAAAATATTCTATTAACTCTTTTTTGAAAGAGTTAGTACTTGTTATTGAGAAAGATTTAATAATACTGTGTATTATTAAAGAAGAATATGAAGCCAGGAACTACTTAAATGTTTTTTGTTATGCCAGAAGTGTTAGGTCTTGCACATGCTCAGGAGTTTATCCTCGGGCAAGGACTGAATAGGCACTCTGAAGTCTCTGCTGTGATCAGAATTGAAACAGGTGTAATGTGTTGGAATTAGAGAGGAGTTTAGTCATCTGCTGGTTTATGTAATCCTGGGGTTAAATACTAGATCACTGGTCTTGCTTGTAGGTGCTGGCAAGCAAAACTGTCAGAAAGCATCCTTTTTTTTTATTTCCCTTACAATAGTATAAGAAGGTGATCTAAAAGTGGTCTTTTTTGGTCCTCTTTGGATATTTGATTTTTAATGGAAGTTATACTTGAGTTTCAATGCTGAAAACCAGTCATCTTTTTGTGATTTGTTAAAACATAAAGAATGCAGAAGATCTGAAATGTAGTCTATACTGCTGTTTATCTCATGGGCATTCCCAAGAATATCCCTCTTGCTGCTGGGAATGAAGGCCCAGCTCAAGGCTTCACTTCAAAGAAATGTCTAGTGCCCTAAACTCTGGCTTACTAATGTGTTGTAACCTGTCAATTTGCAGGTAAGCATTATGAGGAAGAAGAGGAGGATGCCCTACCCGACTCGGATGCCCTGCCAGACTCTGATGATGAGGTGGATTTGGATAAGCCGCGCCCCATACAGATTGTTCTTGCTCATGAAGATGACCATAACTTTGAATTAGATGAAGCAGCATTGGAAAAAATCTTGCTTCAGGAACACATCAAAGATCTTAACATAGTAGTTGTGTCTGTAGCAGGAGCTTTCCGCAAAGGAAAATCTTTTCTGCTGGACTTCATGCTTAGATACATGTATAACAGGGTGAGTAATTTGGATTCTCCCTGCAGGAGAAAAGTAGTTTGGTATTTTAGTCACTTATGTTTGTATTTGTTGACTTGAGCACAAATCTAGCAAGTCAATTTTTTCTTACTGGGGGGTGGGCAAAGCCAGCTGCTTTGTTCCTACTCTGTGAAGAAGTATATTTAAGTGACAGCTTTTTAAGATAGTTTTTCCTGCAGTTATCAAGGGAACTTATGTCCCAATGTAAGTGGGCATGAGAACTTTAATGAAGAAGCTTTGTGGCCTTGTAGCTGAGCTTTGGGGAAGGATTCATCTAAGTTGGTGGAATCTCGCTTTGACCTGATCACGTGAAATCATATTGTAGTGCTAGCTAATGTGCTGCAAAAAGAAGTAGTAGGAGTAATAGGAGGACTATATCTGCTTAAATCTGAGGTATGGCAAAACAGAGGAAGTCTCCTGTTTGCTGCTTGGAATGTGTCTCTGAACATAATCCAGGAATTTTAAAAATCCTTTTAAGTCATTACTTAATGAATGAATGCCTGATCCAAAATTTAACTTCTTTTAGCTTGTAGTTTTTGGCTGGTGTTGTCTTGCGTCTACTGTACTTCAAACTCCTGGCTGATATGGAGAAGGTGGGGTAGGGCTTCTTGTGGACATGCACATCTGTCTGTTGCAGGTTGTGGTGTGGGTTTTTTTTTAATCTGCATCACAAATATTGACAGTTCAGTGCTTTGTTGCTTTTAGAAACTCTTAAAAATCCCCAGAACTTACCCTTTTCTTGATCACTGTCCTTTGGAGTTGGAATTCATGGTAGCAGAAACTAACCGTGACTGCATCTATTTTACCTTTGGGCTAGCTGGCTTGAGGAGAATTCAAGATGAACCCTGCGGTTACAGGAAATATGGGAATATTGCAAAGAAGCTGCTGGTAGTTGGCAAGTGAAGACTTCCTTTCTCTCACTCCCAGTAGTGCCTTCTATTGAATTCTTCTCACTGATTTGCCAGGAGCTCTCTAAGACAGACATTGAAAATATGGTAGGAGTAATACAGAGTAGCAAGCTGTTGTTCCCCACTTCTTAAGACTCTAACCTAGGGAGGATTAAATGTTTCATTGCTATAGCTGTTCAGTGGGTGGCCTTTTGTGTGTGTGTGTGTATGTGAACCCTCACTGATACCTGTTCATACTAAAACAGAAAAAACACCAAAACTCAAAACCCCACAGACAAATAGCAAAATTGAACTCCCAAGAAGTATAGCAATTTGAGCTAGATGGTGGCTGGGTAGAGGTAGTGCTAGTTTCTTCCAAAAATAGAAGGGGTGGGATTTAAGTAAATACTGTAACTTTCAGATTGTGAAATAAAACAAAAGTTCATAAAGCAAAATGGATTGAAACACTGTTTCAGCCTTGTACAATAACATGTCTCTGTTCCCTTTATTTTGCAGTCACTTTTTTCAGTTTTTTATAGGTGTCTATCAAAATACCATGTTTCACTTAAACTGAAGATAAAGGCAGACTTGGTCATCTACTGTAACAACTGTCTCTTACAAAACCAGAGAGGTCTTCCTCTTCATGTGCTGCTTCTGGCCAGGCATTTGCATTCTGAAGCTGTAATGCTTGCAGGCCTTTAGCTGAGCTGGTCCAACTCAATGATGCATTAGAAGACGCTGCACTTTGCTGAATTGTTTTCCTGCCAGCTCAGTGACAGGAAGCTGGCTTAGGGAAAGTTTGAAAAGCATCAGAGCCGCTGCAAACTGGGAATTGGGGATGAGAGAAGTGCAACTCCTCTTTTGAGCACTGCTGAGGTGTATCAGATGTCATCCTCTATTCTTATGCAAGTTTCAGTACAGGAGGGGAGGCCTTGGTATAGTTTTATAGTACTCTTTAGTCTGACCACACCACTTCATCTTCAGGCTTAATTACAGATCTGTAAGTTCTGTGAACTAAATAGTAGATCCTGCACAAAATACTCAAGCAGCTGCGTTCAGTTTGTACATTAATCAAGCAATTTTGGAATATCCTCCCCTGTGGATCTTAAGACACATGATGAAAAACTTGCCAAGATACTTCATAATCCCATTTTCTTGTTTTAAACCAAAAATCTCACTTGTGCCAGCTGAGGTTGCAGGTAGGATTTCAGCACATCTGAGATTGGTCACTAGCTTCAGGGAGGTGGGTATCTCATTTCAAGCACTGATACTTGGTGATATGATTTCTCATTTGAAAGGGAACAGAATGATCTGCCACAAACCAGCAGCAGTGTGTACTCAGCAAGCTGCTGCAAGTATCCTGTGATCTTTGTTGCAGTTTAAGCCTTATTAAGAGTTGGGTGCAGTAACACAAGGAAATTTAGATTTAAATCATTTTTACCAGGATATGACCTTCTTAGCTTGTATTAATCGGCAGGGTGCAGTGAACACTAATGGCACTGTGCAAATAAAACTGCATTGGTCCTTTTTTTAGTGTGGAATATATTTAGATAGGTTATCTTTTAGGTGACTGATACAAAATTGTAGTGCAACTTCTAGCTTGATTTCTTGAAAGAACAAAGTTGTCTTTTTTTTTTTTATTTCCTCCCATCTCTTCACTATCTCTCCAGCCAGCTTGATGGATGGAGGCTGTTAAGATACTGAGTTTTAACTAAGGAAAAATGGAGGTAACAAGCTAGGAGTGCTTCAGACTGATGCAAAGGTCGGTCAAGACAGGCTTAAGTGCATCGTCCGCAGATGGAGCAGCTTCAGCTAATGTTGTGCTTGTTAAGACACCAAAGTCTCCTGTGACAAATCACATGTGAAATCAAATGTGGTGATACCCTGGTGCTTATTGAGGGACTTCTCAAAACATTTGTCTGCTTTTGGTCTGAATTCTTAGAAATAAGAGTAATTTCATAGAATCATAGAATGGTTTCGGTTGGAAGGGACCTTAACACTGATCTAGTGCCAGCTCCCCCTGTCACAGGCAGGGACACCTTCCACTAGACCAAGTTGCTCAAAGCCCCATCCAGCCTGGCCTTGAGCACTGCCAGGGATGTGGCAGCCACAACTTCTCTGGGCAACCTGTGCCACTGCCTCACCACCCTCATAGTAAAGACTTTTTTACCTAATATCTAAATCTCCCCTCTGTCAGTTTAAAGCCCATTCCCCCTTGTCCTGTCTGTACATGCCCTTGTAAAAAGTCCTGCAGATTTCTTGTAGGCCCCCTTTAGGCACTGGAAGATTATGTTGTGGGGCCCCAGAGCTGGACCCAGTACTGCAGGTGGGGTCTCATGAGAGCAAAGTGGACAGGAAGAATCCTTTTCCTTAACCTTCTGATCATGCTACTGGTGATACAGCCCAGGATACAGTTGGTTTCTGTGCTGGGAATGCACATGGGTGGGTAATGTTGAGTTTCTTGTGAGCCAGCACCCCCAAGTCCTTCTCAGGGCTGTTCTCAATCCGTTTTCTGCCCAGCCTATATTTTCCTTGGGATTGCCCCAGCCCAAGTGTAAGACTTTGCACTTGGCCTTGTTGGACTTCATGAAGTTTTCACTGGCCCAGCTCCCAAGCTTGTCCAGGTCCATCTGAATGGCATCCCTTCCCTCCATCGTGGTGACTGCACCACACAGCTTGGTGTCATTGCAAACTTGCTGAGGGTGCACTCAATCCCACTGTCCATATTGCCAACATAGTTGTTGAACAGGATCAGTCCGAACACCAACCCCTGAGGAGCACCACTCACTGGTCCCCACTTGAACATTGAACTGTTGACCCCTACTCACTTGAGTATGACCATCCAACAAATTCCTTATCCACTGAGTGGTCCATATGTCAGATCCCTGTCTCTTCAATTTAGAGACAGGGTGTCATGTGGGACAGTATCAGATGCCTTGCACAAATCCAGGTAGATGACGCCAGTTGCTCTTCCCTTATCCACCAATGCTGTAACTGTTACACCAAATTTGTCAGGCACAATTTGCCTTCATTGGAGCTATGTTGGCTGTTACCAATCACTCCCTTATTGTCCATTGCCTTAGCATAGTTTCCTGGAGGATCTGCTTCATGATCTTAGCAGGCACAGGCGAGGCTGTCTGACCTATGGCTTGCCAATCTTCCTTTTCTCCCTTTTTTTAAAAAAGGGGGGTTACATGTCCCTTTTTCCAGTCTGTGGGAATCTCACTGGACTGCCATGACTATCAGATAAGATGGATAGTAGCTTAGCCACTTCATCCACCAGATCCCTCAGCACCTGTAGGTGCATTTCATCAGGTCCTGTGGTCTTGGGTACCTTCACATTCTTTAGATGGTGTCTAACCTGATCTTCTCCCACAGCAGGCGGTTTTTCATTCTCCCAGTCCCTGACTTCTCCTTCTGCAGCTTGGGCAGTGTGGCTGGAGCACTTGCTGGTGAAGTTGAAGGCAAAAAATGTCATTTAGTACCTCAGTCTTCACTGTGGCCTGGGTAACCGGGTCTCCTGTTTCCTTCCAGAGGGGCCCTGCATTTTTCCTTGTCTTCCTTTTATCCCCAGTGTACCCACAGAAGTTTTTCTCGTTGCCCTTGATGCCAGATTTAATTCTATCAGGGCTTTAGCTTTCCTAACCTGATCCCTGGCTGCTTGGACAATTTCTCTGTGTTTGTCCCAGGCTACTTGTTCTTGTTTACATCCTCTGTAGGCCTCCTTTTTGTGTTGGAGATATTTGTTCATCCACATGGGCATTCTAGTGTTTTTGCTTGACTTCCTTTTTGTTTGGTTTCATCGCTCTTGAGCTTGGAGTAGGTGATCCTTGAATATTAACCAGCTTTCTTGAGCCCCTCTTCCCTCCAGGGCTTTATTGCATGGTAGTCCATCAAGCAGATCCCTGAAGAGGCCAAGGCTCTCCTGAAGTCCAGGGTAGCATGTTTGCTGTGCTACCTCCTCACTGCCTTAAGGGATCTTGAACTCTACCATTTCATGGTCACTGCAGCCAAGGCTTCTGTCCAGCTTCACATTCCTGATCAGCACTTCCTTGTTGATGAGGACAATGTTCAGCATAGCACCTCTCCTTGTTGGTTCCTCTACTGTTTGCAGAAGCAGTTTCCAGGAGCCTCCTGGATTGTTTGTGCCCTCCTGTGTTGTCCACTGGTATTGGAGTGGTTGAAGTTCCCCAGGGGGATCAGGGCTTGTGAATGTGAGGCTGCTTCTGTGTGACTACAGCGAGTCTCATTCTTTTGGTCTTCCTGGTCAGGCGGCCTGTAGCAGACCTCCACTATAATGTCACATGTCCCTGCCCTCTTTGTAATCCTGATCCATGAGTTCTTGGTCAGCTGCTTTTCCATTCTCAAGCAGAGCTCTCTGCACTGGTCGTTCACATAGAGGGTGACCTCACCCCCCCCCTTGTCTCTGCTGGCTTTCCTTTCTGAAAAGCCTGTATCCTTCCATTCCAGTACTTCCAGTACATAACCAGAGGAGTCATCCTACCATGTCTCTGTGATGCAGATAAGATGATAGCCCTGCAGGTGCGTGCATGTCTCTCTTCTTATTTATTCCCCATGCTGTGTGTACTTGCATAGAGACATTTCAGCTGGGGCTCCTAACGAAGCTGACTTACTGACTGGAGTTGCTGGAATTCTTTTGTGCTGCTCTTCAGGTGCTTTCCTGTCCTCTCTAGGTTCTGGTCATCTCTTGCTGGCACTGGTTAAGAGAGGGCTGGATTGAGGTTCCCCTTGCCCAACAACTTTAGTTTAAAACCTTCACCAGGTTGGCAAGCCTGTGACTGAAGATGCTTTTCCCAACAGCTTCCAGTAGACCAGGCTTCTCAAAGTGAGTCCCATGATCTAAGCTGAACCCCTGCCTGTGACACCAGTCCCATAACAGTTTCTTGATTCATCAGATTTGACTGGTGCTTTCACACTGCTTCCCTGTGGGAAGGGGTTTTGGACCAAACTGGGAAAAAATTATTCATGTATAAATGCTTAATGGAGCATATTGTTAAATAATGTAACAGATTCTTTTGCAGAAGTGGAAAGCTACAGTCCACTGACATACCTGGGAAGTCTGATTCAGAATTACAAAACTGTATCCTGGAGTGTACTGAAGCCCAAAGCAGGCCTGGAGCTTTGATTTCTTGAGTGGTCAGTGGATGCATAGGCATATTCTGGAATGAAAAACACCAGGGGAAAGCTGTTCAGGTTTTGCTTAGCCTCTCTGGTAGAGGTGTATGTGCATGACAAAGCAAACAAACAGAGAAAACCTGCCACTCAAGACAAACAAAACCCCAAACCACCTACCTGTGGTTCACTTGGGTACCTGTGATCATCTTCTGATTTTCTGTCTGCTCATCTCATTTACTTTGCCATGTCTGATCAAAATAGCAGAGCTGAACAGTGTGCACTTAGCATTTGGGAAAATGCTGAGAGCTGCATGATTGTCTTTCCCTCTTGGTATGGTTTGCCTTTCATGCTGCTAGACATGAGGAATATGTGCAGGTTTTTTCCCCATCCCCATTTATAAATAAACAGTTTCACTTGTATTTCTATTCCATATAGCCCCTGGATGTTCATGCTGTTTCTTGAGATGTGAAGGGATGTGTCTTGAGCTATTATCTGAAGACTGCCAGTGCAGAGTCAGCAAGGTAGAGACCGTAGGCTAATGAACTGAGAAGTCTCCCCTTTGGCCTTCTCAAAGAGCACACTTTTGTGGCTGGTAAAGTTCTCTGGGCAGTCAGAGGCAAATTAATTAATTGTCATTCTGTTCTGCCAGCAAACTGTTCTCACCTGTGCAAGAAAGGTTTTTCTCTAAGCCCCCTCCCCTCATTAGTTAAACTGTTGTCTGCCTGTTGTAGAATTTCAGTGTGTATAAACCTATTGCAGTGAAACTTCCTGATGGTGCCTGTTCATGCTCCTTACTTGCCCAGTACATAAACTGTGTTTCTGGGTTAAATGTGATCATAAAATGGCTGGATTCTTCTGCATGAGCCACTGCTCTGTGTGCTGCCTGTCCTTGAGAACTGAAGACCTTGTTACAGTCAGAAGTGTTAGCTGCAAACTGTACTTAATTCTCTGGTAGCCTTTTCCGAAGTGGGCAAAATGTCAATACATTTTTAATATGGATGGGCTGATTGACATGTGTCAAACTCTCAGTGTGACCTTTTCTCTTGAAGCTGAATCAACTTAGGAAAAAGTATTTTGTAACTGTGAGAGTTACGGATTTTGGAACTTCTGGTCTTTGCCTATACTCTGTCTTCTGCAAGTTGGCATTGGGAGTTTTGTGCCAGCCTCTGTTTAAGTGCAGGGGCTTAGGTGTTTAGCTGGTTTCAGCAGTTGATCTGTTTGTGAGTGGGAAGGGAGAGGATTAAGTCAAGATCAGATGTTTTTGTTTCTCATGGAGATTTAACGGTTTCTGGAGTTAAAATACAGCTATTTACAGCTGTGCTTGGGTTGGGTTCTCTCAACTGTGAGAGAAGAGTGTGAGTGCAAAGTGAATCAATGGACAAAGCTGAGCTGTTCTCATTAGCTGTGAGTGCTTGAGATTTGAAGGCTGTGCACGTACACTCTTCGGTGGCTGAAGAATTGTGCAACCACTTGCATACAGTAGACCTGAATGACATTTATTTGTGGATGAACCTTGAAACACAGCAGTGTAGCATTGCGTTTTAATATTCTGTCTAGTGCTGTCAGTCTGCTCTGAAGAAAAACGAGAACAATGTGGAAGTCTGCTAAAACATACAATGTTAAAAAAAAACCCTCTCGTGTTTGGTTTTAAAAAAGTTTCTCCTCTTGTTTTGTAGACTTCTCCGTGCTGGATAGGTGGAAACACTGAGCCATTGACTGGGTTTACATGGAGAGGTGGATGTGAACGGGAAACCACTGGCATACAGATTTGGAGTGAAGTATTTGTAATTGATAAACCCAATGGAACAAAGGTAAGTGCTTGACTTAAATAGGTATATGTAATGATTTTTGCGTCTGTGTGTATACCTTTAATGCCATGGGTTTCATGGAGGGAGCTCAAACATCAGCTACTTTCCCTTGCATTTAGTAGCTGCATAATGTGTTTGGCAACCTTGTATCAGTGCAACTATGAACTTTCCTGCTGGGTTATAAGATTCAGTCTCCGACAATGGTCCCATTCTGAGAGTACTTTGTTTTGGCAAAGTGTACTGTGCCCAGGCTGATAGGTGGGTTATCCTGTGGATGTTGTAGAACTATAATGGCTATAAATCCCATATATAGGCAAATGCTGTGATAAGAACAGCTCTAACAAATGCTGGTTTTTGAGAGGTAAGAATGTGTTCCAGCTTGTAGCTGTGTTGTAGTGAAACGTAATGCACAGCTGTAAGTACTGGAAACAGCTTTGGTGTGTGGAAGCTGGTCCTTTCATATGGTTTAATAGGTAGTCTGCAAAAAAAAGGACTAAGTCTAACAGTGGGATAAAAGGCACTGACTCTGTTGTAAGGAGAGCTAGTGCATCTTTTTTAACTCTTTAAGTCAGTTTAACTTCAAAATTTGGTTGTAGGTGTTTCTCTTCGTGCTGAAACAAAGTGTTAATGTTGTTAATAAATATTTACTCCACAATATTGGTGGTGTATCTTGAGCTCTTCTTGTTCTCCTGAACTATAAGCTCTTGGTTATTTAACTTTCATACCCTTTACGTTTGCAAAGGAATAATCTGATGGCAAATTAACGTGGGTCGCTAATCTTAAATAGATAGTGGTTTAGGGGCATGCAGGAACTTTTATCAAATTTCATAGCTAACCAAACTGTTCTCTAGCTAAAAAGCATTTGTGAGGATCTGTTTGTGCTCTGGGGACAAATCGCTCATTTGCTCTTGCTTATCGGTCATCCCTAACTGAAAAAGAAGGCAATTGTAGTAGATCCCAAAGGTGGGAATTGGACAGATTAACTCTTATCATTAAGGTCACATCATTCCTTGTAATTCTAACAGATATCATCAATTATCTTGTTTTCTTCTGAAAATTATTACTAAAAGATAGTTATTTTTAAAAGCAACCATCTCACTTTTAGCTTGAATGAACTGTGCTGGATTGTCAGCTGAGGCTGAAGTCTTTCCAGTGAATAAGAGCTGTCTGTTACTCTGCACTGTACCTACTGTGGGCTGAGGGAGGCTGTTTCTGTGGGAGAGGGTAACCAGTACAGCAAGGCCAAAGACTTAAGGCTGATGATAGGGCACTCTAGTTGTTGCTTACTCAGCTGTAGGTGTATATAGGAAGTGGCAGGGAACTGACTAAGGTTTAATAAGTAGGTGTAGGGGCAGAGACTTGCTCTTCTTGCAATCAAATTTATTCCAGTGGCCTGGCATTTGAAAGTGCTAATAGCTTGGTTAACTATTGTTGCTGTTTAAAACTCTTCAGGTTGCTGTACTGCTTATGGATACCCAAGGTGCCTTTGATAGCCAATCCACTATCAAAGACTGTGCAACGGTTTTTGCTCTGAGCACCATGACGAGTTCTGTCCAGGTGAGAATACCTGTGCTGGCAAATAATGGCAGCTATAGGAACCCTCTGTCCTGAGCATGCAAAGAATATATCTTTCTAGCCATGCTTTCAAAGTTCACCTGCATATCTTCCTCCAACTATCATTTAAGCTTTCATACGTAATGTCTTATTTTCAGTGTTGTATACTAGATCAAGTTTCTCTGTGGAATCAAGGTTATCTAAGGCCAAGCTGAGCTAAATTGCTGAATTGCTGACTGAACTAGGAAATCCCCCCAAAAGTTGTCAAAATAGCAACTGCTTCTGTACAGATGTGTTACAGAATCTTTTTTTAAGACCTTAGATACAGTTTGGGGTGAAACTACAGTGTCCTCAGCTAAACTTGCAGTTGCTAATATGGTTAAACTTCTGACAGTGCTCTTGTGCTGTGCCCAGGACTACTTTTAAGCTTGCACTTTAAATATGCCAAAAGCAAGCAGGTTTTTAAGGGGTAACAAGCGATCTCCTTCGTAAATGTTACAATGTGAAATTAACAGGAATATGTAGAACGCTACTTCTGCCCTGTGAGGTTGGTTTTGGAGTTTTTTGGTTTTCTTTTGATTTTTCCTTTGTTCTGTTCCTGTATTTAGGATAAGTTGTAGGTTATTGATGCATCTTTGACTTTACTGCTGTACAGTATTTGTGCTATTGAAGCAGTCACGAGCTTCCCAGATAAAATAGATTTCTCTGGGAATATTTGAAAGCAAAAAACAACTCTGGAGCACTGACTACCCAGTCATTTCTGTGTCAGAGATGCAGCTGCTGGATCACTGAATCTTAGAGCATTTGGACTTGAGGATGGCAAACTAATGTGCTGTTCTCAGTCCTCCTGTCTCACACTTATGTGGTGATTTGAAGCATTCAGAAGTCTTCTCTGATCCCTTTATAGCTTGCTTCCCTGGAAAGAAACTGTTGTAAGAAGGATTAGGGTAGTCAGCAGTAGTTTTGTTCCTAGCACTTTGTATAAGGAAGTGATTTTTGTTTGAGATGTTCTATGACACCTTTCTAGTTAGTTGCTAACTTGTAGGTAGTTAGGCTTTTTCTGGAGGGGGTTGAAACAACCAAGATACCTAAAAGAGACTACATGAATGTAAGGTAATATTTTCGTGTTACACTGTAATTCTTTTACTGTCTCTTACAGGTGTACAACTTGTCCCAGAATATTCAGGAAGATGACCTTCAACATTTGCAGGTAAGAATATGCTGAATTTATATTAAGCTGCTTCTGAAATGATAGCCTTGATGCTGTTCTTGAAGTTGCTACTCATGTAACTGTGATTTGGGAGCTGCCTGTTGCTTCATATAAACCACTGAAGCTGATCTGATGCTAAAACTAATACTTCCTCTGACAACGTTATTTGCATCGACTCCATGGTGGTGTGGTGCTTCTGCTGTGCCAGTGCAACGGTAAAGCAGTACAGGCTTCTGATCTGGCTAAATCTTATCTTTCTAAAGTCTGTTCTCTCTATGTAAGTTGTGAAATTCCTAAAAGGATGTGAAAGGAAAATGATTTATGAAGTACTTAATGAGAAAATTCCAATGTTTCTCCTTATTTCCTAAAATGGGAAAATGGATGGTGTTTTGTATTTGTTTCTAAAGAAACATGAGAGTTTGGGTCAGGGCAGAAAAAGTATCTTCTGCACAGAAGCCTTCTCTAGTTTTTAAACTGAGAAACTTCTACGGAATTTTATTTCTGCTTAGAAAGAAAAGCAGGAAAGAGTTGCTCTCTCTTTAATGTGGAGGTTTCATCCTGTAATGGAATATTGTGGTCAAAGGCCATGAATTCTGGCTTCATGTGAAAGGTTCAAGAACTTTATCTCCTTAAGTTAAAACCTGTAGCTTTAAAGGCTAGCTTGTATATTAACAAATGCCTGCCTGTGCTCAGGCCATGACCTTGTCACAGCTTAAAACTGTTTTACGTATCTTCTGATTGAAAGGACTTGTGTCTTGGTCAGTGTTGCAAAAGATTGGCTGCCAGTATTGGAAGTAGAAGAGCACTAACTAAACATAGCCTTGTGATGCTGTTCTCAGTTAACAGAGTTATATCACTGGGCCAGTGCTCCCCCACCCCTCAGAAAAGCTCAACCAAGCACTAAGGAAAACTGAAAAGCTTTAGCTGATTATTTGAAAGCCAGGCTTTCCTCATGGTTTTGGTCATTTGACAGCCTCAGTGCAATCTGAATATAGCTGTCCCTTTCTGTTATACTGGAGTTTGTGAGTTGAGGGAAAGTGGGGAAGAGAAGGATGATAAATATAAACAGTGGTTAGGGAAAACCATGGATTTACAGTTGAGGCAAGGGGCTGAGGGAAGGAAATCCTGAATTTCTGTTATAATGGGATTTTCTGTTACTCTTAAGTACTGTTATTCCCTGGCTGCCTTTTCCTTCACTAGGAAGTGAAGGGGGTAGGGAGTTAGGCTCAAAGGAGCCAGTCTTGTGTGGGTGCTTGGCAACTTCAGAGCATCTTTTGCTATGGGTGACAAAGCTTGGAAGTTAATTTGTGTTAAATTAGTCTTCTGAGTTCTCAGATGCTCTTGTGGTCAACACAAGGAACTGTCCTTTTAGCTAAGAAATTTACCTGACATGTTCCAGGAGTTAATTTTAATGCAGAATAACAGTTGCCTGGTACTAGAGGATATGGTGTTCTTCCTTCATCTCAACCTCCAGGATCCGTAAGGGGGCTAGCATGGGTCAACACCTGAGTGTATTGATCTCTGCTGAAACAGCCAGCACAGTCCATAATTTGTGTTCCCATGGGTTGTCTGACGCACTCGGTGAAGAACGCTGCTGCTGATATTAAGACAGTGAAAGCAAGGAGAGGAAGACAGCAGACACTTGCCTTTATACTGAAAGCAAGGGACAATTATCAGTTAAGGTCATGGGCTGAAGTAGAGATCTGGGAAGTTGTCTAACTTGGCTTGTGTTTAAATGTCTGATAACACTGGCTCTAGCCAAATTCCTTGAGGTTTTCAGGAGTAAATCTTTTGTGGGAAGTAAGTGGAAAATGTTATACAGGTTTATACCTCCTTAGCCTTGGAAACAAACGTTAGAAACTGGCTTGCTGAAAGATGCAACCAACTTTCCTCTGGGAATAGCCCACAAGCTACCCACTTAGTGTTGTGGTGTGTTGACAGCTATGGAATAGCACTGTGAAACCAATGGAAATAATATCTCCTTCCTGAATTTTACTGAGAATTGGTGTACTTGTCCTTGAGGCATATTGGCTATTCTTAATCCTTAATAGAATTCAACATAGAATGTTTTATTTTCTAGTGACATGGTAGAATATTTTACAGTAGGAAGATGTGGTTTACCTGTTTCACCCTTACACTCTTCTTTCTATCAGCTGTTTACAGAATATGGAAGACTAGCTATGGAAGAGATTTACCAAAAGCCATTTCAGGTAAGTACATATGTTAAATCAGTCTTAAGCAATTGAATATATAGAAACTAAGCTCAGGATAATTTCTGAAGAGAAATTAGTTAGGCTGAAGCTAGCTTGTTCTTTACAAGACTGGTTGTTTTTCTTTTCCCTTCCCTGTGACCACTTTTCTTGGCAAAAACAATGGAAAAATGCTGAGGGCAAGTATAGCATTGTGCCTGAGTTATGAGGCATAAAAGGAGTGAAAGTGTGAAGTGATGTGCAGATGTTAAGGAAAAAGGTTTCACACTGCCTTCTTGCTTGTTACTCTGTGAGATACGGTTGGTCTTTGTGGCTCTGAGTAAAGGTCCTGTGGCCTCTAAGAAATAGTATTAGGGGCGTGTTGTGTTTCATTTACTTGAAGCATTACTGGCTTCAGTGTTAAAATTCTCAAAACTGCTAGCATCTCCTGTTTGCTAGGCCAAAGAAGGGTTTGAGACTGCTTCTGTTTAGTGGAGACAAAGACAGATCTTAGCCATACTGAAGTTCCTCCTTAACCTGTAAGGTTACTAGTCAACTGCTGTTAGTGGTGAGTTGTATGACTCTTGTGTCTCAGACATTTGAGTCCCCAATATTTGTGTGATTAGCACAGCCAAGGTGCATTTTTTTTTTTGTGAAGCACCTTGTCTGATATGAGGAATATCAAGGTTTCTTTTCTGTCTTCAGCTGTCTTCAGAGAGGACAGTGTAATGCCTCTAGGATAGCAACAGGGAAACAACCTTTTTGAGACATTTGGGTACTTCCTTTTGGATAAGGAGTAAGTTGCATTTGTAGGTTTGGTATGTGGGTTTGGTGGATTTTTTTAAACTATGTTTTTTAACCAAGTAAACACTTGCACCACAAAACTACAGCTGCTTCTTTAAAGCAGCCAGAGTTAGAATTATTTTCACTTAACATAGTCACATGTGATAAAGTTTTTACCTTAGGAATGATGCAAACCATTCACTGCTGCTGTTCTTCCTGTTACAGACACTAATGTTCTTAATTAGAGACTGGAGTTATCCTTATGAGCATGCATATGGCTTGGAAGGAGGAAGAAAGTTCCTAGAGAAAAGACTGCAGGTAAGTTCTCTCCAGCAGTCCTAGTGTGGTCTTTAGTTTAAGTGTCAGTTTATCATCAAGATAATGGTGCATGATGAGCTAACTCTTTGTGCATAATAAAATGCATTTGTGATGTTCCCACTCGTGTGTGGGGTTCTGGGGTTTAGAATTTGACATTTTTAGGTTCAGGAATGAAAGATAAAACACGCTTCTGTGCTCTGACTGCTTTTAAGATGATATTTAATCTCAGTTGCAGTACTGCAAGACTAGTAGCAGCTTAGCAGTTCTTGCTGCCTTTTTTGTTTCTTTTTTCTTCAGGTAAAGCAAAACCAACATGAAGAGCTACAGAATGTAAGGAAGCATATACACTCCTGTTTCAGTAATCTTGGCTGTTTCCTGTTGCCCCACCCTGGTCTTAAAGTTGCAACAAATCCAAATTTTGATGGGAGGTTGAATGGTAGGAAGCTTTCCATTGTGTGTTTCTTGATTGAGATCACTGAGTTTGGTAGTTTTTGTTGTTTTTTAAATGGTGGAAGTTAAGCACTGAAATAGTTGACTATTGAAATGCTTGATTGGAAAAATGTAGAGCTAAAAGGTGAAACTATGGAATGTAGAAATTGTGTGTTCTTCTCAGTGGTTTAAAGGTAAAGTAGTTGAGTAGGCAGAAGGAGTGGGTATGTTTGTGTCTAGCTGTTGCTTGTAATCTGGTAATTTGAGACATACTTAAAGGTCATTAAATAAGGATTCTAAAGATAAATAAGGATTCCAAAGGGGAGAATTCAGAAAATTAAAGATTTTCCTGAAATTAAAAGGCCTTTCTTCAAGAACTTGGTAAACCAAAAGAACTAAAATGACTTAAACTAAAAGCTGTCGGCTTCTGCAGCATGAGGGGCAGTCAGGATTCCTCCAACTGCCCCCTACAGAGGGAACATACTAGAATGGCTGTCGTGGTTGGTGTAATTGGGGAAATACACTTTAAATATTACAAGGTCTATGGAACCTTGTTGTCTCAGTCTGAAGTTAAGATAAAGACAAAGTAGAACTTACTAAAGCTACACTGCGTATGAAAGCTTTTAAATATCTTAAAATGCAGGCAGTGTTGTGACACTGGATTTTGAAGGATAAAGGGTTATCAGTGTTTCTTTAGGAAATGTAAGATTGAAATGAAACTAACCATTTATTTATTTCCCTCCCCTGAAATTGAATTATATTAGATATAGATGAAGATTTTAAGAACGAACTGAGGAATTTGATACCACTACTGCTTGCCCCTGAAAATTTGGTAGAAAAAGAGATTAGTGGATCCAAGGTGACCTGTAGAGATCTTGTAGAATACTTCAAGGTAAGCAAACTCATACTAATTATTTCTGTTAATGGCTTAAAAGACAGTATTCTAATTTTAGGACATGTTGTTCCCAGAGAAGATAAGATATCTAGGCTGACACTCACTGATCAGCTCACATTTTCATTTCATTACTCTGACTTTTCAGAACTGGCACAAAACTTCCTAACAGTGTAGCTCTTAGCAGGCTGCTGTGGGCAAAATTGTGTTTTGGTCGGTGGATTTTTTTGTTTGTTTCCTTTATGTATGTTGGGTTTGTCTCTTTTTTTTTTTTTTTTTTTAGAGGGCCTCTGCAGATTGAAAATCAGCTTTTAAACTGCTTGGTATGCAGGAAAAATTTCAGCTACTTCCCTCTGGATTTTTAACATGTCAGAAAGATGCTTTCTAAACACTTGCATGTGCAGCACTACTGTATGCACTGAAATATTTGTGTATGATACTTGCAGCTGTTAGACTCTTGAGCTGTTTTGGTCTCATAGTGACACCAGCAGAAATGTGATAACATAATCCGTACATCACCACAAATTGGTGTGTAACCTTTTTCTGAGTGGAATGACTTAGACAGTTGGTTTGGTAGGACAAAGTGGCACATATTCGTGAAGATGTTAATTTTGCATTACTACTTTTGAGCATGTATATTAAAGGTAGAACAGAGTTGGGCTGATAAGAAAGAAGCTATACAAGGGAGGAATCTGAGACCAAACTCTTTAATGCTTGTAAAAGTGAAGTGTCTTCCCTTTTTGTAAAGGAAAGGCATTATGTGGGATGCAGAAGTCATGGCTGTTCTGACAAGCATAAAATCAACACTCTAGAGCTCGTATGCTCAGTCTCTGTATTTACCTGGTTACATGCTGCTTTTTGTTTCACTTTCTTCTCTAGTAAGACTTGATTCTATACAGTATAGGGATTGAGCATTCAACAGCAGTTTAGAAACGACTGCACCCTAAAAACTGAGTGTCAAAGCTCCTCTATTGAAAATGAGTGGGAACAGTCATGCAGACTGCTGTGGAAACACCGTGGTTATGTAACTAAAGAGGACTGCTCCCTTTGGACTGTGCATCTAAAGCTGAGATCATGAAGTCTGAGTTGGGAACTGGAGGGGTTTTACTTGGAGGAAAGCAAGGAAGGTATCGAGGGAACAGAGTCCTGTATAACTATATACATTTTTGTAGGTTGTCCTACAACCTAGAGCATTGGGTATATAGGGACCCTGATAACCTTGTTCTGTCCTCCTTTATGGAGAAAAATCCTCAGGGCAAAGACTTGTAGATGAGCCAGGGTAGAGAGCAGTAGTAGCATGAAGAATAACTGCCCAGCCTCTGAAGGAGAAAGAGTGGCCCTAACAAGTGGTCTAACTTGCACAGCTTGTCCTAAGTGCTAACATGGCTACTGCTGCCTGCTGTGTCCCCTGCACTAATCTGTCCCAAAGAGCTGTGCCACAGGCTGTTTTGTGGGCTGTAGAAGAAGACATGAAGGATGTTTTCTCTTCCAGCCTCCTGAAACTCTGGTGAAGGAAAGGACACCTAAGGATTGGTGGGTTGGGGCACAGAGGAATAGTCTGCTTGCTTGGCTTCCAGAAGTATTTTGGCAGCTCAGCTGTGTTTGCATTAGTGCTTTGATCTGCTTTTTTTTCCTCCCACACTTCAAGGGAGCAAAGCACATGGGGAAATGTAAGTACTGGTTCTCCCAGCACTGGGGTGTGTTTGGACAAACCTCTTGCCAGAAAGGCTCTGTGGGACTGTCATCTTCACTCTTGTTTTGGATGAAGATTGCCTGCCTAGCAAAGACCTTCTTATGTGTGTGAGTGAGCAGAAAGCTGCTGTAAAGCCTGTCACTTCTTGAGATAGTGGCCATATCTTCTTAAGCTGCTCTGCTACCCTGCTAGGCCCCAGCCTCAAATGCAAGGAAAGTAAAGGGATTAAAGCTCTAGGGATAACTGTAAGAATGCCAGACTTGTAATTTGTTTAATTGAATATTTTACATTATTGCAAAGAATAATATATGAGCTCTATCCTTATATCATGCCTCCTTTCCCCTGCTCCTCAAACATAAATGTTCAGGAAAAAGAAACCTGTTTTTTTCTTTCTCCCATTTAGGCTTATATTAAAATCTATCAAGGAGAGGAGCTACCTCATCCGAAATCTATGCTGCAGGTATTTTATTTTACTTTCAAATAATCTGATGCGTACTTTGTAAATTCTTTGCAGCTGAAGATGATGACTGCTGCGGGTCTGAAGCTCCCACACACAGAGCTGTAGTTCTTGAAGTAGCTCTGTACTTTGAAAGCCATCTAAACTGTTTAGCCTGGTACACGTTTGTGTCTTCCCTCAGTTTTATCTACCAAATGGAGTGGGGGTATATCTGGTTGCTTAGGGTTGTTTTAGCTGCTTCAATTTCTGTATTTCCTGTAACTTGCTATTTTGTCAGTATCTTTCAGACTGTATTCAGGGGGCATTTAGCATCAGGTGCAGCAGATAAAATGGAGAAGGCTTATAGTAATGCAGCTGTCGCCACTCTCTTGCGGTGTTGGGCTACTCTTGTGGGTTTGTTAGATTGAGTAACTGCACTGAGGTTACTTTTCAGGGTTGATCAAAGAGGATGTAACCAGCTTTAAAGTGATCTGAACGCAACTGATTGTATTAAGCTGTGTTGAACCCTTGAATTATTAGGGACAAAGAGCTTTCACCAAGGTGTGGGCTTTAGGGTCATTTTGTGTTAATAAGACTTGTTTTTTTTTTAAGCTTCCTTTGTCACTTCATTAAGATATGACTGTTCTGGGTGTTTTCTCATCTTTCAAGGAACCAAATCATTAGACTTTTGGGAAAGTTCAGAAAACTTGTCATAACGAACCAAAGGCTGCTATAATTTACTCTACTTAGCATGCCATAAACGTGGCTGAGAGATACAAAAGATTAAATCCTGCAGTTATTAGCTAGGGTAATTGACCCTGATGTGACACAGGTTGAAAATAGTCTTAAAGTCTTACAGATTATAACACCAAACCTGCACATGTACAATGCAAAGTTAATACAACTTGCTGCTTTTCTCACAGGTTGTGATGTATCAGGATTAACATTTAATAGTTCAGTGATCCTTATTTGTTTATTAATAATGGAGCATTCAGAAGAGATTGCTGCTGATGAAAAGCCTGTACAAGCACATGGGAATGTGTCTGCAGTTGTACTAGAAAGCTGAAGAAACTGTTCTCCTAGTCAATAATTTGCTTTAATGCATATCACCAACCGTGACTTGTTTCTGTGGGGCAGTTTCCTGGCCATCTGAAGCTTTGGAGGCTGTGGGGGTATGTTGGGCAGTGTATGCAGCCAGCTGGTAATGTGTGATGATACATGGTGCTCAATGTTTTCTAGGCAACAGCTGAGGCGAACAATCTTGCTGCTGTGGCAGGAGCAAAAGACTTGTACAGTAAAGGCATGGAGCAGGTATGATGACACAATATTTTCTAACTGTCTATATGCAAATACAGGCCTTCAGTTTTAATGCTGTACTTGGTGCTTGTTTGTGGGTGTGTTAATGGAGAGAAGTAGCTTAGGGTCAGTGCTTGTGTATTTTCTTCGCTCTGCTCTGAGGTTAGATGTCTGATGCAGCAAAACCAGGATTCTTTGAGTCAGAAATTGCTGGGAGGTAGGGAATGTTCGTAAGGTACCGCCTGTTAGTTCCCCCTGCTGTTCTTGACATCTTAAAAATCCTGTGACTTGAAATGGGCAAACAGCTGAGGAGACATTTGGTGGGCCAGGGTCGTGCAAGGGTAAAGTTCTAGTCTTATAGTGTCATGCTTCTGAACTGTGGTCAGTCATTAGCTGTAAAATGCAAAGATTAGAATGATTCTAAAGTTTTTAAAAAGCCCTTGAAATGCAAGAATTATTTTGTCTGAAAAAAGCTGCTTATGTAATTTCCTACTTGCTGCTTCTCTTGAAGATAGTGACTTACAGCACTCCAAGCTGAATGCCTGGATGGACTTCATGCTTCAGGGTAGTGTTATGCAAGGTTTTATAATGGGAACTTCTGAAAACACTTGTATGTCTCATAAAGCTTTAACAGGGTTATGCTTATTGTGTAACTCTACAACCAGAGAAGACCAGTAGGTGTGATAACATGCTACAAACATACCGCCCTATTTTTTAGGCTATTTCTGGTCTTAATTGTTGAAGTAGCTTTCCATTCTAGAAATTAGAGTAATATCTAATGCTAGTAGCAGACTAGCCAGTATCAGTTGTTAGCAGGCTGTTTTGAGAATGCTCTGCTGGTGTAGAGGGATTCCTCCATTTGTTCTCATTTAGGACATCTCTTGAAATAGTAGGTGGGCTGGTTATAATAAATGCTAAGTTCTGCCTTCCTACCTTGAATCTTCAATGGCTGTTGAGATACTGTAATTGTAACATTTTATACTTGAGGCAAGGAATAAACAGGAACAGATGTTCTCTTAAACAGACTTTGTTTCCATAGCAATATTCCCCAGTACTGCGTATTTTTACATCACTATAGAGATACACACAAATGTCTTGAATAATTTTTTTATCCAGATGTCTCAGATGATGTTCTTAATGTGACACAGCTCTGAAGTGTCTGTTTTTAGGAACAGAAGTGGGAACTCTTTTTATTTAAGGCTGGATTATGTAAAGATAGTTCTTGCTGTAGTTCGGAGTTCTCATAAACCAATGCACCTCCTTTGCCGAGGGTGCATAACCACTGTTCCCCCTAATGACCAGTGAAATGTAAGGAACAACAGAGCAGACACAGAGTATAAGAAAACAGTGGCAATTGTATGTGTGGTGGTCTTGATGAATCAGCAGCTCCTACTGTTTACACTCTGGACAATGTGAAAACACAGTTTTGAAGGATGAGACTAGTAGTGATTTTTCTGGGGAGTTTTGCCAGATGTGAAGGACTTAAATATGAAAAAAGCATAAATGTGCTTCTTAAACTTGAGTAAGGGGCAGAGTGGGGAGGGGTGTTAGGATCTTGACAGCAAGGTTTGCCTTGAAGAAGCTAGCCAGTGAAGCCATCGTCTTGTGAGGAAGAAAGGGGATACTGTTCTCTGAGGAAGTGATCTTCTGTGTGTCCTGCTGAAGGGATAGCAGCAGCAAGAGGTTAAAGTTCTTGCTGCACTCAGGACATGAGATTATGAGCATTGTGCTAAGACTACCTTGTGGCAGGAGAAAGAAGGCGGCTGTTTGGTGTCATGTGGAAATAATCTCCAGTTTTAGATGTAGTTTGACTGTGAGGATCTGGAGGAGTTGGAGCTGATGGTATACGTATATCTGTGATGGCCTAGGTAATCTGTAAACACAGTACTCAAGAGGTCAGAAATCAGTTTTACATGCTGATTCAGGTGGTGGTGGGTGTCCATTTGAGTCTGTGATCTTGTCCCTTCAGCAGAAACGTATGCTTAGAACTTGATCAGAGTCAAACCAAAAGCACAGTCTAGAGAAGAATAGGCTAATAATGTCAGGAGCTGGTTCTTGTTAACTCATGTCACCTAGTCAGTTCTACGGAGCCTACCAGTAGCAGCAATAAACATGAATAAGCTTGCTGAATGGGCAGAATCTACTCTGTTTGTCAAGTTCTGAGCTGACCCTCTCACTGAGATGGATGACCAGCAGTAAAAAGCTGAGGAGAGGGCTTGTGGCCTTCAGAGTTCTCCTTAACCTTTTTCAAGCCAAGCTTTCACTGACTCATGGTGTTCCTTTATTTCATGTTTTCATAACAGGAATGTATGTGGGACTGAGGCCCTGTCGTTCTGGGCTTGTCCAAAGGGAATAGTTGAAAGTATGAGTTCAGACACGTGCTATAGCTCTGTATGTGATTAGACAGATAAGGCTCTTGCTGTGCCATGATGCAAAGTACCTGTAGCTGCTTTGCTCTTGAGATGGACTCTGCAGTTCCAGAGCCAAGAAAGCTGCAGGAGGTATCCAGGTGCTGGATTGAGAGGGGGCAGTGAGGAGCAGGTTTGCTTTCATAAGATACTCAGGTGTGATGACCTCCTCTGTGATTGCTTTAACAGGTTTGTGGGGGAGATAAACCTTATATTGCCCCATCGGACCTGGAGCGAAAGCATCAGGATTGCAGGGAGTCAGCCATCAGGCAGTTCCGCTCAGTGAAGAAGATGGGAGGGGAGGAGTTCTGTCGTCGCTACCAGGAGCAACTTGAAGTGGAAATCGACGAGATCTATGCAAACTTTGTGAAGCACAACGATGGCAAAAACATCTTTTATGCTGCTCGTACCCCTGCCACTCTCTTTGCAGTCATGTTTGCCATGTATATAACCTCAGGACTGACTGGGTTCCTTGGTATGAACTCTATAGCTACCCTGTGTAATCTTGTGCTGGGGATGGCTCTTATATCATTTTGTACTTGGGCATACGTTAAGTACTCTGGGGAATTCAGAGAAGTTGGAACAGCCATTGATCAGATCGCTGAAGCTATATGGGAACAGGTTGGTATCTATTTTTAATGCAATATCTTCTTTCTTGTTCAGACTTACGAAGTAGTTTCTGTTCTGTGCTGTGAGTGAAAAGCTGGTCTAGACCTAATGGAGAATGCTCGTGCTGCCAAAGGGAAAATCAGCTCAGGAGTATGATTGCTCTCCTCAATAAGAGGTGTGCTGCACACAAAGAACGTTAAATAAGCTTAGCATGTTATCAAAATAAGTGTTACCTAAAGGCCTAGGTGCTTGGATGGTAAAGAGTGGAGGCACTCTTTAAAAATCTCATTACTTTTTCAGAGCAAGGAACTCTGCTTTTAAAGGTATGTTTGAAGTGATAAACTTGCCTTACGGATGTGGTGGATAAAATCTCAGGTGGTGCAAGAAATGGGGAGGGTGAAACATTGCTGCCTCCCTCTCCTCACCTGATGTTCTGATACTGGAAATCTAACTTAAACCTCAGAGAGAAGTGGCTGATGATTTGCAGCAACTGCTGCAAGAGTATTTACAGCAGGCTTCTTCCTTCAGGAAGGCTTGTGTTGTCTATGACAAGTTCAGTTGGTGCTTGCTGTTGCAAGAAATAATCGATAGACCAATTCCTGAAAGAAGAGATGATACGAGTGTTAAAAAGAGGAGAAAGCCTTTTGCGCAGGGATTTTGCTGCCCTAATCCAGTTGGCAGCTGTGCCAGTAAAGCCAATGTAGAGGATTCCTGACCAACTCTAACAAGTAGTGTTTGAAGGATTCCAAGTAGTTATGTCTAGTGTCAGCAGAAAGGAAATAAGTTGGTGCTGTTGTCACTAGAAATAAAGGTCTCACTGAACTTACCTGGGATGACATTAAAATGAGTCCTACAAGGCACAAACAACTAACTGGAGCCTTTTGTACAGAGGCTCTCTTCCACATGTGAAAAATGACTCTATTCAAGGCTCATCACAGGCTACCCTAAACCTGTCTGAGTAACCAGGTAAGGTTGTGAGTTAACTGGAGTGGAAAAAGTGGGTTTCTAATAGTAGGAGGGATATGAGCATCAGCGTACTAAATTTGATGCTACTAGAGATTAAAACTGAGTCTCTCCTGTACCACCATAGTTTCTTGCTTTGGAGCTTGAGGTTGAAGAACACTGCAAGAAAACTTCAAGGTGTTAGTTCTACGTGTAGTACTCGCTGAATGCAGCTGCTGCTGTAGGGTACCTAGAGCACACGAGGCTTCATTTGAAGTGTTCAAGAACCATGTAGGTGAGGCCTTCCTTCAGTGATGTGGTTTAGTGGTGAGCTTGGCAGTCCTGGGGTAACGGTTGGACCTGATGATCGTAAAGGTCTTTTCCAACCTAGCTGATTCTGTGACTGTCGCCTTCCCTGGAAGGGCGAGAACTTGGCTTACGCTGGCAGAAGCTTGTCTTTTGTGGACTAGAGGAAGGTGATCTCCAAAAATGCTTGCTGCTGGTGGTGTTGCAATTGCATATCAGCAATGATATGAAAAGCATGTACGGGTCCTCTTTGAGTCACTCTGATTATATACCATGTTCTTGCTATTGATTTTTCTGAATCTCTGCCTTTCTTTTCCCTCCTTGCTTCAGAGGAATCCCAGGAAGGTGAGAAGCTACTGGCAATCAATTTCTTTTTTTTCTGAACTTGATGACTTTTTTTCTCCTGCCTTTTAAGAGCCACTTTTCCTAACAGCTGAATTCGTGTTTTAGGTGTTTTCCAAACTCTTTGAAGTCCTTAGACGCCGAACGATTCGCCGTGCTCTAACATCAGTGCCGCGACAGCGACTCTCATCCAACAATAACAAGAAGAAAAACTAGCCAGTATTTTTAACTTTCTTTCTGTATCTGAAGTGTTCACACTTACACATATAGGACAATAAGCTGGACCGTCTGGGCCGGTCTGCATAAATGCTGTAACCATACCAGACTGATGCTGCATATAGGGTATGGAATTGCACATCCATCTTCTAGGAACTGTAAAATGGTTTGAATTCAGTGAAATACTGCTGTATAGGAGGGATATCACTTGTGTCCATAGCATGTGACTGATTCAGCCTCGTTACTGTAGCAGCAAAACTCGCTTCTCTTTCAGTTCGTGCCAGTTTGTGTCAGACTTCAGCATTCCAAGCTTTTTTAAAATTTTCATTATTTCAAATCTCATCTCTTTGTATGTTTTTATACTTTCTTTTCCTTGGTTACCTCATTCTTTTGTTTCTTTTGCACGTTTCTCATTCCACAGGTGTTGAAGCCCATGAGTGATAATTTGATGGAGGATCATATGAGGCAGTCTGTAAAAAACTCTCTCAAAGCAAGCCTGGGCGAGCAGGTGTCTCACCATGCCAGACTAAAGACAGACTGACACTTCATCTCCTCTTCAACTCTGCCCTCTCATCCTAGACATGCTTGCTGTACCATGAGAACTCAGTAATTAAGAAATGAATAAATAAAAATAAACCAAAGTTTACAATCAACTGTAGAAGTAGTTTAGTGTGATTGGCTTCACAGATTGCTGCCATCACCTGGGAAGAGTTAAGTTTGTCAGTGCTCTGCTTCTAAGACAAACTAGTGCCATGGAGACGGCTGGGGGTGGGAGGGAAGGGTATCTGTTTTATGTATAGTCCTGGTGAACCCTGCACGTGTGTGTATCTGGGGTTGACAAGGGGGGAGGGATCTGCCCCCCCTGTGTTTGAGCTGATGCAGTCTCTGGCTTACAGTGGGAATCTGTCCTCTGCAGGAGGTAATTCAGGGAAGTGTAACGATCAGACCCACATAAGGGGTGCTCACACCAAACGTACCCAGCTCCACACCATCCCCTCGCCACCTCTAACAAGAGTTTCTGCGTATCGAGTCAGTGAAGCCATTAGAGCCACCACATTACAACACGTATGTTGCTTTTATTGCCTTCTCTACCAGTGTTACACAAATGCATGTATCGGTTCCTCACACTGCCGACAGCAGAACTGACTTGCAAGGGAGGCAGTGAGTCAGAGCATACGGTGTCTTGCCTTGAACTCGCAGACCTGGTCCTGAGGGAGGTGCATATCAGAACTGAGCTGTCTTTTTCTGCAGTTTAGCCTTTGTGTATATAATATTGCCATTAATTCTACTGGGGGAGAAATTCCATCCAAAAATGTTGCCTACAGCTACCAAGCAATGAGTTAGGATTGTCTGTACAGTGTGTTTAGTTTTTATTTTTTAAGAAATCACAGATAGGGCATGTATATGAAATATAAATATATAAATACGATTTTGTATCAAAGTTTTGTAGTTTATGGCAAAACCTGGTTCTGTGGTAGCTAAAAGTGCAGTCCCTGTAAAGGAATGTTTGTGGCTCATGTAAATGTGTGAATGCATCAACAATTTGAAGTTTTTTGATATGTTTGTGATATTTACCTGCCTTGAGCACTGCAATCTCTCACCCCTTGGGAAAATCAGTGGGAATGTTTGTTGTGAAACTCTTGTCTTCTGTTGCATTTTAAAGTTATTTCCTGTAATTTATTTTCAGTACATGATTAAAATCAGTTGTGTATATATGAAATGAAATCCTTGCTTATTTTTAAAAGATGTTGAAGTATGTATTCTACTACATAAACTATGTCAAATACTTATCCTGACAATTATATGAGCAAATTGTCTATTGTACTTCATAGCTTTCTATTGAAGCTGATGTTCTCCTCATGCTTGTCTCTGAAAGATGACATCTGTCTAGCTCATACCCCCTCCCTGCATAGGAAAACTTTCTGGTATTCTAAAGCACGCTTCTTGCCTTGTGGAGTTGCTTGTCAGCTTCTGCCCTCCAACAACTGTATCGTTCTGAAACCTTGTTACTGGCTCTATTTTCACTCTTGACTAAATCAACTGTGTGGAGTGTAAAAGGCAGCTAAAGAATTAACTGCTGTAGTTTCGGCTGGAAATGACTGTGGGCAATAGCTGGGTTTTTTTGCATTCCTAAATGGTAATAATTTCCATCAACATTTGAGCTTCATCAGTCTCCCCTCTCTTGAGTGAGGGAAATCATCTGTCTAGGACTAAAGCAATTGCACTGTGACTTTTGTACCATAAAGGACTGCTGGGGAGTGGAGGTTGCCTGCCCTCTGGAGATGAGGGCTCAGCTCCAAGTGAATGATGCTGAAGATGAGGTAGGAATGTTGCATTTTATGATATCTTCTCTCAAACTGTACAGATTAAATACTGTTATTTAAACAATCTAATGCTTTGGTGATGAATCTCTTTATTAGTCAAATGACTGGAGTCACAAATAGTTTGGAGGGTCATGCTTGCCTTTGCTTCTTGCCTCTACCAGGAAGGTATGATTCAGATTTGAGGCTGTGCTGTGCCCTTCTTGCCCTGCAGTGAGGAGGAGAGCAGAAGTCTGTCCAGGCTGTGGACATTGAAGCTGGAAGGCTTTATTCAGACTGTCCTAGTAGAGGACTGAAACAGGGTGTGTGTCTGGGGGGCTCCTGAACACTGTGCCAAAGAAGTTCAGAATTAATGCAAGAAACCCTCAACTTTGTGGGAGGGACCAAAGGTAGGAAAAAGAAAGGGCCAAGGTGCTTTTTTTTTTGGGGAGGAGCATGCGTGGGAAGTAAGTAACACAAGGGGATAGAAAGGGCTGGTTATGTGGCAACAGGTTAATGGTGAGTGCACTAGTCTGCCTGTGTCTGTCCTGTTGTCTCCATTAACTCCATTTCTCACCCACTCCCTGGGAGATGTGGCTCCATTCTGTGTGCATAGAGGTCAAAGTGCCAGTAACTAGAGTGGGACCTGGGTCACAGGCTCTTACATTTGGAGTGCCAGTGGAAAGCAAGTGCGGGCAACTGCAGTGGGGTGGTGTGTTATTGTATGAGTATCAAGCCATATTTAGCCAGCAAGTGTGACAAAGCAGCCCTAACTCTGGTTTGGATACACATCTTAATCCTGCATGTGGCAACTAGAGAGACAAGGAGGTCCAGCATAATGGAGGGTCTGGGGTTCAACTGAGACCCGTTTGTGTGTGCCTCCCCCTAGGGGAGGCAAGTAGGAATAAAAGAGCCTCCAAAGGACAGTTACAGGATAAACTTGTATCTGACAGCTGGGTGTGTGCAAGGTGGGCCTGAACCAGCAACTGGAGTGGGGGCTGTCTTTGCACATGTTGTGCGTGTGCCTACTGGGAATGCTGTGGCTCAGCCTTGCTGCTGGTTGCACATCGGGGCCTGAAGCTGTAGCAGCCTCACCTCTATTGGGCAGCCCCTTACAATTAGTGAAATAAGTTTGGTATTTCTCGACTTCTGCTTATGTACTGTTCAGAACATCAGGATTGCACATGGAGTGGGTAAGGGAGGAGAGGAACTTCACTAGTAGAATACAGGGGATGAAAGGGGTAAAACACTTGTTTTCCCTATCCAGAGCTACTTTGCTACTGACTTGGGAAAGGAGCTCTGAGAGCTGCTCCAGCTCTGTGCAGACCGGTGGCATATTAAGGCATTGCTTTCCCCATCCTCCCTGGGCAAGCAAAAAACAGAAAAGGCATAGAGTAAAACATGGTAACTCGCCCCTCACCAGCAGTACGGCTACCCAACTCCTGCCTCAGAAACACAGCAAAGCCAGGTAGGAAAGCTACATGGGAGAGACTACAACTGGCAGTGTTCTGTTTTGGGCTCCTCATTACAAGACAGAGAATGAGGAGCTGGAGTGTCTAGAGAAGGGCAACAAAGCTGGTGCAGGGCCTGGAGCACAAGTGTGATGAGAAACGGCTAAGGAAACTGGGGGTGTTTAGTCTTAGGAACAGAAGGCTCAAGGGGAACATTATTGCTCTCTACAACTGCCTGAAAGGAAGATGGAATGAGGAGGTAGCTGGTCTCTTCTCCCAAGTAACAAGCGATAGGACAAGAGGAAATGGCCTCAAGCTGCACCAGGGGAGGTTTACACTGGATATTAGGAACAATTTCTTCACTGGAAGGGAGCTCAGGCATTGGAACAGGCTGCCCAGGGCAGTGGTGGAATCAATGTCCCTGGAAGTGTTCAAAAACCATGTAGATAAGGCCCTCAGTGACATGGGTTAGAGGTGGACGTGGCAGTGCTGGGGTAACGGTTGGACTTAAGAGTCTTGCATGTCTTTTCCAGCCTAGCTGATTCTATACTGCTGTAAGGAGATAGATTGACTAAAAAGATGTGCCAGGAATGGGTGGAGAAACTGACACCATAAAAGCTACTTGCTCTTTCTGTTACTTCAGGAAACAGCTTTTAGAATGTATTTATTTCTCCAGCTGTCATCAAGTGAAAGGCACCCTCACAGTGCCTGCGCTCCTTGAGAGGGGAATAGCTGGAGCAATGAGTGATGTGATTTCTGGCGCCAGAAAGGCATAAACAACAGGAAAGTACTGTCTTATCCTGTAACTCAATTTTCTTACAGCAGGCTAGGGGCAGGCCACAGACTTTTCCTGTAGATGGCTGATCCTTAAAAGTCAAGTTAAGGAAACTAAAAAGTACATCAGGTAGCATGGCACAGCGATAATGAAAGGGTGGAGAACCTCTATTTTGTGAACCTAGATGTACTGAGCGTTCAGTGTTTTTTCCACTGTGCAAGCCAAGTATGGCAGAACCTCAAAACTCCCTGCCTGTTGCTATCTTGGGTTAAAGCAATTAAGCAGAGGTTATGGTAAAACTTCTTTTTTTTTATTGAAAAACATGGGTGGGAGAAAGGAAATTATTTACACAAGTTCCCAAGTGCAGCTCAACTCAAGAACGTATGACCAGCAATATGATAAAGGGATGTGGGTCCAAAACAGGATTATGGAGGCTACCAAACAGTACAACTCCCTGGTAAACGTGGATCTTCAGATAAGATCAGCAACTGAAATGAGAGAAAATGGGAGAATATAAGTAAACCAAACATGCCACAAGGGTCAGCCCAGCAGTCCAAGGCACCTACTGCTGCTCCCAAGTTCTTTAGGGGAAGCAAAGGTTATTCAGGCTTGGGAATGAGGTAAGAAGCAAAACAAAGCACCTGGCATTTCTCTTTCAGGTGCAGCACCCCATATGGCAGCTGGAGGAGGGCAGCACTCCCTGGGGCTGGCCCACACTCACCGTTCATGGGCATCTCGTCGATCTGGGTGGAGTAGTACTGCTCGATGTCCCGCAGGATGCGGATGTCGTCGTTCTTCACAAAGTTGATGGCAACACCTTTTCGGCCATACCTGCCCGACCGGCCGATTCTGTGGAGGCAGCAGAAGGAAAGAGAGAATGGAGCCACCTCGGGGAAGGGTAACGCAGCCATGCTCCCCCAGTGAAGGCTGAGCTTACCTGTGTATGTAGAGTTCTCTGTTGTTGGGTAGGTCGTAGTTAATGATGAGGGACACCTGAGGCACATCCAGGCCTCTAGCCCAAACATCTGTTGAAATAAGGACTCGGCTGCAAAGAGAAGGGACAGTTAGAGCTGTTCCACTGCCTGATGTGGTGTGAGAGCTGAGAAGCTGCAGTGCCCAGTGCAGGGAACCCTCTGCTCTTCTGTGCTCCTCCCTGCCTGCAGCACACTGGCACCATCCATGCCTTTGCTGCAAGGAAAGCTGTCCCATGCAGCATCACCAAACTTCAATGAAGACAGATAGTACCAAGACAGCTTTGATCTTTTAGAAAGAGTATGATGCTCCCAAGAGTTTAAAATACAGACGATGGAGCCCAAATATTTTTCTTTCTTATTTCAAACGGAGCAACACCTACCCTCTTCAGTGAAATAAACCAGACTAATTCTGTGCCTAGAAGTATGAGCATCTCTCTTTGGAAAGTGGCAACCTCTCAACCCTGTGACACTGAAGGGGGATAGATGGGAATTGGAGTTCTTCCTAATATGAGCTTAACAAGGCCTTTGGAGAGGACAGGTATTACGGGTTTCTGAGGCCTGTTCCCTTCAGACACTACATGAAAACCTGCTGTAAGGAACACTATTTAAGGTACTTACCTTGCGCCAGATCTGAACTCTTTCATGATGGACTCTCTCTCCTTCTGTGGCATGTCTCCATGCATGGATGAAACTGTGAAGTTGGCTTCTCTCATTTTCTCTGTGAGCCAGTCTACCTGTGCATACAGCCAAGCAGCCTGGGTTAGCTCTTTGCTCAGGACAGCCACATGTGCTAGCTGTGCTTGGAGAGTATTTGCAGAGATGTATGCTATCAAGGACTGAGACACTTTAACAAATATGGTAAACAAACCTTACAGAACATTGGCAATGTGATACAGGGCTCCACAAAAGAAAGGAATTAAGGGCATTTATTCAGCAAGTGTGGGTTTGTTTCTGAGATTATAAGCAATTACAAGAATAAGCACATTCTTACCTAGTTAGTTCTACTTCTCTAAAAAGACAGTTCCTGTCAGCTGTATCAGGTCTGTTTATAACCAGTTATTTAAACTGGGCAAATCCCAAAGACAAATACTTAATCTCTATTCTTACTAATCTATTCTCTAATGGGAAAATGACTAGAACTCTTAACTGGGTTTGTCCCAGTCTCCTCCCAGCCCCACTCAGAAAGTATCGTGCTGTACCTTTCTCTTGGTGTTACAGAATATGACAGCCTGGGTGATTGTGAGCGTGTCGTAGAGATCGCACAAGGTGTCAAACTTCCATTCTTCCCTCTCCACAGCCACGAAAAACTGCTTGATTCCTTCAAGGGTCAACTCATCACTATAAGGCAGTAAGAACAGAAGAGAAGGCTCAGGGGAGACCTTGTAAGAGTCTTCCAATATCTAAAAGGGCCTACAGGAAATCCGGAGAGGAGCTTTTTACAAGGGAGTGTAGTGACTGGACAAAGGGGGAATGGCTTTAAAGTGACAGAAAGAAGATTCAGATTAGGCATCAGGAAGAAGTTCTTCCCTATGAGGATGCTGAGGCCCTGGCACAGGTTGCTCAGAGAAGCTGTGGCTGCCCCATCCCTGGCACTGTTCAAGGCCAGGTTGGATGGGCCTTGGAGCAACCTGCTCTAGTGGAAGGTGTCCATGCCTGTGCCTGTCCCTGCCACAGGAACTGGATAAGCTTTAAGGTCCTTTCCAACCCTAACCAGTCTGCAGTTCTATGCACAGCTGTACCGCAGCACAAGTAGATGAACACATACAATGTAGTTTGAAGTGCTTCAGTGGGTGCGCTTCAGTGGAGACCATACCTCTGCCCTGTGTGCTGTGGGTTGCTGGGTCTGCACACAGGTCCAAGTTGTTCTAGAAAGTTCCTGGAGAATTCTGCTCTAATAAGGGTCTCAAACATGACCCACGCAACAGAGACTAGAACTGGGGCACCCTCTCTGCTCTAGACAGACAGCTACAAAGGGAAACATTTCTGTTTTCACAATTTTTACCTTCAAGCTTCTTAATAAGAGACTGAAAAAAGGTAAATAAGGCAATAAGAGATCAGGCAAGAGGGAGTCTCCTCCTCTCAGGCTGCCTATACTTATTCCTCTTGACTCCTGCTAAGTTCCACTGCATCAGGAACTGTGACACCACCAGACTTAAGCTACACCTCCAGGGGCATTCAGGATCAGTCAGCTAAAGGGTTTTCTGGCTTGCTATGTCAAAATAGCAAATTAATGGAAGAGGCCTATGGAAATCCTCTGGAGGAGCAGAGGAACTGGGCAGGTGTGACAGGTGGATTTCCAGGACAAGAGACCACTATATATGGAGAGGATGAGGAGGTGGGAGCAGCAAATAGAACTGGACAAGGATAACATCAAAAAGCAAGTTGGCCTCTACTGGAAAATAGGACATAAGGATGTCTGCAAACCCCTAGGCAGCCCAGGACCAGACCAACTCAAAGAGCTCCTGTTCTTTCCAAGGAAATGTACTCACTCACCGTTTCACCAGGATGCGGATGGGGTCTGTCATGAATTTGTTGGTCATCTCCAGAATTTCATGAGGCAAAGTGGCGCTGATCAAAACCACCTGTGTGGCTGGAGGCAAGTACCTGTACACATCATAGATCTGCTCCTTAAAACCTGAAAAGCAAATCCAGTACCACAGAACAGTTATCACTTCCTTCTTCCAAATTTGATCTGGTATCCAATACTGGGCCTATTCTATGAGATAAAAATTAATGAGTGAATCAGTAGCTCAAAGCCAGTGTTATGTATTGCTCATCTCATTTTCTGGAAACCACTACTATGTGGCTGTGGTACACAATAAAGTATAAAAGGCAGTACTTGATAATGGGAGATATTACTGTGGGGATCTGTTACAGACTGCCTGATCAGGAGGACTCTATCAAGGAAGCGCTCTACAGCCTCAAGCTTGAAGGCCCTTGTCCTCATGGGGGACTTCAACCACCCTGGTATCTGTTGGAGGGATGGTACGGCCTGGCACAAACAATCCAGGAGGCTCCTCAATTGTGTGGAAGACAACTTCCTCTTGCAAGTAACAGAGGAGCCAACAAGGAGAGGTGCCATGCTTGACCTCGTGTGCTCACCAACAGGGAAGGGCTCGTTGGAAACGTGATGCTCCAGGGCAGCCTTGGATGCAGCGATCATGAGATGCTTGAATTTGAGATCCTCAGGACAGTGAGAAGAGCGTGCAGCAAGCTCACTGCCCTGGACGTCAAGAGAGCAGACTTTGGCCTCTTCAGGAACCTGCTTAGTAAGGTTCCATGGGATATAGCTCTGGAGGGCAGGGGGGGCCCAAGACTGTTGGTTGATATTCAAGGATCACCTGCTACAAGCTCAGGAGTGTTGCATCCCAACTAGAAGAAAGTGCAGCAGGATGGCCAGGAGACCTTCTTGTATGGATAACGAACTGCTGAGGAATCTTCAAAGGAAAAAAGAGGCTTATAAAAGGTGGAAGCAAGGACAGGAGGCCTGGGAAGAACACAGGGATGTTGTCCGGGAAGTTAGGAACCAGGTTAGGAAAGCTAAGGCCCTGTTAAACTTGGCTACGGATGTGAAAGATAACAGGAAGGGATTCTATAGGTACATCATGAATAACAGACATACTAGGGACGTGAGCCCTCTCCAGAGGCTATCAGGAGAACTGGCTACCCTGGATTTGGAGAAGGCTGAGGTTCTGAATGACTTCTTTGCCTCAGTCTTCACTGGCAAGTACTCTGAGCACACCACCCAAGTCCTGGAAGGCAGACGCAGGGACTGTGAGAATGAAGACCTTGCGCCCACTGTAGGAGAGGATCTGGTTCAAGACCATCTTAAGAACCTGAACGTGCACAAGTCCATGGGTCCTGATGAAATCCATCCACGGGTCCTGAAGGAGCTGGTGAATGAAGTTGCTCAGCCACTGTCCATCATACTTGAAAAATCATGGCAGTCAGGTGAAGTTCCCGATGACTGGAAAAAGGGAAATATAACCCCCATTTTCAAGAAGGGGAAAATGGATGACCCGGGGAACTACAGACCAGTCAGTCTCACCTCTGTGCCTGGCAGAATCTTAGAGCAGATTCTCCTGGAAGGCATGCTAAGGCACATGAAAAACAACAAGGTGCTTGGTGACAGCCAGCATGGCTTCACTAAAGGAAAATCCTGCCTGACCAATCTGGTGGCCTTCTATGATAGGACTACAGAACTGATGGACAGGGGTAGAGCAGTTGCTGTCATCTACCTGGACTTGTACAAAGCGTTCGACATTGTCCCACACGACATCCTTGTCTCTAAATTGGAGAGACATCAATTTGATGGATGGACCACTCGGTGAATAAGGAACTGGCTGGGTGGCCGCACACAAAGAGTTGTGGTCAATGGCTCAATGTCCGGCTGGAGACCAGTAATGAGTGGTGTGCCTCAGGGATCGGTGTTGGGACCGGTCATGTCCAACATCTTTGTTGCTGACATGGACAGTGGGATTGAGTGCGCCCTCAGCAAGTTTGCCGATGACACCAAGCTGTGTGGTTCAGTTGATACGCTGGAGGGAAGGAATGCCATCCAGAGGGACCTCGACACACTTGTGAGGTGGGCTGATGCCAACCTCATGAAGTTTAACCATGCCAAGTGCAAGGTCCTACACCTGGGTCGGAGCAATCCCAGGCACAGCTACAGGTTGGGCAGAGAACAGATTCAGAGCAGCCCTGCAGAGAAGGACTTGAGGGTGCTCGTCGATGAGAAAATGAACATGAGCTGGCTTCAGTGTGCGCTCGCAGCCCAGAAAGCCAACTGTATCCTGGGCTGCATCAAAAGGAGTGTGACCAGCAGGTAGAATGAGGTGATCCTGCCCCTCTACTCTGCTCTTGTGAGACCTCACCTGGAGTATTGTGTGCAGTTCTGGTGTCCTCAACATAAGAAGGACACGGAACTGTTGAAGCAAGTCCAGAGGAGGGCCACGAGGATGACAGGGGGACTGGAGCACCTCCCGTATGAAGAAAGGCTGAGAAAGTTCAGCCTGGAGAAGAGAAAGCTGCGTGGAGACCTCATAGCAGCCTTCCAGTGTCTGAAGGGAGCCCATAAGGATGCTGGGGAGGGACTCTTCATTAGGGACTGTAGTGATAGGACAAGGGGTAATGGGTTCAAAATTCAACAGGGGAAGTTTATATTGGATATAAGGAGGAAGTTCTTTACTGTAAGGGTGGTGAGGCACTGGAATGGGTTGCCCAGAGAGGTTGTGAATGCTCCATCCCTGGCAGTGTTCAAGACCAGGTTGGACAAAGCCTTGGTTTAGCGTGAGGTGTCCCTGCCCATGGCAGGGGGGTTGGAACTGCATGATCTTAAGGTCCTTTCCAATCCTAACTATTCTATGATAATCTGTAACTACTGAAAAGGACACAACAACTAAATCAGACAAGGCATATCAAGTAGCTTAACCTGTTACAGCCTATAATTAAAACATTAAACCAGTTGGTTTTTTTAGAAGCAGGACTGCCTGCTGGAACATCCTGGAATCTCAAAGATGCGAGGACAAAAGAAGTAAAAGGGAGACATGTTTTACCTTTATTGAGCATTTCATCTGCTTCATCCAAAACGAGCATTTTGATGGCACGAGTTCTTAAACTTCGACGACGAATCATATCTGTAAGATTGCACTTGGTAAGATGGAAAAGCTCTGAAAGGAAGTAAGCTTATGCTGCTCCCAGGTCCTGCCAGGGCATGTTGGTGGAAGAGGGACAGACCCTTCCTTTGCTGCCAACAGGGACAGCTGTTTGGTGATAGAAGTCACACCCAAGAACCACACTGTGCCCATAGTATCCTTCAACCTAGGGGGATGTCTCTGGAGCCCAGCTAAGGGAGCACTGACTGCAGGGAAGCTCCTAGTGTCCAAGCTGTGGGCTGACTTGCTAAGTGCATAGGACAGGTGACCTGGTCTCCAACAGTGTGAGAAATGCAAAATGCTGCATGAACTTTTCATCAACAAACTAGCCAAATCCACATCCTGTTTGGAAGAGCAGAGTTTTGTGTAATCCCTTAATACTGTAGAAAGCATCTGTTATTTGTTGCTGTTCAAAGCCAGCCCAGTTCTATAGTTGCTAATTATTTATTTTTCATTTGTGAAGACTGTCTCTGTGTTCTCCCAGTGACAGGAGCTTGAAGGCTAACACTATCCCTGTGGTAACTGCCACCAACAGTAAATATAAAAAACTTCATGCAATGAAACCAGAAGTACCAGCTACAACTGCATCCAATTTAACAAACAGAGAATGATGGTCAGTACACAGAAAACGTGGACTGACTTTGATATTCAAGTAGACCCAGCTCCTTTCTCCCCCGAGATTCTAAAGTATATCCTGGGATTGTAGTATTTTCTCCTTAAAAAATACTTTGTTCCCATGCCACCATATGAAGAAACATGTCAACAATGAAAAGCAGAGAAAATCCACACACTATTCCCACTGATTTCTAATCTTTTCCAAATATTGCTACAGTAAGTTGCTACCCTGTTACACTTCACATTAACATGAATTGTGTCAGATTAATGTAATTTTCATGTTATTTCAAATCTCAGCTCACAAAAGTTGCAAGCGACTCCCATGGCTCAATTCAGGTCTGAAGCCTCCCACATGTCCTTACCAAACACACGGCCTGGAGTGCCAGCAACAACATGCTGCCCATAATCCAGCTTTCGGATATCTTCACCCACATTGGTCCCTCCGATGCAGGCGTGACACTGGACATTCATGTAGTCTCCCAGAGCAAGAAGACCCTGTGTTGATACAGAGGAATGGCTTAAATAACTGATCTCCCATGAAGTCTGTATTTGTGAAGGGATGCAGGTCTGCCAGACAGTGGGTTTTAAAAGAGATGTAAGCACAAGCAGTTAGGATTTTTTATGTTTGTTACCCAAACCTCCTCAAAAGCAGGTTCCCAACCTATGGGAACTCAGTTCCCTGGGGGCTCACAACTGCTCTAAAAGTGCTGTCCTTCAAAAGCAGCAGCTTTGAGCTCTGCTGGGGAACACCTGAGGGTCAGCCTCAAGCCTTGCAAGTGCTTTACAGATGGTGATTTAAATGCTCCTACCTTCTGAATCTGTACAGCCAGCTCCCGAGTTGGTGCCAAGATCAATGCCTGGGTCTCACGAACCTGATTAAAATAAGTGATCACAGTGCAGTTAATCACAGGGCAGATATCTTATGTGCAAGAGAGACTACGGACCCATAGTGCTCTGAAATGTCACACTGGAATGATTAACTGGAATTTTGTCATAAAACCTAGTGTTCGCAAGGATCAGTACTCCTAAGAAGCTGCTCACAAAGAGAACACTTACACAGTAATAGCCTCTTAGTGAAGTTACTTTTGACAAGACTTATGCAGTGCTTTGAGAGCTATTTTTCATTCCTACCTGATTTCTGAAAACAACTATACAAGTGTGTATTATTGCAAAAAGAGAGATACAAATTTAAATCACTTTAATTTTGTACGTTCAGATCAGATAAAATCTTTGCATTGCACATGGACAGTCTCATGCTTGAAAAATATTATAAGCACTTTACAGTAATTAAGCAAAAAGATCAACTTTTAAATTAGAACATGCAACATCTATTTTATATCCCAGGCACTAAGGGGTGAATAACAATCTAAGCCTTATTTAAGAGGGCCCACAGAAATCATCATTTTATTCAACAGCATGTACACATTTTAAGTTGTAATTAAAAAGCAATTGCATGGACATGACACTCCCAACTATAACAAAAGCAAGCATTTGTCAAGCCAGAAATCCAGGTTTGATGCTGTGCAATGTGTACCAATTGTTCAGACAGGTTGCTGATGCTGTTAGGATCATTTGAGGACAGTTCTGTCTGCTGGGAGACTAATTTAGCCCTCTAATATGTGAAAGAGATCAGCTGTTATAGCCAACTTTGTAACTGCAAGATTTTATCAGGACAGATTTTGCACTGTTAAACAGCATGGGTTTAATAGTGAAATTGTTCAGAATCTGCTGAAATTTTCAGCCAGAAGTTTGTCTGAGGTTCACTGCCCATAATTAAAAGATTTCAATGTGAAATTTCATTTATATACTTTAAAAAAATAAGGCTTTTCTGAAGAAGATTCTAGCAATTTAGTTTAAAATACCTTTTACCACATGTTATGAGAGTACCTGTATATCCAGGCATTGCAGAACAGAGATGGAGAATGTTGCCGTCTTCCCTGTTCCTGACTGTGACCTGAGAAACAGATGCTTGGTGAACACTCTGGAAGTCTGGATAAACAATTCAGGCAATTTCAACACATTCCACCCCTCTGCTCTTTGCCACTCGTTCACTGCAAAGAAGTCTATATTGCCAACACTCTATCTGACAAAGGTATCATAGAATCGAATAATGGTTTGGGTTGGAAAGGACCTTTAAGCTCATTTGGTTCCAACTCCCTGCCATGGGCAGGGACACCTTCAACTAGACCAGGCTGCTCCAAGCCCCATCCAAAGTTCCAGGAATGGGGCATCCACAGCTTCCTGGGCAACCTTTTCCAGTACCTCATGACCTTCACAGTAAAGAATTTAATCCCAGTATCTCATAAACCTCCTCTCTGTCAGTCTAAAGCCATTCCCTCTCATCATGTCAGTACACGTCCTTGTCAAAAGCCCCTCTCCACGTTTCTTGTCAGCCTCTTTAGGCACTGGAAGCTGCTCTAAGGTCTCCACAGAGCCTTCTCTTCTCCAGGCTGAACAAGCCCAGCTCTCTCAGCCTGTCTCCACTGCAGAGGTTATGGTCACAGCATGATGTGCAGACAAGCAGCTTTGACAACTACAGTATCAGAGACAGAGCACTGTGTTGCAGGGTCCTCAGCTTCTGCATCTCTACTCCTTATCAGACCAACACTTAAAATTCCTACAATTCATCATTCTTTTTTTCTTTTAAGGTATATGGTCGATAAGCCAGTACAATTTGGAAGGTCAGCAATTCCCTCTAGTGACCTAGAAAGATTTCTTTTTCAGTGGGATACACATCCTTCTTTATTTCTAAAAACATAATAGGTTTTCTTCTGCTTACTTTTTTCCTTGAGACTGCAGTTATCTCTCTTCCTCCCTGCCTTTGCTAGAAAACATTCCCAAGAGTTTCAGAGCCCTACTGTTTGAGAACACATGGTTCTCAACACATCCTAACTGAACTTTTATTATCTAAACATAAGTAACATTAGCAACTGTTTGGATCACTGTGCTACGTGCATGCTAGCCACTTTCACCCCGTTTGATCATGATGTGACTTCCCTAATCCTGCCATGCAGCAGCATGAGACCATGACCAATATCTGAATGGGGCCTACAAGGATGCCAGAGAGGGACTCTTTATCAGGGACAACAGCAATAGGACAAGGAGTAACAGATTCAAACTTAAACAGGTGACACTGAGGTTAGATATAAGAAAGAAATCCTTCACTATGGGAGTTGTGAGGCCCTGGCACAGGCTGCCCTGATAAGTGGTAAATTCCTCATCCCTGGCACTGTTCACGGCCAGGCTGGACAGGGCTCAGAGCAACCTGGTCTACTAGAAGGTGTCCCTGTCTGTGACATGGGGTTGGAACTGGATGAGCTTTAAGGTCCCTTCCAACCCAAACCAGACTGTGATTCTATGAGTGACAGACCTTGCTTCTAGCTTAAAGGTGAGTGCCCCCGCCCCGAGCTCGCAGCTTCCTCACGGCCCACGCCCCCCCGCCGGCAGCCCCACTTACTGGGCGATCACGTCTCTGCCCTTGATGATCTGTTTGATAGCTCTTTGCTGGATGGCCGAGGGCTTCTCAAAACCTGCGGAATCGGAAGTTACCATCAGCGGGACAGTCCCGGAACCGAGCGATCGGCGGCCTCACCGCGCAGGCGCCTTGCCCGACATCCGGGTGCCGGCCCCCCCGACAGGCCTCGGCACCTCTCCCGGCCACATGCCCCCCTTTCCCCCTTCCCTCCGCCCCTGGTCGCCGCCGCCCAGCCACACACCGTAGGCGTAGATGCCCCGCAGCAGGTCCTCCCGCAGGCCCATGGTGTCGAAGGTGGGCGTCACGTCCACCTCCTCGCTCGTCTCGAACTCCACCTTCGTCATGTCCTCCTCCTTCATCAGCCGCTTCCGCGCCGAGCCGGTCGTGCCGCCGGACCCCGCTGACCCCGACATGGCTGAGGGCTGCCCTCTCCCGCCTCACGCACACCCAATGGCGCCGCCGCCGAACACCGACAGGCCACTGGGCATGCGCGGAGGGTCTGTGGCTGGGCGGGGGTATGAGGTGTGCGCATGCGCTTAGGGGAGAGGGCGGGAAGACTGCACGCTGCTCGCGCATGCGCGGGGCGAGATCAGCGCGGCGCGAGATCAGCGCGTGCGCAAAGGTCAGGGTTGGCGCATGCGCGGAGCGAGATCAGAGCGTGAGCAAAGGTGAGGATTGGCGCATGCGCGGGGGTCGGTGAGTGGGGGGCGCGCGGCGGGGTCGTGAGGTGGGTTTAGACCTAGACCGGGTGCAGTGGCGGCTCCTGCGCTTGGGTCACAAGAACTCCGTGTACTGCTACGGGGTCGGGGAGGAGCGGCTGGGAAGCTGCTCTTGGAAAGCGAGCTGGGGGTGCCGATTGACGGAGCTGAACATGAGCAGCTTGTATCATGTTCATCCTGGCCTGTATCTGCAGTAGTGTGGCCAGCAGGGCCAGGGCAATGATCATCCTCCTGTACTGGGCACTGGTGAGGCCGCAGCTCAAATCCTGTGTTCAGTTCTGGGTCCCTCACTACGTGAGAGACATTGAGGTGCTGGAGCAGGGCCAGAGAAGGGCAGTGGGGTTGGTGAAGGGTCTGGAGCACAAGTGTGATGGCGAACAGCTGAGGGACCTGGGGGTGTTTAGTCTGGAGAACAGAAGGCTCAGGGGGGACCTTATTGCTTTCTGCAACTACCTGAAAAGAGGATGGAGAGAAGAGGTGACTGGTGTGTCTTCTCTCAGGTAACAAGCGACAGGACAAGAGGAACAGTCTCAAGGTGCACCAGGGGAGGTTTAGATTGGGTAGTAGGAAAAATTTTTCTCAGAAAAGGTGCTCAGGCATTGGAACAGGCTACTCAGGGCAGTGGTGGAATCATCATCCCTGAAAGTGTTCAAAAACTGTAGATGAGGCACTCATTGACATGGTTTAGTGGTGGCCTTGGCAGTGCTAGGGTAACGGTTGGACTAATGATCTTAAAGGCCTTTTCCAACCCAGTTGATTTTATGGTTCTATGATCTATGACTCTGGAATGTGCTGTGGGTTGGCTGTCATCACCCTGCCAGCCAGGTCAGCTCCATACAGGGTCCTGAGCAAAACTGTTAAAAAAAACCCGAAAAATTAAAAAAAAAATTGTTTCATGTTCTTTTGGCTAAATACTTTGAGGTAAGAGTTCTCTGAAGACAGGTTTCTTCAAGCCTAGTATGAAATCAGTGCCCTTGGGAGATGTCGCCAATTCTGTATTGGCTTCCTGGGTTCTGCTTTTCAGTTCCGCTTGGCTGAATCTCATTTACCTTTGAAGCTGATCTCAGCCCGAATTTATCTTCTGGAGCAAACAGAATGTTGTCTGGCAATCCCAATCTGACAGTTTTCACAAGACCTTCTCATGTTCCATGTTGGGCTTTCTTCTGGATACTGAGTTTTCATTGCTTAGCAGGGAGATAAAAGCACATGGTCTGTGCCTGCCAAACTGTTCCCTATGGCTTCTTTAAAGGCAGCTCAGGATATCTTCCTGGCAGCTTGGGGTTGTTTCTAGAGCATTTTCTAGTACTGATGGGGTTCCTTTCAGTATCCAAAGCTGTCAGTTTTTCTCTACCAGTTTTGCCCCACTGACTTACCTCTGCTACTTTCTTCCTCAGAGGAGAATACACAGGGAAACAGTGCATCCTTCTAGCATCAGCACTAGGTTTGCAAAGCCTGATCTTATTCCAATGTGAGCCCTGGAAGAACTTAGAGGAGATCCTCAAGGTCTCTGGTGCTGTCTTGGTGGGTGAAGTGAGCAGCAAGGTCTTTCAGCAAACAGGCAGACAGGGTGGATGAAGCACTTCCAGTCTGGTTTGTGATGGGGTGGCAGGATTTGGCCACCCTAGGGCTGGGGAAAATCGGGGGTAAATGTGATCTAAGCCTGTCTGTGAGATGGGAGGGAGATCTCTGAAAGACTGGAGGGTGGTGAAATGGTGTAACAAAAGAAGTCCTCTTGCACTGTTAGAGGGAGAGAGTGATTTCAGGCTGTGCTGTCCTTGCAGAGGCTGAGTAGCACGTGGAGGAGCAGGTGAGCCTGGCAGAGCTGCCTGCAGCGTTGGACAACACACTCATGGTTTCCAGGAGTGGGCTTCAGTGTGCAGCTCTCATGTCCTACAGATACAAACTGCAATGCCTCAAGTAAGGGTGTTACTCCCTGTAAAAACAGGCCTTCTCTGGGGTGCCTGAGATGTTTCTTAATGCACTGCTCACCATGCCTGCAGGATCCAGGTGAGGCAGGTTGCCAGGGAGAGGGACAAGGCGAGGCTGGACTTGCAGAAAGCGGAGAGACGCTGCCTGCGGCTTGGCAGGGAGCTGGATAAGCAGTACGTTGCTCTCGAGCACACCCAGAGCAAGCTCAGGTAGGAGGGGTCCTTTTGGTGGAGCAGTGAAAATGTTTTCTTGTTCCTTGCAGCCTCTCCCTCCCTTCTCTTTATGAATCTCCCAATTGTTTTGCCATTGTGTCAGCGACAGAGAAAGAAGTCCCTGAAGCCCCATACCGTCTACTGAGGGGGGGTGTCTGGACCTTGTGGCCATCTGAGATCACACTCCAGGTGCCCCAGCCTTGTTGCTTTTTCCCCCCAGGGATTTTCAAGCAGAAACAGAGGCAAAAGACCTGCTTTTGCAGCAAGCAGTCAGTCACCAAGCAAAGCTGGAGGCTGATACACAGCTCTTCCGGGGCACAGAGGCCAGCTGGCAAGGGAGACTGAACCACACCATGAAGGTAAGTAGAATGGCCATGGTGAAACATCTTCACTTCTTCAGAGGAGGCAGAGCAGAGGTGCTGATAAAGATGAATCGTTTGTGTTGCTCTTGCTGGGAAGGAAGAAGTTTTATGCAGAAACATCATCAGAAACATCCATACTATTGATTTAAATACAGAACTTTTTCCCTTCCCATGACATTATTAAACACCCATGTTGTCTGTCAGGAGTGGTTTGGCCCTTGCCAACACCTGAACACCTGGTGGCTGAGGCTAAAATTGTGCCAGGGACCATGCCAAAAGCGAATGGGATACTGTCCATGTGCCTGGCATTTTCCCAGTGCTGTTCAATGTACAAGTACAGATGGAGACAGCTCAGAACTTGTTGCCTTTGTTGGCTGTGGGGAAAGCATAGTTTTGTGAAGTAGAGGTGGAGATGAGCCTGTGGGGCTGTAAGCTCTTACTCTGCAAAACCCACTCCTATGTCTGTCTTTTGGAGATAAACCAAACATCAGCCCATGTGGTGTGTGTCAGCAGCATGCTGGCTGAAGCAGGATCTCTTGGGAGCTGTGCTGTGTTTTACATGCCAATTGTTTTACAGCTTCCTCATGAAGTCCCGTGGCTGGTGAACCCTTCCTGCAATGTGAGGACCCACAATATCCCAAAAATCTTCTCCCTTTTGTCTGCAGGAGAACATAGAGCTGCAAAACAAGGTCACGGAGATGACTGAGAAACTGGCAGCCTCTGAGAAGCTGATGTTGGAGTTGCAGAAACAACTAAACTTTGTTGTGAAAGACAAGGTAACCTTTCTTTCCCTATTGCAGTTAAATAGGAACTTTAGAGGAACTCATCAAAAGATTGGCCTTTATCTGTGAAAACTTGTGTATTTTGGGTCAGTTGTTATGGTCTTCCCATCTTCAAACTCTCCTGCACATTAATGGCAAGTGGGAAAGAAAAAATACTGACTTTTAACTTAGGCCTTTTGAAGCTTGAAAAAAAAAAGAAAAAGGCTTAGCAAAGTTTGCAATTGCAGAAAATTCTACTAATCTGCAGTCTTCAAATGAAGGACTTCAGAGTTTGGGTTCCAGAAAAGAAAATATTTCTTTTTCACAAGTATTGATGTAAGTGGTTACTTTTAGTGTCTTCCACTCCAGAAAGGCACCTGGTAAAATGGATCTGGGGAGAGAAATGCATCTATGATCTTGTTAGGCAGTTTGGGAAGGCTGGCTGCCTGCAGTTTGGTATCTCATATCTTTCTGCATCTAACCCGTCCCACAGGTGTCCATATGAACCCCTCCACTGAATCTATGTAGGGTGTAGCACTGTGAGCTTATGGCTCTCCAGTTGGAGAGGTGTTCATTCCCTTGATGATGTTTCCCTGTGCTTGTGCAGCTGGGCCAGGTGGGGTCCCACAGTCCAGAGCTCCTGAACCAGAGTGAGTGCTTCGCAGAGATTGTCCTGGAGTACGAGCAACAATGCCAGGTACAGATGGGCAGCTCTCCAGCGGAGCTGTTGTTGAAAGCACAGCTCCCATCAGCACGTCCCTTGGCTTGGGGGAGAGGAAGGAGGCAGCTCTGATCAGAGTGCAGAGGGGTGATACCTCCTGTTTTGCTCAGAGTCCTTTGCCAGGAGGCAGGACACAGCAGTGCCCCCAGTAAAGCAGCCTGTCTCCTTCTCCTGCAGCCCTCCGTGGGGTATGGAGGTATACCTTCCTGGTATACTGGCAGGGGGAAGTAGGGCTGGATTGTAAATTCTTCCTTTCCTGCCATGCTGTAGCCACAGGCTTATTGTTTGGGAACAGTGTAGCTCTGTGTATGAGGACAGACCACCATGGGCTCTTGCATTTCTTCTCAAATGCAAGGAGAAAGCTGTTCTCCCTCTGTGGAAAGCATGTTGTCAGCTAAATTCTATCTTTTTGTTTTTCCCTTCTTCCCTTTGGCCCACATTTTAACAACCCCCACAAAAATTGTTGCTGCTGGGCTCTGCTAGAGAGTCAAGGTGAGCTTGTCCTGAGCACACACCTGGTGTATGTGTGTGGCCCAGGCATTGGTGTTGTGTGTATTGTACTTTATGCAGGGTGCTGTGCCCCTGCCCAGAGCTTTGGGCTTTTGGGGAAGTCAGCACCGCCTCCATTTCCCTTCTCTTCTCTTCTGTATCTTGCATGTTTTGAGTTGCTGGATGCTCTGTGCCTCGACTCCTGAGTCCTGTGCTCATTGCACTGCCCGTGTTTCCAAGTCCTGTGTGTGACTGGGGAGCACCACTGATTAGAGACGACGAGTTACCAAATCCCCGCAGCAGGGGCAGAAATCTGCAGTTTCAGCGAAGCCATTTCATGGGTGCAGCAGACTCTTGAAGCTGTAATTAAAGGCAAACATGCTGGAGCACTACCCAGTGCAACATTGCTCCAGGTGGCACCAGAGGGTTGAAGATGCTCTGTGCTGCAATTTTTCCTCCCATTGAGCAGCCCCAGAGTTGCCTGTGAGAATGCTGATGGAGGAACAGATTTATCCTTGTTGGATGCTGTTAGCCCCCCTCCTCCTCTGCTCTCCTGTTTAAACAAGCTGGGTTTGCATTTGTCTAGATCTGCTCAATAATATTTATTAATGGGGATCTTTGGAAGTATCGTAGTTCAGTCTCCATCATTTTCCTGGGTGGCAGCATATGGGATATAATTTGACGTCTGCTCAAAGTGGAACATTCAGAGCCTGGAAATGTTCCCTTCCTGAGCCCTGTTGGACTTGTCTTACTGCAAATACTGCTCTTGCTTTGTCTGCATACAGTAATGCTTGTTGGCTAGCCCAGATACCCACAGGAATGTCTTGAGAATGTAGCACAAACCTCTGGTCTATGTAAGGGGTTATACTGAGGTCATGGTGTTTCTTGTGTGTTGTTCACTAGCACTGGTTGTGTTTAGATGAGGAGGGGTCTCAGGAGGTTCAGCCTTCTGAGGTGTCTGCAGAAACCCATGGTTTTGTGTGATTTTGCATGCAGGGGCATTTGCTTGTGGCTCTTCGTGCTTTACATTGTGTAATGATGGTAGTCACAATCATATGGGCTTGTATTTTTTTTCTGTCTTTTCAAAAATCTCTCATTTCTGCCTGTTGGGGGAGGAAGAAAATTCTTCTGCCTAATTCTGACTGTGCTGGTGAGGGGACTATGCACTTCATGCTGCAAGATCCTCTGAGTACACATGGCTGTTGGAAGTCATGGGTGCTCAGCCCCCTGCAGCCCTGGGGAGCTTTGTAGCTGCATCAGTCTCTGCTTCAGGTGCTGTGGGACCAGAATGGATTGCTGCGAAGGGAGCTGGAAAGGCTGTATCTCCAACTACAGGAGAGCAGGGCTGAGAGAGGGCTGCCAGCAGGAGGTAAAATGGAGGAGGGTTTGATGCCTCTCCATCTTCTCAGCAAGGACAAGGTCCTCTCCACATTGGAGTTTCCATGGGTGTGTGTGGTGGTTTGTTCTGCCTGAGCTGCTGCTGCCAGTTCTCGTATTGGGCAGCCATGGGAGGGAAGAAGGGGATAATGGGTGGTGAGGAGGAGGGAGATCAGGGAAAGGAGACTCTTCCATCTCGAAGGCTGGTGATGGTGACCTGTGGACTAGGCAGCTGGGAGTGAACAGGAAGATTTTCACTGTGATGAATGTTGAAGAAACACAGTATGATGAAGAGGAAGTAGCCCCACACTGTGGGTTGTGAGGTTAGGTTGAGCATTAGGAAAAAACCTTCTGGCCCAAAGGGTCAGCAGGCAGCCCTGAGACTGGTTGCTAGGTAGATGGGAGATCTCTGTCTTTTGGGGTTGTATGAGCTTGACTAGATGAAGTTGCATCCATCCTGATCAGGACAGCCTGTCTTGTCTTGTAGGCCTGTCCTCACAGGACTCCTCTCCTGTGTGCCACCATCCCAGCCCTCTGCATCCCACTTCTGTGTGCACAGAGACATCACTCTCAGTGGAGCAGCTCCAAGAGCAGATGCGGGACCTGAAGGTGCAGCTGGAAATGAAGGTGAGGGGAGTGGGGGGAAATTTCCTGACTTCTTGGCACAACTGCTTGGCAAGCACCCTGCTACAGCTTGGCTGATGGGGTGTCTGCTGGAGATTTCAGGCTGGGGAGCAGACTGGTACCTTGTCTCTCTGCTGGGAGCATGTGCTTCTCTTAGCTGGTAGGAGGATTTGAAGCCCTCACTGGCTGGCAAAGGCTTTGTGGAAATCTCTGTCATCCTGCAAAATACTTGTGTGGGTCTTGCTCTTTATGGGGAGCCAGAGATTACTCAGTGTTGGTGTCACAGTAAAACCAGTGGCAGGACTAAGATGTGAAGCAGATGGGTGTCTCCTGGGAGCATGGTGGGTATTAGAGCCCTGTCTCCCTGGGCTTGCAGCACACTTTTAACCAGCTTGCCTAAGTTGACAGTGTGAGCCCAGCCACACTGGGTTCTAGACAGCAGTGAGCGCTCATGTGAGAGGCCTGTTTCCACTTTCACTCCTGCTTTTGCTGCTGAACTGGGAGGTCAGGGATGCTTGCTGGGTTTCCACTGCAGCACTACAAGAGTGAATCCTAGACTGCCACAGGTGATGCAGAGTTCAAGGCACACAAAGCTGTTTGCAGATCTGCCCACTTTGTAGTCCTGCCTTTGTGCTGATCAGATCCTGGAGTTTCCAGCATGTACAGGGAAGCCTTGGGGAGTAGCAGCTACACATCTTGACAAGGAACCACTCTGGGGGGTGGAGGAGGAATATGAGGAGCAGAGGCAGATGATGCCCTCACGTCTCCCTTCTCCTCTCTGTGGTCCCTTGCAGAAAAAGGAGAAGGGAGAAGGTTGTTGGGAAAAGCCAGGGACCACCAATATCTGCTTATTAGAGGCTGCTGTGTGAGACTTGGTTATTGCTCTACGTTCAGTAGGGCCTAGAACTGCCTGAAGAGTGTCCCCTGTTGAGAGGGATCAAGAGATTAATCTGAGCAGAGCTATTGGAGGAGAGGGGAGCTCTCAGGATTACGGTGCTAATACCCAAATCCTGTCTTCTCCCAACAGATAAACTATTACGAGGAGAAAATCAAGTTAATGAGGAAAAACTTTGAGAGTGAGAAGAAGGACAGTGAGGAAAGCTTCAGGACTGAGATACGCAAGATGGAAGACCAGAAAAGAGACCTGGAAGAAACAGTTGCAAAGTACTGGGCTGTAATTGATCACCTGAAAGAGAAAAAATGTGTGTGCAGCGTGGAGCTGGAGGAGAGGTTTGAGGTGGAGCAGTCCAGGGTGGGACAGCAGCACACTGAAGACATTTACCATCCAGGGCAGCAGCTGGACCAGGAGGGAGGAGAGCTGAGGACATGGCGCAGGGAGAGAGAGAGCCTGAGGTCCAGTATTGATCTCTTTCTCTGGCTAAGAGGGAGACTAGAAGTGCATCCCCTGCTCATACCAGAGTAGGTTGGGCTGATTCCTCCTGGGGATGGATAACTGCTTTAATTTGGAAGAAAATTTGGACAGTATTGCAGGGCTGCAGCTGTTTGAAATGCGGTGTCTGAACTCACCTTAAGTGAATGTTTGATATTTCAAGACTTAAGTTTCCCTGCATGTTCCACAAGCTTGCGTCAGAGGCAGTGCCCACCAAAGATTGTACCTCAAAACAGTGGGAGGAGTGAGAGCTTTCATCAGCGTTTTCTTAGTATTTCTTCTCTTTCTTGGTCCTTCAGCAAACTTGCACCTACTTGCTAGATCATCGCAACTGGCTGTCTTTAAAGCAGCAAAAAATAGCTTAAATTTCTCTTTATAGCAAAACAGACTGGCTTGTGGGAGTGTAAGGTTGTCACTAAATGGCTGTTCATCTTTCTCTTCTTGTGCTTTTGGTGCTAGTTCTGCAAACTCCCCAGGGAGCCAGGATGGCCTTGCAGAGGAGACTGAAGGAGAATTGGACAGGAAACTTCCCTGTCCATGCCTGCCCCCTCTTGCTTCCCAGCACACCCCACCACTACCCTTAGGCTTTCCTCATGTCTCTTCGCTGGTGTACGTCCCTTCAGGAGCAGAGTCCCCTTTGGCAATCACCAAGCAGAGGGTTTTACTAAGTCATTATCCCTGTTTTAGGGATGAGGAGCTGAGATACGGGGTAGGTGTGGGAGAAAGGAGGTGACTTCACTGAAGGTTGTGTCAGACCAGGGGAACAAACCCAAATAACAGGAATACAAGGCATTTGAGCTGTGTTACCACCATCTCTGCTGACTGGTGGAGGGACTGGCTGTAGTAGGGAGCTTTCAGAGTTGTTGGAAAACATCTGATGGATGAGTGAGAAGTGTAGAACTTCTCAAAGTGGTGTGGGAACTTTCTGTAATGTTTAAGTAATTGCCTTGACTTTGCAACCTAAAGAAAACTTCTCATTGCTTCTCCAGCAAAAGTATGTTCTGAAGCTGGCTGAGCTCTTCAAGCTGTGTTATCAAATCCAGGTCAGCAAAACGGCTTTTATGTTTTGGAAAGATGCAGAGGTTGAGCATGATCAAGAGCTGTTATGGAGTGTATGGCTGTGTAACAACAGCTGTAAGGCTCTGTAGCAGCAGCATTGGTGTGAGAGGTGATTTCCCAATGATAAAGGCTGCAAGGCTAGGACCTCAGGAGCCCAGGAGAGGCAGCAATGGAAGCGAAAGGAAAAGGACATGGTCTCTGTGGAAGAAGAGGCAGCTAAAATTGGAAGAGAAGGTTAATGAGCAAGTTAAGATGTGTGAGATGCTGGCTGCTGAGAAGAAAAAGAGAAAAAAAGCACCGAGATGAAATCAGAATAATGCAGCAATCATGGGGCTCACGGCTCAGGTACTTGAAGGGACAAGGTGTCTGGAGGGCTGCCCTCTGGGGAAAAAGGAGTGCATCCCCAAGGCTCAGATGAGCAGGTGGACCAAAGTCTGCTGCCTGTTGCAACTTTAGCACCAAAGGAACAGGAAAGAAATAAAAAACACTGTGATGGATGGAGCAGTGCGGACATCTGTTGCAGTGAATGGCCTGCTCAATCTAGAAGCTGGAGCCAAAGCAGAAAGCTTTTGTCAAGGAGAAATGAAATCTTGATAGACAAGGGAATGTGCTTGGGAAGGAGGCAGAGAGAGCAAAGTTAAATGTCTGCCTTCACACAGCATACAAAAGCAGTATGTTAGGACATAGACTTGATCTGAAGGGCAACAAGAGGGAAAACAGCCCTGCGAGGCAGAGTGGCACAGCAGCATAGAAAGAAACATGACATTCAGGCTGTCAAAATTGAGCTGAAAAAGGAAAGGAAAGGGGTGAAACTGGAGCTGATGTAGCTGAAACATGTGCACTGCTTGGAAAATGACCCAGAGCTCAAGAGAGTAGCAGGTTTGCAGAACTGTGCTGCTGCTGAAGAAAAGCAGATGCCTTGTGAAACGTGAAGCTGCTTAACAACATGATTGTCCAAAGACACTCTTAACAGCAGCTGTGTTCTCTCTTGACACTCTCTAGCAGCAGCTATGTTCTTGCTGTCCCCCGCATGCCTTTTACTAACCACGGGAGTGTGGTCAGAGAGCTGGGATGTGATAGCGCGGCTGTAGCTGGCTGTGCATTTGTCTCCTCTGCCTTGTACTGCTGTCTGTGGGTTGCTGGAGCTGCCACGGGAAGCACAGCATGTGAATCCTGATGTGAAACTGACTTTTAAAGCAGCTGCTGTGAGGAGCACCCTGCCAAGCAGGGGGAGCAAGCAGCTCACAGTCTGTGTGCTCCCTCTTGTACAAGAGAGGAAGAACTTCCCCATTCAGCTCCTCTGCTTCACACATAGAATCATAGAATAGTTATGGTTGGAAAGGACCTTAAGATCATCTAGTTCCAACCCCCCTGCCATGGGCAGGGACACCTCACACTAAACCATGTCACCCAAGGCTTTGTCCAACCTGGCCTTGAATGCTGCCAGGGATGGAGCATTCACAGCCTGTCTGGGCAACCCATTCCCATGCCTCACCACCCTAACAGGAAAGAATTTCTTCCTTATATCCAGTCTAAACTTCCCCTGTTTAAGTTTGAACCCATTACCCCTTGTCCTGTCACTACAGTAACACTACAGTAACTACATGCAACCCCACAAACTGCAGTGCTGTCCACGATGGGCAGTCCATTCTCCTGCACTTTTCCCTGCGGAATTTGGGTCCTGTATGGGGTTTAGCAGTAGCTGTTAGATATGACTGTCTGATTGACACAGGACTGAGCTTCCTACCCACAAGTTCCAGTATTCATGGCCTCATGAGAGACTGGGATACCAGTAGGGATGGAAGGATAAGGAGGCACAGAGGCTGCCTTGGCTTTGGGGTCATAGCTGTTACATCCAGCAGTGTAAAATCACAAAGGCTGCATAAGCAAGCTGACTTATCCAGATGTGGCTTTGTTGCAGTTGAATGGTTGGACTTAACCACCTGGTTATCCTTAGTGAAGTCTTGGTGTGTCTTAATGAGCCAGATCTCTTAGTTTCTACTTGGCAGGCTTGCAAAATAATTTCAGTCACCTGGAAGCCAAACAAATTGAGGGTCTGATGCTTTTTGTCCTTATTCACATTTATTTCCCTTTTCTTGAAGACCTACTCCTTCTCTGCCAGTCTCTTGATGGTCCTCACATTTTGCATGAGTTATTGGATGGTTGTTTCTCAGGTTTCTTTAGTTTCTGCTGTCCTTGCAAGTCAAATGGGGATGGAGCAGGGAGCCAGTGTAGAATGCCAAGATCAAACTGGGCTTTTGCATGGTGTTCTCACACTGCTGTCTCTCCCTGCAGGGAAGAGCTGTGCCAGCTGCTGGAGGAGAACAGTGTGCTGAAAAGTCAGCTTGGGAGACTTCAGCAAGAGCTGAGGCTGGCAAAGGAGAAGGGCAGCGAACACAATGGGTAAGAGAGGAGCCAGCTGTAGGAAGCTGCAAATGGGCGGAGAGCTGATGCACATAAAAGGAACAGCCACTCAGGTGCATTTACCAGATTTCAGATGACTTGTTCCTGCCTTTTATTTTCTTGTTTCTGAGCAAGCCAGCACTCTCACACCCTTTGCTCACTTAAAAGCAGCCAGCCAGTGCTGGGACAGGTTTGAGGAGGTCAGAGCACAGGAACCAGAGCTGGGTTTGGGGAAGGCTGTGGGGATAGGTATGCTGATGGAGGAAACTATGGGCTTCTTCACTACACAAGCATGTTGGCCTGCTGCTGCCTTAGGAAGCTTGAGGTAGGTACTAAGGTCACCCACTGAACCATAAATCCAAGGAGAGCCATGTTTCTGGTGTGGATAGTCCCAAGACTTGGCTAAGATGGCTCTCCTACTGTTCTTCATCCCCTGATTTTTAGGTCTCCGAGAGTGCTGCAGGACTTTGGGTGTCCCCAGCTGTCTGCCCTGGGTTGGGCTGACTGACCTGTTGGAGCAGAGACACCTGACCCACTGATGAATCAGTTCAGGACCATATTTGTTATGGCCTGTCTTTGCTTCCTCTTGCAAACCAAAACCAGACATGTGGCTCCCCAGAACGAGGCCCTTCCCTGGGGGGACATGGTTTCCTTCTTTCTGGCTTGAAGCTCATAATTTTCCTCTCCCTGACAGGAAGCACAGGAGTGAGTTGGGCAGAGAGAAGTTGGAGGAACTGGCTGAAATACCAGAGTTAACAGCGTTGGTAAGAAGCCGTTAACACTGACAGGCTCTTGGCTGAGGGATTTAGGAGGACAAAGCCTAAATGTGCTTATAGAGAATGGGAATGTTTGTTTCAAAGGTTCAAACCCAGTCTTGCTTTGAAAAGCCAACTTCATTTTATAGCTTGTCAAGTAGAGACAATTTGGGTGACAAAATCCAGTGAAGGTCTTACAGAAGGTGTTACTACAAAATCTTTAATGAGGTTCTCTTTACCTACTTGCACTCTTCCTCCTAGAGGTTTTGCTCACTCCCAGCCGCAAACATGCATGCTAACAAGCCCTTGGACATGTGTGCACACAAGCCCTGGCCAGGATTCCTTGTGTGTAACATGGACAAGGGTTGCAGGCTGTTCATTCCTCATCCCATTCCTCATGCCTGGGAACCACAACCTGTTTTTTGGACATGTCTTGTACTCTCTGGGGCCTTCAGCTGCAACAGTGTGGCTTTTGCTGGCCCTTGCTGGTTACATCTTCTATTAATTATCAGCCACAAGCCTGCTGCCTGTTGTTTGATTTTTCTCCTTTGGGGCAACGCTCTCTGGGTTGCCTGTTTTCCTGGGATGCTAGCAGAGGAATGGGGTGTAGGTTGTGTTGCTGCCCTGCTGTTAGATGCAGATTTTCTCCTGACATGTTACCTGTGCAGTGGTCTGGTCAGAGCATGAGGCAGAAACAGCACGTTGCTCAGCATTACTGCTAGGGATAGTGTCCTAGGAGCAATGTCTAAGGGGTGGATACCCTTTAGTGTTGATGCACACTGCTCTTGTAACCCTCACTCTGCTCCTTCATCTGGTACTTTCACACATGCACGTGTCCATTTATACTGTATTGTTTCCAGTCTAAGTATTTCTATTTAACATCATGAAATCACAGAATGATTTGGGTTGGAAGGGACCTTAAAGGTCATTTTAGTTCCAACACCCTGCCGCAGGCAGGGACACCTTCTGCTAGACCTGTCACTATCCCCCTTGTAAAAGGTCCCTCTCCAGATTTCTTGTTGGCCCCTTTAGGCACTAGAAGCTGCTCGGAGCCTTCTCTTCTCCAGGTTGAACAAGCCCAACTCTCAGCCAGTTTCTGTATCAGAGGTGCTCCAGCCCGTGGAGCATCTCTGTGGCCTCCTCTGGACTTGCTTGAGGAGGTCCACGTCTCTCTTGTGCTGTTACCCACAGAGCTGGATGCAGCACTGCAGGGGGGGGTCTCACAAGAGCAGAGGGGGAGTATCCCTTGTCCTAAGTGACATCCCCCAGTGACTTCCTCCAGAGCTTCCATCCGTTGAGGAATTTCTCACCTTGAATGTTGTGCTGCTTTGGCCAGGCTGGGAAATGAGGACTCTTGTCCTGAGTGTCCACAAAGCCTTGCAGCAACAGCTGTGTTCCTGAGTGGAAACACAGTGGGGAGAGTATGGCACAGGTTAAGTCTCTGCTGCCTCTCACCCCACCCCAACCCTCTGTGCATGAATTGGTTTCTTTTTCCTCAATCTTTTCCAGAGTGAGAAGAGCAGCAGGGAGATCTCCCACCTGAACGTAAGGATGTGTCGACTGGGCTGTGAAGTCACTGAACACCAGGCTGGCCATGGTGTTCAGTGCCCTGACACCATCCCATTCTGGAGCCAGAGGCTTGCAGAGGCTGAGCGGCTACGAGACGCAGAGATGACTGCAAGGCTGGAGCACCACCAGCAGCATGCAGCATGTTGGATGGAGATGGAGCTGCTTCAACAGCAGCTCAAGGCCTCGCAAGAGAAGGTGACTGTCATTCAGTTGGTGACAGGGTGGCTGCTGAGCTGTCCTTGTGATGTTGGTATTGTCCATCTCAGGACTGTATTGGACACCTTCCCTAGCAGAAAAGAGGGTCCTCTTCCTTTCTGTGGGGGACAAAGGACTCACCCTCCCACTCAGATATGTCTGAAGCAAGTTCAGGTGCAGCTTGGGATAAGTCCTTACTTGCAGCTAACCTTGTTTCCTCTGTCCTTGTCCTGTGCAGGCTGGCTGGGCAGAGGAGATGGAGGCTGAGTGAAGGTGGCTCATTTGGGAGTGCCAGGAGCTGTGGTTTCCCCATGGCTCAGCTGACAGAGGAACGAGAGGGGTGGCAGGATCAGGCAGGGATGACAGGGCCAGGCAGGCCATGTCTGAGGTGGGGGAAGTCACAGCAGGCAAACAAGGACCACTAGGACAGAGGAAAGCCAATGTGAGAAACCTCAAAATGTATTAATATCCCTCTCCTGCTTTCTACCCTGGGAAAAGGCTCAGGGACTGGCTTTCCAGAGTACAGCTTGTGCCAGCCACTCCTAGAGCAAAGGTGGACCAAACTTGCTTCCCCTTTTGCTAGTGGCAGGAAGCAGAGGGCATGATGTACAGGCAGCGATTGAAGCCCAGTTTGCCTGTGATATATCTAAGAACAAATGCAAGCGAGCAGCCCCCTCTGCTTCCTGCCATTGCAGCACTTGAAGCTAGGACTCCCTCCCAGAGGATCCCACCAGTAACTCCTGCTTCTTGCTGCTCAGCAAGGGGAGCATCCTTCAGCAAGGGGTGTCTGTTTCTCCTGCAGCTCTCAGTGCTCTCCATTCTGGCTTTGTAGGCTTGCCCAGCACACACCACTTCCACAGTCCTGCTGCTCTGCTGTGGCCATGTTGGCATGAGAGCCAAGTGGAGGCTGAGGGTGCTTCCCAACCTCTCCCTCACCTTCAGCACACCCTGTGCCTGTCCCATTGCTGGCAAACGGCTGTAATCGGCTATTGGCCTTTCTGTGTTGCAGCTTTTAGAAGCCAAAGCAAGCCTGAGCCTGGCCCAGACTCGGCATGCTCTGCAGTTGCAGCAGGTCAAAGCCCAGATGAACAACATGGTGCCAAGGAAACATTTTGAGGAGCTGCAAACCAGCTTGAGAGCAGAGCAATGCAAGGCTCAGCAGCTCCAGGAAAACCTCCACCGGCAGGCTGAGCAGACATGCAGGCAGCTGCTCAGGACTCAGGTAAGCAGGGAATTGCGGGAACTCAGTCAAGGGTAATAGGGTGGGAGCACTCCCAGCCTGGAAGCCACCAGAGGTTTGGGTATATCAAAGCCTATGTGGAAAATGCACTTTATCTTCAACGTGCATCTGCAGTTTTCATTCTTCATGAATGTAGTCACAGCCCTGCACTCAAACAGGAACCCTCCCCTCTCTAATCCACCTACCCCAGGCTAGGTACCTTGTGCTTGAGGAGCAGGAGTTACCAGGCAGACACTCTGTTGACTCAAGCTGGGGAAAGTTTGAGCCCTGTATGTGGAGATGTAGCCTGCATATAGTGCTGTGGTTTTGTCTCAAGAGCACTGGGCAACAAGGTGTTGGGGTTTTGTGAGTTTGTGTTTTGTTTCAGGACAGTGTAATTCAATTGCACTAACCTGAGCAAAGGGAGGAAATTGTAACCTAAGGAATTAAAATGAGCAGACACAAAAACTGTATCCAAGGAAACTATGTCTCTTCTTCGGCTTTTCTGGACATGACCCAGTGATCCCCTCATGCTCTTCTTCAGAGTGTGAGGATCTCTGAGCAGGGCCCTGGGGAAATGGATAGTCCTGGATTGCCTGGGAACAACCCATTAGTCTTTGTTGCCTGCTGCAGGAGGAACATGAGCGTCAGCTGCAGGCAGCTATGGATCAGGCAGAGGCGCTGGAGCACAACCTCAGGAGTACTGAAGCTGTGCTGGCAGAGAGAGCAGCTCAGCTTAAAGATGCCCAGGTAAGTGGAAGAGGGGTTAGCACTGCGTGTTCCTGCCTGGCTGGGACCCCAGCATGGGGACGGTGAACCTTTAGCCTTCTGTCCTTGCTGTAGTCCCAACTCTCCAGGAACAACCTGCTGATTGAAGAACTCTGTGAAGAGAACAGGGGGGTTGCAATGGCCCTGCAGGCAGCTGAGCTGAAGCAGAAGAGTACTGAGGAGAAGAACCAGCTGTTGGAGGAGCAAGCCTCAGCTCTGAAGCAGGTCATTGGAAAAATCACACCAGCATCTTTGAGTGGGTGATAGGGCACGTGCTGTGGCAGCCTTGCCCCTGGTCCTGGCCAGGGTTTGTCAGGTATGGAAAAGATATGTCTAGGTTGGGAAATAAGCCTTTTCCTCTCTGGTCTTGCCAGGATTTTCCTGGGTAGAAAGTAGAAAATGAAGAAACCAGACAGAGTCATTTAAAGAAATTGATCCTGTGGATGGCTGAATTTTCCTACTGAAAGCAGCAGCGTTTGTGCCTTTCTCAGTGGCAGTGTGCTGTTGTAACTCAGGTCTGCCTAAGGGCAGCCATCCCACAGGAGCTGCCTGCGCTCTGCCAGCAGGTTGAGTGGTGGTGCAAAAGCTCTCTCTCTATGGAAGGCTGCTGTTGGGGCCATGCTGTTGCAGCTGAAAAGCCAGGGCAGGAAAGCTTGCAAGTTCTTGCATTTGGCTTTCTCCAAACAGGAAATCTGGATTGTGGCATTAAAATGTCTGCAGTATTGCAGTACCTCCTGCCATCTCCATCTGCTCTGTATTTCAGCTGTTGTTAAACTTTTATTCCCTACAGCTTCTCTTGGGCTTTAGGAAACTCTGGCCCTCCTAAAGCCTGAGCCTACGATCAAAACCAACCTGATGCCAGATTGTTGCCTCTGCGGTGAACAGATCAGAAGGGCTGAGGGAAAAGCCTTCTTTCATTTTGAACCTTCAAGGCTTGGGGCAGGGCTGGTGACCCATCATCAGGAGCACTGCCCTCCTTCAAAGGATACCAGAAGACATGGTAAGTGAACTGCATCATCTTGCCTTCTTTGTTGGCCCTCACACACTGGCAGTGAGCACTGCTCTTGCCAAAATAAGTTGTATAAAAGGTCACAAAGTCAAGCATTCAAGCATTCACATTAGCAAATGCCCAAATTTTTTATCTGCCCATAGTGTTGCCCTCTGGATCATTGTCACCAGTGCCCTGCCTTGCTCTGTGCAGAGCAGAGGGTATTTACACGGGTGCTGTGGTTGCCACTAGCTGTGAAAGGACTCCCAGGGTTTTGGGGACTATGGAGACCACTGTACAAGACAGACTACACAAGCCTGTCTGGATCAGGGTAGCAAAGCTGGACAAAGTTAATACAAAGAAGAGGGCTTAAAAATAGCTTAAGCTGTTGCTGGTAGTTCAAGAATAAAAAGGGACAAATAGGCTGAGCTGAAACTCAGCCACTGCTTTTAAGTCCCAGCATGCCAGGGCAGAGGGGTTCCCAGGCCCTGGGACAGTAACAGGAGGTGGGTGGAGGCTGACTAAGGCTTCCTTGATCTAAGACTGTTTTTTCTCCCTGGTGGATGAATGCTGAGACTCGAGTCTTACCTAGGGCTTATGTTTTTGGAAGTGTTACCTCTCAGCCACTACTCAAGAGCGAACAGCTCCATTAGGAACACCAGGGAGAGCGGTTCTTTAGCCTTGCTCTGACTTTGTGCTAAGTAAAAGCCTTATAATCCTCTCCCTTATCCATCCCTACTCCAAATAATCCCTATACCCTGCCAGATTGTGCTCTGGAGAATGTGATTCTTCCCAGAGGAACACAAGCACAGCCCAGGTGTGCTGGGTGAAACCATGGTGAGGCCCATGACCCAAACTGCAGCCAGTGCTCATTCACTCAGCACCTTAAGAAACATTTATAGGCTTTTGGTGAGAGTCAAGGCTTCATGTGTATCTTAGAAAGAAGCTTATGCAGCCTCATCTGACACTTGGAAGAGCAGCTGCACTGAGACACCTAAATAACCAGTTAAGCATCAACCTGCAAGGTCCAGATGGGTTGGGCCAGAGAACCAGGTCAGAGTGTTTAAACAAACAATGTTAACTCTTGAAAAACACTCAACTGAAGATGAAGCCATTTTTATTTTGCAATCTTGGAGCTGTCCTGCCTTCTGGAGCCCACCTGGTTGGTGTCTTACATGCACAGTGTGAACAAAGAACTGCTCTAGACAAAAATGCATTCATAAAACCTGCTTGTAGCTGAGGGCCTTGGATAGACTCCCCTCACCCCCCAGTGCCACCCCCACTGTGCTGGATTCCCAGGATGGTTACACTACCAGGATGCACTGTGGTCAAGAAGAGCCAGCCAGTGTGGTTTGCATACTTTATAAACTCAGGGCTGATCTTCGTGTCAGGTATCGAAGAGGAGTCGCAGGGTGTGCACTGCAGAAATGGAAAGGTATCTGAAGTCCTGCACATACCAGAGTTGAGTCCCCACTGTGGGCAAGCAAAGGTTGTCCCTTCTGTCCTGCATGCTTATGAAAGAACATGCTCAAGGACTCCTTGTCTGATTAACTGCTCACATTTCCAGCGGGGTAAGAAGTGCTGCATGGAAACACAGACAGACTTTTCTTGCAACCCAGGCAGAGTGGATCTGTCACTGCACACAACCAGCTCTGTTGTGCTGTGTGCTCACTGCATTGTGGTACCAGATCAGAGCTGGGCCACACAGACAGCTTGCAGCATGTGCAAGGAGACATGCTGTGAAGCTGGGGTAAGCAGAGGGATGTCATGGGAGTGAAAGGGAAGGAAGAGAAAGGACCACACACTCTTGACATGGGTACCTGGCTATTCTTCTTCAACAGGATCGTGGTACCGTCATCGATCTCAAACTCTCCATAGTCTTTTAAACACCGCACCTACAAAGCAGAAATGCAGCTCTCGGATCATCAGATCTCCCACAGAAAACACCAGGCATCACTGCTGACTTAAAACACATGCCCCAGAACTGTAAGTATGGACACATTCCTATCTGCCTGCTGGATCCTCAACATGGAGCAGATCTGGAAATGCACAACTGGACTGATTCCATGCTCTATAGACTCTACCTGATGTTCTCTTCCTGCCTCTGCCTGGATCAAGAAGCACCAGCGCGCCCAGTCCTCCAGAGACTAGAGGAAGAGCAGCAAGAGACACAATGTAGGAAGCAGCAGCATTTCCAGAACTTCTCCACACACATACCAGAAAAACTGTGAAACTCTTAAGGAGCAGGTTTATAGCCACTACATCTTCTTTTGAAGAGAACATCAGAGTAGAGCACTTCAGCTACTGACTTTGATGTTTCACATGCTCTTGCTTTGTTCTATCAATTGTATAAAAAGATTTATAGTTTCGTTTGTCAAAGTCCATTTAAAATAACAAAGAAAACCAATTAACATTCCTTAGCATGGGAACAAGGTTTCTAGTTGATGTAGATTTGGTTAAGTTTCTGCAAAATGCCACAAACCTTCTCATCGGGATTCAGACCACTCGCCTTATCACACAAATTCCCTTCAGACTAGAAATGCTATCTTTCAACAGACTTTGAGCCCTCAGTAGAAGAGGGAGTAAAACGCTGACAGGCAGAATGTAAAGAGTAAATGTAGAAGCTTGTGGAAGCTTTGGTGCTCTTGAAGGCTTTGCTCAATAACATGGCTTGGGATGGGGGTGAAATTCTCTAAAAAACAATAGTTGGGCAAAAAGTTTGTTCACAAACAAAAAACACTTGCACTTACTTCTATGTACAGGCTTTTAGGAGGTTTTATGTCCTGTGTAAGGTCCAGCCCCTCCTCTCCTCCTACTGACTTCATGTAGGTAGCCAGAGACTTTTTGTACCGATTGAACCATTCCACCTGCATATATTGACATTGATTCCTCAGGCAAAGTTGAACAGCTAATGCTGAAAGAGAGGTCCCCAGTGAGTGATACCCAGTTTATCTGTGCTGTCAGACCACTGTTCCAGAGCATGTTTGTACCAGCCAAAGGTGAATGCAAGCTTTTCTAAAGGGAAAGACTGCCACGGAGAGCAATCTGGATTCAGGACACATTCTGCTAATGTTAGCATCTTTGTACATTGGTCTAGAGATGGCATTTGAGAGCAGCATGGGAAGACTTAAGTTCTGCTGGCTTTGAGTTTGATCTTCCACCTGATCTTTGAAAGTGCCAAGCATTACCTGCACTTGGTATCTGTCTGGGGTTGTACCCGTAGACAATGAATAAACATATTGTTGTTTACAGGAAGACAGGTTAAGTGTCACATTTATAGTGGGGGAATTGTACCTTATTTTGATTCTACTAAATAGATAATCCATCAGGAGGAGTAAGGAAGGAGAGGAAGAATTTAAGACAAGGCTGACTCACTTCCTCTGCTGACATGTGAAACTGGATGGCATTTGGCAGGACACTGCCATACTCCCACCTCAGTGCGCGGATCCGCAGCAACCGGTCGTACCTGGGGGAAGAAACAAGGGGCAAGCCCAGCATCTTTGCTGAGGCAAACTTTGGCAATATCCCGAGGCAACAAAGCAGAGAGCAAAACCTTAGGTCATTCCACCCACCTTCCTTTAAAAGATGCGATTTTGGACCTATCCAGTAATTAAAGCGTTTAAAGAGCAGGAATAAACAGGGCCAGCGTCTGATGGTACCAACAATGTGCACTGGGAGAGCCAGTCCCGCAGCTGCCCTGCTACCGCATCCTGCATGGGAACCGCTCGCCAGAGCCGAGCGTCCCAATACCCAGTGCTCCGAGACCTTGTCTCCTCTCAGTGGGTAAGAAGCGACGCTCTGTGACCCCGAAGGCCCGCCGTAGCCCCCCGTGCTCCGCGCCGCACTCACAGGTAGGCCAGGATGCAG